>NC_090927.1:218118718-218753001 GCF_040938575.1 Ambystoma mexicanum | reverse complement strand
AAGGTAGTCCCGGAGTACCTGTCTTTCGGACTGAGTCAAGGCATATAACTTTCCATGAGGAATCACTGCACCCGAGATCAGATCAATGGAACAATCGAAAGATCTGTGAGCTGGAAGGGGTATGTCTCCGGACTCAGAAAACACTGTCCTCAGGTCAGCATACACGTGTGGAATCTGAGACAAAGAACACAGACCAGATGAGTCCCTACCAGAAGTAAGAGGGGTTGAGGTCGGTGACTCCAAGGATATATCGGAACTGCAACATTCTTGAAGGCAAAGAGCGGAGGTAAACACAAGAGTGCGTGACTCCCAATTGATCGTGGGATTGTGTCGCAGAAGCCAAGGTAGTCCTAACACCACTTGATATGAAGGTGACTTGATAACTTCGAGAGCAATTCTTTCCTCATGCCCCTTGATTCGTAACAATATACCGACCATGTGCAATCGTATGGGGCCGGAAGCCAAAGGAGTACCATCAATAACCTCCACAGGTATTGCAGTTTTTCTGGCAAGCAATGGTATGCCGTTGTTGGTGGCGAATTCCTCATCGATATAATTTCCGGAAGCCCCACAATCCAATAATCCATGGATCTCGACTGTCTTATTAAGCCACTTCAAACTGATCTTCAAAATCATTATGACAGCTGGCTGTATGGGTGGAAGCACAGGATTGGAACATGAAAGGTCTGGAAGCAAGAAAGGACCTGTCGTAGCCTTTCCAGTAAACGACAGGTCTCCTAGTTTCCCCCTTTCTTGATAGGGCACAAAGGACAGGTACCCAGATAGTGACCAGCAGCTCCACAGTATAAAACACAGTTGCAGACTTCTCCTGTGCTTCTTTTCTTCTTCGGATAACGGGCACCTTACTGCACCCAATTGCACAGGCTCTGGAGTAGAATCCGAAGGTGCCGGCACACCAGTGGGTAGAATCCGCGGCCTGGGGTACACCTTCTCGAACAGACGTCTCTCACCTCTTCTCTCGACCAATCTCTGCTCTATCCTCAATACTTGTTAAATAGGTTTATGAAGGTTTTTAGGTTCAGGAATGTGTAACAACTCGTCCTTGTATTCCTCTCTTAGTCCCCGGCGAAACAGGGTCTTCTGTGTTATCTCTGGCCATTGGGAATCGGTTGCCAGTTGACGGAAACAACCGATGTACGTGATTATATCGGTATTGGCTTGTTGTATATACATCAACTGGTTCTGCGCTGCAGAGGCCAGATTAGGAGACTGGAAAACTTCCAGCTTTGCCTTTTCAAAGGCCACAAAATCACTGAGAATGGGACTGTTAGTAACAACCAGGGGTGTAGCCCAAGCAAGAGCGTTTCCAGACAAGTTGCCCAGTATGTAGCCAATCTTGGCCTTATCATTGTTGAAATGAGTTGATCGGTAGAGGAAATGTATCCGACAATGGTTGCAGAATTCACCCACACGACGGGATCACCATCGAACTTGTTCGGTGCTGTGTGAGCCATAGTGTTTTCGAATTGAGGAATAGCTATAATGTTCTGTGTCACCATCTGGCGTAATGTTATATTCTCCTGGTGGAGTGCTGTCATCTCAGCACGAAGAGCTTGCATCTCATTACGAAGATTTGGGTCCTCTTCCATCTCAGAGTCCGAAGAGTCCGAAGGCTGGCGTCTCAATCTGTTAAAGATAGTGTCACTAGGGCGCTGCGTACCTGTTCGTCCGGTTGCGGGCCTTGAAGATGATGCCAGGCTGTCAAGAGTCGTGTAGAGATGTGGTGGATGATGCGGGGAACCAGCCCAGCTCCCGCCCGAATGGGGACCGGGTTGGAGGTGAACCACCTCCCTGCGCAACGGGTGCGCTCTCCCCTGATTAGCTTGGCGTCAGGACAGTGTAAGCACTGACAGGGGGAGCCTCTGTAGTAGACTGTTCATAATCCACTGAAGACAACTGGATCCAGATGGTGGAAGGACCGAAGATCAGATGGTAATAGTAGTTGGTGCCCCAAGGCAAGGTATCAAGGCAGTATGGAGGCTGAGCAGGCAAGAAGGCAAGGGACAGTAAGATGGATCTAATTACCCGAACCAACTAAGTGGAGAACAGAGGGGAACCACCACAGAACAGGAATGGGATTCTGGGACAGGGCAGAAAAAAGGAGCACAACCAACAGGTGGGTGACAAGAGGTTCCAGGAACAAGGAAAAATGGAAATCAGGCAACAGGTAAGTGGAACGCAAGGAACCGGCATGGAACAACGATCCAAATCAAACCGCGTGGAGAGACTTGGTTTGAATGAGTGGCCGGGCTCCTTATATATGGCTACCAACACTTGGGAGGCTTGGAACGCAAGCCGTGCTGTCTCCCAGGCGTTGGTATGCCCAAAGAGAGGCTTGGACCGCAGGTCCGACCAAACCGAGAGCCCTGTGCACCACGCATGCGCGGAGAGCGGGATACGGCCACCCGCGCATGCGCAGCTCAGCGCTTCCCAAGAGCCCGGAAGCGCCCGAGACCCAAGACAACCCCGGACCCCCCAGGCAGAAGCGCGGGTAGATCCTCCAGGATGGGGCACGCTGCTTCATGTAATGGGGCCCCAAGGCAGGCGGCGTGACAACAAAGAGTGAAAAGGTTTCATTTTAAAAGGGAATTTTGGGTTTTTCAGCAAGGCAATGTTGCCTATTTACTTAATTACATGTTAAATGTTGCAGAGCACACTGGCACATTCCTGCAGTGTGTACTCTGTCACCCCCTGACTGAAATGTGTGTGGCAGGGTGGTGCAGCCATTTTTCTGGTGGTTGTAAAAATGCACTTTTTAGATCCTGGCGTGCACAGGAGTCAGCACAGCCATTTTGCTGTTTCTTGCACCAATGCAGCACAGTGATGTGGGGCAATGCGTTGAGTGGGTCAATATAACCCACACTCCCCCCCCCCGACTTCTCTTGGGCTTTCCAAGCCGAGGGGGAGTCGGGCAAGTGGGATTTCTCCATGGGTCACAGCAGGGTCCGGCAGGGCTGAGTCCCTCTTCCATCAGAGAAACGGTGCGTCCTGCTCCTCCTGTTGTCTCTGGACGGAACGTGGAATGACACTCCCCACTTTCCCTGGGCTCTTCCTTTCATGGCGTGGAGAACACTCTCGGATCTCCTTTGGTTTCTCCCTTCCAGGCTGTTGGGCTGTCCTCCTTGGTTGTGAGATAGGTGCAACCAGTATGAATCTATGACAGAGAACACAAACCGGTTATGACAATTTCCCACTAACTGCCCACCAATTGGGTTGACAGCTGTGGGATACACAGGCATTTAATAATAACAATTGATAATGGAGAAAATACTCCCTGTTACATAATTCGATCTATAAATGATATCGGCTCCCGTCTGGTTCTTCTTTTCCTCATTCTCATGTTTCCGATGTCTCCTCTGTTTGATTCTCTCTGGGCTCTTCAATTTGTTGCAAAGTGTGTCTAGGGTGACAGCTCTTTAGTTGATTAATATGGATCAATTTCTCTTCTGTCAGGTCACCTTTGGGGATACGGTTTCTGTAGGTGACTGGTGAGATTATGTCTACAATTTCAAAAGGTCCTCGCCAGCTAGGCAATAATTTGTGCTCTTTGGTCTGGTTACTTTGGAAATTGAACAAGTAGACCCTGCCTCCCAACTGGTATTCCTTTTTGGTGGTTTTTAGATCATAATGAGTCTTCATGCTGTCTGCAGATCTTTCTAGATTCCGCTGAACGTATGCAAAAGCATGTCAAAGGTGTTTTCTCAGATTCTCAACATACTCATGAGTTGTGGAGGCATTTATCAGTGTCTGCTCTTGGGTTCTATAGAGCAGATGCTGGGGTAGCACCATCCTTCATCCAGTCATCAGCTCAAATGGAGATATCTTAGTTGTAGAAGAAGGTGTAGATCCGATGGCCATAAGGACAAGCGATAATCGGATGGCCCAGAGTCTGCCACAAACTTTTTTAGTATGCACACAATGGTTTTATTGTACCTCTCAACTCCACCACTAGAGGACTGTTGGTATGCAATGTGTAGTTTCCTTTTTTCCCTAAGTATCTCCCACATCTTTGTCATCACTTCTCTGGTGAAGTGACTACCTCGGTCTGACTCAATCCTTTGGGTTAGTCCAAAACTTGAGAAGATGTGATTGATCATCAGGGAAGCTGCTGTTTCTGCCTTGCAATTGGGGGTCGGGAGACATTCCACCCTTTTAGTAAACACGCATGTTACGGTTAACATGTACTTGTACCGCCTAGAGGAGCGAATCACGGGCCCGAGGAAATCTACTTGTAAATCTGACCAAGGCAGTGTCATCCCCCTCTTTTGAGGGGAGCTCGGTGTGTGAGTGATGTTGGCTGAAATTGTGCACACACAAGACATCCCTTCAAGTATTGGTCGAGGTCCTGCCCCATGTGTGGCCAGTACGCAACCTCTCACAAGATTTCTAATGTAGTATGAAACCCCCGATGACCGGCCGTGGCCGCATCATAGGCGTGACTTAGCATCAGGCTTTGGAATAAGGCTGGGACCACCCACTGGTCACAGCCAGATATGGATCTCCTTACCAACAAACTGTCTTGGATTTGGAACATTTTTGGACATTTCATCAACACCCTGAGGTCCTCTTTCCCAATGCAATTGGTGTCTGTAAGGGGAAAGTTCTCAGGATCCTTAATGTGTTGATAAAATTTACCAATGATTGGATCCCCTTTTTGTGCCGTGATTAAATCAGCATCTGGGGTCTCCTTACTCCACGGCGCAGTTCAGAGTTCCTTGTGAGCATTTTTCCGGGACCTAGTGATTGCAGTGACCTGGATTTCACCCAACAGGGACTCAATCTCAAGGAGATCCCCTTGGATGGCTCCGGTTTTGGCCAGCTGATTAGCTAAGTCATTCCCAGTTTTGTCTGTCCCTCTATTCTGGAATGACCCTTGATCTTCTTCCAGTAGATGGTCATCCCAGTAGAGGTGACCAGATCACCAATATTTTGGATGAGTTTGCCATGTTTAAGTAGTTTATTGTTAGCACATAGCATGCCTCTGGTTTTCCAATAACCAGGTGCTCCAAGAACCCGTTCCGGACATAATCTGAATCAGTGATTATGACCAACTCGTGGAGTTGGTGTTGGACAGCAGTGAAGATGGCTTGATGAACTGCTATCACCTCTGCCACTTGACTACTACGTGGATCAATTTTGTACTCAGCTGAGGGTTGCGGGGCATCATTTACCCAGGCATTCCCAACGCCGGGCACCAGTTCCTTTTCCCCGTTGTTGTCAACATGGTAGGAGCACCCGTCCACATAAAAGGTGGGCATACCCTCGCACTTGTCTTCTTCATAGAATTTGTGCTGGGAATTCAGGTACGCCTACATGTTGTCCTGGGTTTTAAGTCTTTCGTCCTCGAGACAGTTTTCTCTGGCACAATCATGCAAGTCAGCCAGACCTTGCGCGAGGTGACTCTTCTTGTTTTGGTAATATCTGACCTCCACAGGAAAGCCTTGCATTGACAGAATCCAGGAAGTAATTCTGGAATTACTCACATTTCCAACCTGGATTCTGTCACTTTGGAGATATTGCAAAGGCTGGTGTGGAGTCTCCACCATGATGTGTTCCCCCTGGATGAACGGGCAGTAATTTTTAAATGCCCACACCGTTGCCAGGAGTGCCTTCTCACAATCGTTCAATTTTTCCTCCACAGAGGATAAACTCTTGCTTGCATAGGAGATGACTTTATTGATCTTGTCATACTTTTGATATAATACTGCTGTCAAGCATGTATTCGAGAACCCTGTCTCCAAGAAGAACTCCTTGTTTTTGACAGGGTAAGCTAGACAAGGCGCTTGTGAGGTGCTTTGTTTGAGTTGCTTTACTGCCTCTGCTTGTTCTGGACCCCACACCCACTTGACCCCCCCTTCAACAGATGGATCAGGGGTCTTGTGATCTCTGCGTAGTCCTCAATTAACTTCCTACTGTGATTAGTCAGTCCTAGGAAGCTTCTTAGCTCGCGCAGAGTTGTGGGGTCTTTCAGTTTTAAGAGTGCTTCCACTTTCCTTTCCAGGGAAAGAGACCCTTAGGGGTTATCTCATGCCCCAGGAAGTTGACACAGTTTCTGAACCTCTGTGCCTTTTGAAAGGAGAGTTTTACTCCGGCAACTCTCAACTGTGTGAGAACATAATGGATTTCCGCTATGTGTTCCTCCATAGTTTAACTTTTGATTAGGTCATCTTCTACATAGGCCAGGTTACACCTTTCACCCAAGTCGGCATGGCCTTGTGTAAGAAGATGTTGAATTTGTTGCCGGAGTTGATGTATCCGAAGGGAGTCTGAGTCCATGTGTACTGCTGCTCCCCAAAGGTAAAGGCCAGTTTGTATTGGTCCTACCTACTGACAGGCACGGTCCAGTACCCATTGGTCAGGTCAATGGCAGTGTATACCTTTCACCCCTGGATCTGAGACAGCTCCTGGACAATGTAGGGGAGAGGCCATCGGGACATATGGACCCATTTGTTCAGCTCCCTTAGGTCAGCACAGAGTCTCCACTGGGTGTTCGGTTTTAAAATCCCCAGCACCAAATTGTTAAAGGTGCTGTGGATGGACGAATTATCCCACGGGACTCAAGGTTTTTGATGATTTCTGTCAGGGACTCCATGGATGCGAGAGGCAAGTGGTATTGCTTCGCAAACACTGGAGTCATACCAGGGTCCGTGGGAATTGTTGTATGGATTTCGGTGCGACCACAGTCATATGTGTCTACTGCAAAGAGATCTTGAAAATCTAAGAACACCTGCTTCAACTTTTGCTTTTGCTCCAGATTCTCACAGGCATCAGCTAGGTTGACTCTCTCTTCAACCATTTGCCTGAAGCCTGGAAAGACTTCTGGTTTTGCTATTTCAGCGGCCTCCTCCATCTGGGTGGAGAGGTCCCTGGTTAAAGTACTGACTTGGACAGAGGATTTCAGGCAAGGAAGGCAGTCCTTGTGGACCTGGAAGATCACCTTATCCCACCTGACGTCACAGGTCACCTCTCCCTCACCGTAAGGGCAGGAAGAGTACACCAGGAAATTCCCCCCGGGCTGGGTGAAGATCCTGTCTGGTGTTATGTTGTTGTCGCTATCATTGTCAAAACAGTCATTGGGGTTTGGTTCTACCAATTAATTACCTAGATCCATGGAAAAATGTCGGTCATCAACCACCATTCCAATAATGGTGCCTGCGCTCAGAGTGATACTCCTAAGGTCGCTGTTATCCATCAATATTGGAATGGTGTTGTGTTCTACATTAACTAATGGTGTTGGGTTTAATCCCAACCCTTGCTGTTGAAGATGGGCGTTGAGGTGTACATATGCATCAGGATTTTGCAGTTTCTGTCCTCTTTTAATTTTCAATTCAAGTGGGAATAGTCGCGTCCATCCTGGGATGGTGACCTCCTCTCCAATTTGAACTTCAACTGCATACGGCAGCGATTGGGCTGACCAAAATGGTTTCTCTGAATCAACATAGTCCATGGGATTGCCCTCTAGTCGGGACTAGGCTTTGTAATTGATCAGATTCAAATTAAAGGCAAACTGATTGAGAATGTCACTGCCTAAATAGAATGCAGCAGGGACATCTCCCACAACCCAACAATTATGCACTATGCATTTGTTTCAGATAGATATTTTGAGCATACACCTGCTAGGTAGGAGATGTTTGTAATTGGTAGTTTCCAGACCCATTTCCCACTTATTGATCAATTTAAATGGGGGAATGGCTGGATCTTTTGGGAGCTGTCTGAACATGGCTTCGCTGATGAAGCTCTTACCGTTGTTCACGCACACTCGGGCGAGAACAGATTCCTTCCCCTCATTTAACTGAATAGGGATGAATAACTGTTTTCTAATTTTCTGAATGTCAGCTAAACTTTGAGCTGGTTTCTCATCACTCTTGACTAAGGAATTGGGATTTTCAGATTGTTAATTGGTATAGAATTTCAAAGTATTTCCTTCCAGTGTGGAATACCACTGAAACTGGAAGGAAGATTGATTTTCAGAAATGGAGAGGAGTTCCCATTACAGGTTTGTTGTCCTACAGCAATTACTGTAACGTCAGGTACTTGGTTATTCTGGAAATGAAACTCAATATGGTCAGGATTTTGTTCAACCATGTGGCATGTGCCATTTAAACTAACATGGTTGACACTATATTTTAATTTTATCGCCCTGTTAGTCTGGGTCCAGAAGACCTTGTTCACACAGTCTATTAGGGGGGACAACCTGTGCAGGATGTCATTCCCCAGTAGACAGGGTGTGCCCTCTGGAGTCACTACTATGACCGGGTGTTTCACACCTTGTGTCACCCAATTATTATTTCCAAATCCGCAGTCCCCTCGACAGGAATTTCATTCCCATCGAAGTTCTGAAGTTCTCCAGGAAGAGGGGTGAGAGGGATCTGTTATCTCTCCCCCCTTCCTGAATTCAGCTGATCAAAGGCCCTCTTTGACAGAAGCGTGGCTTGGGATCCAGTGTCCACCAGTGCCCAAAATGTACATTGCCCTTGCACTTGGACTGGGTCATAAAATCTACCCTCCTTCTCCTCCAATGGGCAAAGGTAATGTGCATTCTGGGCAAGTTTGGTGGTCAATTTCCTTATTTTTGATTCCAACACAGGGGTAATTTGGTCATGATTCGGTGTTGGAGTTTGGGGATCTGAAAGGAGAACTTGACATTGGGATATGTGGGGAGTTTTGGGCTCCCCTTCTTCTGATTCTGGGCCGTCCCCCTCTTTTTGGAGGCAGTCCCCAGACTTGGTTTGGACAGTGTGGTTTCCTTGATGCTCATTCTGGGGTTCAACGATGGGCGATTCTGACTCAGTCCCCACATTCACCCAGTCTTCATTTGGATCTCTTGGGACCCATTTTTCTTTGTGAGGAGTTCCCCCATCCCTGAAGGAGAAGATTTTTTTCCCAGAATCCTCTGAGGATTCCTCTTCTTCAAATGGGAGGACACTAACCTCTTCCACAAAATGGGTATTTTTGGGTTCTTTATTTCTCCTACCCGCCCTCTGTTCCTTGGGTGGCAGGTTTTTGGAGGCAGGAGATTTTGGTTCCGGTTTCTGGGTGTCCAGGGGCTTTTCACAGGTGAGGAGGAAGCTTCCTCTAGGGCTTTACACCTCCCATCCCCCGTGCCTCCTCCTCTGGAACTGGTGAGCTGTCGGGGTGTTCTCCCCGTCATTGTTCTGTAGTACCAGACCCTTGGTTGGTGGGGTTATGAGCCGCCATGTTCATCTGAGGGTTCTGTTGAGCCCTCAACATGCAACCCAGATCCTGGGACGGGTTCTGGACCTGGCGCTCCAGTTGAGACACCCGTTCCGGTTGGTACGGGGGTCAATGGTCAACCCTAGGTGAGTCCCGGGAAGGGTAACTATCCCTTCTCCCATAGTACCCTGAGTATTGAGAATTTTTGTAACCCTCCACCCTTGGCCTCCCCTCTCCCGGATTGGGCTGTCTGGGCTCCTGAAAGTGGGGAAAGAAAGGAGTGTTGTCCTGCAGTTTGGGGTTTTGTGGGTACCGGGGAAAGAAACTCAACCCGGCATTTGGGGGATTACTGCCCTCCTGGGGAAAGTTAGGAGGGAAGTTTCCTGGGGCGGTACCTACCTGGTTGGATCCCCCCCAGTGGGCTGGGGGAGTCCAAACATACCCCAGGATTGGTCTGTTACCCTTGTATCAGGGGCTAATATAATCAGGGGAGTTAGGGGTCCCATTTGTGGGATTACATCCCTTGCTACCACCTGTCTGGGATTGGTCCGAGGGCCTTCTGGGTCTTTGATTGGGTTGATTCGTCACAGGTATATTTTTAGGCCCCCCCATCTCCAGATCTAGAATGGGGGCAACCTTCACCTCTGCCACCTTAGCAGCAGCAGAGGTGTGGGCTGGTTTGGGGTTTTGCTTGTGTTTTTGTTATCTGCCGGTTTTTGTACCACATAAATGCAGGTCGTCTGTTCTATGACCCAGTCCAGTGATCTTTTCTCATGAAAGTCCCTCACCAGCTGGGTCATTATGTATTTTGGGAGTGCATGAAAGAAGATGGTGATGAGCTCCCGACTATCCGTGCGCACCCTCCTTGTGGTCTGTGCAAAGACGCGTTTGAGCTCCTGCACAAATTCCTGCGGGGCCTGATCTTCCCCGCACTGCAGATTGTAGGCCGCCTTGTGGGCCTCTTGTGGGTTTCTGTTTGCAGATAAATGTTTCAAGATGGCCGTCCTGTAGGTGGACCATTTTGAGTGGGTCTGGTCCTCCAGTCCCGCAAACAAACTGGAGTATTCAGGGTAGAATGTCCATTTGGTTACCAGACATTTCATCGAAAAAAATTGGTCGACTAGACAAATGGTCGAACCAATTTGGTCTAAAACCAAATGGTCGAATTTTTTATTTTTATTTTTACCCCTTTCTTTTTTTGGGGGGGGGTGCCCCCCAACCCCCTTTTTTTCCCTAAACTACAACCTAAAAAATATATATATAAATAAAAAAAAAATTCGACCATTTGGTTTTCGACAAAATTAGGTCGACCAAATGTCCTGTCGACTAATTTTTTTCGATGAAATGTCCGGACACCTGTCCATTTCACATACTTTATGCGATTCTGGTTGGCCTTCATATGGTAATGTTAATGTTAATGTTAAAGGATATTTATAAGGCGCACTATCACCACCAGAGTGGTCCCCTGGTGCTCTGGCGGCTCTGAAAAGGGAGGGGGGGGTGAGTTAGTGGGAATGAGCTGGAGAAGTGCAAGATAGCAGTGATGTGTTGTTGACAGCCTCAGCCCGGTGGGCCCGTTGGCTGGGCTTGGGGTGTTTTACGGTAGGTAGTTGTCGTGTGCTGTTGTGCAAGTCTATGTGTGGTTTGTTTTGTTGTTGCAGTGTAGTGAAGTTTGTGCGGTACCTGTGTTAAGGCTTGTGGTTGTGTTTGGTTCGAGTTTGAGAGTTGGAGGCAGAGGAGTGATGTTGTTAGTGGGTTGTTTATTGATTCATGATTGCAGGCTGGGTCCATGCTAGGCAAGAGAGTCATATACCAGTTGAATTGCTTTTCTATCTAGATGTGGCGCAAGCTAGGCTAAAGAATTCCCTCTATGTGTTCACATGCTAACATTCAGAATTCCATCTAGATGTGGCGAATTCTAGGCTAAAGAATCCCCTCTATGTGTGCACATGCTAACATTCATGATTCCATCTATATGCGGCTCATGCTAGGCTAAAGAATCCCCTCTATGTGTGCACATGCTAGCATTCAGAATTCCATCTAGATGCGGCTCATGCTAGGCTAAAGAATCCCCTCTATGTGTGCACATGCTAGCATTCAGAATTCCATCTAGATGCGGCGCATGCTAGGCTAAAGAATCCCCTCTATGTGTGCACATGCTAGCATTCAGAATTCCATCTAGATGCGGCGCATGCTAGGCTAAAGAATCCCCTCTATGTGTGCACATGCTAGCATTCAGAATTCCATCTAGATGCGGCGCATGCTAGGCTAAAGAATCCCCTCTATGTGTGCACATGCTAGCATTCAGAATTCCATCTAGATGCGGCGCATGCTAGGCTAAAGAATCCCCTCTATGTGTGCACATGCTAGCATTCAGAATTCCATCTAGATGCGGCGCATGCTAGGCTAAAGAATCCCCTCTATGTGTGCACATGCTAGCATTCAGAATTCCATCTAGATGCGGCGCATGCTAGGCTAAAGAATCCCCTCTATGTGTGCACATGCTAGCATTCAGAATTCCATCTAGATGCGGCGCATGCTAGGCTAAAGAATCCCCTCTATGTGTGCACATGCTAGCATTCAGAATTCCATCTAGATGTGACGCATGCTAGGCTAAAAGAGTTACCTCTATGTGTGCACATGCTGACATTTACAATTCTATCCAGATGCAACGCAGGCCAGGTTGAGGATTCCAATTAAGTACGGCACATGCCAACATTCACAATTCCATCCAGATGTGGCGCATGCCAGGCTAAGGAATTCCCTCTATGTGTGCACATGCTAACATTTACAATATATATGCTTGAGCAAAGGTAAAATGTGGGAACATATCAGTTGAATGTTTAGTTTTTTCCACGCTTGTTCTGCATTAGTGTGATTAAACACAGACAACTTAAAGTCCACAACTATCTGGCCTATTTTTCAAGCACCAAAGCAGCATTTTCAAATGCGTCAAATATAAAGCTTAGTATTCACGTTTCTATTTGGTGTGTATTTTTCTTGCTCGAAATCACAGAGCTGTAGCATGCAAAGGACCATTTTAGTAAACGAAACGCATCAGGGTTACCAGGGAACATGTTTGCATACAAATGTTTTTTGCAAGATAGTATAAAAATAAAAACTTACCAAGCTGCTGGGGGTGGCTGTGTTGTGCACCTTTTTTGTTTTTTTAAAAGGCAACTTGACATTGTTCTATGTATTGTACTAAACAAGGGGTTTTGAAATGGGTGGATGGTATTTTGCTCCTGCATGTAGCCAAAAAAAGCTAGTTAGCTTGACAACAGCTAGGGAGCAAAACGAGCACTCGCCAACTAGCCACTGGCTAGTGATAATCAGACCTTGCGATTAAGAAATGCTGTGCTCTATGTGTAGATTAGGTGTCAAGTTTATGGCTGGCAAGTAGATTGCAACTTTTCACCCGGGTCAGCAGCCGCAAAGAGTTACTTTCGGCTCCACGGGTCAAATGACGCGATACGAATATACCCACGTGACAACGTTGCATGTTTGGGAATGTGTACAAAGTAACAGAACACATGAGAAATATTGAGCCTTACATACTTTGCACAAGGTTCTAGTTTGCATAGGTTGCGGAAGTTAATCCGCATTGCTTTTTTTAAGCTTTCATTATTAACTTACTCCACAGCCAACACAAGACAATAGTTGATGTATGTTTAATATCAAAGTCAAACAATGAAAGAAAAAAATTCAGTTTACAAATTATACAATGGCACATTAAAATGTTAGGTTGTTGACCGTTTAACCTGATCGTCAACGTATTCCTGCGCAGCCAATGCTCCATGTATAAACCTTTGCTACAGCCAAAATTACCATTTAGTGACTCGCACAGAATCAATGCCTCAGTTGATGTTCGTAATCCATAATTCTGTAAACATAGGCTTCAAATATGCTAATCTATGTGAAGACTACACAGAGCAAAATAGAACAAAAAGGAGTTTCCTTATTGCCATTACAACAAAGGCCCAAATCAGCATAAACAACAATCCAGGTGTTCATCAGGGAAGCCAGTGTAGGCATGTCCAGAGCTCATAACCAAATACTATGCACTCCTGTTACATGTACGTTCACAACCTTTAAGCCTACTATTTATGGTAGGGTGTATAAACCATATCATCAAAAAACCAATGAGAATGTATTATAAACTTTACATGTTTACACGATGGAAGAAATGCCCACCGTCCTGTGCAAACACATCATTAGCGCGGCTCTGTAGTGGAAGCCCACAATCAATTCCTGTACAATAATGCTTTCAATCCCAATTTCACTAGATTGAGATTGAAGCAGATACACTTCAATATGGCATGCTCACAGCAATGGTGCAACACAGGCACCGAAACTGTGCATCAGAACCAGAAGGAGAAGCTCGCGAGGCATCCATATGTACAACTTATTTAAAATCTGCAATGCACACAAAAGGTTAGGGGGTTCGAAATTCGTATCAATCCCTTCCTTATATTGCATATATATTTGTGCAATTTGTACATCGATACACATTTGACTAATCCCCAAGTCTTGTATACCCTTTTTTGCAAGTCTGTATTTCTGTACATTATCAGTTTTACTACTTTCCTGTAGTTTTGAACTTCCTTATGGTCCCGTTTCTATGTTATGTTATTTGGCATTTATATAGCGCCCTATATATCATTGGAATGATCTCAAAGCGCTTGTGGGTTGAATGCCCTTGGGGAGCGTAGTCAGGTCAGTCAAGACAGTAGGGTAGATAGAATACAGTGCTTGGGTGCACTCAGTATGTGTGCAGCCACTGTGATTTGCGTAATGGTGGCTGCATCCTAACACTAGGTGCGGTGGTAGCGAGTGATCAGCTGAATGTGTGCAAACAGGTGGTTGCTCTGAGACTGCTGCCGCACCCCACCGCGGGTGCTATTCCCAGCCAGGGGTTCCTGTTGTGGACCGCTACTGCCTCGGTTGGCCAGGAGCAGCTGCTGCTGCGTCAGTGATGCGTCTGGTCGTAAGCTTTTTGGAGGCAAGTTCTTTGCGTCTACGGCATGGATCCAGGGAGTGCGATTAGTTTGACCCCTAGGTGGGGCCCGGAGGATTGTTTGCCATTTGAGATTGTACAACCTTCTGTTATCTGCGATTTAACCCCTAGCCTTTCGGGCGTCTGCCACTTTTCTGCCACTTTCCACTTGGTTGGTGGTTTTGTTGGCTGGAGTAGGGGTGGGTATCCAGGAGTTGGGCTTCCGGTGTTCGCCTGACGTAGTCAGTAGTGACCAGGGTGTGCCGTTGTACAAAGCAACATACTGTTTCCGGTCGAAGGTGTGCCATAATTTGTCCAATTGTATGCACCACTGCACCATAGTGCTGGGAATTTCCAATAGTATCTGTTCAGTACCTTTTCGCGCCTCAAAAATCAAACTTAGGCCCCTGCGACGTCTGGAGACCTTCAATGAGTAGTAATTGTATATATGTATGTCCACGGCATCCACTCGGATGGGGCCTGCCATTCTGTAGGCTTTTAGAATGGCCATATTATGGTGAAAATTGAGGAGGCACATTATGATGATCCACGGGTGCTCGGTGGGCTTCGGGATTGGCTGCTGGTTTACCCTCTATTGTGAGTTCCCGCGCGTTTTCGGTCTTCAGGGTATCGCGCAGGAAGCCGTACATGTATGTCTCGAGGTTTTGCCCGTCACGTTCTCTGGGAGGCCAATCGCCCTCGTGTTATTGCAGCGGGAGCGGTTTTCCTGGTCAACGATTTTGTCCCCCAGGCATTGCACCTCCCAGATGGCCCCATCTAGGTCGGCTGCCATTGTCATCTGGTTATCTTCCACTGAGCTGATGCGTGGCTCATTATCAGTGGTTCTCTCTGCCTGTGCTGCCAGATGGGTTCGGACATCATGAAGGTCCTGTTTAATGCCTAAAACAGTGTTATTTGTCTCTTGAGTTTGCTGACCTATTATTCGCATTTCTGCCAGTATAGTCTGGAGTTGCACTTGGACATTCACCTCTGTCTTGTTCTGGTTGGAACTTCATGGGAGGGTGAGTGCGGCAAGTTTGGGTGGTTCTTCTGGCTCTGAAGCCTGGCCTCCTTGGTGCATGCCCCGACGGTCCGTTGTACTTGGATTTTGTGGTGCGCTGCTAGGTGATTGGTGGGGAGGTTCCTGGCTACTTGGGTCCGTCCTTATGCCTGCTTGGTGCTGTCTATAGTTGGCAAGCTCCAGTTTTCCCCAGGCCACTGGACGGTTATACTGCTTGTTGCTGCTGATGCTACTTCTCCTGTACTAAGTCTGGGGCTTCCTGTTAAGTAATTGGGATGGTTGTTGGTTATTATTTTGTTTTGGGGTGCGTTGGGATCGATGTGCACCCTCTGAACTGCTGTATTGCAGGTCCGTCGGGGGGGTTATCTGTCAGCTGCTTAGCTGGTGTGGGTAGAGGTATCCGTAGGCAGACCTGTCGGTGCAGCCTACTGTGTCTGCGTGCGGACACCCCCTTATTACAGTTTTTGGACCGGGTTTATCCTCCAAGTTCTGTGACCTTCAAATCCTGTTGCTGTGTGAGTGAGGAGGCACAGCGCCGGGGCCGGGCTGTTGCGCCCAAAGGGCTGGCTCCTTGCATTTGTCCGTGGTTGCCCACCCACTCCTGGGGTCTGAGCTGCGTGGCGATCAGCCTCACTGAGGTAGCGTCCCAGGATTGAAAGGGGCCCCTAGGGGTCCCTTACGTCTATGGAAACAAGGCGAGTCACCACACACGATAGATACGCCAGACACGAGGTTGTATTCCCAAAGCTAGGGTTTATTGCAAAGCAAAAGTCTCAGTTGGCCAACTCGGTCTCACGCCCCGCGACGTGTATCTCTAGACCTCGAGGGACGCAAAAGAGTGAATTACGTACATCAGTTACATATATACAAAATGCATATCAAACAATCAGCTATGACATGTTTAACACCCACCTTTTATTGGGTTTCTTTGAACTTGGTGTGATGATGGACACTTTCGACAGCTATGACACCTTCAAATATCTATTCTAGTAACAATTTGCAATTTGTGAGTGCGGAGGCATCTTTCAGTTGTTGAACAGAACACAGCGCTTCTGTTCCTGGAAGCAAGCAACATACGGGGGGAGAGTTGCATTCCAGACCTTGCTATCTATGAGGTGCTATTCGTGTCCTGGGAGCCGACATGCTCTAACGGGGCTCAGCAAAGGGGGGCCATAAGAAGAGCATAATTCAAGCCTTTAGCTGCTTTATTCTAACATATTCTACCATATAACGAGACTGGCTGGCAGCTGCGAAATGATTAAATGCCCGGCAGTTCTACTTCAAGGCTACATTCGGGAGGGAGCCGGGCATTCTTCCTGGCACTGCCTACGTTGTGTTTCAACAAACTCTTGTTATCCACGCGGCCCTGCGGCCTTGTCCTTTCACGTGCAGTCAACAATGTTTTACAGTTGAGCAGTGTAAGAAGAAAATGTACCGTGAAGCAATAAGAACAGAAAGCAATGAGCAATGGTTAGAAAACAAAAATGGCGATTCTTGTTACATCAAAATGGTCGTTCATGGGCAAACTCAGAAACCTATATTCTGTCATATCGTGCATGAGACGGTTGGTCCACGGCCATCAGAATACGTTTGCGGTCACATATAAGAGGTATCCATTTTTCTAGACTGACAGGATATGGCTCTGTACTTGTGCGTGTTGATAGATGGGTTGTGTGCAGGTCCCCTGCTGTTGGTCTGGGTTCGTTTCCACTGTGTGGCCCCATCGTACTGACCACAAAACCCTTTGTTGGGCCGCTCCCCTTCCCTGCCGTTGGGGCTGCCGGCTGGGTATTTGTACGACTTGCTGCTCCGTGTCTCCTAGATTGCAACCCTTTCTTATCACCAGGTCATCCCTGTGGTCTTGGCCACCGTTGGCGCCACCGAGTGTGGGGACTATTTCGGTGCTGCGTACCTGGTTGCCTTCTTTCGGGGTGAATGTCAATGGGTAGGGGGGAGGAAGGAGGAGGGGTGGGGGATGCAGGCCTTTGCTTTGGATTTGTAGTGTTTGTTTGCACGGGTGGCTCAGGGCCACTCCCGTGCTAATGGGTATAATTGTCTCTCCCCCGTCCGCTCTATGTGCACCCCCCTCTCCTTCCCTCTTACTTGTTATCCGCTGGTTCCAGCTGCATCACTGCGCACTGCTTGAGGGGGTTCTTCACTGTTGGCGTTTCCTATCGGTCCCGTGGATAACGTCACACAATGTAGCCGCTGTACATGACCCAAACTCTTTGAAGCAAATACTTCAAACAATAGGGAAAATGAAAGGGATAACAGCACCAGGGGAGGATGGCTTCACAGTGTGCTTCTTCAAAGCATACCGCTTTACTCTAGCCCAATTCTTGGCCAAATTGTTTAACCAGGTGCTTGTATCAGGGGTCCTGCCCGACTCCCTACTTGGGGGCCTTAATAGTGGTCATCCCAAAGGAGGGCAGAGACCCTATACCAATGGTCTTCAAACGTTTTAGGTCTGGGGCCCCAGACCAGAGCGAAATGTGGGCAGGCTGTGCCCCCCAAAAATGCCAAATGGACAATATGTGAACATTACAGTTAAACTTGTGTTGCTCTTCATTGTATCTGGCCCTACACATTGCTTTGGTACTTGACTGCCCCTCAAATCTGAACATATTGGAGTGATTAAGTACTTAACTGACACATTTTATTTCAAATGAACCCATTGTACCCTTGCTGAATTTAGCCCATTGTGCCTATGCTGAAATTAGCGCACTGTGCCTATGCTGAACTTAGCCCACTGTGCCTATGCGGATATTACCCCATTGTGCCAATGCTGGATTCAGCCCATTGTGCCAAAGCTGGATTCAGCCCATTGTGCCCATGCTGAATTTAGCCCATTGTGCCTATGCTGAAATTAGCCCACTGTGCCCATGCTGGATTTAGCCCATTTTGCCTATGTTGGATTTAGCCCACTATGCCTATACTGTACCTAGCCCACCATGCCAATGCTGAATTTAGCACACTGTGTCCATGTTTAATGTATACTATCGCAGCCCACCATACCTACTCTGAATCTAGCCTGACCTAGCCAACGGCAACTAGGTATTAACTTGAGCTTATTTGATCTAGCCTATCGTAGTTTGTACTAACTGCCTTCAGTGAAACTCTACGCCCTCGTACTCTGAACTATAAACCTTGCTTAGTGCATTCATATGCCACTACCTAGAAGGTGCATCCAAACTTATAACAAGCCACCGTTGTTGCAACATCACATCATGAGCATTATAGCCGGTAGCCTCTTAACCCACTTATGTCTACTGCTCATCATCCTCCAGTCATTTCACAGTAGCCACCTTACAACTAACAAGAGAGCTCTACACAATTCTACTATTCTTCTCCTAGTAACCCCCACAACGAGATCACCCTGACCAGAGTCCCTCAAGCTGGCCTCAAAGCAATCCATGTAGTCTGCCCCTTAGAAACTCTAGACTCCGAGTGAGACTCACAAGACTCCATGAGCCCCTAACTAGAACCCTATCCCCAGCCAACAAAAGGTCCAATAACCAGAAGGTACATATCACCGACCTTAATATTATGAGACCTCTAAGTACTCCCACTAAAACAAAACCTACCCAACCCCTCTAGTGGCCTCCCAGCTTAAAGGAGGTTTGATAAATGCCCGATCCCTCACTGCACACGCCACGGATATCTGCAACCTAATATTGGCCGATAATCTGGACTTTCCTGCTATCACAGAGTCTTGGCTGCACGATGCAGCGGGACCCCTATTTTCATTAGCAATCCCGGGTGGGTACACCATACTGAGACAGGATAGAACTAATATGCAAGGCGGCGGCATGGCCATCATCGCTAAGACTAACCTAGGCATGGGAACTACACCCACCCCAGTGTCTGAATCATGTGAAGTGCTCACTATCAAACTTCCTCTACTTAACTCCCAGACATTGACTATCCACCTTATCTACAGACCACCTGGACCCATGGGAACATTCGAGGAGGATTTCCACAGCCTACTCTCCAACAACCTTAAAATATCCTAACAATTACGTGTCCTAGGAGAATTTAATTTGGGATACAATGACCCCTCAGACAAATATGCCACCACCATTGCCAATATTCTTTCTGAATTGGGCATAACTAAAAAATAAATCCTCAAACCCACTCCTACCAAAGGTAGAATCCTTGATTGGCTGGCAGATTACAATTGTACTGCCAACATTAAATCCATCTCCCCACAACAGTGGACAGACCATTTCCTCTTGTCCTTTGAACTCTCCACCTCTAGACCACTCTCTCTAGCTCCCACCATGGCCTGCCTTGTCCAACAAGGAATAAAAAGAGTATTACTAAGGATAAAGTGATTCCCGCCATCCTACCCACTCTTAACCAATTAGCAGATCACTTAGACCCGCAAACACTCGTAGCCAAGTATGATAAAATTATGTTAACCACACTTGACAACATCGCCCCCCTAAAACTCAGACCGAGTAAACCCAAATCCCATCTAAATAAATGGTTCACCCCTGAACTCAAGGATTTACGACTACTTAAGAGGAGTTGTGAAACCGCATGGAGGCTAATCCCGTCAGAAGACCACAAAAATAAACTAATGGAAATCTCCTCCCACTACAAAAAGGAAATCCACATTGCCAAGCGGAACTCATAACAAACGTATATCTAATGCTAATTCAAGTATGTGGGAACTCTTCACTATCCTCAAGGAATTAGAGTCACCCATCCCCATCCCAGACACATGCTCCAAAGATAAAACTTGTGTGCAAATATACAACAAGCACTATCAAATAAGGTAACTATGCTCCAAAAGAAAATAGCTAAGAAAAAGCCCCTCTCAATCAACTATCCCAGACCAACAACCTGAGTTCCGACCCCCTTTCAAAGGAACTGAACTCAGAGGTGCGATTCATGTTTTCAAAAACCTCTATCCTCGAGGTAAAGAAAGTCATCCTCTCTCTCAAGCCATCCAACTGCCAAGGCGACCTCTGCCCGGCCCAGCTTATAAAAGACGCTGCCAGAGATCTCTCCCCATTTGTACGAAAACTTATCAACGCTTCATTTGAAACGGGGACCGTGCCTACCAACCTGAAACAATCTTGGGTACTACCGCTGCTCAAAAAGCAAACCTTAGACCCACCTTTACCCACAAATTACCATCCCATCACGACAGTCCCATTTCTGGTTAAAATCCTGGACAAGATTGCTTATAACCAAATTCAACATTTCCTGGAACAACATAAGCTCTTAGG
This sequence comes from Ambystoma mexicanum, assembly GCF_040938575.1. Classification (NCBI taxonomy): domain Eukaryota; kingdom Metazoa; phylum Chordata; class Amphibia; order Caudata; family Ambystomatidae; genus Ambystoma; species Ambystoma mexicanum. The sequence goes on along the minus strand of NC_090927.1, from coordinate 218,732,552 downwards.
AGCATGTCAATCAGGATTCTGTCCCCAACATTGTACTGAGACTGCCCTCATCGATCTGAAGGCTCAAATAGATGAGCTACGAGTCAAAGGTAAAACAGCCCTCCTCTTGTTGCTGGACCTTTCGGCTGCATTCGATCTTGTCGACCACAAGGTCCTTTGCAGCCACCTAGATTCAGCTGCACATTTCTCCAAAGGGGCTATAACCTGGATTGAGTCTTTCTTCAATGACAGGACTGCAAGGGTGTTCTCCCCTTCGGCAGCGGCTGATCCGATCCCCATACTATGTGGGTTCCCCAGGGGTCCTGTGTCTCCCCCACCTTATACAACATATTTTCTAAGCACATGTTTGATGATCTGGACCTTCTTGGTATCACCTACACTAATTATGCAGATGATACCCAGATTCTCCTCCCACTTTCCGGGGATTACAACAAGGATTTGGCCTTGGTAGATAGGGTGTATCTCATCATCCAGACATGGTTGGCAACCCATGGTCTATGTCTGAATGATGATAAAAGAGAACTAATCATCCTGGGTACTCATCCAAATCTTAAAAAATTAGGCCAAGACTACACCTCGTTTGAGATCAATAGCAATATCATCAAGGTGTCCAAGGAAGAGAAGACACTTGGCTTTTATCTGGATTCCACCCTCTCCTTCGATAAACAGGTAAAATCCATGGCATCAGCCACATTTTACACCTGTAAACTCATCAGAGCAGGTAAACACTTTCTTTCAGATGACAACTGCATTATTTTAGCTAGAGCCCTGATTTTGTCTAGGCTCGATTATTGCAATGCCCTATACTTCGGTGCTAACAAAGCTTTCATCCACAGCATTCAAATCCTACAAAACAATGCCTTAAGAGCAGCTCTTAGCATGTCCAAAAGATTGCATATCTCTAAGATCAGGTGCCAAAACAACTGGCTGTCTACCCAAAACAAAATCCATTTAAAAGTTGCATCCCTTGTTCACAAAGCTTTGAATAATGCCGCACCTAGCTATTTTATGGACGGATTCGTACAGTCATACTCCACCCGACCGGCAAGAACCACCAATGTCAATAGCCTCATCGTACTGCGATTCAGGCTGGCTAAGGCTGGGGGAGGCAGCTTCCAGGTCCGAGCGGCCCAATTATGGAATTCATTGCCACGTCCTCTACGTGAGGAACAGGCTTTTCTGAAGTTCAGATCCAACTATACCAATCTGCTGTAGTCTGCCGACGTTTAGCTGTCCACTAGCTCCTCCTAGACTCCTGTTACCACCCAATGTACTTCAACATATTTTCACTATCCTGTTGCTCATTTATACATCTTCCCTTTAGGCTATTGACAACTTGTTCGTGCCTCGTGCCTGTGAAAACCTGCTTGTGCCTGTACATATTCTATTTTGCTTGTATTCTGTATCTGATCTTCTACGAACTATATATTTTTTGTTTTTTGCCAGGAATCTGTAACTGACTTTCAATGGCCTGTATATACTGTGTTTTTGCTTGTTATCTGTAACCATGTAACCCTAAGCCTCGAATATTCTGTACTACTGTGCCCGTTTACCTTCGAGTCTGGTGCGCATTATAAGTGAATAAAACAAACAAACAAACAAAATGGCCATTGACTATTGTGCGCCGTCACCGCACCCTACTCCCAGTATAGTCCCTGGGCCCCCCCATCACAGTCTCTGGCCTCCCTCATCCCACTCCTAGCCCAGTCTCTGTGCTCACCCCACCACAGACCCTGGGCTCTCCAAATCCTGCTCTATCACTAAGGCATGGCTCCTGCCCACCCTGTACCCACTATAGCCCCAGGGCTCCTCCACCCCTGCTCCCAGCAGTGTCACAGGGCTATTGGTGGCTGGTGAATGTTTAAGTGGAGGGGCAACAAATATTTCCATTAGATATGCCATAGCAATTGAGCGCAGCAGGGAGCTCGAAACTATCAAGGGGCCAGTGGTGGCTGGTGAATATTTTTTAAATAATGAGTTCAAATGTTGCATTTTAGAACGAAAAATAAAATGGGTTTAAATCCAAACAGTTCGCAATTGGCGCTGGGGGGCTCAGGCGGCAGGCATGCTATTTTTCACTGGACATCTTTGATAGATTTCCAGTAAAAAGATAACATCCCTGTCCCCTGGGCCCCACAGTGATCAACACAATCAACATGATTATGTGTGTTTGCAAGGTGGTGGGTTGCTAAGGGGGAAAGTACAGCACTTTTAACTGGGCATCTATGATAGAGAACCAGTAGAAAAATACCATCCCTGTCCCTGGGCTCCACAGCACCTCAGAAGGAGAGCCGATTTTGGCAGGTGGGTAAAAAAAAGGCATTTTTAAAATGCCTTTGTTGTACACCCCTCCTTATCCTCCCTAACCGCCAAAATCGACTCAACAGACCAAAACACACACACACACACACACACACTACATCATTCACACGAGCACCCATAACCATCCACTCACTCATAACCTTCTGCAGGGGCCTACGCGTGGGTGCTGAAATGCCCCGCTCCAGGCTGCTCTGCTTGTATGTGCGAGGAGGCGCCGGAGCTCCCCCTCGCACATAGTGCCACAGCCAGCATTTCCAATAAGCCATGGAAGGCTGGCGAAGAAAAACGCCCCCAGCCTTGCATGGCTCAGTGAGCATGTGCAGCTGGGGAACTTAACTGTCAAAGGGAAACAGTGTTTCTCTTTGACAGTTCAGCCAGCCCAGGATCACTCCCATAGCTGGAAAAAGAGGCTCATGTTTCACTGGGATGCCTCCTCGGCTCCTCCATAATGGGTGAGTGGGCCACTGGGTGGATGCCCCTTCGCCCATTATGGATGAGCTGCAAGGCTCGGACTGGTCTATATGGCAATGCCCGTACCAAAAATGCTAACATGCTAGTGTGGGCCACTCAAAATGGGCCCGTTTTTTGGCCAATGTGGGCCAATTTAATGAGTTACTTCACTATGCAGCTAGTAGTTTTGACCATTGTTGCTGAATAAATATTCTTTAACCATTACAATTTGCTTACATTTTAACAAAAAACACGCCCTTGGGTAGTTTTCAAAACAGTCTGTGACTAAAGGTATGAATATCAATTTGCAACTGCGGGCCACTTTTTCCATTGGTGCCTGAGACAGTTTTATGCGCCAGTTTTGTTTACACATTTCATGCTGGGCTCTCGACTCCCCCCCGTGCCCCCCAGTATGAAGACATCTGCCCTACACTGTGCCAATCATTCCGCCCAATCTCTCTTACATATTGATGTAAAGATATATGCAAAAGTGCTGAAGTGCTGGGTAAAAGACTAGAGAAACTACTGCCGTCATTAATCCATGGTGACTAAGTGTGATTTACCCCAGCCCCAGGGCAGCAGAGCGCTGATAACATCAGAAAAACTATTGATCTAATGCACATTGCGCAGGACCATAACTTGGACGAATACCTAGCTTTTGACTGGGTCGAGTGGATGTACATGGGAAAAGTACTAGCCAAAATGGGTTTTGGTCCCAACTTCCGGCATTGAATATCTGCACTATATAGGGATCAGACAGCTAAAATACTTGTGAACGCTGTAATCTCAACCCCCTTTCACCTTAATAGAGGTACTTCACAGGGCCGGCCCATCTCCCTGCTACTGTATGCACTCACCATAGAACACCTGACAATAGCAATTAGAGAAAACCCTGACATTTCAGGAACAAAGTGCAGCGAGGTCCATTTGGAATATTGTCTCTTTGAGGATGATATTTTATGCTACCCAACAGAAGTATCTCATTCCCTCCCGAAACTCCTTGATGACATAGCTTCCTTTGGGCTTTTCTCAGCCCTAAAGATAAATGTGTCCAAATCCAGTGTCCTACTGCCCCGACAGGATTATTCCCCCACAGAGGACTCGTGCTCATTAGGGGGGTTGAGAGTTGAACTTAAAGAAATTACCATCCTGAGGATGCAGCTACCAAGAGACCTGAATCTGTTGTCTGAAGTCAATTGCACCCCTGCAGTAACCAAACTGAGTGCCGACCCCTCCCGCTGGGCCCCCTTGACCCTCTCTTTGTACATTAGGATGACATTGATCAAAAGGACTTCCTTGCTTCCTATACCCATTTACAGCCATCCCCTCACCACTCCCTGAAACTACCATTAGAAAAACTCCATGCTATCCAAATTTATTTGGCAAGGGAAGAGGCTTAGAGTCAAAAGAACTACCCTGACCCTGCCAGAGAATTGGGAGGGTTCGGACTCCCAGACTTCTACCTTTACTTCAAGGACACCCAATTGCGTTTCCTGGAAGAACACATATGGGGACATACTTGGAAGATTCCTTCACCCACCCCAAGAAAGTTTGAGATATGTTATAGTCCCCAATTAGATCAATCCCACCCAAGGTTAGGAATCAACCATCGTTGAGAGTACTGTGGTCACTATGGCAAAAGAATGGCAAACAACTCCCCACCTGGCCTTCTCCCCGAGAGTTCTCTTTGGGGATTCCCATTGGATCTGGGCAGAAAGGGCTTCAAACACACACAACATTTGTCTGAAAGAGGCCTGCAGAGGGTGGGGCAACTCTTCAGCAAGGGTAAATTTAAGGACTTTGAGACGATGAAAGAAATGCTGCAGAGCGACATACTCAGTGTATTCGAATATCTGCGACTACGCCGCATATGTGCAGAACCCCAAACCGTCCCAAAAATGACATGCCCGCTCATTGCCTTTGAACAAACTATTAATGAGACCTACTACAGAAAAGTGATTGTATCCAAACTGTACAGAGCAATGGTGACAGCTGACCTTTCAGGTAGACAAAACTTTAAACAATACTGGGCCTCACAAACTGGTTTGGATATCTCGGGAGGATACTTGGGGCACAGTCTATGACATCATGTTCCATGGAAACCTGTTCACTGCCACCATGGAACGTAACTTAAAATGTTACACTGCTGGCACTTTTGGACCCACCCCACACACCGCCCCGCCCCACCCAGAAACTCTCGACACATTTTTAGGTTGGTCTGCTCTATGCCCAAGGGAATGTGGCCAGCAGGCAATGTCATATCACCTATGGTGGACTTGCCCCAAAATTCAAGAGTTCTGGACCAAGGTCAGTAGCTGGATGAACGAGATTGCTGGACTATCCCTGGCCCTTGACCCATTGCAAATGCTCCTCTGGGTAACAGGGGGCAGCTGTCTCCCGAGAATGTGGGAGGCTATGTTGAGATCTGGGGAGATCGCAAAAGCGCAAAGATGGAAAAGTAAATCCACCCCTTCCAAGGATGACTGGATGAACAAACTGTGGGACATCTTCACCCTGGAGAAACTCACTGAAATTGTCAATGTGCTTATCCAAACGTCATCAGGCATGCGCACTATGATGTTTGATATTAATCTCTGTGTAGTTTGTGGGAACGGGAAGTGGAGGGATGACAATGGAACACTAACTTTGGTTATAATTGTTATTTCTGAAGTCAAGGAAACCTTTAATAAAATCGAAGTTTAAAAAAATACTCATGTAAAACTTTTGCATTAAAAAAAAAAATATATATATATATATATTAAAAACGCATCCTTTAACCCTCTGCTACCAATCAACTACAAGCCAATCTCCAACACCAGATTCCTGGCAAAATGCATCGACCGCACAGCTTACTCACAGCTCAATGGCTTTGTGGAATCTAACTATCTCCTTGGCCTGGCGCAATCAGGCTTCCGACCGCGCCACGGCACTGAAACCACACTGATCTCCATCTGGGATGACCTCAAAGTGACAGCAGACTCGGAAGGATGGGCGGCGCTCATTCTTCTTGACCTCTCGGCAGCGTCCAACACCATCAAACACATGATCCTCCTCGACAGACTAGGCTCCTCAGGAATTATTCGATTCTTAATTCAATAGACTACACATCATGCATCCCCCCCTTACCACTCTGCTGCATGCCCATTAAACAATGGAGTACCGCCAAGGTGCTTGCCTATCTCCCCTCTTCAATCTTTACCTGATTCCCCCCACCTTCCCAGCATCATCCACTCACACAACCTCTCATGCAGATGACAAATCATCCAGAGAGTTCCTAAAACAACCACTTACCCCCAGCCCTGTCCTAGCAGTCCGTCTCAGACATGGACCACTGGATGATAACTAACCATATCATTCTGGGCCCAGGTAAAATGGAGATCGTGGTATGAAGAAAATCTTAATTCCCCCAGTCGACTCCACATACCCACACACACACACACTAAAAATACCTTTTCTGCACAATGGACACAGACACAACTATGTGTCAGCACATCAACAATACATGCAAAACCTGTCATTTTCACCTTATACTCCTAAAGCGTATCTTCCCTTGCCTGCCCAAACAGACTGGCTTCAATTATGTCCATTTTCATGTCCAGACTTGACCATACGAACTCCCTTTACCTGGGGGCGGCGGCCTACCAGTTAAACACCAAAGAGCTGCCAGACTGCTTCTTGCATTGGGTCAAAGGAACCACATCACTCCGGCTCTCCTCACCCTACACCAGCTCTCAAATGGACGCAGGGCCACCTTCAAATTCCTATGTATTACCCAGCGAGCAGTATACAAGCCATGCCCCAAATTCCTAAGAGACAAGATTACGCCCTACCACCCGACCCGCGCACTTAGGTCAAGCACTGCCCTCCACCTGGTGATCCCCACCTCCAATTTGGCCAGGATTGGAGGGTCAGCCTACTCAACCCTGGCACCAAATTTGTGGAACTCACTGCCTCCCCACATTAGATATAGAGTCAGCCTGAGAATATCTAATCTCATCTGCTGAAACTCTGCATGATCTGAGGCCTAAAGCTATATATATCATTAAACACGGGCAGTTGTGCTAGATTGGTAAACCAAGCATCAACAATATTCATGAGCTTGACCAAGGCTATGCAATTATCCACTAAGCAATCTGCCCAAGAAGGCACATGCCTGCTAATTCTATGCACCTGCAAATCTAAGCAGAACTAGGTAGTGGGCGGGGGGGGGGTGGTGTCTAGTGGTCAATCTGCTAATCACACCCAGAGCTGAATGAAAATATATACTACCCTCCGGTAACCTATCTAGCGGAACTAGCAACCCAAGCACTAATAGCACTGATGAACTTGGCCCTGCAACTATGCACTTAGCTATCAACCCATAAAATGCCTTTACCTGGTAATCCTGCATATCTGGAAATCCCTGTGGAGAATTATATAGCAGGGAACCTTATAGTACTTATCCTTTGCTAATCCCAACTATCTGGGAATGCCCTAATATAACCACCTATGAGGGATTCTATTTAGAAAACCGTTCTATTTAGAAGAACTAGATACCATGGGCCGTCTAGAAGCTAATCTGCCAATCACACCCACCACCGAATGTATATAGCAGAACAAACCACTGTTAACCTATCCAACAGAACTAGCAATCAATCACTAATAGCACTTATGAACTTGATCTTTGCCCTGCAATTATCAATCCTGAAAATATCCTTACTTCCTAATCAAACATCTGGATATCCCTGTGGAGAACTATATAGCAAGGAACGTTCTAGCACTTATCCTTGCTAATCCCAACCAACTGGGAATGTCTGCGTAGTACCACCCATCAGGGATATTATTTAGTAAACTGCCGACCGTTGACGTCGTTAGCAGCTATACAGTTTTTGGGCCAGATCTGCCCGTCACTACCAAACAGTCTTCCCCAAATCAATCTGACCCATCGAGAATCAGGGAGATTCCACACCCTGACAGGCACTGGAATCTGAAAAGTAGCAAGGCCCCCCTGGAAACCACACATAAACTCAAACACACCACTATGCCAACTCTTCGCTCTGCACAAACAAACAAACAATAGAATGCAGCTATACCCCTCGATTAATTTGGCATAGCTGCACATATACATGCACACCTCAACCAACTTTAGAACACAGCCATACCCCTTGAAATCTGCCTGGCTGCTCACATAACATCATTCTCTACTATCAGCACCAGAATGCAGACACCATAGTGTATTGGTCGTGCTGGACACATTCTACTGATCTTACACAAATGCTGCATCACACCTAGCACTAGTATGCAACTACAGAACACCCACCGCACACTAGCTGCACACATGCAGAGTGCACCCAAGCACATTGTACTATACTACTCTCTCTGACCTAGACTGTGGTCCCCGAGGGCGCCATGAAACCACACCGCTCTGGAATCATAATGGTAAAAGGCGCTATGTAAATGCTAAACAACAACCCGCGTGGTTTCTTGGTGTGCTGGCGGATCTGTAAGGCAAGGAGCAAGGCGGGTAAGTTAATAGGACTGAGCGGGGAAAAAGAGCAAGAGCTGTGATGTGCTGATGGCAGCTTCAGTTCAGTGACACGTTCACAGAGCTTAGGTGTGTTTTTCGGTTGGTAGCGGCCATGTAGTGTTGGGCGAGACTATGTGTGGTTTGTATAGTCGTTGGAGATGTGAAATCCGTGCAGTTTGTTGTGCTGTAGAGGTATGGTTGTGCTTAGTTCAGAGTTTGAGAGGTGGATGCAGAAGGGTGAGTTTTTAGTAGGGTTGGTTAATGGCAATACCTTTTCCACCCCCTCTGTTCCGACTAAGGGCCACCCACATCCCTTCACTTTTAGTACATTCCGGTGTGCCGCAGTTACTACCCCCATGGGTTCCTCCATGCTGGATGTATTCCCTGTGGTCAGTCCGAACGTGCGAGGGCAGAACGCTCATCTCTCCTGTTTCCATCTTAGGTCCTCTATCAGTTGTACAATTAAGTCAGACCTCATCTCCCTCCCCAGTTTGCCCTTTGGCTCTCTATTGGGATGGGCACATCCGGATTCTCAAAACCAGCCCTTCCATTCAGGCGCCTCTTCTCCCCTGCCCTCCACTCAGGTCCAGCCTACACTCCAGTTGTGTGTTCAATTCATGGTGTGTGGATGTTCTTCAATCATTTTCATCCCGTATTTCTCTGGGTAGGGAGCTACATAGTTTTACAGCTAAGCAGGAGAATGCTGATCCACCAAGTCTTTTCCTCATTTATGGTTTAGGTTCATAGCGGATGTCGATCTGAGTGTTCTAGTTAGCAAGTGGATGGCGGTTTTCTTTTGTGAGAATTCCACTTCTAGGCCATGGATCTATCTGTGTGTTATGCACATAGTTTTGAAGGGGATTCATTTTTTGACAGGGAGCCAATGTAGCATCAATAGAGCTGGTGTGATGTGGTACCTTCTTGAGAGTTTGAGGAGAGGTCTGGCGGCTGTGTTTTGTATTCATTATAGTTTCCTCAGCAAACAGTCCGGCATTCAGTAGGATAAGCTGTTGGCATAGTCTATCCTGGACATGATCAGGTAGATTATGGCCAGTGTTTTGTGCACGAAGAAGAAGAGGAGGAGGAATGGTAGAATCTTTTTGATGGCGTGGATGGTGTTCCCAGTTCTGTGGGCCATGGGATGTATTGGTTGCTTCCTTGGTTGTAGGATGCAATCATGATTTCCGTATTTGAGACACTCTGTTAGCAGGTGGTGTCCCACGGTATAGATGTGAATGTTTTTATCCATAAAGTTTCTGTTCTTTAGACAAGAAAGGTTTAATCCAGAGGAGTGCTGTGTCGGCAATCCCCATTTCTTCCAGTCTCTTGATGAGGATGTTATGGTTGACTGTCAAATGCTGCATGGAGGTCCAGTAGCATCAGTGCCGAGTTTGTGTTGGGAGTCTGCGTTTCTCTTTAGGTCGTCCATATAGAGAGAAGTGCCGTCTCTGTCCCTCTCATGGGTCTGGAGCCTACTTGTGGTCCCATAGTTGGTTATTTGCTAGGTGTTCCAGTGTGAGTTTGTAGACATCAGTCTCAGTTTTGCTGGATACGGAATGTTTGAGATCAGTCATCATAAAAGCAATTAAAACAGCAGATCAAATTGTCGCACATTTTTTTTCCCTGCCAAACACACATAATCTGCAGATTTGGTAAAGGCCTCCCTTCTTCGACACGCGATCTCTAAACATTTTGCAAGCATACAAATTACTTATAGGAAACAAGACAGAAGCAGCATTGCTATTTAAAAAGTCAATTTGTAACAATTAATGGTACTGAAAAACTCAATTTTAAATCAAATGGGACAGTCAACCATAGTTCCTGAACATTTTTACACAAGGGACAAAACTGATATTTGTAATCTCCTATTTTGCAAACGCACTAGCAAGAGCTAGAAGATCTATACTACATTTGGTGGACAATTCACACTTTCTGGCTCAGTTTATCTGTTGTAAATATCGTTTGCAGCCCTAAGTATGTTTCAGGCAGTATTCTATTGACATTCGCAAATTAGGACTTGAGAGCAAAATTTAAAGTTACTCACAGTAGTGAGTAGAGTAGTCAGTCCTCTTTCCTCCATCCCCGTGGGCGTCCCCCAACCTGGGGACAGCACTGGAACCCTTGGCAGTGAAAACCTGAGCTTCCACTTCAAACCTAGTATAGTGTGCAGGGCATGAGAAAGCTGTGCCTAGGCCCCACCCTCCGGTGCCTCACCTTGGTCCCCTTTGAACACATCGGACGCTTAGATACCTGGCTACTCTTAGTACATGTTAGCCCTTGGCATACTAGCGGGGGAAAGCCGGTGGGACGTATGGAGGAAAGGGGACTATGAGTACTCCTACGTCCCGTCCCCTTTCCTCCATGCTTGTGGGCGATTCCACCAAACAAGAACACAGGGTGGAGCTGCGATAACCAGCCTCATATATAGGACTAAGCAAAGAGGTTCTTTAGAACCGCCTGACAAAACTCGGCATCACGTCTGGTGCTGGTGTCCATTGAGAGTGCTTACAGAAGGCCGGAATGTCCCAAGTAGCCGACTTGCCCAAGAAGCAGGTCTGTGAAACGCGACAGCCGTGGCCTTGGCTCGGACCACATGGGTATTAATCCCCTCAGGAACAGCTTTGCCCATGGCTGTGTATGCCTCTGTGATGACCTGAACCATCCAATGGGCGAAAGAAGCCTTGGAAGCCTGACAGCTGGGGGAGGAGCCACTAAAAGTCACAAACAATGCCTGCGACTTCCTGGAGGATTTCATCCGAGAGAGATAAGACTGGAGGACACTCTTGAGAGTCCAAGGAATACAGGGCCCCCTGACTTCGATTGCGGTTCAAGAAGAACACTGGCAGGTAGATTCAGATGAAATGGAGAGACCACCTTGGGCAAGAAGTTCGGGTGAGTGCGCAAGATGACCTTGTTGTGACAACGCACAAGGACAACGCCTGCAGCTCACTAAACCTGCGTGCAGAGGTGAGAGCCACCAGTAAAACATATGAAAAGTATCCATCATTTGCTCATATAATTCTAGGTGTTCCCAGACAGAATACTTTACATTTTTATGCTATGGAGTTATCACATTTCTAATGGCCTTGATCTGCCTAATGGGATCTTCTTTTATAACTCTCTTAAGTTTGTTTGCCTTCTTGGTTTTGGTCACCCGAGTCTACTCATCCTCAGACTCAGAGGCACTGCTCCTGGAGGTGGCTTCTTGATCCTCTAGGCGCTCCCTGATTCTGCAAGCTTGAGAAGGGCTTGCAGAATGTTGGGGCCTAGTTCCTCTTTTCCTGTGGTGCTCAGAAGAGTCTTGTGACTTTTCCCTGCTCCCAGGATTGGCGGCGTATCTCCCCCACTGCCCTAACTGGATAGAGGTCTTCAGGATATTCTTTTTGGGCTTTATTTCCTTGGGTTCCCCACCAAATTTCACAAACTGGTCCCTTGAAAGTCAGTATTTTAGTGGATCTAATTGCCTGATCCTCCCCTCATAGGAGTCTTGCTTGTCAAAGATATCAGCCCTAACATTTGGGTATCTGTACAGGGACGCCCGTCCATAAATTGCAGGAGGGCGCTGATCTGTCAGTCCCATTTTACCACCCCTACTGAATTCTGCCATCCCCATGGCCCTCGGTTCATATGAGCCAGTAGACATGAAGCTGGCAATGTTCATGGTATTGAAGGGGTTTGAGTCCCTGAGTACAGAGGTCCTTATGTTATGATCAGGGGTTGCCCTGTCCCTCTCTACCTGTTCAGGGTCCCTCCAGTTACAGTTTAGTCTAGCACCCTCTTTCTCCAATCTTGCTGCCTTTTCTTTTTCAGTCCCTATTTTCTGGTGAAAAGCAAAAATATGAGCCTTTTGTTCATCTATCAAGGCCTTACTGGTCTCAAGGATTCACTCTTGCACTGCTACTTGTTGGTGGAGTCCATCAATCTTTTCACAGAGGGCCTCATTGTCCCTTTGCACTTCCTGCATGTTTTGGGAGTACTGGGAAATTCTCTGTTGCAAGTGATTCATCTCCTGGGTTTGTGTGTCTTTGGCTTGGGTGTTCTCTTTCAGAGCACCTTCTACCCGTCTGGTGTTCTCTAGCAGCTTCCCATGCTCAGTTCTTAGTTCATTTAACTCCTGGAGGGCCAACTTACTTTCCTGTAACTCGGTTTGTAACTCACTCATTTTCCTGGCCTAGGCCGTCTTTCTCTTGATTTGGGGTGCACAACTGAAATGCTTATTTTGATATATATATAGGTTCAATATTTGAGAGACACCACTCATATCACCACACCCCTTTTTCAAATACCTGTGTCACGGTGGACCAGGAACCAGTCCGGTTGGGATAGGTAATATTTATTTATTTATTTGAAATTCAAGAAAATCATACACTTTTAATATATGGGGCAGCAATCACCATTGTGGCGACAATAACAATGGGAATGTAGGCAATGCACTTAAATTAACCCTTTAGCCACACACAGAAAAAAAACACCAGAGAATAGAGACACTTGAAATTTTAGAAAGATAGCACTCAAGTTAGGATTTCCCCTGTAATATTCGTCAACCTACAAATAATAAATTCTAAATAGATATAAGGAAGCAGCAGGTCATCAGAAAAATTTGAATCCAACCTTCCCTCCCCAAACAAGAGAGGAACAAGAGAGGAAAAACAGATTTGAAAGCTTTGCAATGTTAAAATGACACTCAGAAATGGCTGAATAAAACAATGAATGTGTGCAAAAATCCTTAACTAAGTACAATTCTCTAAGGGAGCAACACTGGAAAGTTAGAAGCAATCATAAACAATAGATTAAGCAAAAGCATACAATTAAAAAATGAATAGAAGTTTTAAAACAATTGATAATAAAAATAACACGTGTAAATAACACACCTTTTTAGTAAAATCGGGTCGTGAAAACAGAAAAGAAATTCAGTTTGGACAAGAACAGTTTTACTCTATACTAGAGCATTCAGGCTAGAATATCAAAGAGGGACACAGTAAGCTCCAGGGTTGATTCATGAGTTCAAACCTAGTTCCCCAGCGCCTGCCCTGCGGAACCAGTCCGATCACTCGATATAGGATTGATAGTTTAGGATTTAAATTACAAGAATTACTAAATAGATAGCGCTTGCACTAGAAATCAATGACAGGGTTGCAATAAGGATTCTGACAATGTTACAAGTTATTAAGGTAAGGATGGGATGGTTTAGAGATTGGGATAGGACAAAGCAAGTCAAGGTATGCTATGGTTTTCTATGGTTCCTATTGATACTCACAGTCCACTTTTGGTTTGGATTTTGGAAAGTCAGCGCTATGGATCACCACACGGATCTGTTCTAACACAGGACAGCCCGACAAAATCAGCAGGCATGGACTGGATACCGGGTAGCACTTCTGGTTACTGGATACTACAGATCAGCTGCATGGCAGGTTTGCATTTAGTGAGCAGCAAGCCAGGTTAAAATCAGGATGCTTTCCCAAAACACGACAGCTTCCCTTTGGTTATTGGGATAATTAAACATTGAGGCCTAGCTGAAGCAGGATCAGCAAGGTTTGGCCTTGTGGTTGGGATCTGGATTCTAGATGGATAATTGCAAGAAGACAGGAACACCGGGCAGGAAATAATCAGTCAGGAATCAGTGTGTTGAGTTTTTTGTTAGGTACCCTTTATATAGAGCATAGTGACATCATTGACTATTTTGCTGGGCTGGCTTTGCTAAGCACGCCTTTAAAGAACTGGATTGGGCAATCAATGTTAGCGGCCTCCCCTGGGCGGTAAACAGTTTAGGTGGTTGTATTTTTATGAGGTAAAATGACTTCCCACAGACCTTTTTGCCAAAAATCTGTCATATCAGTATTTAAGCATTTGCACAATGGTAGCACCTTAATAAATTGCATCATCAGGTCACATATTGTATGTAAAGTACAGCCGTCCAATCCTGCGATCTGTGAGACCTTATTTTGGGCAGTTCCTACTTTTTCATCATTTTAGGCATGGAAATTTCAGCCTAAGATTCCATAATTTTATACATATATGGGTACTGTCATGAGGGATGTATGTACACAAATTTATTTTTGCAACATTTATACTTTTCTTTAAATCCTCAATATTTCACCATTTCTGTCCCGAGTGTGTCAAGACATTCTACCAAGTTTCAAAATAAAGCACACACGATCAATTTTAAACTGGGAAGTTTTCACAATTTTTCAAAGTCTTGCTGCAGAGATAGAAGTCTTTAACGTTTCTTCATGAAATAATCTTTAAAAGCAAATGGCAGGGGCTGGACCTTTTTTTTTCTTGTCAGCTGACACCAACTGGCATTTCCTTCAAAGCAGTATAGGGGGTTTCAGCTTGATTATAGATTTTATTGCCCTTTCACACTTCCAACTTCCTTGCCCTGGGAGTTTCGTTGTCCTTGGGCTCAATAGAGACAAAAGTCTGTCCAACCCTGTAATTATCAGGGAGTTGCCAGGAGCTGCTGCGAGAGAGAGAGAGCCCTCCTCCAAGCAGAAAACCTGTTTTTCAACTTGCACTCCAGCACCCTGGTTTTAAAAATCCTTCATTTATGCTCTTAAATCCATAATTAAAACAAGCCTATTGCATTAAATAATCCATGCTATATAGTCTCAACAGCAACAAACCTTCCCCATTGGTAGGTAATGCAAGCTTTCATTCAGTAATTTACTTTTAAAACAGACAATTTTTTTCTGTAGTTTTGCAAAGGTCCGTTATTTTACATGTGGTGCAGCCAATATTTCTTTCTTTAATTCAACTTTTCATCTCCAGCAGATTCACACACTGCCATGCAGCTATAGTTATTCTCTTGAATGCCGTTGTTGTTCTGCAGCATTGATACATTGAAACAAGCATTGCTCAGGTATTTAGAGTCTTTCTCTGAACAGCTGAGTTTTAGACACTTTTGCAAAAGAAATGAACGTGTTTCCCGTGTCAAATGAAAACAAAGCCCCTGGTTGATTTTTTTCAGAGTTGGTTTCACAGGGCTTGTCAATTCAGAACTGGGCCCGGTTTGGCTCAGCACAAGGACTTCTCCTGGGTCTGGTAGGGTTTATTAATCACAGTGGTTTCAAAATGAATGGATGGAATTAGCGTCAACACAGCTTTTACAAAGAGTGAAAAAGGTTCATTTTAAAAGGGAATTTTGGGGTTTTTCAGCAAGGCAATGCTGCCAATTTACTTAATTCCATGTTAAATGTTGCAGAGCATACTGGCACATTCCTCCAGTGTGTACTCTGTTCCCCCTGCCTGAGATGTGTGCGGCAGGGTGGTGCAGCCATTTTTCTGGTGGTTGTAAAAATGCAATTTTGAGATCCTGGCGCACACAGGAGTCAGCACAGCCATTTTGCTGTTTCTTGCACCAATGCAGCACAGTGATGTGGGGCAATGCGTTGAGTGGGTCAATATATCCCACAATACTGGACAGCCCAAACAAAGGTGAACCTTGGATAGTGACCCAGAAGGAGTTGCAATGTCCAAGAACAGGAAGAAAAGAGGTAAGGGGAATGCCTGCGTGTTGGGACAGACCACACTTACTAGTAAATAGACAGGTGGTTAAAGGAGACAAATGTGTTGAGGGGCTGATGGGGTACAAGGCACAAACAATCTTTATGGTGCCAGTAGAAGTAGTACAGACAGATAATGATGAGTGCCTCAATGAATGGCCACAATATTCCAAATTACTCACATTGGTAGAAAACGAAGCAGGACCTGTACCCATAATACCTCTCAATAATGCATCATTATGTTTGCAGAATGATGGCCCATTAAAGGTTGGAGCAAATTAAGGGTGCAAATGCATAACGAAAATACCTGGCATGAAGGTTGGCAATACAGCACTCATGGATCACTATTGGGCCTGTGGCTCCAAAGCTTACAAGCCGTTGCTTCCGAATTGGGGAGTAGTGTGTTCCTTGTTGCTACTGAACACACCAGCCATGGTAGTACCCCAAAATGACATGCAGATAGATTGGTTCCCCAAAATGGACACACACCAGAGAAAGGAAAGGTCCGTGGAGCTAAAGCGGGTAAACTGAGGAAATTACGTCTCTAGCAAGATGGAAACAGTCCTTGGTGCAATACGAGAAAAGCACAGGTTTTCAGTAGAACAGAAATGTTCTTTGCTTTTGTCGTTACTGGGATACAAGCAAATGTAAACACCAAGTGGTTGCAGATTACCCAGTGGGAGCTGTTAAAGACAATCAATTCAACAGTAAAGGGATTTAACTCATGAGGCTCATGGCTCTTCAAAACAGGTATCTCCTTGACCTCATCACAGCTATGGAGGGTGGGGTATGCACAAAGACTAGGCCATCCTGTTTAACCTACATGCCTGCCCATGATGAAGAAAATAGGACCCTCAAAGAAGCCATAACCTTGCTCTCAGACCTGCATGCTAAGATAGAGGAGGAAACAAACTCAGTAGGGAATGACAAAGATTGGCTCACTTACAATCTTTTCCTGGACCCCCCACACTGAAGTGATAATGGCTTCAAGGTGCTCATAGCAATGCTAATATTAGTGCTATTTGAATTCTGCGTCATTAGGCGTTTCCATAGCACATTGCAAGAAGACTGCCAAGAAGACAGTAGGAATGAAAATATTAGTAGACGTGAACACTAAGGCAGAGGAGCAAACACAAACTATTGATGTGCTCCAATCACACTTAAGGCAAAGTTCCATTGCTCCCCTAGGTACAAAATTCTGCTATCCCCGGGATGCCCACAATTACGTGGGACATTGGCTGTGGTGCAAACCAGATGGGGACTGCTGCTATATCACCTAGAGTATGGACGAACATGTGAAGAATCACGATGATCTGAGGGGGTGGCAAAGATATGGATAGCAAAGATGCCTTGGGGAGGGGCCTCAAATGAATGTGGTCAAGGACTTGACCAGCGGGGAGAATGAAGACAGACAAATGAACGCGTCATTAATTTCATCAGCCCTTGCCCCCATCCCGATGATACAGAAACCGCAGGAGCACATCACTCGTGGTCTCTGACACACTACTGCTATACTGCAGGTACGAGAGATGTTACTCATTGAGGCAACCCTACCTCCCTTATCCTGGATCAATCGAAGAATCACTAAACCTGCAGGCTTTCATGAATGAGCTTTGATAAATGCACAGCACATGATGTCACTGCCGAATGCTGACATGAAGAACATAAGCATCCATCACGAAGACCCACAAACAATAGGTCAAAGTGCACTTAGAAATTAAGAATATTCTTGCATCCATTTGGTTAGAAAACATATCCTCTTTGTCTACGCTGGAACACAAGATGCACAAGAACACACATAATGCTTCCTTAATGCAGAATGCAACTAAAATTAGGGACCATGTAAAACAAGATAGACGATGCAGCCACATGTGGATGAATAAGAGATAGGGGAGAAGCTTCGAGGCTGCATGGGGAAATGGCTCGCTGAGGTAGCAGTAAACCCAAGCCGAACCGCCCAGACAACAAAGAGCATATGCCTGCCAAGGCTACACAGGGAATAAAGGCCTGAATCAGCACCCAAACGTATAGATGATACCAGTTCCCAGACATGAGACACAGTCCTCCTACATTAGTAAAGAAACAAGTAATATTGGAAGGTCAGATTCCCACTGGCTCAGACTTAATATTGGGAGAATGGTAGCTCAAACAAGTCTCTAGAGGCCAAGGAGGGTAATGGCACCCGCAGTAAATAGGACTAAAATACTCATAAATGCTGAGCAGAATAATCCAAAATGTGGTCTTTTCCCATGTGACTCACATTTGAAGGATAATGCCTATCCCTTAGAATGAGACACAGACAGACAGAGACTTTCGTTCCCACCCAGTTCTCGAGGCAAAAGAGAGAAGGTAGAACATTGTTGAAAGCTAAATGTCCTGGCCTGAGACCTAGAGATTCTGAAATGGTAACCTTATTGGGACATTTAGCACCTTGGTGTCATTTTCACCACCCTTTATTGTGCTCCTGTGCTGGTAATCTTCTAAAGTGCCAAGGCTGAGAAAGCTGCCATTGACCAATCACTATCTCCCATCCATGTTGTCCTACACACTTTTGCATCGGCCAATGGCACATTGTAGAGATTTTTTTAAAACTTTATTTTTGGTTTTTTAACAACATTACAACATCCAAGTGGATGTAACAACAGTTGCGCCCCTTAGATCTCCCCCCCCGGTATCCCCTCCCTCCCACCTTGTAACAGCTACATCGGAAGGATATGGTGTCGTCTCGTGCTCCCATCCAATGGAGATCGTATGTGGTCGAAATGATCGGTATGATTGCTTAAGGGGAACCCTGAGACTGGGTTGGGGAGCCATCATTGTCAGATAAAGAAAGAAGATAAAGGATATATGGTCCCCAGATATCAGGGGTTGTGCATGCTGGGGCAGTGTCCTGATGAATTCTGTTTCCACATCTTGGCAGTACGTAATGTCTTTCAACTAGTTCGCCAGGGTGGGGGCGGGTCCCCTCCCCCATGCCAAGGCCACCATCCTTCGTGCCAATATCAGTAGCGTGTCTGCAAGTTTTCTCACTCCCGTGGAGAGGTGTCTCGTCAATCCAAGTACGGTGGGGACAGGAGTCGGATCTTCCACAATGATTGTTGCTGTTGTTTGTAGGACCTGTGTCCAAAAATATGACACCGCAGGGCAGTCCCATGCCAGGTGAGGAAAGTCGGTGGCCAGTGAGCCGCATCTCTCACAAGAGGTTTTTGAGTCAGGCCGTTGTTTACATTTTGTGGCTGGCGTATAGTAAGTCTGATGGAGGAAATTAAAGTATATCTGTTGAAACGTGAATTTAATGCTATTTTCTGAGTTTGTCAGAGAATGTACGACCAGTCATCATCTGATAGAATAGTACGCAGTGATTTTTCCCATATTGCCTTTGTTCGAGTGTTTTGGGGCACCGTGTCCGCCAGTAGGGATCTGTATAACATTGAGATAAGTTTGCCTTCGCCCTGGGCTTGGATTGCATTATTTACGTTATTTACAGTACTGGTGCAACCACCCTCCCCATTCCCATTGAGCCCTACGGGCTCCTATGGGGCTCAAATGGGAATGGGGAATAATTGTTTCTGGTGCCCGGAAAAGGGCAATTACCGGGTCCGGCAAGGTCGTAAATGACCCGGTAATTGCCCTTTGGTGGGTGCCGGAAAAAAATGAATACCGGCACCAGCCGTGCCTGTACTACAGGCATGACTAACGCCAGCCTCGTAATGAGGCCCAATGTGTCAAATCATACAATGTATATCAGAGAATTCTGCTTACTTTAAACCCTGAAATCAAAAGGTGAAGCAGTTCTCAGTGTAACATTTAAAACAAAACAATTTCCTGAAGTTACAATCCAAATATAATTCTCCAATACTCAGGTTGGTTTAAACCTAAAATGTGTGACACTATCTATGACAAACCATTGGTTTCTTGCTTTGGCACAGGCACCACTTGACAGCATTTCTATGATTTTGGACTTCTTGCAAACAATTGTAAAGGCTACAATTTCTCTGGATTTGTGTTGCTTTTGGAATACACCAACAGTGAAGCCTAACTCACTATTTTGAAAGAGTCAGGTTTGCCCTCATAACATCCAATTTCAATGTATGTTCATTAAAGAACAGATATCAAGAACTATATTGACTACTAGCTCTCCCCGGTCATGCATTGCTGTGGCTCAGTCTGGTTAAATGGAAAAGGAAGAAAAGAGAAAGCGCACGTTTGTAATATGTTTAATTTCACAATGCTTGTGGGTAGTTTTTAATGGCTCTGGCAGTTCTCCAAGTTGAGGCAGTTCAATTTCTCTGGTGGTGCAACACATTCCATTCATTCCTCCATCAAATGTCACAGCCTTCCAATAAGGAAACACTTCAGTCATGGTGCCGATGAGAACATGCCGGCTCAAACTATAATCATCAGTTGTGTTGTACCAGAATGCAAGGCGAATGTACTGGTGTGATTGCTGAGCACAGAGTCGTGTTTGACAGTGATCTGCTCAGCCGCTCTCAGCCTGTAGCGTTCGAAGCAGATCTGAAGCTGCAGAACATGATCGCCGTGATCGCAACCGTGCACACTAAAGTCTGGCTGCACACACACTTTAGTCATGGTGCCGATGAGAACATGCCGTCTCAAACAATAATCATCAGCTGGGTTGTACCGGAATGCAAGGCAATTGTAATCGCGTGATTGCTGAGCACGGAGTCGTGTTTGATGGTGATCTGCTCAGCCACTCTCAGCCTGTTGCGTTCGAAGTAGATCTGAAGCTGCAGAACACGATCGCCGTGCTCGCAACTGTACATCCTAAAGTCTGGCTGCACATCGCTCTCCTGATTCCTTGGCATGGATTTGAGCCAGTGTGTGTTGCTTTTACGTCCAACAGATGGCGCTGGTTTGCAGTAAAATGTTTAGTATAGCGTGTTTTGCTTTTACGTCCAACAGATGGCGCTGTTTTTCAGAAAAAGTATGTTTTTACCTGTCACAGGTGTGATATCTATTTATAGTAGGTATATTCAAACACGCGCCTATTTGAATGAAACGTTGTGTCAAAATTTCAATGCAATCAGTGAAGAACTTTCAAAGATTTAAGGTTTTGGACAAACAAACAATGACATTTTTATTTATATAGATAGAAGATGGTGGACGACACCAATTACAGGACTTGCTATTCCATATGCAATTTGACAGGTCTAAATCTTCCAGAGATCCCGAATTGCAGCAAAACATCCTAATGAGATGATGCAATCTAGAGTTTAGCAAGTAATTATGAATCAAAATGCACATACACCTTAAACTATCTTACATTTTCAGCAAAATAACTTCTAAAAATGTCTCCCAAAATACTTTTAAATGCTCTTTGGGATTTAATTAATTATTGGAAACAATATCAAAATAATCCTGGGGCATAGGTACTCACCTTTTTGTCCTGATTCATACATTATTTGCGCCGAAAAAAACAGGATTTGGGCTCCATTCTTCCCGCAAATCCCCATTTGTTAAACAAGGCTTTGCGGGCAGAAAGGCACACAAATCCAGTTTTTTCCGGCGCAAATAATCCATGAATCAGGGCCTTTGTCTGTCTTTCAAAGGCCAAGGATGGACAAGGACACAGATTGACCTTAGGCAGATCCGTCAGGTAAACCCTCCCTTCAATGTGGTACATTCTCCAAAATCCCTTTCTGGTAAACTGGTCCTGCCTTAGGAAAGGCCTCTACATTTTGTCCCATCTGGGCCAGTACTTTGAAAAGCTATTGCTCCATCAGTTACATTCAGTTGGATTCCAAGATGCATTTACTTGGAGCTGAACCCTATTGGACAGGCACTCTGCCTTCTCTGTTTTCCCAAACTATCTCTTCTTCCCAAGTGTTTGAGCTTGAATACTCAGAACACTTCACCCATAAGGGGAAGGAGAATACAGCTGATTCCCATCGGTCAGTGTATTTGATTGGTCTATAGACCCAAGGGAAAATGACACATCTTACACCACTTCTTTCCTACTGATTTTTTCACATCTGAAAACAGAATACAGAAGTGACTGTTTGAATTTCTGCTTTTATTTTCCAATAGGCATTCTCACTCAAATCTGACAGCACTCGGATACAGACGTTAGGCACAATAAATCCACAGTATTTTTAAATATATGTTCTATGTATCTCCCTGTTCATAAAATCATATGTTCATGGGTTCTCACTTTGTACAATGTATCCTTATTCATCCCATCTCCCTAGAATGTGCCATTGTAAAGATTTTATTCTTATATTTGTGTTTCAAAACTTCACATAATGCCTGCAGTCATCACCTGTCACAATATAAAGTCACATGAAGGCACAGATATTTGCTTTTTATTATAGGACATGGGTGGTAGAAGTATGGCAGGTAATGGTGTGTTACATTTTGAGCAGATTTAAATTCACATTCATCCTTATTGACAACACAATAAGATAAAATTCAATTTAATTTCTTCCAACCCATTGGGCCTCATTACGAGTCCGGTGGTAACCCTGCCGGTGTTACTGGTGGGTTGTCACCGGACTTGTGCAATTTTACCGGTGTTTGACTTCCCGGTGCCACCGGCAGATTACAAGTCTGGAGGCCCGGGAAGTCAGGCACCGGTAAAATGTAAGTCCCAATTCCCATAGAGTCATACTGGACTGTATGGGAGTGAGGACATGGAAGTGCTGGCATCATTGTTAATATTGCAGGTGCTTCCATGAAGGGTCTGCCTACTGTGGTTGCTGAGCCCAGGAGGGTCAGACCTGTCGGGCGCAACGGCCATGGCAGGCAAACACGTAGTTTGCTGGTCCGGAAACAAGGGTGCCAGTGAGCTTTCTATACTTAGGGCCCTGGGGTTAACTGAAGATACTCATATAGCCAGTCATTACCTTTAAAGCTAACCTGTCAAGCAAATAATGTCAATCTAAGAACACTTCAATGGTTTCAAGCTAATTCGCGTGTTTGTCAGTATTGGACCTGGGCTCAAGCTATTTGTGACGGCATCTGGTTTTGCCTTATAGAAGGAGCATCGCAATTCCATGTTCACGTGTATGTCATAAAGATCTCTCTACATCAAATAAGCATTAACAGATCTGTTTGCTTTGGGCATCAACATTCTTTTTCTGATATTTTGGAATGCATGGTATCTTTTTTGAGTAAAAGGGTAATTTATGGAACACTGCTTTCCCCATTAAGCTTGCACAATTGATTTGGCTATGTATGATATAAAACATGTATTTGAAATCACATTAGGTACAGAGCCAGCAAACATACACCTATTTACACTTAATATGCAACAAAAATTATTTTAATTTTTATGGCCCCTTCCATGCATTTATCTTTATTTCATATATATTAATGCTTTTTTATATTTTATGGAGATCATCTACAAATGCACTGATTTGCACCTTTCACCGACAGAGACAGTATAGGATAGGGACAAGGAATCCCCCTTCAATCTGACATCTCTAATTCATCTCTACCTCTCTCTCAGACACTAATACTATTGTCATACCATACATATCTGATCACTCAATTGTTTTCACCCCATCTCCTTTCCACCCCCTGAACTTTCCTCGCCACTTTTTTCATAGATTACTAAAAGGGTATTTAAACCTTCTGCCATTCCCCCTTTCTTTCTGACCTACAGTTCTAACTCTCCTCCTTCACACCCAATAACTCTTCCACCAACACTGCCTTCTCCAGCTTCCAATCCCTACTATATGACCTATTCCCCTCTCACTTCCCACTGCTTACTTTCACCCCTAGGTCTCAGGATTATTAACCATGGGTCATCCGATTTATATGCTCTCTCCGCACAGACATGCATCGGCTGCTGGGCATATGGAGAGAGACACACTCGCATGAGGACCTGCAACTCTACCTCTCTTCCCTGAACTGTCTCAAGTTCGCTCTTGATAGAGCTAAAATGGAATTCTATCTAACCCTCATTGACTCTCAGCCATCCTTGCAGCTACAGGGCACCATAAAATCACTCATCCAAAGTCTATGGGCCTCATTACCGGTCCGGGGGTAACCCTGCCGTGCTACCGGTGGGTTGCCGCCAGACCCATACAAAATTACAGGCGCCTGCTTCCCGGTGCCACCGGGCTATCACAAGTCTGGCGGCCGGGAAGATAGGCTCCGGTAAATTTGTTAATCCCCATTCCCATAGAGTCCAATAGGACTCTATGGGAGTGGGGACATTGAAGCACCAGCACCAATGTTAACGGTGCTAGTGCTTCCGTGATGGCTTTCCCTTCTGTGACCGCTGTGCCCACCAGGGTAAGACCTGCCAGGAACAGCGGCTCCGGCAGGCAAACACGTAGTTTGCCGGTCCGGTAAAGAGGGTGCCAGTGAGCTTACCAGCGCCCTTATTTTGGACAGGCAAACTTGTAATGAAGCCCTATGACTGTCAACTCCATGCTCACAGCTAATGACCTAGCTGAATAATTTGATGCAAACATTACTAAAATTAGAGAGTCTCCTGACCTTATTCACACTACTTCCTCCTACATTTTACACTCTGCCTACTCTTCCATCATCCTCTGCCTTCATCTACCACCTTTGTCACACTAATAGTGACAAAGTGCTGTCTCTATTGATGAAGGTTAACCCCACTTGTGGCCCATCAGACCCTTTTGGTCCTCAGCTAGTTAAGCCTATTACCCCTATAGTGGCCTCTCCCGTCACTGAACTCTTTGACCTGTCCTTTGACTTTGGTTGCTTTCCCTCTGTTTTCAAAACAGTCACAGTCATCCCTCTTCTAAAAAAGTAAGGGGCTGACCCAAACCTACCGTCTAACTTTTACCCTGTGTCTCTCATTCGGCACCACTTTAAAGTGCTCAAAAGAGTTGTGTTCAACTGTCTTACCGATTTCTCAGACATCCACAACCTTCAAGACCCTCTACAAGCAGGTTTCTGCTCCTGTCACTCCACGGAAGCTGCGCTCATGAATGTGTCCAACTACATCGCCTCAGCCAAGCACTCAAACGATCATCTATCCTAATTCCTCTTGACCTATCCACTGCCTTTGACACTGCCGATCACTCTGATCTCCTTAATACTGTCTTTTTTCTTGGGATTTGCGATCAAGCCCTTGCCTGGATTGAATCCTACCTTGCACCTTGCTAATTCCATGTCTCCTGGAGCAACAACACCTCTCAACTCACTCCTCTAACTGTTGGTGTTCCACAAGGCTCTGTCTTGGGTCTACTCCTCTTTACACTCTACACCACTGCTTTCAGGGCACTACTTACCTCCTTTGGATTCTCGCACTTACTCTTCGTGAACGACACCCGAATTGTCTTCTCTTTTCCTGAACTCTCCTCTGATCTCACTATTAAAATGTCCAACAGTCTCTCTGCCATTAAATATTGGATGTCATCAAACACTCTGATGTTAAACAGAGGTACTCTTCTTCCCTGCCAAAAACTCTCTTGCACCTCTTCCTCTGCCTATCCAGATCCCACCTTACATTCTCCCCTACTCTTCTTTAGCTAGATACCCCAGTGTCATCTATGACCCTTCTCACACCTTCTCTACTTTCATCGGAACAGTGGCTCGCCTCAACCTCCTAAATATTAGGAAAATCAGGCACCTCCTTCCTTTCAACACCTTCAAGCATCTCTTAACCACTCTTGTCTTCTCTAAACTGGAATACTGTTCCAGCATCCTCTTTGGTGCGCCCAACTATGCTTTCTGGCCTCTGAACAATATCATTAACTTTCTTACCAGGACTCTTTTTGAACTCCCTCACTCAACACCTACTTCTTTGTGCCATCACCAGGGTGGATGGCTAATGATGCAAAACAGGGCAAGATTTACATTTCTTCTCCTGGTTCACAAATCTATCCATGGTAAGGCACCACTGTATCTATGCTCCTATATACAACTCTATAAGACTTCTTGTAATCTCTGATCTGCCTCCTCGACTACCCTGGTGGCTCCTTGCCCTCACTGTGCTTCCTTTTGCTTCTGCTCTTTCTCTCTTCTTGCTCCACTTGCATATAATTCTCTTCCGTGTACATCCGAGAAACAGTCCACATGGATTTACTCAAAACCAAACTAAAAGCCATAGAGGGTGCTAGAGAGCCGTCCAAGATGGCGGCCTCCCTGTGAGCTCGGTGTAGCTCCCACGAATATCCTGAAAAATCGCTGCTTCCGTGGGGTGTATTCCGACAGACGCTGCCTCCCCCTTGTGAGAAAGCGATTCCTCGCAGGGGGATATATTCATTTCATCGATCCTGTGGATGTGTGTGGCGAATCTACCACAAGAAGGTGCCACCCCCTCCTTCTCCGTGGACAAGAGGTGCGGCCTGCGTGGGCGCTTGCGCGGCCGGCGGGGGAGCAGCCCGCCGTGCGCTGACTCAACCCGGGGGGAGTCGGCGGCGTCCAGCTGGAGCCCGAGCGGCAAGAGGCCCGGCGGCTGCTGAGCTGACACGGAACCAGTGGAGCCTGGACGAGTTGACAGAGGAGAAAGAGAAGAAGGCAGATGCTCGGCCCGGGCGGACAGGTACGAGCGCTCCGCGCGCCCCTCTGGCCCCCGTGGCCACAGCGTTTGCCGCACAAATCCCCGGGTCTCCCCGAGTGACAATGATATGAACGGAGGCCATCGGAGCATTGGACGGCTCCCAGTCTGCCCGTAAAGTGGGGCCAGCGGCGCTCCAGGAGCACTGTCGCGCGGTCGCGGGAGGCGACGCTGGGCAGCATAGGAGGCCCAAGCAGCTGGAAAAACCCAGTCCCGGGGTGCGAGGAGGGGCGCGCGCAAGCGGCAGCGGAGACAGGGCCGCGGTCGGTGGGGCGTCGGGCGCCGGCGGCACTGCACCTTCTCACCCCAATGAAAAACACCACCACAGCATTAAACAACCCAGCTTCTCAAAAGCCATCATAGACACGCCATATCCTTACCTACCCTGCGAGGCATCAAGTCGACGCATCCCTCCGAGGGAGTCCAGGAACAGCGGTCCCAGTAGTGGAACTAAAAACAGTTTGAGAATGCTCCCACAGCACCTCCCGAACTTCCACCGGCAGGTCCCAAACCCACACTGTTCACCAAAGGCGGTACAGGAGTTTCCATAACAACAGCAATTATGGGGAAGACAGACAGGCTCCAGAAAAAACTCAACTTCGAGGGCAGCTCTTCAACCAAAGCACCTGCGGCCAGTAGTCGCTCTCAGTCCCCAATCCAAGATGAGGCTCTGGAGCAGGATCTTGATATTAGAGAAATCCTGCTCGATCTAAAAGCCGGTATAGGCAGCCTTGGGAGCAAACTCGGCACCCTCTCATCCAAAGTAGACATGCTCCAGTACAGACTAGACAAGCACGCAGACAGCTTGGACACGGTGGAGCAAAGGGTTTCTGACCTCGAAGACGGCTCGACCTCCCTAACATCCAGAGTGTCCACACTAGAATCACAAATGAAAGCGGTATGCGCCAAAAATGAAGACTTGGAAGGCCGCTCCAGGCGTAATAACATCAGGATAGTGGGTGTCAGAGAGCACCAATTGGCTACCAGGATGGAAGATCATGTAGAAAAATCTGCATCGAGCTGTTTGGAGAAGAGGTCCTTTCCAAGATGTTCGTCGTCGAGAGAGCCCACAGAATACCCAATACGAGGCCAATCCCAGGAGCGAACCCTCGTCCAATCATAACGAAGTTGCTTAACTACAAAGATCGCGACACAATTCTGAGAGCCGCCAGAGACAAAGGTGACCTCCAATTCGAGGGGGACAAAATTCAGTTTTTCCCAGACTTCTCTCAAGCAGTACAGGCGCAAAGACGATCGTTCACAACAGTGAAACGCAGGCTGCAAGAAAATCAAATTCAATACTCAATGCTGTTCCCAGCCAAGCTCTGCATCCAACACGAGAGCAGAACCCAATTCTTTAATACACCAGAAGAAACAAGTGACTACCGGGATCGCTCCAGATGCAGACCTGTCATAAATAACGGCAGAACACAAAGAGGCAACCGACCCAGAAGAGACCCTCCGTAACTTTCGCCAGA
The DNA here is from genome assembly GCF_040938575.1 of Ambystoma mexicanum. Classification (NCBI taxonomy): domain Eukaryota; kingdom Metazoa; phylum Chordata; class Amphibia; order Caudata; family Ambystomatidae; genus Ambystoma; species Ambystoma mexicanum. The sequence continues at coordinate 218,704,790 of NC_090927.1, read as the reverse complement.
CGGTTACACATTATGAAGGCAAAGTATCACCCAGGCGCAACTACTTTCACCACCACGGAACAAATCTAGTAACAGACATGGGGAACCAGCCCCTCTTGGAGGGCCACCAGCGCCCCATGCACAGCAGCGTTGGCTGTTTTGCCAACCAGAGTTAGTTCATTATGGGCCAGTTGGGGGTTGCCCACTCAAGGCAGAGATCCCAGTTCCAAGAAGTCACCAAGTATCTCGCACCCTCATCCCTCGCTGACCTCACCACGGAAATCAAGCAAGCAGAAGCCAACACCTCAGATTCCCCCCGAATGCCTTGACTCCACGCCTACCGTTGAATCTCGGCCCAGCATGTCCATGAAATCTCCCCCAAGAGACAATGACGACATATAAGATTGCCACATGGAATATTCGGGGGGCAACCACCCGGCGAAAACGAGAAGGATCCTCCAATATTTGCGAAGACACAAAATTAACATTGCCATTCTACAAGAAACACATCTCACAAAGTCCTCGGAATCTCATTGGGCCAGATCATGGGGCTGCCACCGGTACTTCTCATCCTACTCGTCATATGCCAGGGGAGTCGCGATACTGATAGATAGGAGAACGAAGGGGAGAGCTCTGCTGGTGAGAGGAATACTAGCCGGTAAAGAGGTGGTCCTGGTTAACTCCTATGCTCCCAACACAGACGGACCAGATAACTTCAATTGGGTGCTGTCCAGACTGGGAGAGATGAACGCAACGACCATTATATAGGGAGCGGACCTCAATACCCCACTCGATCCCAAGCTTGACAAATCACACAATACGTCAGGGTCGCCCTCGAAAGCCAGTGCCCAAGTCAAAGAGATCTGTCACGCATTTGGTCTAACAGACACATGGAGAAACCATAACCAGAACACCAGAGAATACACATTCTACTCGGCAGTTCACCACTCTAGTTCACGAATCGACTATATCCTAGCCTCAGCCCGCAGCCCGTTTCAATGGGGGAAAAGCCAAATCATGCCAACGTCCTTTTCAGACCACTCCATGGTCCTACTTGAAACCACCCTAGCAGGCTCCACAACCCCTGGTCTTCGCTGGAGATTTAAAACAGGTTCACTAACTGACACAGTTTTCGCAGCAGAACTGAACCAGGAAATAGTCTCCTTCATTGATAGGAACAAAGACTCAGTCGACTCAGCGAGTACAGTGTGGGAAACACTCAAATGCTATGTGAGAGGAATATGCCTGGCAAAAGAAAACAGCATGTAAAAACAAATCCGCAGAGAACTCACGGATAGTGAGCATCGATTAACGGACCTAGAGCTCAAATCCTCTGTCTCCCCAGACCCATGACTCCAAGCTAGGATGAAAGTGGAACTCAAGAACTTTAGGGAAACAGCCGAAAGAGAACTAAAATTCTTGGGCCGCAGACATCAGGTTAGACAATATGGAGAGGGTCAAAAGCCTGGAGCCTGGCTGGCCCGCCTACTGTCGATCGAGAAAGCTCCACCTCACATTGAACATATAAAGAATGCACAAGGCCAACTGGTATATACGGAAGAAAACATCTGCGAGGCATTCTGCGACTTCTACCGCACCATGTACAGCTCAAAGGGAACCGCAGAACCAGGAGCAATACAAGAGTTTCTTAATGACACTGAACTTTACTGGGTCAGTGCAGAACTGCGAGAACCCCTGAACACTCCGATCACACTGGAAGAGATCCAGGAAGCAATAAAGGCCCTCCCAAACATGAAAGCTCCGGGTCCAGATGGACTTACTGGAGAGTTTTACAAAGCACACGCTTCAATTGTGGCTCCCCTTCTAGGTCAGGTCTTTGAAGAGTCGATAGAACGAGGTTCACTCCCACCCACGATGTGCGAAGCCAATGTGATGGTACTATATAAGACCGGCAAACCTGCAGAGGATTGTGCCTCATACAGGCCGATCTCTTTAATAAATCTAGACAATAAAATCCTGGCAAAGATTCTAGCAACGAGGTTGCTCCCTCTGATGCCGGCCCTGGTGCTCGGCGATCAGGCTGGCTTCATCCCAGGTCGTAGTACAACCTATGGCATCAGGAGGCTGTTCGGCGTTATTGAGGCTCTTGACCCGTCACAACAGGCAATTGCAGTCCTCTTGGACGCTGAAAAAGCGTTCGATTCCGTTGAATGGCCCTTTATGTTTGCAACGCTCAGGTAGATGGGTCTAGGCAACTTCTTCCTTAAACTAGTGTCATTGTTGTACAACAAGCCACGCTCTCACATCACAGTAGGTAACACAAGGTCCCCAGGCATCACACTGGAATGCGGGACAAGACATGGCTGCCCGCTCTCAGCCCTCATCTTCGCCCTGGTGATGGAGCCCTTGGCGTCCAGACTACGGGCCGAACATCTTCACCGCGGATTGAGACTAGGGCCCCATAAACGGATAGTTTCTCTCTACGCCGACGACGTCATGCTATTCGTCAGCGATCCCCAAAACAACCTGAATCCTGTAATGAGGGAAGGGATAAAATTCGGGAGAATGTCAGGCCTCAAAACAAATAAATCAATAGTGTTTCCTCTAACCCCTCACACGACAGAATTCAAAGATGATCATGGGTTCAAATGGGAAAAGTCCAAAGTGCGCTACCTGGGCATTTATGTGTCCCGCAATCATCAAGAGGTATTTAGAGATAACTACCAAACAGTGTTACACTCCATACAAGAACGTGTCCAGAGATGGAAGTCTCTTCCGCTGACGCTCTGGGGCAAGACCTCCCTGATGAAAATGATTATCCTCCCTAATTGCTCTATCTCTTTACGAATATCCCACTACTCGTACCCAAATCCTTCTTTCAAAAAGTCAAGAGTTCGATTCTAGAACTACTCTGGGCCAGGAAACCAGCACAAGTGGCCTTCAGCACCCTAATGTTGCCAACAGCGAGGGGGGGCCTGGCTCTCCCAGATGTTGAAAAGTACCATTGGGCAGCCCAGGCACAATTTCTGAGTCACTGGTATTCGGCTCACTATGTCCACCCACATGTGCAAGTGGAAAGAGCCCTAGCGTCCCCTGACCTGCTTAGCGCGGTCATTATTAGCAATCTCCCGTCCCACACAAGACACTAAACACAGTACTATCCACATACGCTATCTGGAAAAAGATGGCCAATGAATATGGCATAACCATACGGTATTCCCCCCTACTTCCCATTAAATTCATCCCCGGAATACCCCTCACAAATGAAAAAGTCTTTCTCATATGGGTAGACAAAATGAACCTTCAATCTCTGGGAGATCTGTTCTCGGAGGGCACCTTTCTAACCCCACAAATGTCCAAGGACAGAGGAGCTAATTCTTCCCTAGATGTATTCCTTTATTTTAGACTACGCCACACCCTCCAAGGGGTATTCCCCACGTTCCCTCAGCAGCCTCCCACGTGGACCCTGCTACACAGTGTGATCCAAGCTCATGGAGAGGGAAGATTAGTGTCAACCTTGTACAAATCCCTTACACAAGACACTCAAAAGCCCAACCCCCGAGCCCAACGGAAGTGGGAAACAGCCATTCTGGAGCCAATACCCACAGAAGACTGGGCATACATCCTCCGACAAACCCATAAAATCGCACTAAATACGAGATATAAATTAATCCACTTTAACTTTATTTACCAAACGTACTACACTCCAGCCAAGAAAAAGAATCACCACCCAGAGACTTCGGCCCAATGCGAAAGATGCTCATCCGATAACACAGATTTCTTCCACCTGGCATGGAGCTGCCCAGGCGTGCACCGCTTCTGGTCCGCCGTCATCCAGAAACTTCCAAAATTGTGGGAGAACAGGTAACCCCGCTCCCACTGGGAGCCCTCCTGGGACTTACCAGACACATGCAACCAGCATCACGCAGACTGACGGCACTCATTATGGTCCTGGCCCGGAGAAGAGTAGCAATGACATGGGGCAGAGGCCCGCTCCCCAAGATTGAAGACTGGGAAAAAGATATCATATATTGTCAAGACTTAGACACAGAATTCATTAGAACGCTTCCATTACATGCGCGTCCCCCTGATATTTGGGGTGCATATGTGTCGTACTTGATGAACAGCACAGAAACCTCAGACTCAGAAACCCCAAACTCTCAAATAGGACAGACCGGGTTAATTGGACCTTTAGAGAAGGTCACTCAGGAGTGAAGGCATCGAACACAGTTTTGACAAGGCATCTGCACAGAATACGGGGGACGCGAGGGGAGGGAGGTGACTAGGAAGGGATGGGTATGAGGGATATAGTTTAATGTGCACCCTGTTGGTGCAATGTTTATTTTCTCTTTTTGTTATGTACAGAAAATATTAAAAATAAAGTTTAAAAAAAAAAAACTAAAAGGCTACCTCCTCGCCTTTGAATTACCCTCTTAACCTACTTTGCATATGCCTGCAAGCTAAAAGTATTCCCTCACCTCTAACCTGCCTCTGCCCCTCACTTCCTCTGCCTCCATTCTAGTACTTCACCCATCATGGTCATATCCCGAACACAGCTGGCCGTACCACCTAACTACACTTACAACTGTCCAATGTTGGTTGTCCATAATCTATGTATGTCCACTTATGTGACTGTTCGATTTACTCCCCTCTATAACCTGGTCAAAATGTCCTTCAAACTGACCCCATTGTAAAAAGCTCACTGCTTCCCAGCAAATTTGATTTCTTATTTATTGTATGTTCTTTTGTGATCAAACGAGAATTGATCTTACATATAAATAAATAAATAAATAAATAAATAAATAAATAAATACATAAATAAATATCTGCAATTGGACTTTTATTTTATTGGTTCTTTATCTACATGCTTTTTTCTTTTTACAATAACATTTTCTTTTCAAGATGTTCCTTTGATCTTCATCTTGTGGAGTTGATGATGTAATAGTCCTTCTGGGCAGGGTTTCTTCATTCTATCTATGCCTTACTTCTGATTCCATTTTCTTCCATTTACTCCCTTGCCATCAAATCGGTCCTGAGTTTTTTTATAGCATGGGAACCACGCACACATCCTCCATTATTGGCCTCCAGTCTGGAAGCAAGATTTTATTATTTGGCTAAGAGAGAGGGGTATTAAGGCTAACTTAGTTGACTAACAGTGACACAGAGTTTTATGTCTTTGATATTCTTCTTACCTCATTCTCATTATATTACTTTTAAATCATGTCCATTCAGGCCTCTATTCATTCATCATACCATTCTTTACCTATCTGTTTAATCACATTTTTATTATTTTTTCTTTTCATAGTTCCATCCTTGTGTCACCCCAGAATTCTCCTCCATCATACTTTGAACTGGTTCCTCAATCTGTCTTCACTTCAAGCTGATTGGGGATGACAGCTTTTCAATTAATTGATATGAACCCATCTTTCCTCACTCAGGTCCCCTTTTGGGATTTGAATGTTGTAGGTGACAGGAAATATCTTGTCAACAATTTCAAACCATATGCTTCAAGAAGGCAAACACCTCTTTTCCTTAGATTGTTTCCTATGGAAATTATAGAGATGGAATATATTGATCACCTCATATTCTCTTGGGTTGGTTTTTAAATCAAATATGTTTTCATCCCTACTGCAGACTTATCAAGATTATATTGGGCTCAAGTGAAAGCAAGCTGTAAATTCTTTCTTAGGTTCCCCACATACTTGTGGGTAGTTGAGGAATTGATAAACATGTGCTGCTGTGTTTGGTCTAGCAGGGGTTGAGACAATACTATCTTTCACCCGGCCATTAATTTAAATGGAGACATCTTAGTAGCAGTAAAAGGAGTGGATCTCAGAGCCATCAGAACAAGTGGTAATCACAAGTCACAACTCGGCCCTTAGTCAATCACGGATTTCTGTAAGATTTGACGAATTGGTTCATTGTACCCCTTTACATCGCTGCAGGATGCTAGGCAGCAGCCAATGCAGAGATTTCTTTTTACTCCTGAGATTTCCCATATTTTAGCCATGTAGTGAAATAATTACCCTGGCCAGGCTCAATCCTTTGGGAAGATCGATAGGAGAAAAGTTGTGGTTAATCATCAAAGTGGCTGTAATTTATGCTATACAGTTTAGGACCGGGAGATATTCAATGCATGTGGTAAAACGGCATGTATGCCATACATTGTGTTTGTTTCCACGGGCTGAACAAATCATCAGTTCAATACAAGCAATCTGGAGATTGTACTATGGTAATGGCATCACTCCATTTTGTAGAGGAACCTGATATATTTAAGTTTTGACCCATGTGTGTCCAGAAAACAACCTCTCATAGGATCATCAAAGTCTTTTGAAATCTCAATGAACAGCTGCTGCTGCATCATGGGTATGATTTATCATTATGCATCAGATGATGCAGCTATCACCCACTGATCACACACTTTCTGGGGTTTCCTCACCAACAGTCCATCTTGTATCTCAACATTTTTTGGAATTTCATTATGACCCAGCGATTTTCCTACCTTTGTAGCCATGCTCCGAGAGAGGAATATTAGTTGGGTCCTGCTGATGTTTATAGATTTCCCAACAATGGGATCCTACTGTCGAGGCGAGATCTGTCCCAACGCAGAAGTAGCAAGAACTCCTACCTCCCCTTGGTGGTCTTGGCACCTGGATTAGATAAATGCATGCCACCGCGACCCCTACGGGCAAAGAGCGTTAGGGTCCACGGGTTGGATGGGTTCAGGGGAATTTAGGGTAACCGGATTGAGGTTTTAGGGTGGGGTTATGGACAGGCAGGGGGATAATAGGAAAAACATGCTCCTTGACTCCGACCTTGGTGAATCTGCTTTGGTGGTTGTGATTCCATAAATTACTTGGTGCTCTCATTCACACATCCATGCACTCACTCATGTCTCAAGTATGCTTTACCCAAAATGAGGCTCCGCACTCAGTTATAAACTTGCACTGAGTTATGCCCCCTTACAATAGTATCACATACATGCGTTACCCAAGATGATGCTCAGCACTCAGTTTAATTGTTGCACTGAGTTTCGCCTCCTTAGTATGTCTGTAGCATGAATTTCAACATAGTACATCTGCATTAACTGTGGCAATGCATTACATAGAACACAGAAAGCACTTAGCTCTGGCTTCTCTTTGAGTTCTTTCTGCCCGCCGGCTCTGCAGTCTGTGGGCCTGTGGGAGTCTGGGTGTTTAAGGCTGACGAAATGCTCCTGGCAAGAAAGGGAACAATTAGCGTGTGCCTTTCATTTACTTCTGTAATCTGTTAACCCACTCACAAGCACCTGCAACTGGCGAGTGTAATTCAGCATGCAGTTAGTAAAACATTCTGATTGTTCGGATATTCCCTCCTATGTGCCTGCTCGGCTCTCCCAGCTATCAAACAGTCAACAGGAGCCTCTAACGAGGGTTAGTTTATCAGGTAAGTAATTGCAGCATGCTCCGCAATGACAGTCAAAACAAATCACTTATCTTTGATGCTGCGGGGCCTGAAGATAGTGTTCCGGCAGCGAGGGCGGCCCAGCGTAAGACTGCTGGAGCTCTGTGGAATACGTCCTCTCGGGAGCAGAGTTGAGCGCGAACAAGCGCTCGCAAGTCGCGCATGCGCACAAGTCCTTTCGCGCATGCGTGTTGCTTTGGGGTGTTGGCTTGGGCTTTCTGGGCCGTTTGCAGACTCCGTGTGCTTGATTTCTCCCAGGCTGCCGGGGCTGTAATCACGAGGTGTGAGGCTGCTGGGAGATGTAGTCTTTCCTGGTTTTGCCTTTACAAGTCTTCTCTTGCCACACCAGACACACCTACAGGAGGGGCAAAGATGGCATCTACTTAAAGAACTTCCCCCCATAGTACTAGCAACTACCTTTCCTTTGTGTGTCCCCTGGGGGCTCAGTCTTGGGTTTACAACAGTAAACCCCCTCCCCACAGAAGGGCCTGTTTTAGCGGGGTGATTACGATGGAACAGGCGTAAGAGTCGAGGAGCATGCACATTCGAAGCGAGTTCCCAAGACCTATCCTCGGGGCCAAACCCTACCCAGTCAATAAAGTAGTACAACCGACCACCCCTTACCCGTGAATTCAAAATGGCTCGAACCTCGTATTCCGGGAACCCTTCTACCAGTACAGGTGGTGGCCTTTCCATGCGTATGTGAGGGGCTGCAGGTTTCAACAGTGCCACATGGAAAACAGGATGGACTTTCATGTGGTCAGGGAGACGAAGCCGCATGGCAACTGGGTTGATAATGTGTGTGATGCGGAATGGGCCAAGGAAGCAAGGTTTTAATTTCTGAGACCCAGGTAGACGCAAGTGTCGTGTTGAGAGCCATACTTTGTCTCCTATTTTGTACTCTGGGTTAGCACGACGCTTTCTATCGGCATATTTCTTACTGGTGTTTTTGGCTAAGAGTGGATTCTGGTGAACATCCTTCCAGGTTTGTGCTCGGTGAGTCACTTTGGTTTGTACTGAAGGTAGTGTATCCGGAATACATGCACCGCTTGGTTGTATATGTGGGTTATATCCGTAGGTCACATAAAATGGAGAGTATCCTGTGGAGGTGGGCCTGGAATTGTTATATGCTAGTTCTGCCAGTCATAGGTATTCCACCCAACCATCCTCGGCACTGCACGTAAAACAACGAAGGTACAGTTCAAGCATCTGATTCAGTCGCTCTGTTTGCCCGTCCGTCTCGGGATGGTAGCTGCTGGACATTTGTAATTGAATACCTATTTTATCACAGAATATACACCAGAATTTTGATGTGAACTGGGATCCACGGTCTGAAACTCTATGTTGCGGTACCCCATGCAGTCAGACTATGTGTTGAAGGAATAAATCCACGAATTAGCCTGCCGTAGGCAGGCCGCGACTGGGTACAAAGTGGGCTAGTTTGGAGAGTGAATCTATTACCACTAGTATTGTGGTGTAGCCTCGATCCGGAGGTAACCCCACGATGAAGTCTAAAGACACCGTATGCCATGGCTGTGACGGCGTGGGTAAAGGTCTCAGCAATCCCATTGGCTTTCTGTGATCAGTTTTGTTTCGGGCACATACTTCACACTGTGTTACATAGTTCTGGACTTCCTTGTGGAGATTGGGCCACCAATAATGTCGTTTGATCAGTTCTTGTGTTTTGTTAACCGGGTGACCAGCCAAAGAGGAATCATGGCACCACTTGAGAGCTTGAGTTTGTAGGGCCTTTGTGGGCAAATACACTGCTTCTGCTTGGTATGGTATTCCACCCTGCAGATGACGTTGTAGGTCTGGGTTTTCCCATTGCAGTAATTCCTGAGCAGTCATTGCATTGCCTATTTCTTCGAGCAGTGTGTTCGTCATACCTCCTACGATTTTGGCTGGGGGTAATATAGGTTTTGCTGTTTCTTCTTCCCTGGTTAAAACCTTTGGTTATGGATATCTGGAGAGTATATCCACCTTTTTGTTTTCCTGCCCTGGACTATATGTTACAACGAAATCGAAGTCATCAAAATACATGGCCCACCACAATTGCCGTGGAGAAAGAGCCCATGCTGACTTCAGAAATTGAAGATTGCTGTGGTCTGTTAGTGCCGTGATGGTGTGTCTTGCACCTAGCAGATAGTGCCTCCATTCAGCAAAGGCGGCCTTGATAGCAAGGAGTTCACAATCCGCTATGGTATAGTTTTGTTCTGCTGAGTTAAGTTTTCTTGAGTAATAGGCCACCGGATGTAAGTGTCCCTTCTGATCTCGCTGAGACAGGATCGCCCCCAGGGCGTAACTTGAAGCATCGGTTTCTACTATGAACGGCAATGTTGGATCTGGATGTAGTAAGACTGGTGCCATGGTGAAAGCCTCTTTTAGCTGATTGAAACTTTGGTCCGCCTCGGAATCCCACACAAAAAGTCTTACTTTTAATTAGTAGACGAGTAATAGCTAGACTTTTTTGCGCGAGTCCTTGGATAAACCTACGGTAAAAAATGTGCAAACCCTAATACTGATTGTACCTCTTTGATGTTTTGTGGGGCTGGCCAATCCAGAATTGTTTGTACTTTGTGTGTATCCATAGTCACTCCTTTTGGAGACACAATAAATCCGACGAACTCCACTGTATACAGTGAAATGAAAATTTCTCCAGCTTGGCGAATAACTGGTGTTCGCGTAGACGCTGTAAAACGGATCAGACATGCTGCACATGCTCATCTTTGGTATGGGAGTAAATCAAGATATCGTCAATATAGACTAGGACGAAAATGTCCAGGAAACCACAAAGGACCTCATCCAGGAAGTGCTGGAAGGCGGCGGGTGCGTTGCAGAGACCAAATGGCATGACCTGATACTCATAGGGCCTCATTAGGACCCTGGCGGAGAGGGTATTACGCCAGCGTAGTGCATGGCGTACCTCTCCGCCATACTACGAGTTCCCGTAGCGCCATGGAGGTTTTCTCCGCCTGGTTTTACCAGCCGGAGAAAACCATGGCGCTACGGGACCTCGTTGTTAATTACGCCACCGTATTTTACGGTGGCGTAATTAACTCCTTCCCCACTCCCATTATACCCTATGGGGCAAGAATGGGAATGGGGAAGGGCAGAATGGGGATTGGGGATTTACCGCTCCGCCGAGGTCGGAATGGGGCGGTAAATCCGCCAACCCCCATGGCGCTATCGGCGGCTTTCCGCCATGCTTCGCGGTGCATTTAGCACCGCGAAATCCGCCTGGGTCGTAATGAGGCCCATAGAGTCCGAATTTCGTTCTGAAGGCAGTTTTCCATCCGTCTCCTTCACACACCCGAACCAGATGGTAGGCACATCGTAGGTCCAATTTTGTGTAGATAGTGGCTCTCCGAACTTGGTCCAATAAAACTGGTATAAGCGGAAGTGGATATCTATTTTTTATGGTAATTCGATTCACTGCGCGATAATCGATACATGTCCTGAGATCTCCGGTTTTCTTCAGGACAAAAAATAATGGCGACGAGACAGGTGAGGTGGAATGGTGAATGAAACCGTTTTGCAGGTTAGCGTCTATGTATTCTTTGAGGTGTTGATTCTCCACTCCTGTTAGTGCATAGATACTGCTGCATGGCAGTGTGGCTCCCGGCTCCAGGTCTATCCGACAGTCAAATGCCCAATGTGGTGGCAATGTTTCCGCAGCCGCTTTACTGAAAACATCTCGAAAGTCTTGGGATTCCTGTGGTAGGTCCTTCAGTAATTCTTTTTCCGTATCCTGTGTGGCCCCCAGAACCTGCACTACGTGTCCTACTTCTTTAGTACAAGGAGTACCACAGTAGCCTGACAAAAAGCGAACCGTGCCACATTTCCAATCAATAACCGGGTTGTGCATCACGAGCCAAGGTAAACCGAGGATTAACCCAAACTGGGGAGCTGCGATGATGTCAAATTTAATGAGCTCTTTATGTTCTTGGATGTTCAGTACAACCTCCCCTGTTTGCTGCGTCACAGGTCCTGACCTCAATGGAGATCCATCAACGGAACAGACCGCCTACTGAATTCCCTTAGGGGTCACCGGTAACCCTAGCTTTCGAGCATAATCGACATCAACGAAGTTACCTGTAGTACTCGAGTCTACTATGAGGGTAACTGACTGGTCTTTTTGGCGCGTTTGTAAGATACCTGTGATGGTAATATTGGTTTTGTGAGTGTACATCACATTACCCAGCATGTGAGTAGGGGCGTGGTGGTGGCTTAGGCTCGACAGATCCGCCCTCCTCACTGGCGAGCGTTGGCATTTCCCGCTGATGCTGTTTTTAGGTTTGGCCCCACATTCTTTCACAAAATGCCCGGACTTACCGCAGTACATACACAGTTTTTCTCGTCTCCATTTATCCCGTTCCTCCTTAGAGAGTGGTCCTCGTATTGTTCCAATTTGCATGGGTTCGGGCTCTGAGGTTTTTTCTGTTTTACTTGTACTTGTTTGAGTCTGTGAATAATCTGGTCTTGTTAGGGTTTGTTTGCTGTCCCATCTTCTCTTATCTTGTCTCCTTTCCCCTTGTCGATGATCCAGGCGCAGGGCTAGCTCAATCATTCCCATGCAGGCGGTTGGCTGAGGGTCTATCTGTGCTATTAAGTCTTTTAACTCCTCCCTAAGCCCTTGGTAGAAAAGGGCCAACCTTTTCTCGTGAGGCCACTCGGCTTCTACCACCAAGCGGTTGAATGTGGTCACGTAAGGAATGAGGCCCCTGCTTCCCTGTCGCAATGTGAGTAGCTCTACATCTCGGATTAGAGAAGCTGCTTTTCGATTAAACATTTTTCCAAACTCATCTTGGAATTCCGCCCAGTCGTATAATAAGGCATCATCCTTCTGTACTAGAGGGGCAGCCCATGCTGGGGCGTACCCGGTGAGGTAGGAGATAATAAAGGCAGTACGGGACTGGGCGGAGCGAAATATGGTGGGTTTAGTCAGAAAGTGTAACTGACATTGTGTCATGACAATAGAAAACTTTTGTGGATCTCCCCCATACCTTTCCGGGGTAGCCAAGGGTATGGGTGGTTCTGTAGTGACCTGGACTTGCACTGGTGTTGGAGGGGCCCATCCAGGAGTGGTCTTCCCTGAGCGTTGAGTTCCTGTACCCTGGTGGCTAACATTGCATAGTCCTGCCTAGTGACTTCTAGTGCGTCTTTTAGTTTGTGTAGGACGCGAGCTATGTCTTCCATGACTGCAGTGTTCGTGCTACTTGGGCGTTGAAGTTATACGTGGGTTTGCACTTCTGTCGAGGAGAGATCTGTCCCCATGCAGAAGTAGCAAGAACTCCTACCTCCACTTGGTGGTCTTGGCACCTGGATTAGATAAACGCAGGCCACCGCGACACCCACGGGGAAAGAGGGTTAGGGTCCACGGGTTGGATGGGTTCGGGGGAATTTAGGGTAACCGGATTGAGGTGTTAGGGTGGGGTTATGGACAGGCAGGGGGTTAATAGGAAAAACATGCTCCTTGACTCCGACCTTGGTGAGTCTGCTTTGGTGGTTGCGATTGCATAAATTACTTGGTGTTCTCATTCACACATCCGTGCACTCACTCATGTCTCAAGCATGCTTTACCCAAAACGAGGCTCTGCACTCAGTTATTAACTTGCACTGAGTTATGCCCCCTTACAATAGTATCACATGCATGCGTTACCCAAGATGAGGCTTAGCACTCAGTTTAATTGTTGCACTGAGTTTCGCCTCCTTAGTATTTCTGTAGCATGAATTTCAACATAGTACATCTGCATTTACTGTGGCAATGCATTACATAGAACACACAAAGCACTTAGCTCTGGCTTCTCTTTGAGTTCTTTCCGCCTGCCGGCTCTGCAGTCTGTGGGCCCGTGGGAGTCTGGGTGTTTAAGGCTGACGAAATGCTCCTGGCAAGAAAGGGAACAATTAGCGTGTGCCTTTTATGCACTTCTGTTAACTGTTAACCCACTCACAAGCACCCGCAACTGGCGAGTGTAATTCAGCATGCAGTTAGTAAAACATTCCGATTGTTCGAATATTCCTTCCTATGTGCCTGCTCATCTCTCCCAGCAATCAGTCAACCAGAGCCTCTAACGAGGGTTAGTTTATCAGGTAAGTAATTGCAGCATGCTCCGCAATGACAGTCAAAACAAATCACTTATCTTTGATGCTGCGGGGCCTGAAGATAGTGTTCCGGCAGCGAGGACGGCCCCGCGTAAGACTTTGCTGGAGCTCTGTGGAATACATCCTCTCGGGAGCAGAGTTGAGCGCGAACAAGCGCTCACGAGTCGCGCATGCGCACAAGTCCTTTAACGCATGCGTGTTGCTTTGGGGCATTGGCTTGGGCGTTCTGGGCCGTTTGCAGGCTCCGTGTGCTTGATTTCTCCTGGCAATGAATCCGGGCTGCTGGGGCTGTAATCACGAGGTGTGAGGCTGCTGGGAGATGTAGTCTTTCCTGGTTTTGCCTTTACAAGTCTTCTCTTGCCACACCAGACACACCTACAGGAGGGGCAAAGATGGCATCTACTTAAAGAACTTCCCCCATAGTATCAGCAACTACCTTTCCCTTGTGTGTCCCCTGGAGGCTTAGTCTTGGGTTTACAACACCTACTTTTGGGCAGTAATCAGGTCTGAATCCAGAGTATCACTACTGCATTTAGCTGCTGAAAGTTCACTGCCAGCACATGTTTGTGACCTGGTTTTCTTACAGGGAATGTTCCATATCTATGAAATCCCATTGAAGAGCTTCTGTTTTGGCTAGTTGGATTGGCAAGTCCTTCCTGCCCTGTCAGTACCCTATATTTTCGAATGACAGTTACTTTTTCTCCAATAGATATCATGTTGATCAGCATCACCAAATTGTCAATGGTCTGGATGAGCCGATCATGTTTAATGGTTAATATCTTACGCAAAGCCTATCTCCCTAGTCAATCAACTGTAACACAAACTCATTTCAGACACAGTCGGCACACAGGTAAGCACACTACTGCTTCAACAAGCTGTAGTATGTGCCCCACTTTCAACCTCACTGGTGCATCCCTCCCCACATATTTCCTACCTCCCTCCTCCCACTCACCACCCTCAACCATCTCTCATCCTCCAAGCCCATGCAACCACCTCCTATGTCTTTCTTCCCAGGCATGGACACACCGTTGTCCCTCCAAAGCCAAAACAGGTGCATTAAAACTGCCCTTCACCTGCTTACTACCCACCTCCTCCCCAGCGTCTTCCTCAGGCACTACCAGTCCACTATGGTACCACTCCACCATGGCATCACGCACCTCTCCACTGCCCCCACTAAAAGACTCCTTGATCAATGCCAGATCGACTCCAGCCCATGCCCCAGAGATCCTTGATCTGATCAACACCAACAACCTAGATGTACTTGTCATCTTGGAAACCTGGCCCCATCCAGTATCTGTCCCCACCCTGTCAAATGCAATCCCCCAAAACTACTCCATCCTCCTCACTGACAGAATTAATAACAAAGGCAGTGGAGTAGCTGTAATCTATAAAGACCCCCCCACCATCATGACCAGTGGGGTGGGAACGTAGAGGGCTAAAACAGACCTAGATCACATCAGTTAGCGTGAGGAGGCACAGCAGCATCAGGATACAACAGAGACTCACAAAACACAAAGTACGGCTAACCGCAAGAGGCGAAAGCCTATTGCTGTGCAGAGGCAGAGCACGTTAAGCCAGGTGGTTAATAGAAGTACGCACAAAGGCTGGGTAGTTTAGTAGAGAACAGTAGTGGCTGCTCCCGCTGTCCATACCTTTTTTTACCTTTCAGTTGCTGCTGATCGATGACTGGGCAGCATACTCGCACTTAGTGATGCGACCCCTTTGTCACCAAACACCTGCGGCGCACAACACAGTGGCCTTGTCCTGCGCTGGTTTTGCTGCAGAGGGTCCAATCCTCGGTTCTGAAAGGATATCCTGTGTGGACGTAGCACTTCGTGCCATGTATTAGACAGCTAACATCTTCTGCGGACCTGCGGCACACAACACTGCAGCCTTTTCCTGCATGGGCATCAGTAGATGTAATCTCCTGATATTTGAGAGTGTGACAGAAGGAGTTTTGTTATTTATTTTGTGTTTCAATTCTGTGATGAAATGGGAGTTTTTGTAGATTGGAAATTATCAATGTAACGCTGACCTGGGGAATTAGATTGCATCACTTACAAAGAGAAATCATTCACCCAGTCTTCATTCATATCGGGGGGTATATTCATGCAAACCATGTGCAAATCAAGAGTTGGAGTTTAAATGACTTAGGCCAGTTATTGCTAGTAATGAATTGCTTTTCAATGTCAATGTTTAACCATGTGAAGACTTCATGACCTTCTACGGACGAATCCTAAGAAGAGGTGTGTTATGAATATGATCTGAAGACGATTATTAAGATAAAACTGGTTAATGAAAACGTAGGAATTGGGAAAATATTGGATTTCTATGAAGAGGGTTTTGTCCAATCACGTTTGGGGTTTGGATTGCAATAAAATATTTGGGAGTGTTTTAACTGTTGCAAAACTGTATAAAAGATGTGAACTGATGTGGTTTGTTGAGACTTGTTTAGTTTAGTCCTGCAACACCATTTAACTGCTCCCTGGAGAATTGTACAATAAACTTGCGTTATGTACAACCATGTACTCACTTTTTAAAGTGATGGGCCTGTCTAGGTTAAGGCGTTTAAAGGGCCATCTGCACATTGTTGGAACATGAGGTGTCTGTTGATGTTGAACCCAAGGGACGTGGCATAGGGAGCCAGCTGCGGTGTGAATCCCTTGAGGTTTATAGCAGAGAGCCAGGTCTGGATGTTGAAACCAAGGGACTTGGCACAGGTGGCTAGCTGGGGTGTGATATGGCATAATACAACCTTCTGTGTCCCCATGCAATATGGCTATTTACCCTGTGAAGAAAGCAAAGGGGTCCAGTTGGAGCATGGTCCAGGATTTGAGCCTAATCAATAATATTGTTGAGGCAGAATTTCCAGTGGTACCGAATCCTGCCACCATTCTCTGTAACATCCCTACTGGCATGACCCACTTCAATGTAATTGATTTAAAAAAAAACTCATTTTTCGGTGTTCCCTTAAGCCCCAATTCTCAGTACCTCACAGCATTTATGCATCGTTGTCAGAAATTCAAGCACACAAGGTTGCCCCAGGGTTACTGCGAATTCCAGAGTGTTTTTAACAGGGTAGTTGAGATGGATTTGGGGAATTTACCATATCCAGTACCATAATTTAGTATGTGGATGATCTATTAGTCTGCAGCATTTCAGAGTAGCAGTGTCGAGGAGACTCAATAATACTCCTCACCCTGCTCGCAGAGAAGGGGTACAAAGTGGACAAAGAAAAACTGCAGTACTGTCAGACAGAGGGTGTATATTTGGTCCATGTAATATTGCCTGCAGGAAGAAAAGTACTGCCGGAGAGAGCCACAGCAGTTCAGAATATGCTTCAGCCAGACAGTGAAACAGTTGCAGCAGTTTTTGGGGCTCTGCAACTATTGTAGGTCATGGCTCTTCAATTGCTCTAGTTATGTGAGGCCCTTACTGCAGAGACTAAAGAAAGCACATAAGGTGGAAGGTCCAATAGAGTGGTCTGAGAATTGGGGACCTGCTTTCAGGAACTCAAAGCTGTGATCAGCAATGCTCCAGTCCAGGTGACCTCAAATTACAAGAAGCCATTCTTTCTATTTTCTCATTCAAAAGTATAATTGATGACAGTGGTCCTGACCCAAAAAACATTGCTAGGCCACACAACTTTAGAGTATTAGTGCGGCTTTTGCGATACAATATTCTTTGACCATTACTATCGGTTGCCCAGTAACATTGTACGTGGAGCATGCGGTCTTTGCGATTCTAGAAAACTCTAAATCCACGTTGATGACTCAGCGCGTGTCAGGGTATGAGGTCATTTTGTCAAATGCATCAATTCATCCTGTGCAATGTCACCTAGCAAATCCAGCAACACTTGTAGCAGAGTCAGTGCATCCTAAGGATATTGTTCACGAGTGTGCCACGTATGAGGGAGAAGAGGAAGAGAGGGTGAATGGGAAAGAGGATGCCCTGGACGGGGGTGAGCTGATTTACATTGATGTGCCTTCCACCATCAACCAGGCGATGCGTGAGAAGTGCTTTGAAACACATTGGGCCTCATTACAACTCAGACGTTAAGGGTTAACGCCGTCGTTAACCCTTAACGCCTGATTCCGATTTTAACGGCTGCTTTTAGCAGCCGTTAAAATCCATGGCGCTAACCTGCCATGATGCTAATTACGCCACCGTAATTTACGGTGGCGTAATTAGCGCCTTCCCCACTCCCATTATGCCCTATGGGGCAAAAATGGGAATGGGGAAGGGAAAATGGGAAATGGGGATTTACCGCCCCACTCACCTTGGAATGGGGCGGTAAATCCGCCATCCACCATGGTGTAAACATAGTTTACACCATGGTGGTAAAGTTGGCGCAATTAGCGCCTGGGTCGTAATGACCCCCATTGTGAATAGGCGCTATATAAATAAACTATCATATCATATCATACTGGTGCAGCTTTTGTGGGTTTTATGGATGGGGAGTAGCAGGTCAGGCCGAAGAGACTGTTGTCTTTTCATTACTCTGCACAAGTGGTAGAACTGGTGGCACGTATAGAGGCACCCAAAATGAGTAAGGGGAAGGCAGTTACTGTTTATTCTGACTCCACGTACGTCACCTCCACTATCCAATCTGGGTTATCAAGAGGGCAGAGGATAGGGTTTAGGATGTCTGACGGATCCCCTGTCCAGCATGCTGCACTGCTAACCGAAGTGTTAACCTTGCCAGCAGAGATAGGTCTAGTAAAGTGCACTGCCCATACTAACCACACTATTTCAATAGCTCTTGGAAATGATGCTTCCGACAAGGCGGTGAAGGAAGTGGTATATTTTCCTTTCACAGATTCCCAGAAAATGGAAACTGTGTCCCAACAGGTACAGTTATCAGCCCCAAACACTGCAGTCCCGGAGACCGAGATAATAGCAATGCAAGGAAAGGCCCATAGAGAAGAACAAGAGCTCTGGAAAAAGAGAGGATGTGTTCTCTCACCCACAGATTTGCTTGGGAGACAGGAGGAAGGTAGTAATGCCTGTAGAGCAGCTTCCTTTGGCTCTAGAGCAACTACATTACATGTTGCATACTTCTCGATGACAAATCTAACTTAGAAGAACAGGTAAGTAGATTTGTAGGGAATTGTGTATTGTGCATGATAACGAGGTGCAGTAACTTCAGATATCAAATTGTAGTGGCTTGTCCATTCTCCTGGTGGCTTGAGGTTGGCTTGAGGTTGGTCCCTGCGTACATCCTGATGATAAATCAGCACCAAGATTTCTGGTGAGAAAGGTATTTCCAAGCTGCGGAATTTTGCGAGGTCCTAAACTCTGACAACAGAACCCACTTCTTTAATGCCTTGTTCGCAGAAATGACTTCGTTGCTAGGAATACAGCATAGGTTGTCCTCGGGGTACCACCCGCAGGCCAACAGGTTTGTGCAGAGGCTCAATGGAGCCCCTAAAACCAGTTAGCTATAATATGTGCAGAGTAAAAGAAATCATGATATACACGCCTCCCACTAGCCTTGTTTTATTTAACGAAACCAGCTAGGGAAGGACCACCACTTGAGCCCTCACGAAATCGTAACTGGGTGTAGGCTACATACACCTCTCCCACCTACACATATCACATCAGTTGCACACAAGAATGCAGCAGGCTTAGGATAGGCGGTAAGGGAATGGGGGTCATTCCGAGGTTGGAGGTAACCATGGAGTAAATTACTCCATGGTTGCCTCCAATACCGCTCCGACTCCTCCATGGTGAATGGAGTAATTTCCGGTCCATTCCAGGGTTGGAGGGACCGGAAATTCCCCATTCACCTTTTGCCCTTCCCCATTCCCATTTCAGCCCCATAGGGCCCAATGGGAATGGGGAAGGAGTAAATTACGGCACCGTAAATTACGGTGCCGTAATTTACTCCAAGGTCACTTTGCGGGTCCCGTAATTTACTCCTGCTAAAAGCAGGAGGTAATTTGGGACCCGCAAAGGGAACTCGGAATACGGAGGTAAGGGATTACCGGCATAGGCACCATTACAGGCGCCGGTAATCCCTTACCTCCAACCTCGGAATGACCCCCAATACCTCAGGTTGTTAACAAAAAGTGTTAAGATTATATCTCCACAGCAGTGGCGGCTGGTGAAAATGTCCCTGGGGTAATTTGTGAGCGAGCGGGCACAGCGCGCGAGCCAGTACCACCCAAAGGGGTCCAGGGGGTTCCCCTCCATTGAAAATGTTTGAAAAATGGCCTCCAAAATGTGCAATTTACTGTCCAAACCCACCGCAATAAGACATACATAGCATTAGGTTTTACATACTAATGGTGGTACATTATTCTTACGTGTGCAAGTGTGATGGTGTATTTTACAGCCTATATTAAGAATAGCTGGTACTTTGGTGTTTGCATAAAGAAATTCATTATATAGCTAGCCAGTAATGATGGAAAAATATTATCTTGTCGTGCTGTTACTGGCATTCATATGCGTTCATCCTCTTACTAAGGTGGGATTTTAGGCATTTTAGGCATTTTATGAAAGGGGAGAAACTAAGCTAAAATATTAGCATGTAATTTATCAGAATCTTCACACCTGATTCCGTTTAAAAAAAATTGTACTTATCAGAACAACCTGATTCTGACTGAGGCTGGTTAAAGAATATAACAGTGCTGTGTGTATGTGCAACGACAGTTTCACTGACACATCTCACTTATTTCTAATCATAAAGATGAATGTCATTGCGTGAACCATGGTCCATGCTTTACGGCTCGAAAACATGTATAGTTACAGGAATTAGGTCAGTGAATGTCTGACTCTCATCACCTCTGATAGCACCTTTTTAAGGTGGGCTATTACACCTATAAGCTGAAAATTTGCATTACAGCACATATAGGTGGAAATGACATATGAGGAGGGTCACAAAGCTTGTAGGTGTTGTTTGGTTATTTGCCCACCCATTGCCTGCTAATCATTACGGCCATTCCCACACAGTTCCAAGTCCTGCCCCTCCCTGCCCAAAACACCTCCTCATGGGAACTCTTTGAGCTCACTTTAATCAAGTCTTACCATCAACCTTTGCGCAATGAAGTGCATGCCAGCAGTGCTTTTTCAACGCAGTCTTCTGAGAGTTAATGAATTAAATGGAGTTGGGAACCAGCTACTGGTGCAATGCACATTCCTTAACTAGATCATTTTCAGCCGCTTGATTTGTAAGTGCTGTGCGTGTCCTTTACCAAAGTCCTGTTAAAACCAGGCATTGGCAAAGCCAACAGTTTCGGCTGGTGTATAAGTATTAGGCAATTGCCAGGCACTGCTAAGAGATACCAAGGTACTCGTACCATTTTGCACCTGCGACTATCAATAGACAGGTCATTCTACAGCTGTGCCTGGCAAGAGCCTTTCCCATGCCTACACAAAAGCTCACAAACTGTTGGCGTTGCCAGTGCTTGTTTTACTAAGCCATTAAACATGTGCAATATGACAGCAGTGGGCAGTTGCAATAAGCATTGTTTGATCCTGTGCCCACCACCCACGCCCCTGCCCAAATAAAAGTATCCAGTGTTACCATTCATTAACTTTTGGTGTGAGCCTTGTTCGCTGTACCATGGCCGTGCAGGAATATCTCTCCCCACTCCATGGCCGTGCAGGAATATCTCTCCCCACTCCATGGCAGTGCAGGAAAACCTCTCTGTATCCCCTATCCCTTTGCTGAAATGCTGCAGGCACTCACTCTTCGGACTGAACAGTATTTTTCCTATGTGTACCAAACTGCCCTGATTGTAAAAGAACACGTATGCAAGCACATTCTACAAACTCATCGGTTGAATGTCCCTACTCAGTGCAGTCCCTACGTGTACCTCACGATCACTGCACAACTTCACGCATGTGCTCAGCCTCTCCTACTCATTGTGCAGTGATTCTGCTGGTGTACCCAGTCTACTTTTACTATTAAGGACTACTCTGCCACTATGCATACATGGCAAAAGCAAAACAAAATAAAAAATACAAGGGCATTTACTCCGAATCCCAGTGTGGTCGGTCTACCCACTACTGTACCTGTCTACCCTTTCTAGCAAGTAGCAACGCTGTGCAGGAATACTTCTGGCTGCATTACCCCCCACACCATATCCCTCACTGTGCAGCGATATGTGAGTGTGTGCGCAACCCACGTTCCACCGTCATTGTACACGAATGAGTACCACCATAGTTGTCACTCACTATGCAGTATCTGCAGTATCCTCCTCTAACAATCCTCACCAATTAGAATAACCCGCCCAAGCTTATGGCTTCCTTGTCTCCATATACAGTCATTAAAGGGCCGGAGGCTGGCATGATATAAACAGTTTCTGCATTTCCTGTCAAGCTATCTCCTCCATGCAGCCATCACAGGACATTATCCGAGAACAGGCGTATTCAATCACTATGGCTCTTTTGTCCACTAAAATCAATAGCACGGAACCCCTTTTTTCTCCCTTCACACATCACCTATTTTATTTTTGTATAGTGCCTCCCACCATTTGTAATGGGGTTGTAGCGCTATAGGAAACATGTCGGGATAGTTCCAGGTTTGCATGAACATCTGAGCCCGGGTGTATCTTTAGAGCTCCCTTTTTTTCCTCGCAGGATTTAAACTACATTCGTAGCATCTGGGGGCTATATATTTGCAACTTTTGCTATAATAATGCCTCTTTCTTCTGTGACTTTACCATGTGGTGGGACTTAAAGCCTGTGCGCCCATTTTTCTTTTTTTTATATTGCATGACTATCATGGGACGGGATTCACCTCCCATATGCGAGGTGCAAGACTTTGGGCCTCATTACGAGTCAGGCGTTAAGGGGTTAACGGCGCCGTAAACGGCGCCGACCCTTAACGCCTGATTCCGAGGTCCCTTAGCGCCATGGTGAGTTTAACGCCTGCAGGCGTTAAAATCCATGGCGCTAAGGGACCATGGTGCTAATTACGCCACCGCAATTTACGGTGGCGTAATTAGCGCCTTCCCCACTCCCATTATGCCCTATGGGGCAAAAATGGGAATGGGGAAGGGTAAAATGGGAAATGGGGATTTACCGCCCTACTCACCTTGTGAATGGGGCAGTAAATCCGCCAACCACCATGGCGTAAACGTAGTTTACGCTATGACGGTAAAGGTACGACCCAGGCGGTAACTTACCGCCTGGGTCGTAATGAGGCCCTTTATTTGAAGGTCACCCCAAGGTGAGGCAGTCTGCATCGGTTTTTAAGCATCACCACCCTCACCCTGTTTTGTGCATTGGTGTGCCCTCCACGAGGGCAACATTTAAGACATCTGAAATGAGTAGGGGCAGAGTTTGAAAGGTAGTTTGCTTGTGCATGCTTTGCGCAGTGAGTGTGGGCGTGTGTGCGGCTGCCTTAATTCCCTTTTCTGGTGTTAATGCACGCACTCCCGTCTGCTCTGGGCGTACTGCAAAGAACTGAAGGTGCAACAGGTACCAGATCTCCTTGTCCCGGGTGCACAACACGCTTGCATCTGATTTGACAAAAGTGGTGCAGAACGGGGAAGGCCGCCTGATGCAACGCCCGGCACATGTGATGCGTCGAAAATATGGCTTGAGTGCAAGTGGAACTACACATATGCTGTCTGCGATGAGGGGTGTTGGCCACAGTCCTTGTCTATTTGCAAGGAATACTCTGCGAAAAGGCATTTTCTGGATTGCGTACAGGTTTGAAAGTGGTTGGAGTGGTTTTACATGCCAGAGGACCTGATGGTTAAAATGCAGGTTTGTATTTACCATCTGGGCCAGCCAAATGTACGAGGGAGGGTGTACATGTGCTGCTCTGCAGTGCGTGTCTATACTCTGAGAAACTGCTTCCTATTAAACGGAAATCTGCATGTATTCCTTCCCGTTTGCACAGGGCACGGAGGCGCTTTGCACAGGCATGGATCAATCTGTGCCAGTCTGTCTGTGCTCTTCCCTGGGCCCTCAGCCAGTCGATGTCAATGGCCTACCTACTACTACGGCGTTGACAATGACACTGACTAGGCCCTCCCTGGCCCTGCTGTATTCCCCAGGTCCTGCTGACCTGAGGAACGATTGAAGGTTTCAACATCCTTTTACTTACCAATGCACTGCAACTGAAGTGGGCCCTCTCTCTCTGCTGTCCTGTTCTGCGCCATGGCTGGGCAGCTGCCTGAAACACTTCTCAAGTAGACTGACTGAGAAGTTCTAGAAGGTGGCAACATCTACGACACCAACACACCGGCGCCCATCACCCAACCCCACCCATACTCATGAATGTCATTGGCTGGCAAACAGCCAATGACATTCACTAAATACCTGTTGCTAGCCTATGCCCCAATGTAAAGTAAGGGGCTGGCTGGTGTTGCGCTGTTTGCGCACAGAATATTTACTGGCGGGGCCACCCCTCTTGCGCCCCGCCAGTCTCCTACATTGTGTGCTGCAACGTAGAATGCGTGGAGCTACGAGCTCCATGCATCTAAAATACAAAAAAGGTGCGTAAAAGGGGACGCGCCCCTGTGATGTAACGAGTAGCCAGGCCCCACCAGCACTCAACATTGCAGAGCGGTCTGAGTCAGACCATGCTCTGTAATGTTGCTAATTGGGCCTCTCAGATGGTATGTATTAATTATTTATATTTTTGGTTTTGCAGCAAAAAAGAAAGTGAAAAAAATACTTTTCAGTGTCTGAGGCACATTGTGGGGGGCCTTGGGGGAGGGCAGGCGGTGCCGCCCCCGCCATATATATAAGCGGCCGCCACTGCTCCACAGGTTGTGTCTTCTCACCAACAGACAATAGGAGAAAACGATGAGACGATCAGCACAAGACAGACCTCATTGATATCTGCATGTTTGTGCGTTGCTGGAATGAGCGGCATTTCCATGGACCGCATAGAGTAATCTATGTGACTCTGACTGCCGTGAAGGTGGAGGACAACAACATTTTGATCCACCTAAGGTATCCTCAAAGGTATACCGACAGCCCTCCACCTGCACAGGAGAAGGCATAGAAGTTAAGTACGCCCTAAGTATTCACTGTTCGTTTCAGTGTAAAGGGAGGGGGGCGAATAGAGATCTGGAATTTAAATAATTGTTTGTACTGGGAAAATAATGTCCAAAATTGTAAATTGTGTAACAATTATTGTTTTTGTGGTTTTCTTAGTCCGAAGATAATAACTAGTATTAAAAGGGGATATTTAAAATTGTCTAGTTTTATGATGTCTGAGGAGAAAATGTTAAGAGTGAACAGAAATGTCGATAATAATCTTTTTGATAGTGCTGATGATTAATGAGATCCTACAATGAATGCACATGGTTCTGCAGTGGCTAACACATGGTATAGCCATATGAGGAAGGTAGGGAGAGGGAGATCCATGTGGTATTGCTATATCTGCTCTCTCGTCCCCCATGCTTCTGGCGCCCCTAGGGTACTTATCCTCATGGAGGTAGAAGATGTGCAATGTCTAGTCACCCAGTCCTGTGCACTGTTTGAGGGTATTTTAAAGGGCAGTCAATTACAGCATCAATCATACCAAGTGACGATGATTGTTCAAATGCCGAACATGCAAAACACAAAAATATGAGGTGTGTTCAAAGAGCCCAATTGACCTTGGAAGGAGCTATTTAAAAAAACAATCGATGGGAGCAAGGAGTGAAGAGTTGCAGAGCTGAAGGAATGAGGGGATTCTCTGAAGAAGGGATGGCACGAATAAACAAAGAGTGTAGAACAGTATGGAGAAATCATTTGCAGTATCTGACGTGGCTCAAGGAGCCAGTAAAACCTGTTAAGATACACACACTACCCATTTTTTCTTATGTTTTAATGGCGATGGCATGGTGCCCGCTGGCACAAATGGGAACTGCCATTGCACGCTTCTTTTCATAGATCTGTCCGGCGGTACGGCTACTCTTCTTGATAATTTTTGGACCTATGGACAGAATGCGTACAGGCAGTTACACACAGCCTGATGAGGTGCGTGCAGTTTCTCTAGCCTTCCTGTCTTCCTGTGCTCTTCCTCGTGATTCCTGAACAGCACCTGATTTTGGCCCTATCAATGTCCGAAGTTACATATGTGGCCCCTTGGTCTACTATGCCCCATGCGTCCTTTCACCACCTTATATAGATAAATTAAAGACTATGTTTGACGGTGAAGATCACGAAAATTTCAACACAGGAGCGCTACCTTTCAGCAGCATCATCACAGACTTTATCAGACTTTCCTGATCGATATTGTTTGTTTAGTCACACCGAGGTTTTCTTTACGGCACTCCTGGCATCTGGGGACCAAGCAGCGGCCAATGCCAAATGGCGCCAGATGACCAGGTATGAACTTGTACTCTTTATGAACGTGTCCGAGTCCGTTTTCAGTGCCATTAGGGACAGAATTAAGGGCACACAGGATTGTGAGTCTGCAAAACCGGTATATGTTAAGACTGATTTCTGAACTCTGACCTGGTGGGCAGAGGTTCAGAAGGCCAGCCTAGTTTCTTGGAACAGGGTAAACTTCTGGACAACCCAGACCAATCAAGGTAGCATTGGCGGCGGTCAAGACTATGGGGGTCATTACGAGGTAGGAGGTAACTATGCCGCTATTAGTGGCATGGCTACCCCCTTACCGGGTACCGGGTCCGGGTTCCTTGAATAAGGAATTACCGGGCCATTCTGACCTTGGAGGGTCCGGTAATTCTTCATTCAAGGAACCCATCCCCATTCCCATTGAGCCCCATAGGGCATAACGGGCCCGTTGTTAGCACCCTGGTCTGCTCGCGGGACCCGCAAAGGACGCCTGGCAAAACCAGGCTTCCTTAGCGGGTTCCCGCAAGCAGACTCGTAATGGGGCAGTAAGGGGTTAACGGCACCAGTAAACGTGCCAGAGCCGTCAACCCCTTACCGCCTGACTCGTAATGACCCCCTATGTCTCAGGAGGGGTGAGGGTGACTGAAAGACCTCTATGAGCACACATATATATATTAAAAATACAAATACATTTATTTCAAGGCCTTTGAGATTCACCACACAATAAGAAACTCACAGTAATACTTTTAAACCAACAAAAATCCTATCAATATACATATACAAAGAACAATGGGATACAAAGGGGTATTGCAAAAAATGGGTCCACAACCTAGAAAGGGAAGGAAGCAGGTAGTGTAAATAGTCTTTAACCCTTCTGCATCAAACACAATCCTAACTGAAAGGCAGTCCAATCCTTAAGAAGAGTGGAGCCTATTGCTCAAATGTACTTGCAATGCTTGCGCACACGGTAATGCAGATGGGCAAAACGGGGCCTCTTGAAGGGTCTGTAGCAGCTCAGGAAGGTGGATGAGATGATGCAGAATAAGTTCCCACTATTCGTGGAGGGTCTTCCCAACAGGGCAGGGCAGGTTCCAGAGTTTGGGAATAGTTTGCTAGTTCGCACTAGCAGTGGAAAGGAGAGGGACCCTCAGGGGCCACTTGTGCATATAAATGGATGGATGCGCTAGGGGCCACCGGTTAGGGTTGCAATTACTCACCGACCCCCGGTGCACTCCGGACCAAACTTCGGCAGTTGAGTCCACTTTGGTTGCAAGTTCAAATGCGGGACAGTGGTGATTTCTCTGCTCTTCATGGATGGATCAGGCCAGTTCCGCTGTAGCAGGCTTCAGGGCACAGAGGAGCAATGAACTTGCAAAGTTTACCACCACAGTTGGGCAACACAGTAACCGTGTATACTCCGGTTTGGGCGCACTCACTTTACTCCAGATCTGGGAATGCCAAGTGTACGAAATTCGGTTTGAGAGTGCCGTGAACACAGAGTGAACACTGAGCTTGCGATGCACCAAGTTTCAAGGGCCTTCTCGAAATGGCGGCGGTATCATGGCAAAGGTCCTGCGCAAGCTGGTCAGCCCACTGGTTGGCCCAGGGACACTTCTGAAAAGGCTAACTTGCAGGTTTTGATGAAGGAGCCGAGAATAGTTGGTCACACTATTTTAATGGGTTGAAGCATCTTTGCAGACCTTCTAGGACGACCAGATGCAGAGGGGTCCAGCGGAACGACAGTGGGCTCAGGGTGCCAAACCTTCCAGCGGGTCACGAGTGGTTCCTTGATTCGGCTTCTTAGTTTTCGGATAGTTGGATCCTATCCTTCGTTCAGTGAGAAATCCAGAGATTGACATGGTGTGGGTGTTGGGAGCCTTCTCCTATCTAAATTCTCCTTTGCGCCAAAACGAAGAAGACCCAATGGGAGATCTGCTCACATACAGCATACCATACGTGGTCCAATCATGGACCACGGTGGTCCGAGACATTCACAGCACACCAGACTCTCTGGCACCTAGGTTGTATATTGGAACTAGACCGTCCAGCCCACATCCTGGGGGTGCACACTCAAGGCATGCAGAAGTCTGCGAAAGCTTGGCGCTTTGTGGGAAAATACATGCCCAAATAAGCACTGACCTGGGGTGGCTTGACCTGGGGAAAGTGAAGGGGCAAGATGGCCAAAGGGCAGGACAAAGAACCTTGTGCGTGGCCATTTTGGAGCCAGGCCACCTAACCATGCCAAAAGCGGTAACAACGGTTTACCTGGCAGGAAAGGGTTAAAAAAATACATGAAAAGATAAGCTGCCACCAGGCCTGTCCAAGGCACATCTGCACTTCTCCTAAAAAATCCTTAGAGAGTAACTAGTGCCTTTAGAAATGACAGGAATACCCAAGTGCACTATATTGGAAGGTACATTGTGCACTTGTAACATGTTGCAGAAAAGGTGCAACATTGACAAGGACTAAGGGAAACAAAGTCTCCCAGTACTGACTGTTTTTAAGGGCATTTCAGTTTCCCCATAACAAAGTGAGCGAAAAGCCCAGAGGAGTGCAGCAGAAGGCTGTGCTCCTCTGGCAAAGTCAGACTATGGTGTTTAAACAATGCAAACAGTTGGGGGGGGGCACAACTGGAGGGAACATTACACATGGAATGGAAATCTTTCCTAACACACGCCACTCCCAGACCAAGGACAGGGGAGATTAATCCACCCCATGGATGAGTGTCATGTTCAGGTGCTTAAACATTCTGGACAACTCATCAGCATTGCTTTGTTGGACACCTGGCCTATGCTCAATAGTGAAGTCAAAGCCTTGAAAGCTTTTGGCCCACCTGAGTAACTTTGGATTCTCTCCCTTCATGTTCATTAGCCACTTTAAGGGCTTTGGTCAATTTGCACAGTGAAGTGGATACCATAGCGACAGGGCCTCAACGTCCTTAGGGCCCACACAACAGAGAAACATTATTTCTCTACTGTGGACCATCTGAGCTCTCTGTCCTTAAACTGGCAACTAATGAAGCCAATAGGGTGTTCCTTACCCTTCTCACCTACTTCTGATAGTACAGCTCCTATCCCAGTGTCAGGGGCACCTGTCTTCACAATAAAAGGTCTATGGTAATCAGGGGGTTTGAGAACAGGGGCCTGGCACAAGGAGTCTTTTAAGCCATTGAAGGCCTTCCCACACTCTTCAGACCAAGTTACCTTCTTGGGTTTCTTAGGAGTTGTGAGAGCAGTCAGAGGGGCAGCTATGGTGCCATAGTCTGCCATGAAGTTTCTGTAGTACCCAGTGAGTCCTAAAAAGGCTCTCACTTGGGTTTGAGTAGAGGGGGTAGGCAGGTCTTGTACTGCTTGCACTTTACTGGGTAGAGACTGTATCCTCTCTCCACCTACTTCATGTCCAAGGTAGACCACTGAACCTTGTCCAATATGGCACTTACTGGTCTTTATGGTCAAGTGGGCCTTGTGAAGAGCCTGCAACACAATCCTAAGGTGTTTCTCATGATCCTCCCAGGTGGCACTGAAAACTACTATATCATCCAGATATGCAAGCCAGAATTCATCCAACCCATTAAGGACATGATTCACAAGCCTCTGGAAAGTGGCAGGTGCACTCTTCAACCCAAAAGGCATTACCCATAACTGGTAAAGACCCACTGGTGTTGAGAAAGCTAGCTTCTCCTTGGCATGTTCTGCAAGGGCTATTTGCCAATAGCCTGCAGTGAGGGCAAATGTGCTGAGGTATTTGGAAGCACCCAAAATATCCACCAGCCCACCTGTTCTAGGCAAGGGGTGTGCATCTGTCTTGGTGACAGCAATCAGAGCCCTGTAATCCACACAGAACCTCAACTGAGAGGTGCCTCCTTTGGAACGAAAACCACGGGGCTGGAGCAAGGATTGCTGGAGGGTTCAATCACCCCAAGATCCAACATTGTGTTGATCTCTGTCTTAATGTAAGACCTTACTTTGTCTGGCATCCTGTATCCCCTAATTTTGGTAGGTACACTATCACCCGTGTCAATGTCATGTTTGCACCAAGGTGTCAGATTGTGAGAACATGTGGGAAAAATTGCCACAGCAAACTTTTCACCTCAGCTTGTTGATCAGCAGTCAGGTTAGAGGCCACTTGGACACCCTCAATGGAGCTGTCTGAAGGACTGCCCTGGAACATGTCTGACTCCTCCTCCTCAACATCTGAAGCCAGCAGCAGTGCAGCGATTTAAACTGTTGGGATGAAAACCTTCAGTCTGTTAACATGGAACACCTTTGGAGCCAGGCCAGCTTGCTCCAACACTGTGTAAGGGCTTGACCATTTGTCCTGTAAAGCTCTAGGCCTTATAGGCTTCATGATCAGGACTTGCTGACCTGGTGTGAAACTGATGAGGACAGCCTTCTGGTCATACGAATGTTTCACCAGTGCTTGTTCAGCATTCAGTTTCTCACTACCCAGACCCATTGGGAGTACCATTCTCTTTCTGAGTCCTAGCACATAGTCTACTACATTGGTAGTGATGGGGGGAGTGGGCATCTCCTATCCCTCCTTGACTATTGCTGAGGGTTCCCTCACAGGGTGATCAAACAGAAGCTCAAAGGGGCTGAAGCCAACACCCTCCTGAGGTACCTCTCTGTAGGCAAATAGTAAGCATTGCATTAAAAGATCCTGTTTTCTTCTTTGGGGCTCTTCCAGAGCCCCTATCATGCTTTTTAAGGTTCTGTTAAACCTTTCTATGAGACCATTGATTTGTGGGTGATATGTAAATGAAAACCTATAGGTAACACCACATTCCTTCCACATGTCCTGCATATACTTTGATATAAAGTTGCTGCCCCTGTCAGACACAACCTCTTTAGGGAAACCAACCCTAGTAAATATGCCAAGTAAAGCTTTTGCAACTGACTTGGCAGTCAAAGTCTTCAATGGGATGGCCTCAGGATACCTGGTGGTGTGGTCACCCAGCACCAGGATAAACCTATTGCTTGAGGATGTTTGGGGCACAAGGGGACCAACAATGTCGATCCCTACCCTCTCAAATGGTACCCCCACAATGGGGAGTGGTACCAATGGAGCTTGGATTGTTGTGCCACCTTTCCAGATAACTGGCAGGTGGCACAACTCCTGCAGTGACTTTCTACTTGCACCCCCATCTTGGGCAAGTAGAAATGCATGGATAACCTTTGCTTGGTTCTTTTGATGCCAAGGGGACCAGTAAGGGGCACTTCATGCACCAGCTGTAGGAGGAAGGGTCTTCCAGCAAGATGAATCACCAACCTCCTATGGTCTCCTTCTGTAGACTTTGTAGGCTCACTGTGGATGAGCCCACCTTCCCAATAAATCCTATGATTCCCAGGAGGTACACCCTCATGCTGGGAGCAGGCCTGTCTCCTTAGGCCTTCCAGAGATGGGCACTCACATTGGCCCTTACTGAATGCAATCCTGTCAGGACTACCTTCCACTAACAAGTTTTGTAGTTCAGGATGGTCACTGGGATCATACAAATCATGTAACACCTCTACCTCGTCAGGTCTGGGTGTTTGAACAACTACCTCCACCTCAGTGGTAGGTGATATAGGGGAATGTTTTCTTTCCCTCTTCTGTCTTTATTGACTCCTTTAGCCTTGGGTTTCCCCTTTGGCAGGTACAAGGCAGTGCACTTGGCGAGTGCTGCCCTTGTTTGAGACATTGTGCAGGGTCTCTCTACTGTGTCTCCCACAATCCCTAAAGCTCTGAGAACATTACCCAGCAAGACCTTTCCTGGGACATCTCTCTGAATGCTCATTGGAATCCTGACCACTGTACCATTTATATTAAGATTTACAGGCATAACTGGGAACTTGAGAGGTAGGCCATCAGCCAACTTAGTGGGCAACAGAGGAGCTCTGGCACCTGTCTCTGGGTCTATCAAGGTAGACTCCACTACAATTCTGCTGCACCCACTGTTCCTAAGGGCAGGAGTATCTACTCCATTAATCAGCACACTGTCCTTAAAGTAGTGCTTGTTATTATCAGGAATCCTAGCATACGCCTCTGCGACTTTAGGCTCCCAGGAACCCAGGGAAACTAAAATACCTCAGAATCTTTCCCACTGGGGACGGAGTCTGAGGGGAGAAGGATGCCTCTGTAATCTCTTCTTCCTCATAGGAGGAGAATGCCAGATTAGCAGGGTGGACCCCCAAGTCATTCTTCTCATCATACATACTGAGCAGATCGTTAGGAAATCTTGGATGAGAGGAAGACCCAGACCCATGTCCAGATGCCTTGGATCCATTTGAAACTTGAAGCTTGGCCAGTTCCAAATGGTGATTCCCGTGCTTCTGTTTTTCTGCCTGCTCTACTTTCAGCTTAGCCATGTTAAATTCAAGCTCTTTCTGCCTAAACAGCAGCTCCTGCTTCTTGAATTCCAGCATGGCCTTGGCATCAGAGCTTGCAGAGGAAACATTGGACATCACATCATCCAGGTCCTCATGGGCACCATGGATGAGGGCAGCGACAGAACTGTCAGTTCTGCTAGTCGGAGCAGCCCCACCTCCTTCTGCCGTCTCATCAGAGGCTATGGCACTGAATTGCAACCCTTGCCATTCTATGATATATTGAATCACTCCCAATTTTGTACCTTGAGCAGGTAAACATCTCTCAGTACACATCTTTCTCAATGTTTCTGACTTCAAAGCATTTAAGGTTATAAAGGTACTTGTTTCTATTATATTGGATAGGTCTATAGCCTTTTACAGTTATCACTACAAAGTTACTATGTGTCCTGGGTAGGGGTAATCTGAAATGCCTTCACTAGTGTGCAACACTGGATACCTTCAGTCCTATCCCACCACTGTACACCAATTTGTTAAGACATATTTCTGAACTCTGACCTGGTGGGCAGAGGTTCAGAAGGCCAGCCTAGTTTCTTGGAACAGGGTAACCTTCTGGACAAGCCAGACCAATCAAGTTAGCATTGGCAGCAGTCAAGACTAGGTCTCAGGATGGGTGAGGGTGCCTGAAAGACCTCAATGAGCACACAGAGTAAAGGACACTTACAAATCACTCCCAGTCAGGTGTATATATTTTAAAAATACAAATACATTCATTTCAAGGTCTTTGAGATTCAACACACAATAAGAAAATCACAGTTATACTTCTAAACCAACACAATCCTATCAATATACATATATACAAGACCAATGGGGTTCAAAGGGCTATTGCATGAAATGGTTCAACAACCGAGAAAAGGAAGGAAGCAGGCAATGCAAATAGTCTTTAGGCCCTTCTGCATCAAACACAATCCTAACTGAAAGGCATTCCAATCCCTAAGAAGAGGGGAGCCTATTGCTCAAATGTACTTGCAATGCTGGCGCATGCGGTAATGCAGATGGGCAAAATGGGGGCTCTTGAAGGGTATGTAGCAGCTCAGGAAGGTGGGTGAGGTGATGCTGGATAAGTTCCCACTATTCGTGGAGGTTTTCCCAACAGGGCAGAGCAGGTTCCAGAGTTCAGGAATAGTTTGCTAGTTCACACTAGCAGTGGAAAGGAGAGGGGCCTTTAGGGGCCACTCATGCCTAAAAATGGATGGATGTGCTAGGGGCCAAGGTTTACGGTTGCAATTACTCACCGACCCCCGGTGCACTCCAGACCAAACTTTGGCAGTCGAATCAATTTCAGTTGCAGGTTCGAATGCGTCAATCTCACGGCTCTGACGCTTTCAGCAACGAAGATACAGCGTTGATTCCCAAACGGGACAGTGGCAATTTCTCCACTCCTGGTGGATGAATCAGGCCAGTTCCTCTGTAGCAGGCTTCAAGGCACAGAGGAGCACAGCTGCAATGAACTTGCAAAGTTCATCACCACAGCTGGGTAACACGGTAACCGCGTTACTCAGGTTCGCGCTCACTCACTTTACTCCAGTCCTGGGAACGCCATGTGTACGAAATTGGGTGTGAGAGTGCCGTAAACAGAGAGCTTGCGATGCACCAAGTTTCAAGGGCATCATCAAAACAACTTCCGTATCAGGGCAAAGGTCCTGCGCAAGTTGGTCAGTCCACTGGTTGGTGCCAAGAATAGTTGGTCCCATTATTCTAATGGGTCGAAGCATCTTCGCAGACCTAGGACGACCAGATGCAGAGAGGTCCAGCGGGACGACAGCAGGCTCAGGGTGCCAAACCTTCCAGCGAGTCACCAGCGGTTCCTTGACTCGGCTTCTTAGTTTCAGGATACTTGGATCCTATTCTTCATTCAGTGAGAACTCCAGAGATCGACATGGTGTGGGTGTTTGGAGCTTTCTCTTATCCAAAATCTCCTTCACACCAAAATGAAGAGGACCCAATGGGAGATCTGGCCACATACAGCATACCATACGTGGACCAATCATGGACCACGATGGTTCTAGACATTCACAGCACACCAGACTCTCTGGCACCCAGGATGTATATTGGAACTAGACCGTCCAGCCCACATCCTGGGGGGCACACTTAAGGCATGTAGAACCCTGCGAAAGCTTGGCGCTTTGTGGGAAAATACATGCCCAAATAAGCACTGACTTGGGTTGGCTCGACCTGGGGAAAGTGAAGGGGCAAGATGGCCAAAGGACAGGACAAAGAACCTTGTGCGTGGCCATTTTGGAGCCAGGCCACCTAACCATGTCAAAAGCGGTAACAACAGTTTACCTGGCAGGAAAGAGTTAAAATATACATGAAAAGATAAGCTGCCACCAGCCCTGTCCAAGGCACATCTGCACCTCTCCCAAAAAATCCTTAGAGAGTAACTAGTGCCTTTAGAAATGACAGGAATACCCAAGTGCACTATATTGGAAGGTACATTGTGCACTTGCAACATGTTGCAGAAAAGTTGCAACATTGACAAGGACTAAGGGAAACAAAGTCTCCCAGTACTGACTGCCTTTAAGGGCATTTCAGTTTCCCCATAACAAAGTGAGCGAAAAGCCCAGAGGAGTGCAGCAGAAGGCTGTGCTCCTCTGGCAAAGTCAGACTATGGTGTTTAAACAATGTAAAAAGTTGGGGGGGCACAACTGGAGGGAAAATTACACATGGAATGGAAATCCTTCCTAACACTCACCACTCCCAGACCAAGGACAGGGGGAATTAATCCACCCCATGGATGAGTCTCATGTTCAGGTCGGTTAAACATTCTGGACAACTCATCAGCATTGCTTTGTTGGACACCTGGCCAATGCGTAATAGTGAAGTCAAAGCCTTGAAAGCTTTTGGCCCACCTGAGCAACCTTGGATTCTCTCCCTTCATGTTCATTAGCCACTTTAAGGGCTTTGGTCAGTTTGCACAGTGAAGTGGATACCATAGAGGTAGGGCCTCAACGTCCTTAGGGCCCACACAACAGAGAAACATTATTTCTCTACTGTGGACCATCTGAGCTATCTGTCCTTAAACTGGCAACTAATGAAGCCAATAGGGTGTTACTTACCCTTCTCATCTACTTCTGATAGTACAGCTCTTATCCCAGTGTCAGGGGCATCTGTATTCACAATAAATGGTCTATGGTAATCAGGGGGCTTGAGAACAGGTGCCTGGCACAAGGAGTCTTTTAAGCCATTGAAGGCCTTCCCACACTCTTCAGACTAAGTTACCTTCTTGGGTTTCTTAGGAGTTGTGAGAGCAGTCAGAGGGGCAGCTATGGTGCCATAGTCTGCCATGAAGTTTCTGTAGTACCCAGTGAGTCCTAAAAAGGCTCTCATTTGGGTTTGAGTAGAAGGGGTAGGCAGGTCTTGTACTGCTTGCACTTTACTGGGTAGAGACTTTACCTCTCTCCACCTACTTCATGTCCAAGATAGACCACTGAACCTTGTCCAATATAGCACTTACTGGCCTTCATGGTCAAGTGGGCCTTGTGACGAGCCAGCAACACAATCCTAAGGTGTTTCACATGATCCTCCCAGGTGGCACTGAAAACTGCTATATCATCCATATATGCAAGACAGCATTCTTCCAACCCAATACGGACCTGATTCACAGGCCTCTGGAATGTGGCAGGTGCACTCTTCAACCCAAAAGGCATTACCCTGAACTGGTAAAGACCCACTGGTGTTGAGAAAGCTAGCTTCTCCTTGTCATGTTCTGCAAGGGCTATTTGCCAATACCGTGCAGCGAGGTCAAATGTGCTGAGGTATTTGGAAGCACCCAAAGTATCCACCAACCCATCTGTTCTAGGCAAGGGGTGTGCATCTGTCTTGGTGACAGCATTCAGAACCCTGTAATCCACACAGAACCTCAACTGAGAGGTGCCTCCTTTGGAACCAAAACCAGAGGGCTGGACCAAGGATTGCTGGAGGGTTCAATCACCCCAACATCCAACATTGTGTTGACCTCTGTCTTAATGTAAGACCTTACTTTGTCTGGCATCCTGTATCCCCTACTTTTGGTAGGTACACTATCACCCGTGTCAATGTCATGTTTGCACGAAGGTATCAGATTGTGACAACAAGGGGGAAAATTGCCTCAGCAAACTTTTCACCTCAGCTTGTTGATCAGCAGTCAGGTTAGAGGCCACTTGGACACCCTCAATGGAGCTGTCTGAAGGACTGCCCTGGAACAGGTCAAGGAGAGGTTCTGTCTCCTCCTCCTCAACATCTGAAGCCAGCAGCAGTGCAGCGATTTAAACTCTTGGGATGAAAACCTTTAGTCTGTTTACATGGAACACCTTTGGAGCCTGACCAGCTTTTCCAAGGTCACGAAATAGTTGACCTCACCCAGTGACTCCACCACTGTGTAAGGGCCTGACCATTTGTCCTGTAAAGCTCTAGGCCTTATAGGATTCATGATCAGGACTTGGTGACCTGGTGTGAAACTGATGAGGACAGCCTTCTGGTCATACCAATGTTTCACCAGTGCTTGTCCAGCATTCGGTTTCTCACTAGCCAGACCCATTGGGAGTACCATTCTCTTTCTGAGTCCTAGCACATAGTCTACTACGTTGGTAGTGATGGGGGAGTGGGCATCTCCTATCCCTCCTTGACTATTGCCAAGGGTTCCCTCACAGGGTGATCAAACAGAAGCTCAAAGGGACTGAAGCCAACACCCTCCTGAGGTACCTATCTGTGGGCAAATGGTAAGCATTACAATAATAG
Organism: Ambystoma mexicanum; assembly: GCF_040938575.1. NCBI lineage: Eukaryota > Metazoa > Chordata > Amphibia > Caudata > Ambystomatidae > Ambystoma > Ambystoma mexicanum. The sequence continues at coordinate 218,667,963 of NC_090927.1, read as the reverse complement.
ATCCTGTTTTCTTCTTTGGGGCTCTTCAAGAGCCCCTATCATGCTTTTTAAGGTTCTGTTAAACCTTTCTATGACACCATTGGTTTGTGGGTGATATGCAGGTGAAAACCTATAGGTAACACCACATTCCTTCCACATGGCATGCATATACCTTGACATAAAGTTGCTGCCCCTGTCAGACACAACTTCTTTAGGGAAACCAATCCTAGTAAATATGCCAAGTAAAGCTTTTGCAACTGACTTGGCAGTCAATGTCTTCAATGGGATGGCCTCAGGATACCTGGTGGTGTGGTCACCCAGCACTAGGATAAAACTACTGCTTGAAGATGTTTGGGCTCAAGGGGACCAACAATGTTGATCCCTACCCTCTCAACTGGTACCCCCACAACGGGGAGTGGTTCCAATGGAGCTTGGATTGTTGTGCCACTTTTCCAGATAACTGGCAGGTGGCACAACTCCTGCAGTGACTTTCTACTTGCACCCCCATCTTAGAAATGCATGGATAACCTTTGCTTGGTTCTCTTGATGCCAAGGGGACCAGTAAAGGGCACGCCATGCACCAACTGTAGGAGGAAGGGTCTTCCAGCAATATGAAACACCAACCTCCTATGGTCTCCTTCTGTAGACTCTGTAGGCTCACTGTGGATGAGCCCACCTTCCCAATAAATCCTATGATTCCCAGGAGGTCCACGCTCTTGCTGGGAGCAGGCCTGTCTCCTTGGGCCTTCCAGAGATGGGCACTCACATTGGCCCTTACTGAATTCAATCCTGTCAGGACCACCTTCCACTAACAAGTCTTGTAGTTCAGGATGGTCACTGGGATCAAACAAATCATGTAACACCTCTACCTTGTCAGGTCCGGGTGTTTGATCAACTACCTCCACCTCAGTGGTAGGTGATATAGGGGGAATGTTTTCTTTCCCTCTTCTGTCTTTATTGACTCCTTTAGCCTTGGGTTTCCCCTTTGGCAGGTACAAGGCAGTGGACTTGGCCAGTGCTGCCCTTGTTTGGGACCTTGTGCAGGGTCTCTCCACTCTGTCTCCCACAAGCCCTGAAGCTCTGAGTACATTCCCCAGCAAGACCTTTCCTGGCACATCTCTCTGAATGCTCATTGGAATCCTGACCACTGTACCATTTATAGTAAGATTTACAGGCATAACTGGGAACTTGAGAGGTAGGCCATCAGCCAACTTAGTGGGCAACAGAGGAGCTCTGGCAACTGTCTTTGGGTCTATCAAGGTAGACTCCACTACAATTCTGTTGCACGCACTGTTCCTAAGGGCAGGAGTATCTCCTCCATTAATCAGCACACTGTCCTTAAAGTAGTGCTTAGCATTATCAGGAATCCTAGCATAAGCCTCTGCGACTATAAGCTCCCAGGAACCCAGGGAAACTAAAACTACCTCAGAATCTATCCCACTAGGGAAGGAGTGTGAGGGGAGAAGGATGCCCCTGAAATCTCTTCTTCCTCATAGGAGGAGAATGCCAGATTATCAGAGTGGACCCCCAAGTGATTCTTCTCATCATACATACTGAGCAGATTGTTAGGAAATCTTGGATGAGAGGAAGACCCAGACCCATGTCCAGATCCCTTGGATCCATTTGAAAATTGAAGCTTAGCCAGTTCCAAATGGTGATTCCCGTCCTTCTGTTTTTCTGCCTGCTCTACTTTCAGTTTAGCCATGTTAAATTCAAGCTCCTTCTGCCTAAACAGCAGCTCCTGCTTCTTGAATTCCAGCATGGCCTTAGCATCAGAAAGCAGAGGAAACATTGGACATCACATCATCCAGGTCCTCATGGGCACCATGGATGAGGGCAGCGACAGAACTGTCAGTTCTGCTAGGTGGAGCAGCCCCACCTCCTTCTGCCGTCTCATCGGAGGCTATGGCACTGAGTTGCAACTCTTTCCTTTCTGTGATTTATTGAATCACTTCCAATCTTGTACCTTGACCAGGTAAACATCTCTCACTACACATCTTTCTCAATGTTTCTGACTTCGAAGCATTTAAGGTTATAAAGGTACTTGTTTCCATTATATTGGATAGGTCTATGGCTTTTACAGTTATCACTACAAAGTTACTATGTGTCCTGGCTAGGGGTAATCTGAAATGCCTTCACTAGTGTGCAACACTGGATACCTTCAATCCTATCCCACCACTGTACACCAATGTGTTAAGACGGATTTCTGAACTCTGACCTGGATAAGAAAATCACAGTTATACTTCTAAATCAACACAATCCTATCAATATACATATATACAAGACCAATGGGGTCCAAAGGGCTATTGCATGAAATGGTTCAACAACCGAGAAAAGGAAGGAAGCAGGCAATGCAAATAGTCTTTAGGCCCTTCTCCATCAAACACAATCCTAACTGAAAGGCATTCCAATCACTATGAAGAGTGGAGCCTATTGCTGAAATGTACTTGCAATGCTGGCGCATGCGGTAATGCAGATGGGCAAAATGGGGTCTCTTGAAGGGTATTTAGCAGCTCAGGAAGGTGGGTGAGGTGATGCAGGATAAGTTCCCACTATTCGTGGAGGTTTTCCCCAACAGGGCAGAGCAGGTTTCAGAGTTCAGGAATAGTTTGCTAGTTCACACTAGCAGTGGAAAGGAGAGGGACCCTCAGGGGCCACTCATGCCTAAAAATGGATGGATGTGCTAGGGGCCATTGTTTAGGGTTGCAATTACTCACCGGCCTCCGTTGCACTCCAGACCAAACTTTGGCAGTTGAGTCCACTTCAGTTGCAGGTTCGAATGCGTCAATCTCACAGCTCTGACGCTTTCAGCAACAAAGATACAGCATTGATTCCCAATCGGGACAGTGGCAATTTCTCCACTCCTGGTGGATTAATCAGGCCAGTTGCACTGTAGCATGCTTCAGGGCACAGAGGAGCACAGCTGCAATGAACTTGCAACCTTCGTCACCACGGCTGGGTAACACGGTAACCGCGTTACTCCGGTTCGCGCACACTCACTTTACTCCAGACCTGGGAATGCCATGTGTACGAAATTCGGTGTGAGAGTGCCGTAAACAGAGAGCTTGCGATGCACCAAGTTTCAAGGGTCTCCTCAAAACAACATCCGTATCAGAGCAAAGGTCCTGCGCAAGCTGGTCAGCCCACAGGTTGGTGCCAAGAATAGTTGGTCCCATTATTCTAATAGGTCGAAGCATCTTCGCAGACCTTCTAGGACGACCAGATGCAGAGAGGTCCAGCGGTATGACAGCAGGCTCAGGGTGCCAAACCTTCCAGCGGGTCACCAGCGGTTCCTTGACTCGGCTTCTTAGTTTCAGGATACGTGGATCCTATCCTTCATTCAGTGAGAACTCCAGAGATCGACATGGTATGGGTGTTTGGAGCTTTCTCTTATCCAAAATCTCCTTCGCGCCAAAATGAAGAGGACCCAATGGGAGATCTGCTCCCATACAGGCATACCATACGTGGACCAATCATGGACCACGGTGGTCCCAGGCATTCAAAGCACACCAGACTCTCTGGCACCCAGGATGTGTATTGGAATGAGAATGTCCATCCCACATCCCGGGGGCACACATTCAAGGCATGCAGAGTCCATGAAAGCTTGGCGCTTCATGAGAAACTGCATGCCCAAATCAGGACTGACCTGGGTTGGCTCGACCTGGGGAAGGTGAAGGGACAAGATGGCCAAAGGACAGGACAAAGAACCTTTTGGCGTGGCCATTTTGGAGCCAGGGCACCTAACCGTGCCAAACGCGGTAACCGCTGTTTACCTGGCATGAAAGTGTTAAAAATACATGAAAAGATAAGCTGCCACCAGCCCTGTCCAAGGCACATCTGCACTTCTCCTAAAAAATTCTTTGAGGGTGACTAGAGCCTTTATAAATGACAGGAAGACCCAAGTGCACTATACTGGAAGGTACATTGTGCACTAGTAACATGTTGCAGAAACGTTGCAACATTTACAAAGATTAAGGGAAACAAAGTCTCCCATTACTGACTGTCTTCAAGGGCATGTCAGTTTCCCCATAACAAATTGAGCAAAAAGCCCAGAGGAGTGCAGCAGAAGGCTGTGCTCCTCTGGTAAAGTCAGAGTATGGTGTTTAAACAAAGGAAAAAGTTGGGGATACACAACTGGAGGGAAAAGTACTCATGGAATGGAAATCTTTCCTAACAGTATATACTTGACCTTCTAACAGCAATGGAAGGTGGCATATGCTGGAAGAAAGAAAATACCTGTTGCACGTTTGTGCCTCCCAATGATACTGAAAATCTGAGGCTTACAAGAACTTTTGCTACCCTGTATAAACTGAAAGTGATTATGGAAACAGACGCTCGGATCACCAATGACACATGGATCAACTTTCTATTCTCATGGGTGTCTTCTTGGTTGAGCCTCGCTGCAAAGGTCATGTTGTCCATTTTTGTCTTTTTTCTCATTCTTTTTTGTTCTTTTCAATTGCTTCTATGTTGTTGCTCTACCCAGTTACCAACAGTTGCTGCCATGATGACCGGAACCTTGTCCAGGGCTAAAGCCACCACCACTTCATCCCATATGGGTTGTCAAACTGAAGGTGTCTTATGTGGGGGGATGAGTTGGGTTTGTTTGGCGGAGGAGTATGCCCATATTGAGACCGGTGTGAAAAATGGTCGTGGAGTTGTTCCCCAAGAGGATGATTATGATTTCTTAAAGTATTAGCTAAAGGGGAGAATGTTGGGGTGGTCGGGAAAGGGTCTGATGAATACCAAGGGTACATGTTGCACACACCATATGACTTACTGGGGGTGGCAGCAAGCTGGGCGCCATGTTGCAATTTCATATGTGTCAAAGTTAGTTCATTATGGATGGGATATGTTACTTTAGTGTTCCTGTTGGTCTAGAAATTGATACATATTAGCTTGCATGCGTGTAGAAAGATAAAATGTGAAACCCACCAAATGTAAAAACATACACATACAATAATACAAATACATGGGGAATAAATGAATCTCACAAATGAATCAGAAACATGGCAGTTGAGACCCCTTTTGCAAAATGTGCTTTCACTTTTAAACTAACTTTGCCAGGTTTTCAGAAGGCATGTGAATGAGCAACTTCAACCTTTGCGGTCGGTACAGCTGTAGAATATACCCATGAGTTATTATGGTCTGATAAGTATCATAGATAGTAGATTTATCTCCAGCTGCCTAAGAGCATGACAGAAGGAGTTTCGTTATTTATTCTGGTCAGTAGTAAAATGCAGGGTAAACCAGTGCCTAAAGCTATGCAGGAGTTTCAATTGTGTGAAGTGGGAGGTTTTGTAGATTGGAAAGTTCTAATGGAACGGTGACCTGGGGAATGCGGTAGCATCACTAACAAAGAGAAATCAGTTACCCAGCCTTCCTCATATTACAGGGAATATTCTTGCAACCTATGTGCAAATCAAGAGTTAGGGTTTAAACACTTTAGGCCATTTATTGCTAGAAATGAAATATCTTTCAATACCAATGTTTAACCATGTTTTGACATCATGACCCACTACGGTCAAATCCTAAGAAGTGGAATGTTATGAATAAGATCTGAAGATGATCATTGGCCAATGAAAACGCAGGAATTAGAATAAGATGGGATTTCTTGGAAGAGGGTTTTGTCCAATCATGTTTGGGGGTGGATTGCAATAAAGTATTTGGGAGTGTTTTAACTGTTGCAAAACTGTATAAAAGATGCAAACTGAAGTGGTTCATTGAGACTTGGGTTCGTTGGGTCCTGCAACACCATCTAAATGCTCCCCACAGAACTGTACAATAAACTTGCTTTATGTGCAACTGTGTACTGTAAGGAAGGCATGGTATCAACAGTAAGACAGATACAAGTGACCACAGTTTAAGGGTGTTAATTGAACTTCCAAAAGGGTTTGAAAAATGCCTATCTAATCCTATATCTAAAGTTAGGAGCAAGCTACAACCATCAAATAATCATAACACAGTCCTGGTGTTGCCCTGTCAAAATAAAAGGGCCTATCCCAATAAGCCTATTGCCAATCCTTACCTCTAAATACAAATAGTGTGGGAAACAATGTTATGTAAAAGAAAGAAGTGTTCAAGAAATGATATGTCAGGATAGCTGACTGGCTTCCCTTTCCCACGTTTTCAGCACAGGACAAGGTGGCACGCTCGGCCTCAGCATAGTCTCTGGCTTCTCTTGCACGAGGGTGCAGTTCCAATGTTAGCACCAGGGCCTTACGTGCCCAAGACTCTTTGCCTTTGAAAGTATGTTCTCTCAGAGGGCCTGATGTGACAAACAAACAGTAAGATTTTTCCTCTCAGTATTTCACATGCACTCAATTTCTTAGTTGATTCACTATTCACCTGAGATCACCCTCAGCCTGGCTTAGATCCCCTTTAACACAATGCTAGTAGTCTTTCCAGGTAGCCAACTCATGTATCCAATTTCTTGGTTGATTCACGGTTCACCCCAGATTCCCCTATTTCGGGCTCAGATCCGCCTTGGCACTATATTCAATAAGTCTCCCTCCACTGGGCTCGGACCAATTTCAATTTACTTTAACAGAATCTTTGCTTTGACCCAGTTGATCTCCCTCATTCAGGCTTGAACCAACTTTATCTACTTTGTCATCAACTTTCTTTACTCTGTTAACATCGACTTTCGATTGTGCACAGGATTTTGCAGGACCACTTCAATTCATAATCCTTTGTCAAGCTTTTGCTTTTGTCACCTCTCAGTGGGATACCTTACCGAGACCTTCGAATGAGCATGCACGCAGTGCTGGACCACTCTGTCTAAGGTATCGTATCTTGGTTTCAATGTTCAGTCACTCATCTGCCATTCAAGTTCACTTGCATTGGTTATCACACGCGTTTCAAACAATGTTCATTTCAGAGCTTGCCATACAATTCTGCTGCTTGCAACCTGGGCTTTAACAGAGATCGGTGCTGTATCAGTCTCCTCAACTCACTGATGCTGCTTTGTTGTTGCAGCCAAGGACAGTACCACAGGAGCTGGCGATTCTCCTTCCATTGATTATTGACACAGGAGGGCCCCGAGTACCTTGGACACACAATTCAGGATTCTTCAGCCTGGTTTCCTGGTCTTACGCTTTCTATTCCCGAGGTTATGTGGAAGTAACGGTTCCTCAATGAAAACGTCCAGGGCACTTCCCTCCTTGTGATCCCCTTCTGTTTTGCTGTCTTTGCAGACCTCCCCTACATTGCATCTAAATTGTCAAGTGCTATGTGCAAGAGTACCTTTTTGTAGTTCCCCAATCATTATTTATAATGCTTGAAAAATGTTTTCAGACCTTCATAGAAGACAGGGTATCTTGAATCTGTGCTATATGTTCAAATACAGTAAAATAAAAGAAAGGTAGTTGAGGAAGTTGCTGGTGGTGTCCCGGCTGTTCAAGCATATGATGTCATCAGTGAGGGCATCTGGCATGGCCTAAGAGGCTAGGGAGTACAGTTACGTGGACGGGCTGTAAATATTGCAAGTATTGTCAAGTGTGGACACACCTTGTCCTACATTTAGTGTTTGGTTGGGGAAACTGCACATGCAGATGTCAGGGTGAGTGTACATGGAAATGTGGCCTGTAAGTGAAAGTCACATGGTGACAGAAACAGTGCAATGTTAATGTACACATGCAACTTATTTGGGAAAGTAAATGTGTGGGCAGCTTACCCAGTTACTTCGCAATACCACAGGGATTTTGTTTAAATGCTCCTGAATCCACCCTTATATGCAGAAACATGCCTTTTGAATATTGCATCTCTTTTTCCGTAATGCATGATCTGCTGTACCAGTGATGTCACTCATGTTGCCATAAGTGGTGTTGTATGTTTTATAATCTGTGATGTCATTAGGGTGCTTACAGGTTGTGCAATGCGGGCCTCATATTTAAGGTGGCATAGCTTCCAGCACCTGTTATGCTATACCTCCCACCACCTGCCATTCTGTCTTTTCTTCTGATAACATAACTGATCTTATAACATTTGTTATCACTATTTGTTCTTGAGCTGCGAATTATCGGGCTTATCAAGTACTTCATCTTATTTTGTGTCCCCTACATAAGAAGGGATTAGTAATGGTGCAGTGTGAGGAGGAAGAGCAGGGTGAAGTTAGTGGGGTACTGTGATGAGGAAGACTGAAGCTGTGCAGTTGGGGACTGTGACCAGGAAGAGTGAGGTGCTGCAGTTGGGGACTGTGATGAGGAAGTGTGAGGTGGTGGTAGTGGGGTACTGTCACGAGAAAGAGTATGTTGGTGATAGAGCGTGTAAGGAAGACAAGGTATCAACAGTAAGACAGACACAAGTGACGACAGTTCAAGGGTGTTTATTGAACTTCAACAATGGTGTGATAAACGCCAATCGAACCCTAAATCTACAGATAGGAGCAAGCTAAGACCATCAAATAATAATAATGCAGTCCTAGTGGAGTCTCGTCAAAGTAAAACGGCCTATGCTACAACAACCTAGAACCAATCCTTACTGCTAAATACAAATAGTGTGGGGTAGTGTTCATGTAAAAGAAAGAAGTGTTCACAAAATGATATATCAGGATGTTCAGGCCGTTGGCCTCCCTTACCCATGTTTTCAGCACAGCACAAGGCGGTTCATTCGAGAAAAACACACACACTGTACCTTCTTCGGTCCAAGGATACAGTTCCATTACCAGCATCAGGGCCTTCTGTACCCAAGTCTTTTTACTTCAAAGTCTCTTGATTCAGAGGGCCTGATGTACCAAAGCAAAACACAAAGTTCCTTTCCTCTTATACATATTGAATACTTGTGATTCACCCTGGATCCCCCTCAGCCGGGCTCAGATCTATTTTATATCACAATCATTACTGTGGATTCCCCTCTTCCGGACCCACAATGTTCAGAGAATATTCTTTCTCGGGTGACTCACAGTTCACCCCGGATCCCTCTCAGTCAGGCTCAGATCCTTCCTCTTACACAATTAATCTCTCTCAGCCGGGCTCAGACCAATTTCAGTTTTCCTTAAACTATCAAAGACTTTTAAATGTGCACACGGTTTAGCTTTACCCCCTGCAGGACCACTTCGATCTCCAATTTCCCTTTTCACAGTTGCCAACCCGTTGGATACTGAACAGAGGCCCTTGAATGAGCACCAACATGGCGTCAGATCACTCTGTCTACGGTATCTTTCTTGGCTTCCAAAAGTTCTGTCACTTCTCTGGTTTTCAATTATATTTTTGTCGCTCGTTACATACTTTCAGACACAGTTCTCTTTAGATTTCTTCATACAATGTTGCAGCTTGCACATTGGTTCTAACACAGGCTGGTCTTGTATCAGTCTCTCCTAAACACCGGCTGTACTGTCTTTATGGGCGCTGCTTTGTTGTAGGAGCCAAGGACAGTACCACAGCAGAAAACATTCCTCCCTGCATTGGTTATCGATGTGGGAGAGCCCCGGCGAACTCTGAAACACAATGCAGGTTTCTTCAGCTTTAGTCCCTGGTTTTAGGTTTCTTATCTTCCAATGTTCATGAAAGTAATAGTCTGACAAGGTCAAGGGCACTTCCCTCCTTGCAACCCTCTCTGATCTCACCGACTTTCTCCTTGTAGTAAACTGCCACCTTGGAACTACTGCTTCCTTGTGTGCTATGCCTTGCTCAGAGTGTACTTTTCTGCTCCGCCTTTTATCCATGTAGGGAAGTGTGATGAAGTCAGGTGTGCATACTGATCAGTAATTGCCTGACCTTGCCTGACCATTCTATTGCGACATGTCAGGTATACGGCTCTGGTGTTACTCCGGTTTCGCTCACGGTGAGCTGCCCATAAGAAAGTGTTTGTGTTGGGATGAAAGGGGCCCTTAGGGGTCCCTCACGATATGGAAACAAGGCAATAACCATACACGAAAGGATGCGCCAGACACGAGGTTAAAATTCCCAATGCTAGGGTTTATTGCAAGCAAAATAGTCCCAATTGGGAAACTGTGGTCTAACGCCTCGCGACGTGTATTCTCTAGACCTCGAGGGACGCAAGCGAGCTAATTACGTACATCAGTTACATATATACAAAATGCATGTCAGACAATCAGCTATGACATGTTTAACAACCCCCTTTTATTGAGTTTCTTTGAACTCGGGATGATGATCGACATTTCCGACGAGTATGACAATTATGACACTTTCGATGCCTATTCTAGTAACAATGTGCAATTTAGAAAGTGCGGAGGCATCTTCTAGTTGTTGAACAGAACACGGTGCTTCTGTTCTTGGAAGCAAGCTGCACACGGGGGAAGAGTCACATTCCAAGCTTTGCTATCTATGAGGTGCTATTCGTGTCCTGGGAGCCGACACACTCTAAAGGGTTTTGTGAAGGGGGGCTGCAAGAAGAGCATAATTCAAGCCTTTAGCTGCTTTAGTCTAACATATTCTACCACAGTACGAGACTGGCTGGTAGCTGTGAAATGATTAAATGCCCTGCAGCTCTCCCTCAAGGCTACAGAGAGGGAGCGTTGGCATTCCTTTCTGGGCTGCTCATGAGGAGTTCAACGAACTCCTCAGTCCCGCGGCATTGCCCTTTCATATTCAGACAACAATGTTAACAGTTGAGCAGAGTAAGCAGAATTCGCAAGACTTGCAAGCTGCAAAGCAGTTTAGACAGAAAGCAATGAGCAATGGTTAACAAGCAAAATGGCGATTCTTGCTACGTTTAAAATGGCCGCTTGTTGGTCAAGCATAGCAGTCTGTATTTCTATAATTCTGTGCATAAAACGGTTGGCCTTCGGCCATCAAGATACGTCTATCATCCAAATGAAGGGTATACATTTTTCCAGATTGACAAACCCTCCCTTTGGCCGTATGCCAAACGTCTTATTCATTCATTGTATCCTCCTCTGATGAGGATAAGTTTTGGGTATCTATGTCTGAACCTTTCATGCTATCATAAGCATCATCTTCATCATTAATGTCTATAGCCATGAATTGTTTTACTGTTTTTGTTTCATCAGTGTCTCAGTTATTTCGACCATGCGTTTGTTTTCCTCTCGACACCATGTACATACATCCCTTAGTACATCCCTCAGTTATCTCAGTGCAAACTATTGGAATTGTATGCAAAAGCAACATGTTATGAATATACCAAGTAGCACCACTAGTATCAAAATTAGCTTCCATCCCCAGGCCCGCAATAGTCCCCAAAAACAGGATCCTATCCCCCAACCCCCTTCTTCAGTAGAGAGTGTGGAACTTAGGACATGTAATTTCCAGATTGCTTTAAATATCGTAGGGGAGTAATCATCTATAAACACACAGCATGCAGTTTTTACGAGTTTGCAAACTCCCCCACGATCAACTAATATTATATCAAGAGCCATTCTGTTTTGTAGTGCCATTAGCCTAATTCCTTTTTCTTCCAACGTCATGTTGTATAAGATATCCGTTGTTGTATCTCTTGTATTTTTTAGTATTCTGGACAGTTTCCTTATGTTATAGGAGTTTTCTATTTGGGCCAAGAATGGTATAAACGATTTGGCTACATCCATTGCTATCATTCCATCTTCACTACTCCTTCGGGTTCTACCTTTTAATCGCCTCACTACTTCTGCAGTTTCGAAGAGGAACACTCCTGGGAATAGTAGACCCAAGTAACACGTACCTCCCCAGTTTCTAGGTGACCATGGATATGCTTTTTCCCCACATATAAAGTAAACAGGGTCCCCTACGTACACGGGTTCTATTTCGTGCTTTAAAACCACTGTGTTCAGGCAGCTGCTAAACATTCCTACTTTATAGGAACCTTTTTTCTTTAAACATAGGGGAGCAGTTTTGGGGCTGTAATCCACTGTATAGGCAGGGGACACAGCATCTTTATTCCATTCATCCCTTATTCGAAATGTCATTACTGATGTTTCTTCTGCTGGCGGGGTCGGTCTATTCTGCCTATGTAATCTATCTAGTCTTGTTGTCTTTCGTGTATTTTTCCTCATGGGATCTGGTGGAAACATGCAAGCTTTGTGGAATATGGAACAACCCACATGTCTCATGATCACTTCCTCAAATTCATTCATATTGGTCTCATCTAGCTGACCCGTATTAGTCTTCTCTAATGGAATTGTCCAGATATACTAGTATTCTCTCTCGATTAGCCGAGCAATATTTTCACGCCGGCCATTTGTGGCCTTTGACATTGTTTCACTTATTCACAATATACCCGGACTGATGGGAACTATTAATTTAAACTTAATAGGCAATATTTTCACGCCGGCCATTTGTGGCCTTTGACATTGTTTCACTTATTCACAATATACCAGGACTGAGGGGAACTATTAATTAAAACTTAATAGGATACCGCTATTGAGCTGCTATTTACTATTCTAAAGGCCCTGAAAACGACCCGAGTGTCGAAACACGTGTCGGCTATTTCTCAATCTACCTTATTAAAATACTGTACCTTGATTGCTGGTTGTAGTATTGTAATGGTGTTAAGTGCAATCCTACCCTTCTTTGTCATATAACCATATTAGTCTTGTTCCATTTCCTAAAGAACATTGCACTCAACGATACTTCACATGAATAAACCAATGATAACGGTTGTACATACCAGCCTATCCCTTTCCCACCGTGCTGTGGTAAAATGGCACAAACCCAGCAATCTCTTTTCTTTAAAACCGCATGGGTCATGTTCATGATGAGCAACAATGTATTGTTGCCATATCCTTCTCTATGTCTTTCTTCCATTGGGGACAAAGTACCAGTGATTACATGAACCGGGCTTTCAGTAGCTGCTTTTGGCAAAAGTGTTTCTAATGGGTACGCGGACTCCAGGAAGCATAGTGTAATAGCTATTATTGTTGGTACTACCATACTTAGAGAACACAGGACCAAAGTCCAAATCAGTACCTTATTCCTTTTACCATGCTTTTTTCCTAAATTTACAGTCTCTAAAACTATCATCTTTTCAGCAGGGGTGCAGGAGGAGGCTGAAACCGGTCTTGATTTGTTCTTCATCGTCCTTCTTCTTGCTGGCAAAGTTCGTCGCAAATGTCTCTCGTTCTTGATGCCAAAAGTTCAATGAAAATGTCACAGTTCAATTCTGCCAGCCCTTTCACAGCCTAGATCACTTATCCCCTCCGAGCAAGATTAGTTGTTCTTTCTCCCACTGCTCAGACGATTTCTGAACAGTTCTTTATTGACAGAGTACTATGTGCATCCAGCTTGTCCCGCTATGGCTTAGGACACATGTACTCTATCAGCCTTAGTACTTATGTGCGTCCAGCTTGTCCTGCTCTGGCTCCTGACACATGTACTTTATTATAAGTGCACCGAGGAGCCGTGAGTCTTGAATTGTCCGACTTGCACATCTCTCACACTTCTCTCCTCTACGCCCCTGGTTCCTACTCCGTCCGTGAGTCGAACCAAAGGCAAAAGAAAAGCACCAAATATCTGTGGATCACTTTGCCTGTCGAGGCTGCAAATTATACCATTTCACTCCTGGTATTGTATGATCCGTGAATAGTGCCGTTGCACTTCCAGTATCAGGCTCAGTGTCAGCCTGTGGCACAATGATGGGTAGCGATGAGCGCCGTGGCAATGATGTAGTTTCTTTCTCTGGCCTTGGTGCGTTTGCAGAAGCTGGTGGGCGCCAAAGGGGTACACGCGTTGTTTCTGCTCGTGTTTGCAATGCAGAGTTCGTGTCACTCGGCAGTGATGTTGTTTCTGCTGAGCAACGTTGGGGCACTTTTCGCCCTTTCCCCTTCCTGGCAGCCTCCTCAGGCTCTGTTTTGAGTTTCACTTCTCGCTTAGGCTTTGTTTCAACTTTCACTTCTCGCTCAGGCTGATGCTGTGGCAGTGGACTGGCAACAGTTTCTTTCGTTTCCGAGACCGTTTCCTTTCTCTGGTCGTCGGAAGTTGTCAGCAGTCCTGGGAATCTTTTTGCATGTGTCGCATGGATCCATGCCTTGCGACCGTCCACTCGAATGGCCGTCTGTGTCGCCAAAAATACTTGGTAGGGGCCGCGCCACCTGGGTGCTAATGATGTCTTCCGTTGAAAGTTTTCAATCAGGACCCAGCTTCCAGGCTCCAGCGCGTGCCCCGGTCCGGTGTATCGCACTGGTAACGCCTCCTGCACCTGCTGATGAATCAAACGCAACTTCTGCATTAAAAGGCCACAGTACGTGCTTAACACAGGATGCTCGACCTCACATAATCTTTTGGGCTGCGGTGCGCACCATACATTTGCCGGTCACCCCATGATAATTTCATAGCGAGAGAGCCCAGTTTTAGCCTGCACAGACGTGCGCATGCACAATAGCGCTAGGGGTAATGCATCCACCCAACTCAACTTGCTCCCAGCACAGATTTTAGCTATCTTTGACTTTAAGATACCGGTATGTCTCTCAACAAGCCCGGCGGAACTCGGATCCCTGGAGCTGTGGAATCGCTTGTCAATCTGCAGACCTGCACAGATCTGTAGTACTACTGCACACACAAAGTGTGGGCCGTTATCTGACCAAAGGACACGAGGCAGCCCCAACCGGGAGAAATACTCCTTCAACATTACTTTTGCCGTTGACATGGCACTACAGTCTTTTAAAGGATATGCCTCCACCCACTTGCTAAATGCACAAATCACTACTAACACATATTTGTAGTTCTGGCACCTTTCCATTTCTATGAAATCAAAATGGATCACCTCGAATGGCATAGAGGGTGGGCCAAAACTACCTACTGGAGTCACGGTTCCCTTCCCTACATTGTGTTGCAGGCACGTAATACAATTCTGCACTAGCCTTTCTGCATTCTTTTTTATGTGTTCATTTTTCCATACTGTGGATAAATGCTGTACCATCTTCTTCGCGCAAATGTGGCTAGGGCTATGCGCCATTGTAACCATTGCGGTTACATAACAATTTGGCAACATCCAGTTCTTGGTCTCTTTGTCCACCCAACATCCTTCCAAATCTAACTCAGCAGAGCCCTCAACCCACCCCTGAATCTCTTCTGTCGTGGCCTCAGCCTGCATTTCTTTGACTGTGGCAACTCCATTCTCTATCATACAAGGTACTTCCTCAGTCTATACTGTCATCATTTTATTTCCCAAATCATTGGCTGTTTGTTTCGCAATCCTGTCTGCAAATGCGTTTCCCTCTCCCACTTTACATGTTACTTTTTTATGCGCCTCGCATTTTACTATAGCTAGGAGCTTTGGAAATGTGAGTGCAGACAACAATCGTACAATCAAAGGGCCATGCTGAATCCTGGCCCCATGTGATGTCAAGAAACCCCTCTAAGCCCAGAGTCGACCAAAGTTATGAACCACCCTGAATGCGTACTGACTGTCAGTATATATGTTTACATTAAAATTTTCAGAGAGTTCACAGGCTCGGGTCAGTGCTATTATTTCTGCGGCTTGTGCCGAATTGTAGGGGAATCTTCTGCTTTCTACTACACTCTCTAGGGTAGTAATTGCATATGCAGCAGTTGATGTGCCATCAGGTAATTTAAAACAAGAGCCATCGCAAAACAACTCTCCATCTGGCTCTTTCTGTAGGGTGTCGCTCAAATCACCTCTTCCCTTTGTCTCTTCTTCAGTGACCATTAAACAATCATGGGGTGGTGATTCGTTGTGACCAATTTCTGCTATGGGCAGTGACATTAATTCTGCAGGATTCAATGCGCTACACCTCATAATTTGGATGTGGGGTGCAAACAAGATGAGCTCATATCTTGTTAGTCTAGCAGAGGTGAGGTGTTGCATCTGTGTTCTGTGTAATAGAACGTCTATGGCATGTGGCACCATCAGAATTGAAGTATGCCCCAATACCATTCCTTCCGTTTGTTTCATTGACGCAGCAGCCGCTGCAACAGATCGCAAACATTGTGGTAGTGCGCGCTACAGGGTCCAGCGCGGAAGAATAATAGCCGCACGGCCTATTTATTCCACCTTGTTCCTGTGTCAAAACCACCAATGCACATCCTTCACTCTCGCTCACAAATAGTCTAGATATTTTCTTGTAGTTTGGTGTGCCTAAAACTGCCGCGGAACATAATGCAACTTTCAATTGTTCAAACGCTTTCTGACATTCCTCATCCCACTCTAAAGGCATCACTGCATCCTTTTTAGTTAATTTTATCATCGGCTTCACAATCAACGCAAAATTACTGATCCACTGCTGACAATAAGAGGCCATGCCTATTACAGCTTTCACTCCTTTTTGAGTTTTTGGAATAGGCATACTAGAAATACTTTCTATGCGTTCTGATGTTAATATTCTCCCTTCTTTCGAAAGTAGGTAACCCAAATAAGACACCTCCTTTTGATTATTCTGGAATTTCTTCAAACTTGCCTTGTGACCATGGGTCGCTAGGTGTGTCAATAGTAATATAGTACTTTCTTTTTAGATCTCTTTTGTGTCAGCAACTAGTAACAAGTCATCTATGTACTGCAAGAGTGCGCAACCTGTTGGTAGTTCTAGCATATCTAGCTGTTCCTTTAGTGCCCTGCTGTAAATGCTCGGGCTTTCTGTGTATACTTGTGGAATGCGTGTGAATGTGAATGATCGACCTCCTAGAGTGAACGCGAACAGATATCTACTGCTTTTATCCACTGGAATGCTGAAGAACGCGTTCTTCAAATCAACTACACTAAAGTATTCTGCAGTGGCCGGTATCATTGTCAGTATTGTTGTGACATCTGGGACCAAAGGGAATTGTGGAGCTACCACTTTGTTCAATGCGCGCAGATCAATTATGAAACGATATGGTACTTCATTGCCTCCTTTCTTGTAAACTGGAAGAATCGGGCTGTTGCACGTGCTACCTGCAATTTCTTCAACCACCCCCAATCTCACCAGGTCAGTAACAATACTCTTTAATCCCTTCTCACCTTCAACAGAAATTTTATACTGGGGAATTCGTGGTAATGTAACACCTTCTTTCAAAGTTATTTTTGCTGGCTCTATTTTCAAGCATCCTGCATCGTTATCATCCACTGCCCACAGACAGGTTGGTACTCTACTTAGCTCTTCTGGTAACACTTTTGACATAAATTCTGTCACTGGTGCATCGTGAGGCCAAATCGTGTGTATCAAAAATATTCACATTTCCCCCTCCACTCTGATCATTTCTCTGTTGGCCCTGCCTGCCCTGATTTTGGTTCGGAACACTTTGGTTCAATGCCTGGTTCTGTTGAGCTTGGTTTTGACCATGGGATTGGTTTTGATTACCTCCATTGGTATATCCCCGCTGCTGCTGCATGCTATTTCTGCTTGGGCCATTTGACCCCTGATGTCCTCCATGAGGCCTTCCCTGGCAAAACCCACCTCTATTCTGTAGGTGCGGGCATTGCGCTCGCCAGTGTCCTTCCTCTCTACAGTACGCACATTGATTTAATCCCAATGACACCCCGTGCATATTATTCAAATTTCCCCTGTCTTGTGCATTTCCTATACCTCTATTGTATCCAATGACCTGCTGCAGTAACACCCTTGTAACACCCTTGTTTTTAAATTTACTCTATCCTTCATCTCTCTTTCTTTCGCCACATTTACTCTGTTCTCGTAATATTGGGCTATGTGTAATATCTCACTCACCGGTTTTGCTGCCCAGGCACTTTCCGACGCCATTAACATATCTTGAATTGGTAATATTAGTCCCCTCACATATTTATCAACAAATAGCCTTTTCCCCGATGTTGTGCTCACATCCTGCCCGCTGAAGTCTGTGAATACTCCTTCAAATCTATTGAAATAATCCGTTACTGGCTCATCCTTTCCCTGTACACATGTAGTTAATTTGCCCACTGAATCCTTCTTTCTGGAATTATTTCTCTCAATCTCCGCATTATCCGTTCTGGTAGATCTGCCATGCGGGTTCCCGGATTTTCCCCTACTTTTTTATTTTTGTCCTCCAATAGTAACTCTGCCCATGTGGCGCCAAAAGCCCCCACGTCATCTACCGTCCTTATCTGTTTCCATATATCTGCTGGCAAAATGACTGGGAAAATCAAATCTATATCGCTCATAGTAAGCACTGCTGATCTCAGGGTTGACTCTACTTCCTTGTAGAAACCTGCTGGATTCTTTCTTATATCGGGAATCGTCTGTTTTATAGTATTCACCTCTTGCCTGGAAAAGAGGACATGCACATACTGGACGTGAAATGGGCTGGTGTTACCTGCGCTTCTAGTGTACCCGTCGCAGGGACCTCTACTTTTGGTACAAACGTGGGCGGAACCTCTCTCAATGGAAATGCCCCACTCACGATCCCTCCCCCTTCTCTTAGGTTCAATAGTATTCCTAAATCCAGTGATAGGCCCGTTTCTCCTGTACTTCGCTTGAATGCCCTCTTGTATACCGCTAGTATCTCAGGTGGGCTAGCCTTATTGTTTTTTATATCCTTGTCTATTAAATGTTCAGCCATCGATTGCAGTACCTTTCTTTTCATTGGCATGGAATATTCGTCAAATATGTCATGTATGACCATTGTTGGGATACCAGGATTCGACATCCACTTTCTCGCTTCCCGTATACATACTTTCAGCTTGTCGCCCCTCTGTACAGATGACATTGAATGTTTCCGCTGTATGTATAGTTCTACCGTCCCTCTCCCATCTCTTCTAATATCCCAACCCCTGTGCCCAGGTGCAGCAAACATTTCAGCATAATCATTATCCAACTCATTTTTAAGATCAAAAAGTCCATTCACATGTTCCTTTACTTCTTCATCTTTTATTCTACAACATGCTAATTGGTTCAAATCTAACAATCGTTGTGGCTGTAATTTCCCAAGTAACTTTTTCCATTCTCCCAGCAAAAATGTCCCCATGTATTCCAACACTACCTGTCTCTCGTTGCTTCTTCGGTACCCATATAATGAGGCCAATGCTGCCGTCCCATCATTTCCTTCTATGTACATTTCTGCCTCTTGCTGTAATTCAACCTTTCTTTCTTTGCTGATCGCGCTGTAAGTTACCCGTCCAAATCCTGTTCCTTCAGCCTCGCCCCTCGCCTCCCCGGTCTCAATTTCGACTTCGGGAGGGGCGGATGGTGCTGAATCTGTCTCTGGAGCGGGAGGTGCGGATGGGACAAGTGACACAGGTGGCATCTGTGAAGGGCCTTGCTGGGTGCTGGGAAATTGCGTGTGTGTGGTCTGCACTTGTGGGAGGGCTCGAGCTGTGGGTGGGGCGTGGGTTAATGCTTGCGTGAGGGGAAGTGCTTGAGCTGCGGAAGGGGGTATGAGAGCTACTGGTTGGGCCTGCGCAGTCACCACTGGCGTGTTTGGTTTCGATCCTGGTTTTGTGCCCCGACCCGTATGGGTTAACAAATGTTCCATTAATTCGTCTGCTATGTGTAGTTCACGCTGCGGGTATATTCCTTCTATGTTCATTTGCTCACGTCTCCCTTCCCGTCTTAGACTTGCCGTCCACTCCTCCTCCTCCTTTTTTTCTGCTACCTCAAGCTTCGATTTGTGCCTACGCGCATGCTTCTCTCTACTCCTAAATCGGAGCATTGCTTCCCTCCTCCAATCTTTGATAGTCTCAAAAGCTGCGGGTCGCGCTTTTTCCCTTATCAACACCCTTTCTAAGTTATCTATCCGCGCAATCTCAAAGCTACCATTAATCGGCCACTGATGGTCCTGTTGCTTTCTAGTTTGCCTATGGCAAATTTCACAAAATATTATCGCACCCACACCATATTTTGCATACATGTCATAAGCCGGCGTTCCCCCAGGCGGTGCACTTTGGCCATTTTCCAAGGACTGTCTACCACAGCGGAAAAGCCCCGCTAAAGTGGACAGTACTCCAGGCATGTTTTTAACCGTCCCCTTGGTTAACCAAACTTACTCTGGATGTTTGAATTTGCAAAATCAACACTCTACCAATAATCAGGGTTTCGTTTGAATCGGGGAATGACTCACCTGATAAAACAAGTCGCCTGTGTCCTGACGCAACCCTTCCCAATGTCGTGCGCTTCTCTGGCTTCTGCCTCATTTCGGGACCCTCGCCTCCTTTGCCCTCTGGCCCGGTACGTCGATCAGGGATCAGATGTGTGCAGATCTGCGAAGGAATCTCTCCTCACTTCTACAGGGCGCCCCGTACACCTCTTGATCCCGGCTCGATCGTCCCGTCCTCGCCGTTCTTCCGCCTCTACTCCGTTACAACGTCTACGAAGGGGCAAGTGGGGGAGGGTCCCTATTTGGCGCCATCTTGAAAGGGGCCCTTAGGGGTCCCTCGCGATATGGAAACAAGGCAATAACCATACACGAAAGGATGCGCCAGACACAAGGTTAAAATTCCCAATGCTAGGGTTTATTGCAAGCAAAATAGTCCCAATTGGCCAACGGTGGTCTCACGCCCCACGACGTGTATTCTCTAAACCTCGAGGGACGCAAGAGAGCGAATTACGTACATCAGTTACATATATACAAAATGCATATCATACAATCAGCTATGACATGTTTAACACCCCCCTTTTATTAAGTTTCTTTGAACTCAGGATGATGATGGACATTTCCGACGAATATGACAAATTATGACACTTTCGATGTCTATTCTAGTAACAATGTGCAATTTAGAAAGTGCGGAGGCATCTTCTAGTTGTTGAACAGAACACGGTGCTTCTGTTCTTGGAAGCAAGCTGCACATGGGGGAAGAGTCACATTCCAAGCTTTGCTATCTATGAGGTGCTATTTGTGTCCTGGGAGCCGACACGCTCTAAAGGGTTTTGTGAAGGGGGGCCGCAAGAAGAGCATAATTCAAGCCTTTAGCTGCTTTATTCTAACATATTCTACCACAGTATGAGACTGGCTGGCAGCTGTGAAATGATTAAATGCCCTGCAGCTCTCCCTCAAGGCTACAGAGAGGGAGCGTGGGCATTCCTTTCTGGGCTGCTCATGAGGAGTTTCAACGAACTCCTCAGTCCCGCGGCCTTGCCCTTTCATATTCAGACAACAATGTTAACAGTTGAGCAGAGTAAGCAGGATTCGCACGAATTGCAAGCTGCAAAGCAGTTTAGACAGAAAGCAATGAGCAATGGTTAACAAGCAAAATGGCGATTCTTGCTACGTTTAAAATGGCCGCTTGTTGGTCAAGCATAGCAGTCTGTATTTCTATAATTCTGTGCATAAGACGGTTGGCCTTCGGCCATCAAGATACGTCTATCATCCAAATGAAGGGTATTCATTTTTCCAGATTGACAGGGAAAGGGGGGTGGGTTGAGTTTCTAAGTATCCTACCTGGTAGGCTGGGGAAAAGGTGTTATAGGGAAGGGGATACCACATCTCACCATCCAGTGTCCCACTCCCACTCGCCGAAGACCCCTCATCCAGGTGATCCTCTTGCACTGGTCCACCCCCAGAAACTGGATCCAAAAGTGATGGTCGTGTCCTGGCAACCTGGATGACAGATCCCTGGGGACAAGCGGGTGAGACACCTTCAGGTTTCGCACATGGGGTACTGAAATGAGAATGGGTGATGTGGTGGAAGTTGGGGACTCTGATGAGGAAGAGTGAGATTGTGGTCGTGGGGGACTGTGACGAGTAAGAGTGAGGTGGTGGTAGTGGGAGGCTGTGATGAGGAATAGTGAGTTGGTCGTAGTGGGGTACTGTGAGAGGAAGAGTGAGATGATGGAAGTAGGGGACTGTGACAAGAAAGAGTGAGTTGTTGATAGTGAGGGACTGTGATATAGAATAGTATGGTGGTAGTAGTGGGGGACTGTGTTGAAGAAGAGTGACGTGGTGGTAGTGGAGGACTGTGGAAGGGAAGAGTGGGTTGATGGTAGTGGGGCACTGATGGGCAAGAGTGTGGTGTAGGTATAGGAGGACTATGACAAGGAAGAGTGAGGTGGTGATAGTAGGGTACTCTGACAAGGAATAGTGAAATCATAGTGAGTGACGATGGTGAGGAAGAGTGAGTTGGTGCTAGTGGGGTACTTTGATGAGAAAGAGTTACGTGGTGGTACTTGGGGCTGATACGAGGAAGAGTGTGTTGCTGCCAGTGGGATACTGTGATGAGGAAGCTTGACAGGGTGGTAATGTGGAACTAATGAGAAAGAGCGAGGTGGTGGAAGTGTCGTACTGTGATAAGGAACAGTTAGTTGGTTGTAGTGGTGTACTGCGATGAGGAAGAGTGATGTGGTGGTAGTTTGGGACTGATGAGAAAGAGTGAAGTGGTGGTAGTGATGTACTGTGATGACAAAGAGTGACACAGTGGTAGTGGGGGACTGTGATGAAGAAGAGTGAGGTGGAGTTTGTGGGCGACTGAAATGAGGAAGAGGGATGTGGGGGTGTATAGGTAAGATTATTATTCAGTGCCAGGACGACGAAGAGGGATTTAGGAGTTCAGATAGGATTACCAACTAGGTACTGTGATGAAGAAGAGGGAGGTACGATCATGTAGATGTCTTCCCTGCTTACGTCAGGTGTGAATCTAGATCTTCACTGTTACGTCATGTGACAAGTTTGTTCAATCGCAACAATGGATATAGTAAACAAGCATCGGCTTTCTCCAGTCTTTTGTTACCACTTTTATTGAACTAATTAAGCAATTATAACAATTTTAACACGTTCAACACCACAAAACTATAATAGCCCCCTAATACACCCCTCCCACACATTTTATATTAATTTAGAAAGCAATTCCTGTATTCTTTTTTATATTAAGACAAACATATTGTTTCCTAGATTAATTCAAAATACTCCTATTCCCCGAACTAGGTATTTACTTTTTTTTTGCCATTCATGCTGATTCTTTAACTTAAGCTTGGAAAAAATAAACAGAATTACACTATCCCCAAGCCCGACACCTACACAAATCATCAATTCTAACCCTGCCCACATGCTCCCTGGCCATAAAACTGCCCTACCTGCACCCTTTATATAATTTTAGGGCACTTTCCAAAATCGATTCCAGAACTTGATTCTCTAATCAGATAACGGCGGGTTTTCAAAAATGAAAACATTGGCACCAGAAATGCATCATGGGAGATATAACTAACTTTTTAGGTAGAGGGACACAACGCCATACGCCAAATAATAAAATAAAAAAAAAACGACTGGATGGATTTCTGCCAAAACAAAAAAAGGATTTCCTTTGAGCTCTTCGTGTCTGGCTTGTTTCTTATATGATGCAAATTCGTCCAGCGGTTTGGGCTGTGCGCTTGAGCAAAGATTTGACATTTTCCCCATGGGAAAATGAATGAACAGTTTAAAAAAAAACTTTATGTAATCCTTTATATCTTTTGAACCATAACACAGATTTGCAAGAAATCATCCAGTTCTAGTGGGCCCGGTCCACAAATTAGAAATGCCAAATATCAGGTGGATCCACCCTATGGCTCTAAAGCTATTAGCCATACAATGTTCACATTTCAGATGGATGGTAGGTTTCATCTTAACTATATTCGGCTAGTCATTGTGAATCCCTTCTCTGACAATATGTATGTATCATGGGCTTTGCAAAGGGAATGCGCTGAGCTAAGCTGGTCAAGACATCCCACATCCACTGAATTTCAAGGGTTTTGTTGCTGTAAATATGTTCAACTTAGCTGCATCTTAACAAATGTTTTTCTGGTGAATTTCAAGTGTCTTGCTATACCATCTTTTTTTGCGGGCCACTAATCATGGCCTCTGGCCATGACCAGCAGTCACGCTTCGGCTGCGTCCACTGCATGTTCCCCCAATATGTTTCTTTTGGACCCACTAGGTAGCCATAGAGTTCGTCTGTGGCTACTCTACATGTCTCTTGGGCCTTCTGGCTAGGGCCTTTGGCCCTGGCGAGTTAGCACGGCTTTTGGCCGTGACCAAAAACACTTCCGACTCACTCGCCATGGCCTTTTTCCCCCTCCAAATGGCATTTTTTCAACTTTTCTTATTAGGACGGGGTTATCTCTCACATCGAACAAAAAATAAAAGGTGCTTTTAGGCCGAAATAGGGTTTTTTAACTTTTTTTTTTTTAAATACTTTATTTACATTTTGCAATACAAGAACATACAAATCAGTTAAAACATTGCAGTCACCCAACATTGCATCCAAAGTAGACTAATACTAACTGCAGCTGAAGAAGAGAAAGAAAGAAAGAAAAAAAAAAAACTAATACATATTCAAAAACATCTCCCAGACTTTTGCATGTAAGTGTACCTTTCCCTGTCTTCTGTAAATAATTTTTTCAATCGCCGCCAAAGAAACCATCTCATCAACCCAAGCAGCTGAGTCTGGCGCAACCCTGGACTTCCAACCCCTCAAGATCATTTTCTTGGCAATTGACACACCCCTAAACAAGAACTTTTTCTCAAACATGGATAAATCCTCAAGCAAGACACCACTGCCCAAAACCATCGCCCTGAAATCCAAATCAATACTGCGATTCAAGACCTGTAAACACATAGTACAAACCTCCTGCCAAAAACCCCTGACCCAGGCACAATCCCATAATAAATGTTCAAGACTGCCAATCTCCACATCACAACACCAACACACATCGGAATCAGACATACCTCTGCCCTTAAGCCTCTCTGGGCACCAATAAACCTGGTTGAGAATTTTATTTTGCGTAGAGCGCTCACACAAACTAATCGAACAAAGCTTCACATTTGCATACATCTCAAGCCATGAATCCGCAGTGATCTCACAACCTAGCCGTCTACCCCACTCATCCATCAGACCAATGTTCCATTTGTAGTTAGCAACAATTCGGCGATACACTTTGCTCACAATAGACTGCTCACCGTAAAAAATTCCAAGCTCACAGACTCTTTCCCATCAATCTCACCAATGCACCACTTCAATTTCCTCTAGTCTGCAACTGAAAGGTTCTCAATAGCGAAGTATGTTTTTTAACTTTCTTAACAACATTTAAATTTGTTATCAGATCTTTCCCAAAATGTTCAGTCTGGGGTTGCTCCATGACAAACATTTTGTTTGCAAAATGTCTTCCAAATCCATCATACGAATGAAAAGTTATTAGCAGTTCATTTTACAGGCTTCCTATGTATCTCAGTACTCAACTATAGTGCGACGAACGCTGCACTATAATTATATAGCAACTTAAAATTCTATTTAAAACCAACACAGACTTACAAAACAGTGCATGCAGTCTTAGGCGTTCACTTCTGCAACACGCGTTCCATCCCTAGCCCACCCCTAGCATGGGGACTTTGTCAGGCAAACAGTACATTTTGTTATTCCGGGCTTTCTTTTATTTCCACAACTACACAAGTCAGCTGATTATCCAAGTCAAGTGACTTCATTTCATCAACCTTTCTCTAATGTCTTGTAGAGGAGGTCCCAAATATAGCCTGCACTCCAGTCACCCATTTTGAAGTACCAGGAACATTCACGCCGAGATATGTGACGTATGATGAGCAAATAAACCAGCAGAGAGCCGCAGTGGGGCTCTGCGCAGTACCTATTAGAAGAACAATACCTATTGAAGTACCAATAACCAGACAACCATGGGCAGTAAGGTACCCATTGAGAAAACCCCACCAGAAAATGAAATGAAATGAAGATTGTTTAAGTACTGTACAGTAAGAAACCAGAAAATCCTTAATGGAGGGTGAATGGTGACATCACGAGAGCCCGGACGGACTCACAGATAGAACAAATGACGAACCAAGAATGTCACAGAGAGACGAAATGCCCTGAGAAAAGAGATTGTGAGCTTAAAGTGATAGAAAGCTATCAAAGCGTGAGTTGAGTTGTAAGCAAAATAAAGACAGTCGATCAGTTTACACCTGTACATATACTTTGAACCGCAAGTAGCTAAAGAGAACAGTTCGGCTTGCTATGCTAAGTAGAAGAATAGAGCGGCAAGCGCCATTGTATATAATCTACCTCAAAATGAAGCACAATATTATAAGTGCGGGTCCACTTTGCATAAGAAGCAGAACCAACTCAGGTTATTGCAGGCAAAATCGCAAGAAGTTCTATATTCTAGCATCAAGAGGAAAAAGGCTGAATCGAAACTCGGCAGAAGCAGCTCATGCCAGGGAAGCCGAGGCCACATTGATAGAAGCTGTAGACAGTAGCTACTTTCATTAAAGCAAAGAACAGAATATCCTGCCTCTGAAGAATCAAGATAAGAAAGAGAAGGCAGGTGGCAGGGTGAAACGAAAATCAAATGCACAAATGGAGAGAAATGAGGCAAATCCATGGTGTACTAGCATGTGAACATCCGAGTGAGAAGAGGCACAAGTTCACACCTACACTTGGCATCCACCCAGACAGAGATATCAAAACTTTCCAGACAGAAGATGCAGTTTCGAGGCCAACCACAGTAACATAAGTGACACATAGTTGTTGAAGTGATGATTGATTGTAACCTTAATTGGAGGAAGGCCGGGTAGCTGAGGGGGAACCCTGCACCTTGTTGACCATTCTGCGTGCTGCTAGGCAAAGTGGAGAGTTATGCATGGGGTTGATGCCAACCCAATCACAGTGGACCAAATAATCTAGGGTCCTATAGTTCGTAGAACCAATGAGACGTCGTACTTTTAGTGACGTTTACAGTAGTTATTTATGAAGGAAGGGTTTAGATGCCCACCTGACAGTATTTACCCAATCCCCTCACTCCTTTACCATATATAGATATAGCACCTACATTAAAGTTACCTTTTTCCAACCAATAGAATTGCATGTTAACTTTTGAGTGTTACACGCCAGATTATGATGCGTTTTGAGTATAAAAGTTATGTTTTGTATGAAATTCGAGGGAGTTGAAGCGAGACGGGCTGCCGCACTGCTGTCGATTTCCATGTTTCCCCGTTTTTTGTACTTGTCATTAAACGGACTAGCCTTTGCCAAACCATTGAGTTGTCCTTATTGAATGGTGTTGGAGTAAGAGACCCTGCACCCTCATCCATCTCAAGGTGCAGCTATCTCGTCTTAAAGTGCTGAAGAGCAAACCCCGACTCTATGGGCCGGCCGGGGATCTCTCTGTACACTTGGTAGCAAAGATCGGATGGTTTATCGACTATCGATTATTGATTGAAGTAAGACACCTATTGACTGTCGACATAAAGTAACTCTAGGTCTTTGGCAATATCACAAGTCCTTTTCTATTTGGCTGAATAGACCGTGAAGCTCCCAGTGGACAATAGTATAATAAGCAAGAAAATTGCAGTCAGTTTGGCAAACAGTGCTGCCTTAGAACGATGCGAACAGTGAGTGAAAACATAATTTGGCAAACAGTGCTGCCTTAGAACAAGTAAAGGGAAAAAGGTAACGGAGGGAGGAGGGAAAAACAAAATATAGTTAGAAGTGGAGAAGACTGTATATATATATAAGGGGATAATGACTCTAGAATAATTAAATAAATAAAGGTTACCGGGGTGGACACCCGAGAAGAGAATGGTCACCAGGGCGGATATCTGAGAAGTGAGAGGATTTGCCTTATTCCTGCGCTTAAATATAGCAGCTAGAAGAAACATGTACCCAGAGTCCCACATAATGAGGAACAAATAGACTACCACAATGTTTAAAGACGTCGTGAAAGGGGTTCGTTTACACTCCATGAAGGGGTGATGATTAGAGGCAGAGATATCTGTGTCCAGCTGGTGTCTTTTAATCTGTTAAGCGTCTGTCTTACATGTTTACTGTCGTGACGTCACATGTGAATTTTTTTAAGAATACTGATTCAAAATGTTTAGCGCGATTCAATAGCTGAAACAGAATCGCATATGAATTGATGGTTTTTGAGCAAATTGGTAATATAAATTTGGATTGGAGCTTGCAGTGTTTGTTGCTCGCTCATATTGTCACGAGTTGGTTAAGCCACACAAAAGCATTGGCAAGTGTTATATAAGAGGAAAGGGAACAGATTTAAACATTGAAGACATAACTCCATTAGCACACTTATGCAAGCAATTGCCAAAACACGCACCCAAGCTAAAGAAGTATAGCACCAAGTGGGTCAAAGGTACTGCCAATAAGATGTTTATGTTATGGCCACAAAATGGGTCTTTATCTAAAGCCGTCTTACAACATATGACGACATATTTGCATGCCACATATACAGGCAAGAAGTTAAAAACACGCCTTGCTATTCTTGAATTGTGGAAAATGTACGAACAGGTAAAGGAGGAAGAGCTGCCAACAGTTTGGATACTTAATGTATGCACTGAGGGGGGGTGAGACACCTACCGCACCACCTGCCCCACACGAAACGAAAGATGAAGGAAGTAAGGTGGAGGGATTATACCCGTTGAGGGAATTTAAAGCAGCCACGGGGTACAGTAGCCCTGCATATGAGTCACCTACACTTAGTAGTGACGAAAATCCAGGGAAGGATTAGGATAAGAATATCACCTCCACAGTCCCAAGGGACAAGGGGAGGCACGATGATGAAAGGAAAGACCAGGCACAGACAAGTGCATCACTTGACAAGGAGAGAGAAGGGAAGAAATGGAAAGTAAGCGGAGACAGAACTGATGAGATAGCATTTGCAAAAGCCAAATGGATGGGAGGACACATTTTATTGAATTTTGATGGTAAAGGAATTGATGACGCAAAACAAGAGCAGAGGTTAGATGAAACAGAGAGTAAGGGGAAAGAAAAGGAATTAAGAGACGAAAGGATAAGAAGGAAAGACAGACAAAGGCGAGAACAGCTATATCGTGAGGAGCAAGAAAAACAGCTCGATCGCAACCCAAGAGCAGCCTACAATCGAGACAGACAGGAACAGCAGAGGTTAGAAGAAGAGCAAAGAATACGTGAGAAAAGAATAAAAAGACGAAGAGATGAGGAAATACAAAGGGCAGATGAACGTAGAAATGAAAAGAGAAAGGAAGAAGATAGGGTCAAAGAAGAGGCGAGGAAGCGCAAGGATTTTGATGACGATATCGAACGTAAGTGAAGACAGAGAGCACGCAATCTTGAATATTTGGAAAGGGAGGTTAAAAAACCTGATCCAGTTGTAGACTGGGAAGACATTGAAGAATTTTTTCCTGCGTACGATTCGACACCAGGCACGTCTAGGGAGAATAATGATGATGAATTCGACACCAGAAACATCAGAGAAACGATCGATAGAATATATGATGAAATGGGGTTAGAACAAATACCCCAAGGAGAGGGGGAAGACGAGCGCCTGGATAGCAATCAACTGTATGACACTGAGGATGTCACCTGGAGTATCGGGAATAAAGACCTATCCCTGGATAGACTAGAAATAAGTAGGAATAAAGAAGATACAAGAAGTTGCATAAATTGGGAACACACAATGTTCGACTCCGAAGGAGAGGAGCGTGAGGACAGAGAAGGAGGGATACAGAAAGAAGGACGTCTCCTAAGAGAAAAAGGGATACGATGGTCAGATACTAGTGAGTCTGCACGAGGGCATCAGAGTCAGCCATGCGGTCTGACCGACAAGAAGTAGTGTCTCACGGTCAGAGGGGGGTGTCTTCACCGCCCTATGTGGACAGACTAAGGACATTGTCAGGTAGACGGCGATGTGGGAATATACCCCTGCAATAGACAGGAGAACAATGAGAGAAGATAAAGAGGGCTACACATTCCAGTTTCTGCTACTAGAGAAGGGGGTGAGTAAGACCACAATATATTCTATGGCCAAACATGGTTCGGGAAAACTTGAAAAACAAGCTTCCAATGCTGACATCGGGAGCCGGAAAATGGATACATGAGTTAGAAAAAATGACAGGGGGAAATACGTTAGCCATAGGGGACATTAAGGGTCTCCTAATCACCATACTTGGTGAGCGAGCATATGACGTGTGGGCACAGGCAGGGTACACTGGTGTAACCACAATCAATGGCGCACATGACAGAGTGCCATTTAACAATTGCATAGCAGCAGTATGGAAAGCGCTACGAGTACAGACACTTCCGATATGGGAGCTACAATGACTCGAAAAATGAAGGATTCTGAAGATCTGTTAATTTATATACAGAATTTCCAAGACGCGTGGGTGCTCGAAACGCATGAATCTTGGACAAAATCCATACCTGTGTTTTACCATATATTGTGCTAAGGATTGCCAGAACCAGTACAGAAACAACTCAAGAAATTGGTAGGAGTTGAGGCTAAACCTTGGGCTGAAATACAGTTCACTATCGCACACTATTGCAGACTATTACAGGAAAAGAATCGAAAGAAGGAAGCAACTCGAAAGGGTGAGTAAGCAAAACTGGTGCAAAAGAAACTATCAAAGTACGCTCTTGAATGAGCCATGCTAACTAATGCAGCTGAACAAACCATGCAGCAGGTGGCTAATCCACAAAAGAATAATCAGGGTAACGTAGGATTTTACCCACGGGGGAGAGGATTCAGGGGAAGAGGATGGGAGAGCAGTCAGGGAGGCTTTCAAAACATGCAAAATGGAAACCCAGATATGTCAAATGGGCAAATAATCCGACCACCACCAGTATGTTGGCTGTGTGGAATGACAGGGCACTTGGCACGCACATGCAGAAATCAAGGCATGATGCAGGACGGCCAAGGGATGGGAGCAGGCATGGCAAATCCACCTGCAGATGTACAACAGGGCATTGCACAGAATCACACGGTGCAACAACAAGCGCCAGGAGCGCAGCACGGAGTGCCACCTCAGAGCATGGGCAGTTTTCCGCAAGGACAAATCCAACAGGCACCGTTGCAGGTGTCACAGGCAATGAGCACAGGGCAGACCCAGAACCATGGAAGGGGAAGCAACAATGGGAATGGGGAAAATATACAAGTGCATGGTGGGCCAAAATTGTATATGAACTAGGACAGCTCACTGGGAACCCTGATGTGCTCTATCCTATCAGTGACACCAGACCCTCATAGGGAACCTAGGGTGGATGTCGTTATAAGGGGCAAGGATTATTCCTTCGTAGTGGACACAAGTGCAACACGCTTGTGCATATGTGAAGGCAATTTTTCCTTGTCCGGCAAGGCCATAGTTACTCAGAGATTTACAGGAGCTCACAGTCAAGTTCCCTTTACAGACACACTCCCAGTCTCCATAGGAGAGTGCAAAATGAATGTACCTTTATTGTATTCACGTCAGACCTCAGTAAACATTTTGGGTTGAGACCTAATGACAAAATTGAACATGACAATTTCTTTCACGGAGGAGGGCATAGTATGCTCCACTCCAGGAATGCACTACTCAAATATATGTGAAATGATTAGAGCATACTCAGTACACATAGCCATGAGGGCATTACCATTAGAGCCAGAAATCTTCGCATATGACATGCGTGTGCTTATGGCGGGATTACCAGGCCTTGCAGACACAATCATGAGAACCCCTGATGAGTTTTTATTCAGACCAAGAATACCTATGCATGAGGAGGAGGGACAAGTATTTCCCTTGATGATACACACAGCTGCAGTGCGAGGGAAAGTAGTTTTGGTTGACGGAGGAGGGCAGACAATGGTGCACGATTATCGGCATCAAAGAAGGATATCGAGTGACTGACGTCACTGATGATGATCTTTTTGAAGAACAACGGGATATGGGAGAGACAATAGTGGAAGTGAGTCTCACCTTTTGGGTAAAGATGATTAAAAGAGAAATACCTCAGAAAATGATGTTGGCACTAAAACATCCTGAATATTTTGATGATGATATAGCTAAAGTGCCTATCTCAATGTGGACTACTGGACCCTATGACGTGGGTCTCCTGAAAGGGGTGGGAGAAGTAAGAATTAAATTAAAACCAGGAGCAATCCTACCAAGAGCCCGAAAATATCCTATGTCCAGAGAGGCAGATGAAGGGATTTCTAAGACAATTTCTGCCATGATGGACCAGGGCATCTTAGTGATGGCAGATTCACCATGTAATACGTCAGTTTATCCTATCAGGAAATCAAAAGGGGGGTCTTGGAGGCTAATTCAAGATGTTAGACCGATAAACGATATTGTTGAGGCCGAGTTCCCTTTAGTCCCTAACACGTCTACAATTCCAGTGCAGGGTTCGGAGCGCTGGTGAGATGTGGTCTCTATGGCCCCGGGCAAGAAACAGTATGGCAGCAGCGTTTTGGGCTCTTTGGAGTTTGTTGAGTTGGTAGGCAGGAGTTCCTAGGTATAGGGAGTTAGCATAGTCCAGCGTCGACATCACAATAGACATAACTGCAGCAAGTCTGTTCGGGTAGGAGAGGTAAGGAAAACTGCACCTGAGAAGTTTGAGGTGGTAGTGACAGCATTTTGACATGTTGTTGATCTGACGGGAGAGGGTTAGGCCTGAGTCCATAGTGCAGTCTAGGTTTTTCACTATGTCGGACGAGGAGGGAGGTGGACCGATGGCTCGGGGCCAAGGGAGAGGATGTGCCAGAAGGGCAGAATTGCAGCACACAATGATTTCAGTTTCATCAGGGTTCAAAAGGAGGTGGTTTATTGTCATCCAACTGTCAATATTGCAGAGGCAGGCTTCAAGGTCAGGACGGGGGTTGGGGCCTGATTTGCGAATTCTTAGGATAATTTGGGTATCGTCAGTGTAGTTGTAACAGGAGATGTTGTGTGTGTGGATGATTACTGGTAGAGTGGTCATATAGAGGTTGAACAGGAGAGCCAATAGGCAAGCACCTTGGTGTACTCCGGTGTTAACCGAGCAAACAGTTTATACAAAAGGGGAGAGGAGGGTTATTTGTTTTCTGTTGCTGAGGAAGGAGGCAATCCATTTGAGAGCAGTGCCACAGATTCCTAGGGAGTAAAGGTGGTCAAGCAGAATAGAGTGGTTAACTGTGTCAAAGGCTGCAGAGAGATCGAGGAGAATCAGTGCTGCACAGCCTTGAGAGTCTGCAGTGACCTTCAGATTATTTCAGATCGAGATCAGAGTAGTTTCTGTATCATGTTGCGGTCTGAAGCCAGATTGTGCAGGGTCAAGGGGACAGTTGGATTCTACAAAGGAGTTGAGCTGGGAGTATGCTGTCTGGTCGATGAGTTTCGTGAGAAATCTGGTGTTTGAGATCGGTCTGTAATTCTTGGGTTCAAGGGGGTCAAGGGATGTCTTTTTAGGAGCGCTATGTTTGACATGTGCTATTTTGAAGTCATCAGGGAAGATGCCAGAGGTGCAGGAGTCATTTAGTATGGCTCTTGCATGTTCTCCTGTGCAGGTAGACGAGAATATTTCGTTCAGGACAGGGGCAGGGGTCGAGGGGCGACCCGTAGTGTTTGCTGGCTGATAGTAGGTCAAGGAACTCATCTCTGGAGATGGGTTTGAAAGAGTCGAATGGAGGAAAATTGGTTGTCGGGGCAATGGTATCAGGAGGGGTCAGTGGTGGGATGGGGAGAGGGAGCACAGTTTGGTGTTAAGGGTTGCCAACCTATCAAGAGCGGTGCAGTAGAACTGTAGGGAGAGGGAGCCACAGACTGATTATGTGGTGGTGGATTAGGTAGAGGTGCACAAGGGTTTCACACATTTTGATATGATCCAGTGGAGTTCTTTGCTGTGGTTGCCACAGTTGAGAATTTAATTATTGTAATAAGCTTTTTTGGCCTTTTGGATTTCGGATTTGTAGTTACGGTGGTGGAGGGCATACATGGATCTGCTGAGATGGGTTTTAGATGCTCGTCATTTGCGTTCAAGCGATTTATTTTGTTTTTTGGCATTCCTCAGGTGGGGCCTGAACCATTTGGGGAACAGTCCTTTGCATGAGGACGCATGGCATGAGTGGGTGGGAGGAATTAGTGAGTCAATAAGCCAGGAGTCGAAGGATTCGATGGTTAAGAGTCTATCGGGGGAGCGCCTCAAGGGGGTGAAGAAGCAGGGCTTTGGCATGGTCGGGAAGGAACTTGACTTGGTTCCAGCATTTCACATCAGGGGTGGGGGGAGCTGTAGGAGGAGGGGCAGGCATTTGGATAGAGAAGGGGATGGCATAGTGGTCGGTCCAGATGACTGGCTTGGGAGGGGATATATACACTATGTCATGGGAGCTGAAAATTGCATCAAGGGTGTCTCCACCTGAGTGGCTTGGACCAGTGGTATGAAGGGAGAGGTTGAGCGCATCAAGACTGTCAACCAGCGGATGAGTCATGGGGTTGTTGGGAATATCGAACCAGATATTGAAGTCACCCAGGAGTGTAAGAGAAGGATGATTTACTTGAGTAGTAGCTATTGAGTCACAGAGGTTGTTGGCGAAGTGCCTATCATAACCAGCGGGTCTGTAGATGAGTAGGAAGATGTGGGAGAAAGTCGTGGTAGCAAGACTTTTACTAGAAGGGATTCACAGGAGGCAATGCATGTCTGGGATTTGACGCGTGAGATGGAGAAGTGGGGATTGAAGAGGACTGCCACCCCAACACCTCTGGAGGATCTATTGCGGGTGATGAGTGTGTATCCAGGGGGAAGGCTTTGTGTGCAACTCATTCGAAGTCATAGGAGAACCATGTTTCAGTGATAAAGAGGATAATGAGGATAGGAGGTCAAAGATGCTGTGTCTGTTTTTTTTCTACAGAGCGGGCATTAAAAAGGATGCATCTGACTTTGTGAGGGGAGAAGGGTATTGTGATGCTCATCGTAGTGGGAGGTTGGAGGACATGAGTGTCTGGTGGGGTGGTGGGTGTGGTAGGAACATTTGGTTTAGTTGAGACTGGTTGAGGTGGGGTATGGGAGGGGCTGGGTACCACCAGACTTTGAGTGTCAGGTGAGAGGGTTACGTCGATGGGGGGAGGGAAGAGTAAGCGGGCGGAGCTAGGTATGTGGGAGACGAGGGACAAGTCCAGGGGGGTGGGGAGGGTGATGAATTGGTCCGTTAGGGAGTGGGGGTTTAGGCAGGTTAATTTTGGAATGAGTCTGGAGAGTGCTGGGGCATTTGGGGTACAGGATGAGAAGTCAAGAGAAAGGGGGAGGAATCTGGGAGAGGGGAGAGGGGATTGTGAGGGGGTAGGGTTGGGAGAGGCTGGGATGGTGGGCTGAAGAAGAAGTAGTGAGGAGTGGAGGGTCGAGGGAGAGGACCAATCACGTTTTCTGCATTTTGTGGGTTTAGGAGCCATAGTAGTGTGAGAGAGTGGGGGATAAATAGGGGGAGGGAGATGAGGCTATTGTTCAAACAAGGGCGAGACAAGCTACTTTTGGGGAAGGGAAGGGATATGAAGGGGGTTTTGTTGGCGGGGGTCGAGTAGGGGTTAAGTGAGAGGGAGAGGGCAGCATCAGCGATTGGTCGAGAGAGTGGTGATTTCACTAGTGGGCTAAGGGGGAGGGTGGTGTGGGAGGTCGGAAGGGAGGGAGGGGAGTTCCTCGGAGGGCATAAGGATGGTGAGGGAGTGGAGGTGGAATCACACTGTTTGGAGTGCCAGAGGGCTCCCCTGGCTTGGGAGTTCGATAATGGGTGTGGTATATGGACAGAGGGTATCAGTGTGTTCTCAATAGATGTCAAGGGGGGGTGGAAGTTGAGGTGTTATGGTGGGATGAGTAATGGGGGATGAGCGCTTGAGGAGGCAGGTGTTTTGCGTGCCAGAGTGCTCCTCTGATCTTAGAGTTGGACGAGTTGTGATGGTATGAGAGAGGGCGGGTGGCCTCCGGGTGTATTGATGTATGGCGTGAGTGGTTGTGGGTTGCGATCAGGAGTGGGATAGAGGGGGGGTGTGAAGTTGGGAGCTAGAGCGTGGGGTGTGCGCCGCAAGGGGTGAACCAATGGTGATGTAAGGTGCAGGGAGGCTAGGGATCAGGATGGGTCGGAGAGGGGGTGTATGATGAGCTGGGATCTCCATCAAGGAGGGAGGTCAAGGGCAGCACTTAGAGGTGATGTTCTAGTAATAGTAGATGTACGGACCTTAGTTGTATAACCTACATCTGGATTTAGGGTACGAGGGCGGAGGGAGAGGACAAAAGAAGGTAACAGACAGATGGAAGTTTAGATGTAGTAGTGACGCCTAACACATAGGCAAGTAAATTGCAGTACTATCTCTGATGGCACCTTTTGGTTGTGAAACGAATCAGCAAGAGCAATTACAATGCACATTGTAGCAAGTGTGTCACAGTGCTATTTCAGGGGGTACTTTCAAGATGTGAAACAATGTAGCTTTCTAGATGTGAGTCACTCTTAATAGGAACAATTCATAGGAATGTGGGACATGGGGCTAAGTCACAGTACCATCACAGCGGGTACCTTCTAGATATGAATCAGTGTAACAAGACAAGATCTAAGTGAGTGGCACAGGCAGGTAAATCACAGTACTGTCACAGTGGTATCCTCAATAAGTGAGTCAATCTAACAAGAACAGTTTCTAGGTGTGCAGCAGAGGTTAACAAAACACAGTACTATCTCGATGGGCCGTTTCTAGAAGTGAATCAGACGAGGAAGAGCCATTCAAGGTGTGTTTGCTGCAAGTAGATCACAGTACTATCTCAGTGGACATTTTCTAGGTGAGAATCAATGTAATTTTCCAGGTGTGAGTCAGTCTAACAAGAGGTATTACAGTGTGCGCTTTCTGGATGTGAATCGATGTAAGAGGAACAAATCCAAAGTGAGCGGCAGAGGCAGCTGAGGCACAGAGGTATTACAGTGTGCGCTTTCTAGATGTGCATCAATGCAGCAAGAACAGTTTCTAGGTGAGACGAGACCCGCGCAGATGAAACAATCACAGAAATATGTCAGTGGGCACTTTCTTGGTGTGAATCAATGCAACATGAACAATTTTCTAAGTGTGCGGCACAAATAAATGATAGTACTATCTCAATGGGCACCTTCTAGGATGGAAATCAGTGCAGCAAGGGCAGTTTTCTATGTGTGGGGCACAGATACAATATAGTACAATCTCAGTGGGTACTTTCCTGATGCGAAGCAAGCTAACAGGAACAATTCCTGAGTGTGCGGGACAGGCAAAATAAATTACAGTCCTATCACAGCGGGCACCTTCTAAATGTGAATCAATGGAGGAAAAACAGCTTTCTAAGTGTGCAGCGCAAATAATTCACTGCACTATCTGAGTGGGCACCTGCTAGGTGTGAATTAATGCAGGAGGAACAGTTTTCTTAGTGTGAGGTGCAAATAAATCACAGCACTATCTTAGTTGGCACCTTCTAGAAGTGAATTAATTCAACACACATCATTTTCTAAGTGTGCAGCACTTTCTAGAAGTGAATAAAGCAACACACATAATTTTCTAAGTGTGCAGCACTGATGAATTACAGCACTGTCTCAGTGGGCACCATCTAGATGTGAATTAGAGCAGCAAGAACTATTTTATAAGTGTGCGGCACCGTCTAGATGTGAATCAAAGCAACAAGCACAATTTTCCAAGTGTGTGGCACAAAAGAATAAGAGCAAAAGCACAATTTTCTTAGTTTGCGGCACCTTCCAGATGTGAATCAGGGCAGCAAGCACAATTTTTTAAGTGTGCGGCACTGTCTAGATGTGAATCAGAGCAACAAGCACAATTTTCTAAGTGTGCAGCACCGTCTAGATGTGAATTAGAGCAACAAGCACAATTTCTTAGTGTGCGGCACAGATTAATTACAGCACTGTTAGGGTGGGCACCTCCTAGATGTGAATCGAAGCAACAAGCTCAATTTTCCAAATGGCGGCACAAATAAATCACAGCACTAGCTCAGTGGGAATATTCTAGATGTGAAATATTTTGGCAGGAAAAAAATGGTTTAGGTCAGTCTGGGCAGCTCCCTACGGTGCGACGCCAGCTGACATATACAGTGCTAGGATAGTAAGATAGATTGCAATGTGGAAGGGCATCCAGGGTGGAGTGATTGCTCTACCCCCACCCCAGCTGCACCTACCGTGGTTGTAGCTGCAGGTTGCTGGCTGGCCACTGGCTTCTCCTGCTTGGCTTCTCCAGCTGACATCTCCAGACACTATCAGGAGTCGCTTCTGTAGGAGCTGCCCTTTTCCTTGGGGCCCTAAGCCACAGGGGCTGCCGGGCAGAGCGCTGCCCTGGGAAGGAGCGGTAAGAGCAGTGGTCTGACCAATCACAGGAGGGGGAGTGGACTGGGAGGCGGGAGGAGGGATTGGAAGGGGAATGAGATGCGTAAGACGGTCGGGCATAGCAGCTGAGGATGCCAGGGCTGAAAATACCCAAAAAAATCTTTTTGTGGCAAAATCAAGGCCCAGGAGGGTCCAACGAGGCAACACTCACCTGTGACATGCCAGACTCAAAGAGGTGCCTAGTGAGTTTGGCCAGTAACTATGCCAAGGAAGTGGAACGGATAACTAGTGTATCATTGGAGGGCGGTGGATTGGGAGGCGGGAGGGAGGTGGATTGGGAGGCGGGAGGAGGGATTGGAAGGGAAACGAGATGCGGAAGAGGGTCAGACAGAGCAGCAAGGACGCCGGGGCTGGTGGCTACACAAAAAAACTTTTTTGGGCAAAATCAAGGCCCAGGAATGCCCAAAGAGTCAACACTGACCTGTGAAACACCAAGCACAAAAAAAGCATGCCACAGGTGATAGGAGAGGGAGAGGTATTGGCGGTCTATGAGACTACTCTCATTACTCTTCCGTTGAGGAACGATGCTATCCAGGCAGTGGCTGATGGTGGAAATGAGCATGAGTGGTAAGGTGATGGCAGAGGATCTGGTTATTGACCAGGTTGAAAACCACAGATATGTCTAGGAGGAGGAGCAGTGCTAACTTGCCTTTGTCCCTGATCTCATTCAGTTGATGTTTTAGACCATGCAGGGCAGATTCTGTGCCGTGCCTTGGGTAGAATCTGGATTGACGCATCCCTAGGATGTGATTGTCCCCCAAGAACTGCTTGACCTGTAGGTAGGCAGCTCAGTACAGGATTTTTAGAGAAGGGGACGGTGGGGTCAAGGGTAGATTTTTTCAGGGGTGGGAGAACCCAGGCTTCTTTGAGTCTGGCTGGAACTGTGCTTTGAGCAAAGGAGGTGTTTACGATAGCTGTGATAATGAGAGTTAGTTTGTCAGCACGCTCTTTGAAGAGGAGTGTGGGGCATATGTTGCCTTTGCATTTTGAGGGTTTAAGGCAATGAATCAGTTTGGCGACATCGGTTTCAGAGAGGTCTCTGAAGAAGAACTGAGTGGTAGTAGGTGATGGAGGTTAGAGGTCATGGGTAGTATTACAATAGTCTAGACTGTTACGGTTAATAGACATTCATTATTGCAGGTGAAAAAGAAGGAAGAAGACAGAAAATGTATAGGTTGAGTAGTGTGGGCTCGCTTTGCTCCTCTTACCAGATCCCTACCTATGTAATAATTCACAGACAACTTGTGTGTATGGAAAAGTTGTAGGACGTAGGCATTTTATTTTCTTACAGAAAATACAACACAACAAAAATAAATACACTGCCATATGCTTTTGGGCACCTTGTGTCCAGTCCTGAAGTTGCCCAAGGCTCCTCCTGAGTCCTTGTTATCCCTGGGCCTTTGTTCCTGGGCACATGCCACCTATGACATGTCTTGGACCGTGTACCGAAAGAGTACTCAGCATTCCCACTTCTGCCTGCTCCTTCTTTTCTTGGACCGTGTACCGAAAGAGTACTCGGCGTTCCCACTTCCGCCTGCTCCTTCTTTTTTGGACCGTGTACCAAAACAGTACTCGGCGTACCGGCTCCTGCCTGCACCTCTCTTCTTAATGTAGGGTGGGTTGGGTGGCAAACGTTTTTCCTTCCCCTTATCCAGGCACTAAGAGCCTAACCGAGAGAGGTGAGCTCTTACCTGGTTTGTGCCGCCTCTCCTTTTCCTGGCTTACTTATACACCCCCGGCCCTTTGTTCCTTCTTGGGGGCGGCCGGGTTACCCCCCTGGCCCCTTGCTGTTATATTTCGCACCTTCCCAGGTGCTGCTTCCTGCCCTTTCCTGGGCTTTTGTTTCTTGTGGCGCCATTCGGACACCCCTCCCTACGCTTTCGCGCCGTTTTCCCCCACCCCGCGCCTAAACTCCCAGACACTCTATCGTTCCGCATTTTATGCGGCCCAGGGCCTGGGCCATAGGCTGAGTAGTGTGGGCTCGCTTTGCTCCTCTTACCAGATCCCTACCTAAGTAATAAATCACAGACAACTTATGTTTATGGAAAAGTTGTAGGCCGTAGGCATTTTATTTTCTTACAGAAAATACAACACAACAAAAATAAATACACTGCCATATGCTTTTGGGCACCTTGTGTCCAGTCCCGAAGTTGCCCAAGGCTCCTCCTGAGTCCTTGTTATCCCTGGGCCTTCGTTCCTGGGCATATGCCACCACACCTGAGCGGGTGTTTCTTACGCCCGCTCAGGTCCCCCCCAAAAGCACCCTACCTACAACCCCGTTCTTGGAGTGCCCTAAAACTGTTGTTGGAAAAAACCCACATCCCTTTCCTTGATAGGTGTACCCCATCCTGGTGAAACATGTCAGGATTGTTCCGGTGTAAGCCATGTTTTATGAAGTGCAGCCCTGTGCTCTTGCAGTACTTTTCTACTGATTTATTTAGTTTCTTTCTGGCTATTTCGATTGCCTGCCTCTTCTGTGCCCCATACCAGACCCTTCTTGGTATTATTTCTGACATAAAAATCTCGGTTTTCCACCAGCTGCGGGCTATGCTATGCAGCTACTCGCAAATGTTCCTTTGTAATTTACCCCTA
Organism: Ambystoma mexicanum; assembly: GCF_040938575.1. Classification (NCBI taxonomy): domain Eukaryota; kingdom Metazoa; phylum Chordata; class Amphibia; order Caudata; family Ambystomatidae; genus Ambystoma; species Ambystoma mexicanum. The sequence continues at coordinate 218,627,549 of NC_090927.1, read as the reverse complement.
TTTGTGCTCACCAGGTCATTCCCTTCAAGATGTATAACTAGGTACTCGTGAGGGTCCCTGAAACCTATCAGGTCCGACAGCCTCTCGTGAATGTCCTCCCAGTGCATCCCCGGGAGGCCCCACCAGGATGTAATTGTGTTTCTGAATTGTAGTCCTTGCTTCTCTTCTTCCAGCCACCTGCCTGCCCGGGTCACGAAAGAGTGCCCCACTATCCATGCCGATTTGTAGGGTCCGGCCTCTATGGAAACGGGGGAGATAAGTATTATATCAGTTCCTCCCTTATGTATTTTTTAAAACATTGTGACTTCCATACCCCAATTCTTCTCACACCCTTCGCTCCCAGGCCCCCCGCCCATGCAGAGGTCACTGCTCCTATCCTGAAAGAGTGTGTTCCAAATTCGGCTGGATCCCATCCTGCTTTTGCCACGCCTGTTTCAATACCGCCTGAAACTGGTACCTGCTGAGCGCGCTGCCGTCCCTATGTATTAATAGCTGCCCGTTGACCTCTGGTCGAAGGTCTAAGAATTCTTGGGTGATGCATCTGGGACAGTGGTCCTTCTCTCTGATGCAATTGAGGTCTATTGCTCTCCCCTTCCCCGTTTGGTCTGTTTTAGATTTCCTTAGCATTATAGACATCCCCTTGTTTCCCATACTAATGTCTTTCCTTGCCAGGCCGTCTCCTGCCACCGTATTACTGGCCACCAGTTCTCCTACCCTGAAAGCCCCGTAGTATGCTAGCGCAAATGCTGCCCTGAACAGTGCGGTTTCGTACGTGCTGCTGCATGTGTCTCGCAGTACTTTTAACAGAATTATCAACTTCCCAAAATTTACCGGCCTTCTGTTATCTGGTTTCTTCCCCTCTAATTTCGCCCATCCTCTCATAGCGTATTTTATTTTAGTGCTGTCGGTTGGGTCTGGTATGCCCGCCACTTTTGTGGTATATGCCACCGCCGCTAGGTGCACTGCTGCCCAGCTTTTCTTTTTCCCTTTGGCAAATGCCCCTTCGAGAAATTAGCACATTTTTTCCGTTGAAATGTTTTCCACCTCTTTTACACCTGTTTCCACCAACACATCTTTTACATGCTTTTCGTACTGCTTACCCGTTTTGTACGTTAGGGCGTTCCTGGTCAGCTTGTCAATGACCCTTTCCTTTCTCCGTTCTTCTCCCACTTCTTTTGAGTCGACCTTGTGGCCAACCGTGCTTTCCTTTCCAGTGCCTCCAACGGGACCCATGACTTCCGCGGCATGGGCGTTCTTTCCTTGTCGGCGTCCGGTCTCAGCTCCCTGAATTTTTCCCACTGAAAGCGAGAGATTGCATCAGCCACCACATTTGCTTCCCCAGCGATATGCCTCGCCTTTATGCATTTATTCGTTTTTAGGCTTTCCAGCGTGATTGCCCTCATTAATTCCAACACTATTATGCATGACACACTTCCTTTATTTAACACGTTCACCACTGCCATGTTATCTGACCATACTGCCAACTCCTTGTTTCCTAGCTCTTGTTTCCATGCGCATAACGCGACCCATATCGGGAAGAGCTCCAGCAGCGTTATGTTTTTTGTCCATTCCGCCACCTGCCATGTTTTTGGCCACTTGCCTGCACACCATTGTTTCCCCAGTATCGCACCAAAACCAAGGCCACCTGCTGCATCGGTGAACAACACCCTTTTACCTTCCTCGTTCACCGGTGAGCGCCATATGACCGAACCATTGAAGTATTTCAGAAATTCTGCCCACACTTCCAGATCTTTCTTGATTCCTCCCCCTAGCCTGACTCTGTGGTGCCCCTTTGTAGCACCTCTCGTTTTCAGCTCAATACTTCTCTGGAACACCCTCCCCTGTGGTATGATTCTTCCTGCAATGTTCAGCTTTCCTGCCAGCGCTTGCAATTCTCTCACTGTCACTTTGTTTCTTCCTTGTAGTTCCTTTATTGTCTTCAGCAGATCCGTCACCTTGTCATCCGGGATCCGGCACCTTCCTTTGTTTGAGTCGATTTCTATTCCTAGTAATTGGATAATCTGCGTTGGGCCCATCGTTTTCTCCTAGGCCAGAGGAAAACCCCACTCGCTTGTTATTTCCACAAATTTATCCAAGGTTTCCCTGCATAGTTCTGAACCTTTGGGCCCGACGAATAAAAAATCGTCCAGGTAATGTACCATCATGGACTCCCTCATCTCTTCTGTTATCGCCCATTGCAAAAATGAACTTACCCTCTCAAAAGATGCGCATGAGATGGCGCACCCCATCGGGAGACATTTGTCGACGAACTATTCCCCCTCCCAATGCATGCATAACCATCTTTGTGATCTGCTGTTGACTGGCAACAGGCGGAATGCAGATTTAATTTCTGCTTTCGCCATCCATGCCCCTTTTCCCGCTTTCCTGACCAGTTCTACTGCCTCCTCGAAGTATGAATATGATACTGTTGCATCGCTCTGGGCGATGCTGTCGTTCACCGAGGCCCCCGGAGGGCAGGATAGGTGGTGTATCAGCCTGTATTCCCCTTCATCTTTTTTTTTCGGCACCAGCCCCAGTGGAGAGCATATAAATTCTTCGAATGGTAAGGCCGTAAAGGGGCCCTCCACTATCCCCAGTTCTACCTCTTTCCGGATCTTACTGGTCACTATATCTCTGTTCTCGGTTTCCGACTTTAGATTCCTAGGAATGTCTTGCGCTCCCTGCCCGGTAGACGGGATGTTAAAACCTTCTCTAAAGCCTTGTCTGATCTGGTCTGCCGTTTCCTGGTCTGGGTATTTCTAGAGCCACCTTTCCATCCTCTCAATTTTTACCGGCGTGGCCCCCTTCCCACCCCAGTTCTTATTTCCGCATCTCGTCGCTTCTGCCGCTCGGAGCTGCGGCCCTTGTGCACTTGGCGCTGCTGTGGTCCCCCTTACCTCTCTCGCACTTGTGGCTGAACTTACACTTCCATCCCCAGCTACAGGGTGCCCCCTTTTCAAAACTCCGACATTGTCCTGGTTCTGCCCGTGTTGTTCCCGTGCTCCCGCTGCCCCCCCTGTGTTGTCGGGGGCAGGTTGCTCTGCCACCCTCTCTGTGACCCATAATTTCTGCTCTGAAAACTCTGGTCTCTATTTCTGTCATAGCTGGATTCGTACCTTCTGTTATTGTATCTATAATCCACTTTGTAATCATTCTGCCAATACTGCCTTCTCTGCTGTCCCCTGTGCTTCGCTCCTTGGAATCCCATTTCTCCTTTAGCACATTAAATATGTAAAGATTAAAGTTTTCTTCATCCCAACCCATATCCGGAAAGCAGTCCATCTCCTTTCTGAACTCGTGATCATACTCCAGCCATGCGTCACCCCCAAACGCTGCGTATACCTTCAGCACCCTCTGCTGATACGCCACTAATGCTACCCCGTCTTCCGGGAAATGTTGTAATATAATTGTAGACATCATGGTGAAGGCCGACATCCAGTTGTCAAAATTCCTTACCACTGGCCCCTTTTTTAGTAAGCTTTTCTCGTCCTCCTTTTTTTTTTTTTTAATTTGTTTTTTATTGACAGTATACATACAAGGTAGGGTGCGTCGGCAATCCCCGCCTGCCATATAGCAAACAAACAAAAGTGTCAACTTTTTTATCTTTTAATCCCATCCACCCTCCCCCCTCATTCCCCACCCCCACAACTTTGCTTCATACCAAGTCTTGAGGTTTTGCAGGTTATAGAAGTTGCCGAGAGCACATTCGAACATCGCTATGTACATTGTTATAAACTTTGACATCGTGGGATCTGCTTGATTCAAGGCAGAATGAGGGCCAAACTCTAACTCTGGGGCTAGTGCTGAGATGGTTACATGAAATACGTAGTAAAGCATTTTTTTTACAGACGCATCGAAACACAGTCATCATGAAGGAGCACCGCAGTCCATTCCTGCGTAAATTCCGATACTGAGTCATTTTTCACTGCTGTAAGCCTTTCATAGGTGAAAATCAACCTTAATTTACAAAGCCATTCCTCCTTGGATGGTGCTAGAGCACTTTTCCACTTTTGGGCCAGCGCTAACCTCCCCGCCCTCAACATGGCCCCAATGACCCTCAGGAATGCGTTCTGTTCCGTCTCCGGCATGGGGGTACCCAGGAGAATTTCCAGGGGGAGTAGGGATGGGCAGAACCCCTCTATGTCCTTTATCCAGCTGAGCAGTTCCGACCAGTATACCTGAATAACCGGACATCCCCACCACATATGGAACCACGTGCCCCTTTGGAGACATAACCTCGGACAGAAGGGGGATACCTCTACAAACATTCTGGACAGGGTAGCCGGGGGGCGATACCAGGAATGGAGAATCTTGAAGCTGTGCTCCATGGCAGCGGTATACAGAGAACCCGTGAATATAGACTTCAATATTGCCCTCCATGTGTGGTCATCCAACGTCATACCCAGCCTTTCCTCCCAAATTTGTTTGAAGGGTTGTCTGCCCTCCAGGTTAGCCGTTATCAGTGCACTGTAAAACTTAGATAGAGATCCCTTCCGAGAGACACTTTTAGCTATTACATCTTCAAAGGGGGTGAGGAGGCGTTTAAGGTTTTCAGCCCACCGAGGGTGAGTCAGAATTCCCTTTAAGCGTAGATACTCAAAGATCGAGGGTGGTTTGTCGCCCAATGCCTCACACAGTTGGTCATAGTCTATGAAGACCTCTTCGCGGGATAGTTGGGAAATCCTCTCCAAACCCATGTCTGACCATGCCTGGGTGTACCGGAAGCATATGGTGTCTAGATTGACCGGGGGGCCCCACAGTGACGTTAAGGGGGATGGCCAGGATGACAGTACTTTGTTATCTTTATTCGGTTTCCAGGCTGCCCATAGGGCCGCTAATGTAGGGTGTGTTCTGAGGTGGGAGGGGAGGGCTTTAGGGGAGGCCCATAGCAGGTCTCTGACTTTTTTCGGGTGGGTGTGGATATCTTCGATATATGTCCAATATGTCCTCATATCTTCCCGTATGTGTTCCATCATCACCCGGAGCTGAGCTGCTTTATAGTATAGCCTAAAGTCAGGGAGGCCGAATCCACCATGAGATTTCGGAAGGGTCAAGATGGAGAACTTGACTCTTGCTCACCTCCCGTCCCATATAAACTGAAGGACTCGGGATTGTAAAACCTCAAAAAAGGCGTCAGGGATCACCACGGGGAGGGCCACGAAGAGATACAGTAGGCGAGGCAAGACGTTCATTTTAATCGTGACCATACGCCCAAACCAGGAGAGTGTAAGTGGTGCCCATCGTTTGAGATCATTGCTAATCTTGGCCAGAATTTCGGGGAAGTTACTCTGGTATAGTAGTGAAAGGTCCCTAGGGATGCAGGTACCCAGATACCTAGTGGATACTCGTTCTATTCTTACCCCCAATATTTCAGAACTATTCCCAATATCGTGATCCCCCAGACCCATGGGCATAATGCTAGACTTGGACGCGTTTATCTTAAGTCCCGAAAATGCCCCATTATAGTTTATAAGCTCGAACAGTCTGGGTAGTGAAACCTGGAGGTTGGTCAGGTAACCCAAGATATCGTCAGCAAATAGGGAGAGTTTAAAGTCGCAGTCCTCACAGCGTATCCCTGAGATTTCCTGGTCCGCTCTAATCGCTATGGCCAGGGGCTCCATTGCCAGAGCATATAGAAGGGGTGAAAGGGGGCAGCCCTGCTGGGTTCCTCTGGACAGTGCCAGGGGTTCCAATGTGCCACCATTGACCAAACCTCTTGCTATAGGACCATTATATAGTGCTGAGACCCACCCACAAATATTTTCCCCCAGGCCCATTTTCTGAAGAACTCTACCCATATAAGGCCATTCGACACGGTCGAAGGCCTTTTCAGAGTCCAATGCCAGCAAGTAGCCCTCCACCCCCTGCCTAGAAGCCTCATGCATGAGGTCTAGGGTCTTCCGTATATTATCCGAACCCTGGCGTCCCGGAATGAAGCCTACCTGATCTCCATGTATTAAGGAGGGGAGGAGCTTTGCCAATCTGTTCACCAGAAGTTTAGCCAGGATTTTAACATCCACGTTAAGAAGGGATATAGGTTGATATGATTGACACTGGGAGGGATCCTTCCCTTCTTTGGGGAGCACTACTATCAGAGCAGACATCATCGAGGGTGGAAGGGTGCCCTGATCTAGAGCCGAATTAAACATCTTAGCCATAAATGGGGCCAACGTTGACCGGTAGGTCTTGTAAAACTTTACAGTAAACCCATCATCCCCTGGAGCTTTACCACTTTTCAAAGAGGATATGGTGTCTATTATCTCCTCTGAGGTTACGGGGAGTTGCAATGTACTTGCTTTTTCGGGAGAGAGACCGGGAATCGGGAGCAAATCAGGGAAGTTGTCAATCTCGGTTCCATCTCCTGCGTACTCCGAGCAGTACAGGTGCTCATAATACAGCCGAAACTGTTCAGCTATTTTACTATCTCTAACCGTCGATTCCCCTCCGGGAGAGCGGATGGAATTCACCCTTCTACTATTTCTGAGTTCGCGAAGCCTCCAAGCTAGTATCTTATCCGCTTTTTCCCCTTTTTCCATATACTTCTGTTTCAGAAAGGACAGTTTTCTTTCTGTTTGACCCACCTGGAGATCTGCCAACTTTGAGCGCAACCTTTGAAGCTCCTCCCACTTTCCGGGGAACATTTGCGTTTTTAATTTCCCTCCCGGTTGGATGGCCTCTATCTTTTCCTTCAATAGTTTCTCCTCATGGCCCCTCTCCCTCTTTTTCCTCGAACCTGTTTCAATGAGAATGCCCCTAATGGTTGCCTTGAATGCCTCCCAGACTCCCTTGACCCCGACCTCCCCATTATCATTTATAGAGAAGTATTCTGTAATATCTGTTAGGAGGGATTGGCGTACTTCTTTGTCATGCAGTAGGAGATCATTACACCTCCATAGGGAGCCAGGTGGCGGGGCCGGGGGGATACCCATTTTTATTCTAACCAACTCATGGTCCGTCCAAGGGACAACCTCTACCCCCGAGTCTGTGACCCCTCCCCGAAACGTGGCTTCCACTAGAATATAATCAATACGGGAAAATGTAGCGTGAGTTTTTGAGAAAAATGTAAAGTCGGGGTCATGGCCTTGCTTACTGTGGTGTGTATCGCTCAAGCCCAGCTCTTCGTTAACTGTTTGGAAAGCCTCAGCCAGTTTTTTATGGAGTCGCTGATTAGGACACGGGATGGGCGACCTCCTGTCCCGTTCAGGGCTGAGAACCATGTTAAAATCCCCACCAACCAATAAAGTACCCTCAGAAAAAACTATAATCTTTTCTCTCATCCCCACCCAGAAGCTATCTTGCCCCTCGTTTGGAGCATATACACAAACCAAGGTAAACAGCCGACCCCTCACCTCCCCCTTGACCATGATATATCGCCCTTCCGGGTCTGCCCTCTGAGTTTTGTGTACAAAATGGGCCCCAGGAGAGACCAGCAGTGCAACTCCACGTTTCTTAGCCAAAAAGGACGCTGCATATGTCTGTTCAATAGTTTTAGCCCTCAGCTTCGGTTCCTTGCCCCTAACCCAGTGTGTTTCTTGCACAAATAGGAAGTGGAGCCAGACCCTTGAAAATTCCCTCACCAGCAGCAACCTTTTAGTGGGAGAATTAAGCCCCCGTACATTTAACGAGCCCACTGTCAAAAATTGTAATGAGTCATCCATTATAGCGATGGTGAAAGCTCATGTCTCCCTCCACAAAGCAACTAATTTCAGTGCTCCCGCAATATTTCCGCCCCCTGCTATATTCAAAAGACAGAACTGTAGTTACGTAACAAGACAGAAGACTTGGCTTGCCCCAGCTTAAACCCCATTGAACAAACCCCAACTTCTTCCTCCCCCCTCCCTCTTCCCCCTTCCCCCCTGAACGCCTGGTAATCCAGCAGCTTCATCCTGTCGCTGAGCCAGGCCACCAATGTCTCCCCCCTCCGGGCTCTTGAACTCTTCAAATACCAACAACTTGAGCCCCCCCACCCCCCTCTTGCATTTAGATTGTAAACATTTACAGCGCTCCCCCGTTCGGAATAAAGTACAAACTTGACCGTGAAGCGTCCTGTGGTTCCTCAAGTGTCAGGTTGACCAGGGGATGTCGGAGCCACTCTTCTGAACTTCCTGTGGCCTCGGACTTTACGTCTCTCCCGTGGAGCCTTTGTCCCCCCCGGGCCAACCGGTTCTCTTACACTCTCTTGCTCTCCGACCTCCATGTTTGGTTCATCTAGGAGCTCTCCCGACACCCTACGAAAATCATCCTCCGTGACCAGGGCATATTTGTATCCCTCCAGTTCGAAAGAAAGTGAAAAAGGGTATCCCCATCTGTATCGAACCCCCTTGGCCTGGAGCATCTTCGTTAGTGGGGAGCACAGTCGACGTCTTGCCAGGGTGAAGGCGGACAAATCCTGATACACCGAAATCCAGGCCCCCTCCCAGTACACCGGACCCTTCTTGCGTGCCAGTTCCAGGATTTTGCTTTTCTCCGTGAAATAATGGAATCGTACGAGAATGGATCTGGGGCCTCTGTTAGCCGCACCCGCTCTGTGGGCTCTATCAATAGTAGGTTCATTCGTATTTGCACCTTCAAAAAGAGTTCCCACCACCGCATTTACAGCTTTGATAATGTCTATTTGCGTTTCACCCTCCCGCTCAGGAATACCCAAAAAGCGCAGATTACAGCGGCGTTCCCTATTCTCCAAGTCATCAAGCTTTAGAGAGCATTTCTCTTCTCTCCTCTCGAGCTCTGATAAGCGCATGTCAAAAATGTTGTTCGAGGCTGTGTTGTTTTCGAGCATTTGGACCCTGTCATCTATATTGTCCACTTTTTTATCCAGGGTGTCCAGCCGTACCGCTATGTCAGCTCTGAAGCCTCTTATTTCCTCCAAAAGGGCTGCCATACCTTTAGTGACTGTACTAGTATCTGACAATTCCTGGTGAGTCAGGGCCGCCATCTCCGGGCTGGTTGGCGGGCTTGGGATCCGATGTCGAAATCTCTGCAGGGATTCCTTCCAGTTCATAGGCTCACCCCGACCATCTCCACTAGGTCTCCTCCTGAACGTCTCAGACCAAGTGGGCTGCGTCACTGGGCCACCATGCAACTCCAGAGGGGGGGCAACCAGGGGTCTTCACTGTATAGGGCCTAAACTTTGTGCTCACTGTTGAGGCGGGAGGTTGCTCGAATCAAAACTCCAGGCCGCGGCTTGCAAGGGTCTATCGCTCTCTGTCCCTGCTTTCTGTCGGGATACCTCTGCTTGAAATATTCTTCTGAGGGTGGACACTGCAGTGGGGCCCAGCAGCAGGCACGGTAGGTAGCCCCGGGACGAACCCCTCTGCCCTGGATGTTGATGTATGATTTGGGGCACCCTCGTACCGTATGGGGTCCCCGGAGTCCGGTTCACCTCTCCTGGTCAGCGCTGGAATCAGGGGAAGCCCGATGGGGAGGGGACAGAGAGACCGCCGCTGGCCCCCCTTCCCGGGGGGGCTCCCGTTCTCCCACTCCGCCCGTGGGGGCCTGTGCTCCGAGAGTCCTCTGATGAAAAATGGGCCTGCAGGCCGAGAGGAGGTCAATAGTCAAAATGGCGCATCCCGCGCCCACTGCGTATGCTCTTACACCAGCTCCCCGGGCCTCCCGTGTTCCGTGGGGGAGTCCAAGTCGTAGGGCCCAGCTCGCGTCCCCAGGCTACGGTCCCAGAAGAGAAAAGTCAGCCCGAAACACTATGTGACCTCACCCGGGCGTCAATGGAGGGGGGAGCCCCTCCGCGCCGACCGGCACCGACGTGGGCCTCACGCAGACCGCAGCTCCCCTCTGCCTGGTGTGCAGCCGCCGTCAGGGGAGGCCGGGCTCGCTCTCCTTCCCGATACAGAGCAGCAGCACGCCCGTGGCGTTGAGTATCCCGGCGTGGATTCCCAGGAAATGCAGGATCAGCCGCGGTGGCGGCCAATGCGGCGGGATGTTGCTCCCCTGGGCCCCAGCTCAGCCGCGGCTCTCCGTTACTTCTCGCGGAGCCGCGGCGCGGGAGAAGGCGGGGCTCCCTCTCTCTCCACTCTCCAAGTGCCAGAACTCGGCGAAATCTTTGTGTCGGATGACCGGAGTTGGGGCGCTTGGGGGCCCTGAGGTGTCCGCAGGCTGCGGGAGGGGTCGGCGCCTCACTCCTGGGGCTCAAGGGGGGCTCAAGTCCCTCTAACAGCGCCCTGTGGAGGAGACCAGTGCAGATGCGCCCCCTGGTGAATCCTTCTCGTCCTCCTTAATGTCCTCTAGGGCCACATTCATCCCCCTCTTCTGACAATCTAACAATGTGAAAATATCGATCAATTCCTTCCTCCATATTTTTTCCTTTACTTTGTCATTTATGTACCAAGCCATTGCTTTCATTGACCTGCCCTGTGCATCTTTACCCATGGTTGGCCTGCCATATTTCTGTCATGATCTCTGCTTCCAAAAGGTCAGGGTTTTCCCAACTCCCTTGGAAGCAGATCCATAACCCAGGTTCCGAGTGCCAACCAGTCCCAATTGGGACCTTTTGGACCCAGTCCTGGCGCCAGTGGCACCAGGCTCATAAATATGCCCAGTCCCAGCACTGGAAGCGCCGGGCTCATAATGCTTGGGTGGACTGACCTTCAGCAGACCATGCTGCTTACTTGCCTGCCAGTTGAGCCTCTGATCCTCTTCTGTTTGGAACTACTTTTCCTGTTGGGTGGGGCTGGAGCCACTCCCTAGATTCAGAACACTGGAACACTTCTGGAAGGCAGGAACTCTTTTCTTACCAGGAACTCTTTTCTTACTTAGGCGTGGCTGTGGAAGGAGACACCTAAGCACTACAGGAGGCTATTTAAACCACACCCGGTGGATGAATCTTGCTTTGCGTTATTCTGCAACCTCTGCAGCAGAACGCTCATCGTGTCTTCTGCATCCGGTCCTGGGCCTAAGGAAAAAGGCTTACCATCCTGAATCCAGTCTTCAGCAACACCTATAAAGACAAGAAAGAACAGGTTAGCATTCCGGCATCTGAAAGGCAAAGGCTTACCATTCTGAATCCAGTCTTCAGCAACACCTATAAAGACAAGAAAGAACAGGTTAGCATTCCGGCATCTGAAAGACAAAAGTTTACCAACTCTTCGGCGCTGCATCCCGCATCTGAAAGACAAAACAAGGTGCGTTTAAAGACATTGGGGAACTTTAATACTCACGTGCCATTACTCCTTTCCACATCTAATCCAGTGGGTATTCCGGCACCCTGCAGCCGCTCCGAACTCGTACCTGCAAAATAAAAAGACAGTTAGAGCGCATAGTGAAGCAGGCAAAAAGCGCTTACTTACGTGCTTCCAGGCGCTTCTATTCATCACACGGGCTCCATCTTCAACTCACTTCAGCCCGTCATCCGCCATCGCCGGAACCCTGCAAAACAAGAGACATCATTACTAAAGACTTTAAAGACATTTGAATGACTCGAAACTTACCGTTTGTGCAGTAAACGACGGACAGCAGTCCTCTGAAGTCAAGAGGCCTGCGCTACCTATCCAGTGAAGAAACTGGTTACAGCACCCTGCCCCGAGGCAGATGGAGAGCTCGGCATTCACTTACCTAAGGTGAGAGTGTTAACCTTTGGGGGTCTACAGGAGAGGAGAAGAGGAAAGAGATAGGGACACCCCAATAACCCCAGTTCATTAACCCCATATTTTCTATCTGCAGACATCTTACTCTACACGTCAGGCATACAGTGCGCAGAGGTCCAGCCCAAAGAGCCAACCGGGTGCTACACATCACCTTTGAAGATACGGTAGTCGCCCAGTCAAGACCGGCGCCTCTGCGAGAATCAGGTGAGCGTTACAGAACGCAAAGCCTACCGCAAAACTCTCGCCCAGGCGCTATGGAAACCTCGGATACTGACCCCCTAGCCCGGTTACTTGGGGAACTAAGGGCAGAAGTGCAGGCAGCTCGTCAGGAAACGAATGCTCTAAGAAGGGAACTAATTATTTCCAAGGAGAGAACAGACAATCTTGCTAGACAAGTGCTACAGTCACAAGCCGGACAGACCCCGTTACCCGCATCAGGGGCAAATCTTCCTTCAACATCCTCTATGAATCCAGTGCAGATCAACCTACCTGGGAATGTACCTCTGGCTCCGCCCGAACGATTTTCTGGTGACCCAAAGAGGTTTGCAGTATTTATCAATCAGTGCCGGTTGCACTTCTTATGCCGGCCAGCAGCCTTTCCAACTGATCAAGCAAAAGTAGCTTTTGTACTTTCGTACCTTAGTGGCAATGCGGCAGACTGGTCGATCCCTCTAGTTAATCAAGATGATCCGGTTCTCCATGATTTTCAAGCCTTTCAGCTTAGTATGGAAAAACTGTTCGCAAGACATTCACAGGGGCAGGCCTTGGACAATGAGCTTCTTTCGTTGCGACAGGGTAATCAAGACCTTTTGGTTTATATTGCATCTTTCAATAGACTAATAGTGGAAACTCAATGGCCTGAGGACAAAAGGATTACGCTGTTTTATAGAGGTCTACGTGGAGAGCTCAAAGACGTTTTAGCCCAAGTAGTGAATCCCCCACAAGACTGTTCGGATTATATAGACTTGGTCGTTCAAATAGATCACAGGCTGCAGAACAGGAAGGCCGATCGTTCCAAGTTTGATGCTCGAGTATTTTCCAAACCGCCAACTCCTTCCAAAGGAGTAGACTCTGGGGAACCCATGCAAATAGGGGGTCTGAAAGGTCCTCTAACACAAAGGGAGCGGGAAAGGAGGAAACAGTTGCAATTATGCCTATATTGCGGAAACTCAGGGCACTTTCTACGAGACTGTCCGGTGAAACCTGCCAAGAAGGCAGTAGGAGCTGCAGTTACCAAAGTTACAAACTCTGAGCAGGGAAACGACCTCGCCCGACAAGAATAGAGGTCCTCTTGCCGAGCGTGAAAACCAGTTCCGTGACCTCGCATTTCGTGATACCTATGGTCCTCATTAGCCCTGATAATCCGGATAGATTACATGCAATTGAAGCTTACGTCGACAGCGGTGCCATCGGCAATTATGTGGATCATGAAATGGTTTTGAGGATGAATCTAACTCTTTGTCCCAAGGCTGTAAAGGACGTCATTACTACGGTGGATGGTACCGAGATAGCCTCCGGGCCAGTAACGCATACCACTCAAGAGGTGACGCTAGTAAGTCAAGATGGACACCATGAGAAGATCGTGTTCGATGTGATCAAGGCCCCTCAGTTTCAGATTATTCTAGGAATACCTTGGTTAGAGAAACACAATCCTCTGATCGATTGGCGAGCAAGAACGGTCCAGTTTCCAGAAGGTGTCTCTACTTGCCACCCTCCACCTGGTGTTGCACTGGCCGCAATTTCTTCAGAGACTCCCCAGTTACCTCCCGAATACCTAGAATACCAAGATGTTTTCCAGAAGGATCAGGCTAACTCTCTACCTCCTCATAGGTATTATGACTGCCAGATAGACCTGATACCTGGATCTACTCCTCCTTGTAGTAGAATTTATGCCCTGAACCGAGCCTGAGAACCTTCACCTTCGACAATACCTGGATCAATACCTGGCAAATGGGTTTATTCGTCCTTCCAAGTCCCCTGCTTCTTCAGCTTTGTTCTTCGTTCCAAAAAAGGAAGGAGACCTTAGAACTTGTATCGATTATCGCTCCATGAACCAGATCACCGTTAAGAATAGATATCCGTTACCTTTGATCCCTGAACTCCTGGACCAAGTCAGAAAAGCATGCATATATACAAAGCTGGATCTTAGAGGAGCTTACCACTTGGTACGAGTAAAAGAGGGCGATGAATGGAAGACGGCCTTCCGCACCAAGTATGGGCTATTTGAATATCAGGTCATGCCCTTCGGACTTTGCAATGCCCCGGCCGCCTTTCAATATTTTATGAACGATGTCCTCAGAGAGCTCATTGATGTATGTGTTGTTGTTTACATTGACGACATCCTCGTTTATTCTTCATCGGAATCTGAACATCGGAAACACGTGAAAATGGTCCTCGAAAGATTGCGTCAACACAAACTTTTCGCTAAGTTGGAAAAATGTGTTTTCAACGTGACTGAAGTTGAATTCTTGGGATTCATATTATCACCTGGCGGAGTGCGTATGGATTCAAAGAAGGTCGATGCAGTTCTCAAATGGCCATCACCATCCTCCGTAAAAGGTGTGCAAAGCATGTTAGGCTTCGCTAACTTTTACCGCAGGTTTATCCCCGAATTCTCTCGAATAGTCCAGCCCATCACTGCCTTGTTAAAGAAAAACAAACGTTTTGAATGGTCTACCGAGGCGGAACAAGCTTTCCAGGATTTGAAGACTAAATTTATCTCTGCACCAATCTTAAAACACCCTTGCCCCGAACTCCCCTACATCGTGGAAACTGATGCTTCAAGCCTTGCCATGGGGGCAGTTCTATCACAAAAGGACCCGGTAACCAATCAGTTGCATCCCGTGGCATTTTGGTCCCGCAAATTCTCGCCTCCTGAAATCAATTACACGATTACTGACAAGGAACTTCTGGCTATCAAGTCTGCCTTTAAGGCTTGGCGGCATTATCTGCTGGGGGCCCGACACACCGTTACTGTGATTACCGATCACCGAAACCTGCAATATTTGAAGACCGCAAAAGCCCAATCCTCTAGACAACTCCGTTGGGCTTTATTCTTTGCAGAGTTTGACTTCATAATTACCTATCGACCTGGTACAAAGAACGGTAAAGCCGATGCCCTTTCTCGGATGGGAGTGGAAGAACACTTGGTCAACCCTAAACCTGTACCAATCATTCCCGAACAAAGAATTCTGGGTGTAATCGCCACAGAATCCATAGAGGAAGTTAAGGATAAAGCCAGGCAACTTGTAACTCCAGCAGACATACAGAATTGGCATCTGCAGGGAAAGGACTTTGCAGTAAAGGACAACTTCTTGTATTTCCAAGAACGATTATACCTACCCAGCACAGATTTACAGAAAAAAGTAATCTCTTGTTATCACGACTCTTTAATGGAAGGTCATCCCGGTATAGCCAAGACCTCAGAAAAGATCAAGCGCTACTTCTGGTGGCCGTCTTGGAAAAAAGATATCAGAGACTTTATAATGTCCTGTGGAGTATGCGCCCAAAACAAGAGTCAAAAGGAAAGACCAGCAGGCCTCTTACGCCCTATTGACATCCCACCTCGCCCTTGGCATACGCTTTCTATGGACTTCATCACCGATCTACCTCCATGCTCCGGATACAATACGATTCTAGTAATCGTGGACTTATTCTCCAAGATGGCGCATTTCATTCCGCTCAAAGGCTTGCCAACAGCAGCAACTCTGGCCCGAGAATTTCTCGAAAACATCGTCCGACTGCACGGTTTTCCTTCGGTTCTAATTTCGGATCGAGGTAGTCAATTTATTTCTCATTTTTGGCGAAGTTGCTGTCGGTCAGCTCAAATTGATGTGAGACTATCGACCAGTCACCACCCTCAGACCGACGGACAAACCGAGAGGACCAATCAAACTCTGGAACAGTATTTACGCTGCATGCTGCAACAAACTGAAAAAACTTGGAAAGATATCCTTTGGATAGCCGAGTATGCCTACAATAACTCTGTCCATTCGGGAACTGGGAAAACCCCGTTTTTTCTTTTGTGCGGCAGTCACCCTCGAACCTCGGAGTTGGATCCCCTCCAAGATCTTGAAACACCAGCAGTAGACTACCTGCATTCTACAATCACCCAAGCCTTTAAGGAAGCTGTTTCTCACCTTCAAAGGGCTAAAGAACAATACAAGAAAGGAGCAGATCAACATCGGAAGGAAGCCCCTCACTATCAAGTAGGGGATCAAGTCTGGTTATCCACCAAATAACTATCTCTAAAGGGGCCACGCACATTCAACCCAAGATACCTTGGTCCCTATTCCATCACTACCATAGTAAACCCAGTAGCGGTCAAGTTGGACTTGCCCCCGCACATGAAGATACATCCGGTCTTCCACGTCTCTCTATTAAAACCCGTGCAACCTCAAACCCGACTAACCAAATTTCCAAAACCTATCCTAGTGGATGGAGAACTCGAGTTTGAAGTCAAAAGCATTCTGGACTCCAAGATCTCCAAATCTAAACTATTCTACCTAATTGACTGGAAAGGCTACGGCCCCCAAGAGAGATCCTGGGAACCTGCTGAATATGTCCACGCTCCTCGCCTAATCAAAAGATTTCACCGAACATTTCCTGACAAGCCAAAACCCCCGGAGAAGCCCGGTTTGGGAGGGGCCTTGAGGGGGGGTACTGTCATGATCTCTGCTTCCAAAAGGTCAGGGTTTTCCCAACTCCCTTGGAAGCAGATCCATAACCCAGGTTCCGAGTGCCAACCAGTCCCAATTGGGACCTTTTGGACCCAGTCCTGGCGCCAGTGGCACCAGGCTCATAAATATGCCCAGTCCCAGCGCTGGAAGCGCCGGGCTCATAATGCTTGGGTGGACTGACCTTCAGCAGACCATGCTGCTTACTTGCCTGCCAGTTGAGCCTCTGATCCTCTTCTGTTTGGAACTACTTTTCCTGTTGGGTGGGGCTGGAGCCACTCCCTAGATTCAGAACACTGGAACTCTTCTGGAAGGCAGGAACTCTTTTCTTACCAGGAACTCTTTTCTTACTTAGGCGTGGCTGTGGAAGGAGACACCTAAGCACTACAGGAGGCTATTTAAACCACACCCGGTGGATGAATCTTGCTTTGCGTTATTCTGCAACCTCTGCAGCAGAACGCTCATCGTGTCTTCTGCATCCGGTCCTGGGCCTAAGGAAAAAGGCTTACCATCCTGAATCCAGTCTTCAGCAACACCTATAAAGACAAGAAAGAATAGGTTAGCATTCCGGCATCTGAAAGGCAAAGGCTTACCATTCTGAATCCAGTCTTCAGCAACACCTATAAAGACAAGAAAGAACAGGTTAGCATTCCGGCATCTGAAAGACAAAAGTTTACCAACTCTTCGGCGCTGCATCCCGCATCTGAAAGACAAAACAAGGTGCGTTTAAAGACATTGGGGAACTTTAATACTCACGTGCCATTACTCCTTTCCACATCTAATCCAGTGGGTATTCCGGCACCCTGCAGCCGCTCCGAACTCGTACCTGCAAAATAAAAAGACAGTTAGAGCGCATAGTGAAGCAGGCAACAAGCGCTTACGTACGTGCTTCCAGGCGCTTCTATTCATCACACGGGCTCCATCTTCAACTCACTTCAGCCCGTCATCCGCCATCGCCGGAACCCTGCAAAACAAGAGACATCATTACTAAAGACTTTAAAGACATTTGAATGACTCGAAACTTACCGTTCGTGCAGTAAACGACGGACAGCAGTCCTCTGAAGTCAAGAGGCCTGCGCTACCTATCCAGTGAAGAAACTGGTTACAGCACCCTGCCCCGAGGCAGATGGAGAGCTCGGCATTCACTTACCTAAGGTGAGAGCGTTAACCTTTGGGGGTCTACAGGAGAGGAGAAGAGGAAAGAGATAGGGACACCCCAATAACCCCAGTTCATTAACCCCATATTTTCTATCTGCAGACATCTTACTCTACATGTCAGGCATACAGTGCACAGAGGTCCAGCCCAAAGAGCCAACCGGGTGCTACACATCACCTTTGAAGATACGGTAGTCGCCCAGTCAAGACCGGCGCCTCTGCGAGAATCAGGTGAGCGTTACAATTTCGTCATGAGTGGCCCCCCATTTTCTGCTGCTGCCACCGTCGGTGCTGCCCCCAGTGGTGGGTCCCCTGTCACTGTTGCCCCTGGTACCCCCGTTGCCACCCCCGGTTGTGGGTTGGGTCCTTGTGGTGCTCCACCTGCGTTTGGCCCTGCCGGTGCACCTTGTAGTGCTGGGATTATTGGTGTCCCTTCCGGCCCCGGGACCACTGGTGCCCCTTGCGGTGCCGGGACGGGGGTTTCCCTGGGTTCTGCCCCTGCCCCCCTGCCCCTCTCTGTTTCTCCCTGCTCACCACACCTCTCCATTTTACCCAAGCCCTTACATGATCATTTTCTTCGTCATCACTGCTTGCTTCAGTTGAGGAACTCCCCTGCTGCTCCTCCCTGCATCCCTTCTCCCGTCTGCTCTTCTTGCCATTGGTTCTGGGCGACTTACCCGAAACCGTGACGCAATTTTTTAAAATTTTTATTATTATTCACAGTACCTTTGTTTTTATCTTTTTTCTTTCTCTTGGTCGGTGCCACTGTCTGTTCCTCTGATCTCTTCGACTCCGCTCTTCCCCTCTTCTGTCCTTGCGGTACCTCGTCTTCTCCTTCACTGCTGCTGGGCTCTATGAACAGCAGAGGTGATGTTGCCTTCGCCCTTTCTTCTTTCTGCATTATCTCCAGCACCCATTGTGCCCCATATTCCTTCTCTGTCTTTCTCGCCCATTCTGAGAATTCTTGGGCACTTTTTGCTCTTCCTTTCCGCCATCCTTCTCGTCTGAATTCTGTCAGCCACGCTTTCCGACTCACCCGCACCGTGCGCCCTCTGTTTTTTCTGGTTTTCTACTCCCGATCATCCTCGCCCGTCTCGTTTGTCCACGGCGAAGGTGCTTTGTTCGCTCACAGCTGGTACTTCTGGGTCGCTCCTGCTCCGGCACCAATGGGAGACTCGTAGCCACCGTGTTTAGATCGAAATCAGAGAGGTGGAAAAAATGTGTGAGCCGCAAAAGCAAACGTTTTTCCTTCCCCTTATCCAGGCACTAAGAGCCTACCCGAGAGAGGTGAGCTCTTACCTGGTTTGTGCCGCCTCTCCTTTTCCTGGCTTGCTTATACACCCCCGGCCCTTTGTTCCTTCTTAGGGTCCTGCATTTCATGCGGCCCGGGGCCTGGGCCATTAGGTTCATCACCCAATATAGTCTTCAGGCCAATGAAGTAAGAGCCATATTTCATTAACATTGGCCAATCTAAGCAGATAATGGTATTAATAAAGTTTTGAGGACAATCACCCAGAATACATTCTCCAAGGCTAGATCATTAAAAGCTTGGCACCAGGCACAACTTTCCGTTCACAAGACACGGAGATCACGTGCTCTTTGGCCGCGTGCACTATATTACAGTGCCCACAGCCGCCTTGAGCAGAGCGCTGCCAGACCAGTTCTTCTTTGGCAGCAACACAAGAGCTGCAGCGAGGCAGACAGCAATTAGAGATTTCTCCCACGGCCCCACCACAACTCGACCCCTACTTCCTGTGCTGCATCACTTCACTTGCAGTGCAACAGCACACGGCCGTGCTTTAAAGAGGGAGTCTCTGTCCCTTGGAGCGAACGTGAGGACTCGTCTAGCTGACCTGATTTGCACGCTCTAGCGAATTCATCAGCGCCTGCAAAGTAGCCGAGCCCTCACACCAGAGCCCTCACACCATCGGGTTCACCCCGAGGGACAGAGACTCGTTAACACAGCCGCGTGGTGTTGTACTGTTGTCCCTGGGAGTTCAGTGAATGGTCTGACACCATGCCAGGCCATTCATTAATAGTTGAGAGTGCTTAGATCGCTGAGGCCTACCAATCAGCTTCACTGAGTGAAACTTTGATTACGAACGTGGAGTAATGATTAGCCTTGACGAGCACACACTTTGGTTAAGTGCGGCCAGTCTCCAACTCAAGCACTTTAACACCCATGTTCCCAGGTGTGATGAATTGGATTTTGTAGCTAGCTCACGCATTCTGGTGCTGGAATGCATTGCAAAACAAAGGTGACTGTCTTTTGATGACAGAAGTTAACTATTCGTTTTTTTAAACAGTTTCAAGTTTGCTTTTATTTTTTTGGTGTATATATTTGGCTATGTTGTCCAAGCTCGCAATATGCTTTTAATTCTGATGCTAAAGATACATATCAAAAGAAATTCATCTTGCAGCAATGCTTTTATTATATATTAAAGATAAATATCAAAAGAAATTCATCTTGCAGCAATGCTTTTATTATTTTGAAAAACCTGCAGTGAATTACATACCAAGGAATGTTTCCTGCTTTGCAGGTCGCAGGATGTCACAGCAGAGGTTGGGCATGGGGCAGACAGAAAAAAGCGCCTCCACTGCATGATTGGTTTATGGTGAGCTAGCAGCAGAGCCCATTTACTGGGCAGGTCTCACGTAGTGTGAGTGAGGATGTGTGCAGGTTTTCAAATGCTGATTAAATGAGCAGGGCTCAACTCTTAAAAATAATGTTGGACTTATTAACTTACACTTGAGCATATCTTACAGTAAAACATGCAAACATAATTCATTTGGCCTTTTCCAGTAGATGACCACCAATCATTTGACTTTCAAAACAATAATTAATTCCCAAAAATAACCTGAGAGGAGGTTTTCATAAAAATTTTCTGGGACTAAAAGGTGCACACCTTTTATATCCTGCCAGCAATCTATAGTGAAATATTCCCTGGAAAACAAAATACAGAATGGGGCGTGTGTTTTGAGACGTACTTGAGGCCTTGTGGTTGTCTGCTTGGGGAACATGACGAACTGCGTTGAAATCCTGGTGGCCGAACACTTTAGCAAACACATGTTTTTTGAATGCCACCCTCACAAACACCCACAAACACCGAAGGAAAAATGTTGTTAAATGCTGGCCACCAATGTGCACCCTCGACTTGTTTCCTGAATATCAGCACAGAGCCAGGACAAGAGAAAACAATCTCTCTAGTCAACCAATTATTTTAAAAACATCCAATCAGGGGATTAAACTGCTGCTTCTGCCCCACACCCAGACCCCCGCTTCACTACGCTCGGGCACTTGTGGAATCCCTCAGTAAATTATTTCCATTTCCAGCACTGCTTACGGCACATACTCTAATGACACACACTCCTACGGCATGTGCTCCTACAACACGCGCAGCTGTAACACATGTCCTACAACACATACTCATATAATACATCCTCATATAATGCACTACTATACACTATCTACAACAAATAATATGTGGATGTACGACACATGCTCCTAACACACATGCTTCAACCATACCCACTTTTACGACACACACTCCTACGATGCACACTCACTCTTACGACACATTCTCATGACACACACTCCTAGAACACATGCTCCTATGGCACATGATGCCACTACATGTGCTTCTAATACACACACTCTCCTACGACACAAGCTCTTACGACATGCGATCCTACAACACATAGTCCTACGACACACTCTCACAACACATACTCCTACTGCAGTAGTCCAGCTTAGAGAGAACCAGAGCTCTGGAGACTGTGTGCTTCTGGGGGAAGGAGGGGAAAGGAAGAATACCTCTGAGGAAGTGCAGTTGGTAGTGTGACTTTTTAGAGACGTCAGAGATGTGAGGAGAGAAGGAAAGTGTAGAGTTGAAGATTACCCCGAGGTTTTTAGCCACACAGGTAGGAGCAGCAAGAGGGCCAAAAGAGGCTGGCCAGAGGGCTACAGGAAAGGAGCCCTCCCCTTCCCCAAACAATAAGTAAAAAGTATGGCCAGCTGGTGGCAAGAGCAAGGGTAAGTGCAGACATCAGGTGTCAAGTGCTGGTACGGGAACTGTAGGGATACAAAAAACAGTCCCCAAGTGCGGGGTATGCCAGGGAGGCAGTGCAGGTGTGCAACTGGCGGGGGAGGGGACCTGGGCCCGAGATCAGAGGGTGGCCAGGTAACCAGTGCAGTTTCAGTTTCATCCAGGAATTCAGCAGGGGAGATGAGAGAAAGCAGAAGCAAAGAAGAAGGTTTTGAGGTGCTTCCGGAACCGGAGATGGTTCTCCTCAATTTTCACGGAGGCAGGGAGGATTTTCCAGAGGGAGGCGCCAGCCAAAGAAAGAGATGTACCACCAACTCGTTTCTTCGAGAAGCGACTGACCCTGATAGAGTTGGAGGCGGATGAGCGAAGAGCTCGAGAAGGAAGGTATTTAGGAAGAGAGAGTTGAAGGTATTGAGGCCCCAGTCCCCAGAAGGCCTTGTGGACAATGTAGAGGGTGTTGAACTTAATCCTCACAGCCACTGGGAGCCAGTACAGAGATTTCAGTCCTGGAGAGATACGATCCCTGGGTTTGAGGCCAAGGACCAGTCTTGCAGTCCTGTTCTGGATGAGTTGCAGAGGGCGGAGAGTAGAAGTGGGCAGTTTTAGAAAGAGGCTGTTGCAATTGTCCAGCCTGGAGAGAATCAGAGCTCTGGAGACAGTGAGCTTCTGGGGGCCGGAGAATAAAGGAAGAATACCTCTGAGGAGGTGCAGCTGGTAGTGCGACTTCTTAGAGATATCAGAGATGTGAGGAAAAAAGGAAAGTGTGGAGTCGAAGATGACCCCAAGGTTTTTAGCCTCGCAGGTGGGGGCAGGAAGAGGGCCAAGAGAGGCCAGTGAGAGCATGACAGGAAAGGAGGGACGGGGTGTGCCAATGAGGAGAAGCTCAGTCTTACTGTCATTAAGGCAGAGATCATTGGCGGCACACCACGCCTGGATTGTAGACAGACAGTCAGAGATGAGTGAAGGAGAAGAGGTGGCTGAAGGTAGCCTGAAAATGAGCTGGGTGTCAGCTGCATAGCACTGCAAGTTGGGACAGAGAGTGGCAATGCAGTGGGTAAGAAGTGCCAGGCATTGGTTGAACAGCTAGGGAGAGAGGTTAGACCCCTGGGGAACACCACAGGTATAGATAGCGATAGAAGATCGGAAGGACCCAAGTTGGACCTGGGAGGGTCGATCAGAGTGGAAGGAAGTCAGCCATGCCAGGGCCTGACCGGTGATACCCAGGTTATCACAGAGATGGTTGAGCAGGATGTCATGCTGTGGAAAAAGGAAGAGGGATGGTTAGTTGATTTTGGGTGATCTCTGGGTGTTGAGTAGTTTTATTGACGGTTCTTCAGTCTGTATTGTCCCATGAGTTCTTTGGACCTGGTGTATGGATTGTGGAGGTGTGTGTCTAAACTAAATCTAAACAACTAAATCAGTGTGGCTAATTTCAAAACAGTGTTACCGAACTCAGAGGTATCACTACATATTATCCCCACCAAAAATATTGCTGTATATATGGTCATTTGGAACGGCCATAGGAGATATTTTTGGGGGGGATCATTTGTGGGGTTTTTGGGAGCGTGGGTTGCGGGTGCGTCCTGTGCTCCTTTAAAAATAATGTGGCATTTGCGGGGGTGTCCCCCGCAGGTTCCATGCCTTAATATCGCCACAAATATATGGCGATATTTTTGTATGACGATATTTTTGCGGGGATATTAACACATGGAACCAACTCAGAATGATTATAGTGTGGCTAAATTCAAAAGCAGTGTTGACCAATTACTTACTATGCTAGACTGGCTAAATTCAAAGCAGGGGGACCAAGTTAGAATAGTTCTAGTGCGGCTAAATTCAAAAGCAGCATTAGCTAAATCTTTACCCTTCTACTGTGGCTAAATTCAAAAGAGGTGTTAACTGAATCAGTACAATACAATTCTAGTGTGGCTACGTTTAAAAACAGTGGGAATCAAGTTAGTACAGTTCTAGTGTGACTAAATTCAAAAAATGCAGAGTACAGTACTACAGTACTAGTGTGGTTAAATTCAAATTCAAAGCAGCGAACGCCAAATCCATACAGTTCTAGTCTGACTTACTTCAGAAGCAGTGTGAATCAAGTCAGTTCGGTTCTAGTATGGCTACATTCAAAAGTGGTGGGAATACAGTTCTGATGTGTTTAAATTCAAAGCAGCGGAGGTCATGCCAGTACCGTTATGGCGTGGCTACATTCAAAAGCAGCATTAACTAACTCAGTACAATTCTAGTGTAGTGTAGCTAAATTTAAAAGCAGAATTAACCAATTAATTACAATTTTAGGGTAACAAAATTCAAAGCAAGGCGACCAAATTCGTATAATGCTCTTACAACACAGGCTAGTTTTACAACAAATGCTCACAATCAATAATCATATAACCATAAAAAGAAAAGTTGGCATTATTTGAACACATTTTTACATTTACAAAAGAGTTAAGGTTAAATCAACATAAAATGTATTAACACATCAAACAATTATTATATTTAAATCAAATATCATGGTAACCTCAACTCACCCACACACCAAAAAGCAGACAATATCACCATACAATGATAACAATTATATCAATTTCACATATAAAAACAAGTAATTGTATAACATGTCAAATAATTCAAAAGTACACCAAATATACACCCATAATAAACATAAAAATAAATTATACAACATTTTTGTAACAACTGAATTACAATAACAAACTTAAATTATAATATACAGAAGCAAACTTCTTGTTGAGGGAGAGTAGGGCAGAGTGGGATTCATTTGATAGAGTTCTCCTTCATCTGGGAGTGGCACACCAGGATATCCTTCCTTCACTTTCCAGGTCCCCAGGGAGGTCCTCGCCAGACTGGGAGGTAATGAAGTTAATTATCTAATAGGAGATGGATAAAAACAGATTTTAGGATATTTAAATGACAGTCTTTCCGGAAGAGTTACACAGTGGGACAATAATAACAACTCACGCTTTCTAGGACATAAATAGTTCTCAACATCACCATCACACCAAGTAGATTACTCAACCAGACAAAACAACCATTATTTATTTTTTATTTTTACAGTAAAAATAAAGGAAACTACTCCTGTTATATAAATATGCCTATGAACCTAACTACCTCCCTCTGCTTTTTCATTTTCTTTCTTCTCTTTCTTCCAGTGGTTCCTCTGTTTGATTTTCCATTGGCTCATCAATCAGCTGCAAAGTGTGTCTGGGGTGAGAAATTTTTAACTGATTGATGTGGACCCATTTCTCTTCTGACAGCTCTCCTTTGGGGATGCGGATTCGGTAGGCTACAGGGGAAATCTTGTCTACAATTTCCAAGGGACCGTGCCAGGAGGGGAGGAATTTTCTCTCCTTAGTCTGGTTCCTCTGAAAATTGTACAAGTAGACCCTGGGGGTCATTCCGAGGTTGGAGGTAAGGAAAAAACGATGCCGTTGAAGGATTACCGGCATTGCTTACTGCTACGGGCTATTCTGACCAACCAGATTGCTATTTACGGCATCGTACTTTACGATGCAGTAAATAGCGGTCTAGGGGGGCGTGCGCGACACACCATGGTGGCATTAGCAGCATGCTGTAAACCGGAGCTGATCACAAGTAATGCAGACATGCAAATAATGTCCTCCTGAAGGCCGAAAACAAGCTTACCGGCATGGTGTAAATACTGGCATTGCCGACTAGGTGTAAAGAAGCCTGAGCAGTGTTTTCAAGTGCCACAGGTGCACACAATCAGCACAGGTAGAGGCAATGGAGTGAGGGCCAGTACAAAAGGAGCACAACCACACATCACACCCCCTCCCACACCAAGATGATACCAATAGTAGTAGCATTACTGGAGCTGGAGGCCCTGCTTGCAATGCCTCAGCAACAACAACAACAACAACAGCCGCCACCACAGAGGAGACGCAGGAGGAGAAGGAGGGTGAGACAGGCCCAGCATGCCCCACCAGTGCAGCCACCGTTACCACGCCAGCAGCCCCCAATCCCTCCCATCAGAGCCACCCCCTTCAACCTAACACCTGAGCAGATCCACACCCTGTACCGGCTTGACCGGGACACCATCACCACCACAGTGGACCTGATACACAACAACATAGTGAGCCTCATAGAAATATGCACCACCATCCCCCCTCTACTGAAGGTAGTATCTGTGCTCCACTTCCTTGCCACAGGCACCTACAAGCACACAGTGGTGCACATGAATGGCATATCACAACCCTTATTTTCCTGGATACTGAACCAAGTTCTGGATGCCCTACTCAAGCACACAAGGGACTACATATCCCTACCATGGACTCCCCAGGAGATATTCGATACAAAAGTTGCCTTCCATGCACTGGCAGGCATGCCAAATTGTGTAGGTGCCCTCGACTGCACCCACGTGGAGTTGGTGGTCCCGCATGCCATGGAGGTGGCGTATCGCAACTGCAAGCAATACCACTCCATCAATGTGCAGATGGTATGGGATGCCAGCAAGATCATCACACATTGCTGTGCCCGATATCCAGGATCAAATCATGACTCTTTGGTACTGCGGAACTCCATGCTACCACGCTACATGGAGCGACAGGCTGGACGACGTGCCTGGCTGCTTGGTGAGTTGCCTGACTGGGCCATGGCAGTGCATTGGGGTTGTGGGGTGGGTGGCTGCATACTCCACCTGGGTGGGAAGGGGGGGTGAAGCATATTCCACCTGGGTGGGAAAGGTGGGGGAAGCATATTCCACCTGGGGGGTAAGGGGGGGAAGCATATTCCACCTGGGTGGGAATAGTGACGTCAGTGCACAATGTGCACATCACCGATCACTGTGCCCCAAAGCAACTGAAATGGTACATGACAACCAAATCCCATAGTGATGAAGTAAGGCCAACACCCATCACTACTTGACTAACAGGTAACTAGCCCACATCCCACAACACATGCACAACTCATCACCGGCCCTCACACACCGTAAGGTCATCCAACACTCTGCACTGCATATGTGCTATGTTGCTGACTGCCGCATTACACCACACAGGACAGTTATCCCTGGCCGTGCATTGAACTGAGTCGACCTGGAATACCACAGTATGTCACTGGTTCGGCACACCCTTAGGAGTCACCATGGAACTGATCAGTGCAGAATGCCCAATATAGAACTGACTACAGGCAAAGCTCCTTACTACCAAATTCCACAGAACACTACTCATCACTCATTTCACACCAAGACTGCTGTATGCATATACGATGCACATGCAAGACGTCAGTGCACACCATGACCCATCTTGAAGATGAAACCCAAACCGTTAGTCCACTGCACAGGGCACATAGCGGGGCAAGAAATGGGGTCAATGCATCCAGGGACATGTGCGTGTGCGCACAAATTACCTTCGTCCATGTGATACTACTACAGTTGTCCTACATGATTGTGCAGTCACTTACCTTTATTCCACTCTCATGCAGGGGATTGTGGCTATCCCTTGAAGCCGTGGCTCACAGCCCCTGTCCGAAACCCAGAGACCAGGCACGAGGAGGACTACAATCGTTCCCATACCCGTACACGTGTCGTGAAAGAGCAGACCTTTGACCTGTTGAAGGCACGATTTTGCTGCCTCAGCCAGTCGGGTGGGGCTCTCCTCTACAGACATGAGAAGGTAGCCAAGATCACCATGGCATGTGTAATGCTGCACAATATGTGTATCTGTCGGAACGTGCCCCTGCCCCCTGACATGGAACTGCTACCATCTGATGATGATGAAGGGGAGGAGGAAGATATGGCAGGACATCATCACGGTGCCGATGCACAGGAGGGACATGCCGTGCACAACCGGTGTATTGAATTTTGAAATATCAACGTGAAAAACAAACCCTCAACCACCCTCATCCCCCTCCCCCACAACTCCCCAACACACCCTCACCCCCCTCCCACCACAACTACTCCCCAACAAACCCTTATCCCCCTCCCCCTCCCACCAACCGATGGAGTGGGCTGGTATGGGTGGAGTTGCTCGTTGAAGGTGTGTCCTCATGCTGAGGCTGTTGTCCAGGATGAGCAACCTCCAGAGCATCGGCTATGTAGCTGAGCACCTCACAGAGCCGATTGGTGCTTTCCGTTATGGACTGGCCCAGTGCCCTCAATTCAGAATGCCACTCCTCCC
The DNA here is from genome assembly GCF_040938575.1 of Ambystoma mexicanum. Classification (NCBI taxonomy): domain Eukaryota; kingdom Metazoa; phylum Chordata; class Amphibia; order Caudata; family Ambystomatidae; genus Ambystoma; species Ambystoma mexicanum. Next base: position 218,599,926 of record NC_090927.1, on the reverse strand, counting down.
TGGCCTGCCGATTGTCCTGCACAAATTCTGTAATGAGGGCTGTGAGCCGGTCAGCCCGCTGGGCATCGGCCAATGGAGCAGTGGCCCTGCTGGGGATCGGGCTGACATGTCCTGCCGGCACTTCCTCAAGGGAACTGTACATAGGACTGCCATGTCCCAGTGTTGGTAATTGGCCAGATGACTCCTATGTGTCGGTCTCACCCGAGTCACTAAAGGATACCTGAGGGTTTGAGTAGGCTTCAGGGGTGTGCATGACTTCCACTGTGTCATACTCTGTCGCTCCCCAGATGGCATTGGGGCTGTCCTCAACTTGGAGGGGGGCTGTGGCTGCCACCTTCCCAGCCACACTGGACTCCTAGGACCGTGGCATTGGGCATGTGTCTGCAGCCAGTGCAGGGAGGGGTGAGGGTGGGGGTGGGGGTGGTGCACCCTCCACGAGCCTTGCTGGAGCTGGTGGTGTACATCCAGGTGTTGTCTTTGTCGCTGGGAGACGGCGGCCCCTGCCTTGGCCCCTGGAAGTGCTGGGACAGTTGCTTTCCTGCTCCTCACTGTCATGCTCACTGCCTGTGGGGGTGGAAGAGAGGGATGGCATGAGTGATTTTTGGAGAGCCAGCATTCATACATGGCTACGATAGCACATTCAGACAATTGTGGCTAATCTGCATTTGTGTAGGGAACGGCACGTCATCCATACTTGGGTGGTAAATGCATGCATATATCGGTGTCACTCATGTTGGCCAGGTACTGTGCTGTCTAACATGCACACTGTTTACATCAACTACCCTGTGTGCCTCATGGAATGGGCAACTTTGTGTGGTATGTGTCATATACGTTACGGCCTTGCACCTGGCACTGGCTTTGGTCTCACTTGCTTCGGCATGATTTACAGGGGGGGGGGTGTGGCCGACCATGCTGTGACTCCTTGGCCAGACCTTAGCAGTGACTTTCATGACATTTGCGTTAGCAGTATTTACTTTGGACACTCACCTCCATCAGCAGATGATGTCGCACCACACTCCATTTCTCTGACCCCTTTGATGGATTTGGCCCCTATCATGGCTGCACATGTCTCCTCCCACGGCATGAGTTTAATTGGCGAACTTGGGCCTCCTCTGGTCTCCAAGGACTGGTTTCTGTTCGCAGAGACGATGCTCCGCACCCTCAGCCGCAGGTCGTCCCACCTTTTGAGGCAATCCTTTATGATGCGGGGGGTGTTGCCCACAGCGCTCACCTTCTGGCATACTAGTGCCCAGATTTCCTTTTTTTTTTCTGCACCGCCTCCCTGTGCATGTTGCTGCTGAAAACAGTCGCAGCATGCTCGTGGAGGGTATCCACAAGCATTTGCAGCTCATCTGGGCTGCACCGCTCCTTTCAGAGCCGTGCAGCTCCCTTCTTTGGTGCATTGGGCATTCCTGGGTGGTAGCAGTTAGTTTCCGGTGGGTCACCTTTGTGCCAGGGGTCCTACTGGTGAGGATGGCAATGGATTGTGTTTTTAAAGATGGCCGCCGTGCTCTTTCCCGTTCCTGTGCGATGATGCTGTTTCCGGTTCCGCAATTTAACGGTGACCGTAAATAACGGTGAACGCTATTTACAGTCACCACTAATGCCATGTTGATCTATGGTGGTAGTGTTGTCAACGGTGCGGTTCATGCCAGTAGGGGGGTTTTTGGGCCCTTTTGCGGCATGCCGCTACGTCCGTTACTGGGATGGCACAAAGCTCGTGCCCGCAAATAGTGCACTTTTAGCGGTCTATTGCCAGCACGGACACACTATTTGCGCCATGCTGGTAAAGGACAGTACTTACCTCCAGACTCGCAATGAGGTCCCCTATCTCCTACTTGGTATTCTTTTTTATTTGTTTTTAAATCGTAGTGGGTTTTCATCCCATCTGCCAATTTCTACAGATTCCGCTAAGCACCATTTTCTGCCCAGCTCAAATGGAGACATTTTGGTCGCAGAAGATGGTGTAGATCTGATGGCCATTAGGACAAGCAGTAATTGGATGTCTAACTTGGCCCAGAATCTGCCAAAAACTTCCTGAGAATGCTCACAATGGTTTTATTGTAGCTCTCAACCTCCCCACTAGAGGACTGCAGTATGCAATATGGATTTACCTTTTTACCCCAAGTATCTCCCACATCTTTGTCATCACTTTGCTGGTGAAGTGACATCCTCGGTCTGACTCAATCTTTTAGGGAAGGGCAAAACGCAAGAAGCTGTGGTTGATCATCAGGGCAGCTGCTGTTTCTGCCTTGCAATTTGGGGCTGGGAGACATTCCACCCACTTGGTAAACAAGCAGGTTACTGTCAACATGTACCTGTGCCCCCTAGAGGAGAGAATCACAGGCCTGATGAAATCTATCTGTAAATCTGACTAAGGCAGTGTCATCCCCCTCTTCTGAAGGGGAGCTAAGTGTGTGAGTGGACTTGGCTGAAATTGTACACACACAAGACACCCCTTAAAATATTGGTTGATGTCCTGCCCCATATGTGGCCAGTATGCAACCTCCCGCAAGATTTTTTAAAGTAGTGTGAAACCCCAGAAGACCCACCGTGGCTGCGTCATGGGCATGACTTAGCATCAGGCTTCGGAATGAGATCGGTGCCACCCACTGGTCACATCCAGAGATGGATCTCCTTACCAACAAACCGTCTTGGACTCAGAACATTTTGGAAAAATTCATGAACACCCTGAGGTCCTCTTTCCCAATGCAATTGGTTCCAGTCAGAGAAAAGTTCACAGGGTCCTCAATGTGTTGGTAAAATTTCCCAATAATCGGATCCCCTTTTTTGCCATAATTAAATCAGCATCTGGGGTCTCCTTACTCCACTGGGCAGTTGAGAATTAATTGTGAGCGAGTGTCTGGGACCAGGTGACAGCAGTGACCTGGATTTCCCCCAACAGGGACTTGATCTCAAAGAGATCTCCCTGGATGGCTCCAGTTTTGGCCAACTGATCAGCCAGGTCATTTCCAGTTTTGTCTGGTCACTCTATTCTGGAATGACCTTTTATCTTTTTCCATTAGATGATCATCCCATTAGAGGTGACCAGATAATCAAGATTTTGTATGAGCTTGCCGTGTTTAAGTGGTTAATTGCTGGCACAGAGCATGCGTCTGGTTCTCCAGTTTATCGAGTGCTCCACAAACCAGTTCCGGACTCAATTTGAATCGGTGATTATGGCCAGTTTGTGGAGTCGGTGTTGCACGGCAGTGAGGATGGTCTCATGAACTGCTATCAACTCTGTCACCTGACTGCTGTGGGGACTGATCCTGTACCCAGCGGAGGGCTCTGGGGCATCATTCACCCAGGCCTTCCCAATACCAGCCCTGAGTTCCTTTTCCCCGTTGTTGTCAACATGGTAGGAGCACGTGACCACATAAACTGTGGGCATCCTCTGGCACGTGTCTTCTTTATAGACTTTGTGCGGAGAATTCAGGTACGCCTCCATGTTGTCTTGGGTTTTGAGTCTTTTGTCCTCGAGACAGTTTTTTCGGGCACAATCATGCAAATCAGCCAATCCTTGAGCCAGTGGACTCCAGGAAGTAATTCTGGAATTACTTACATTTCCTGCCTGGATTCTGTCACTTTGGAGGTATTGCAAAGACTGGTGCAGAGTCTCCACTATGATGTGCTCCCCCTGGATGAACGGGCAGCAATTTTTTAATGCCCACACTGTTGGCAGGAATGCCTTCTGACAATCATTGAATTTTCCCTCCACAGGGTCTTACTTGCATAGGAGATGACTTTATTGACATTGTCATGCTTTTGATATAATAGTGCTGTTAAACATGTATTCGAAAACACCGTCTCCAAGAAGAACTCCTTGTTTTTGAAAGGGTAAGCTAGACAAGGCGTTTGTGAGAGGCTTCTTTTGAGTTGTTTTACTGCCTGATCTTGTTCTGAACCCCACTCCCACTTGACCCCCCCTTTTAACAGATGGACCAGGGGTCTTGTGACCTCTGCGGAATCCTCAATGAACTTCCTGCTATAATTAGTCAGTCCAAGAAGGCTCCTTAGTTCACGCAGGGTTGTGGGGTCTTTCAGTTGTAGTAGTGCTTCCACTTTCTTCGCCTAGGTCCAGAGATCCTCAGGGGTTATTTTATATCCCAAGAAATGTACACAGGTCCTACACCACTGTGCCTTCTGGAAGGACAGTTTTGCTCGGGCAACCCTCAACTGGGTCAGAACATAGCAGATTTCCGCTATGTGTTCCTCCACAGTTGAGCTTTTAATCAGGACATCATCCACATAGGCCAGATCACCTCTTTCGCCCAAGTCAGGCATGGCCTTGTGTAGGAAGATGTTGAATTCATTGCCGGAGTTGATGAATCCAAAGGAAGTCTGGGTCCATATGTACTGCTGCCCCCCAAAGGTAAAGGCCAGCTTGTACTGGTCCTCCCTACTGACGGGTACTATCCAGTATCCATTGGTCAGGTCAATGGCGGTGTACACCTTTGACCCCTGGATCTTGGCCAGTCCCTGGTCAATGTAGGGAAGAGGCCCTCGGGACATGTGGACCAGTTTGTTCAGCTGCCTAAGGTCTGTGCAAAGTCTCCATTGGCCATTTGGTTTTAATATCCGCAGTACCGGATTATTGAAGGTACTGAGGACTGTACGAATTATCCCATGGTACTCTAGGTTTTTTATAATGTCTGTAAGGGACTCCGTAGATGCGAGAGGCAAGCGATATTGCTTCACGAATACAGGAGTCATTGCAGGGTCCGTGGGAATTGAGGTGATATGTATCTCGGTGCGACCGCAGTTGTTCAAGTCCACAGCAAAGATATCTTGAAAATCTAAAAACACATGTTTCAACTTTTACTTTTGTTCCTCAGTCTCATAGGCATCAGCGAGGTTGACCTGTTCTACAACCATCTGTCTGAAGCCTGGAAAGACCTCAGGTTTCGTGATCTCAGCGGCCTCCTCCAGCTGTGTGGAGAGATCTCTAGTGAGGGTGTTGACCTGGACAGAGGGTTTCAGGTAGGCCAGGCAGTCATTGAGGACCTGGAATATCACCTCACCCTTCCTGATGTCACAAGTCACCTTTTCCCCCCATAAGGGCAGGAAGAGAACACCAGGAAATTCCCCCTTGCCGGTCGAAGATACTTTCTGGTGGTATGTCATCGTCACAGTCATAGCAGTCATTGGGGATTGGTCCTGTAATTTAATTTCCTAAGTCCATGGGAAAATGCTGGTGATCAACTGCCATTTCAATAATGGTGCCTGCGCCCAAAGTGATACTCCTAGGGTTGCTGTTATCCACCAATATTGGAGTGGTGTTGTGTTCTACATTAACTAATGTTGTTGGGTTTAACACCCACCCCTGCTGTTGAAGATGGGCATTGAGTTGTACAGAAGCGTCTGGATTTTGAAGTTTCCGTCCTCTCTTAATTTTTAAGTCAAGTGGGAATTGTCGGGTCCTTCCTGAAATGGTGACCTCCTCTCCAATTTGAACTTCAACTGCATACGGTAGCAATTGAGCTGACCAAAATGCCTTTTCAGAATCATCAAAGCCCATGGGGTTGCCCCCCAGTCGGGACCAGGTCTTGTAATTTATAAGGTCCAAATTAATTGCAAACCGATTGAGAATGTCACTGCCTAAATAGAATGCAGCAGGAACATCTCACACAACCCAACAAATATGCTCTATGCTTTTATCACCTATGGATATTTTTATCATACACCTGCTATGCAGGAGATGTTTGAAATTGGGAGTTTCCAAGCCAATTTCCCACTTGTCATTGAATTTAAATGTGGGAATGGTCGGATCTTTTGGGAGTTTCCTGAACACTGCTTCGCTGATGAAGCTTTTTCCATTATTCATGCACACTCTGGCAAGAACAGGCTCCCTCCCCTAATTTAACTGAATAGGGAGGAACAGCTATTCTCTAATTTTCTGAATATTAGCCAAGCTTTGAGCTGGTTTTTCATCACTTTTGACTACGAGACTTGGATTTTCAGATTGGGGATAGATATAACATTTCAAGGTATTTCCTTCCAGTCTGGAATGCCACTTGAAACTGGAAGGAAGGTTGATTTTCAACGATTACTGTAATGTCAGGTTTTTGATTGTTTTGGAAATGGAACTCAATTTGGTCAAATTTTTGTTCAACCATGCGGCATGTGCCATTTAAACTGACATAGTTGATGCTTTGTTTTAGTTTTATTGGCCGGTTAGTCTGAGTCCAGAGAACCTTGTTCACACAGTCTATCGGAGGAGACAAGCTCAGAAGGAAATCATTTCATAATAGACATGGGGTTCCCTCTGGAGTCACGACTATGACCGGGTGCTTCATCTTGTGTCGCCCAATTTTAATTTCCAGATCCGCAGTTCTGGAATTGCCCAGGAAAAGGGGTGAGAGGGATGTGGTGTCTCTCCCCCCTTCCTAAATTTAGCTGCTCAAAGGCCCTTTCAGACAGAAGAGTGGCTTGGGATCCAGTGTCCACCAGTGCTAAAAATGCACATTGCCCTTGCACTCGGACAGGGGCATAGAACCTCCCTTCTTTCTCCTCCAATTGGCAAAGGAAATGGCCATTTTGGGCAAGCTGGGAGGTTACTTTCTTTATTTTGGACTCTGATACGGTGGGGTTTTGGACAGTTTTCTGTCGGAGTCCGGGAATCTGTAAAGAAAATTTGGCATCCTGAAATAAGTGGGATTTTGGAATCCCCTTTTGCCCTTAGCTCTGTGCTGTCCCCCCTTACCTGGAGACAGTCACTAGAACCAGTTTGTGGGGAGGAATCCTCAGTTACTGTTACATTCACAGGATGACATTTCTGGGGTTTAGGAATGGGTGGTTCTGAATCCGTCCCCACCTCTACCTAGTCGGGATTATGGTCTTTTGGGACCCATTTTTCTGGGAGGAATTCCCCCATCCTTGAAGGAGAAGACTTTCTTCCCAGAATCCTCCAAGTATTATTCCCCTTCAAACTGGAGGACACTGACTTCCTCCACAAAACGGGCCTTTTTGGTTTCTTTATTTCTCCTACCCATCGTCTGTTCCCTGGGTTGCAGATCTTCGTGGGCAGGAGATTTAAGTTCTGGTTCTGGGGTGTCTAGGGAGCTTTCACGGGTGAGGAAGAAAGTTATTTCTAGGGCTTTGCATCTCCCTTCCTTCCTTGCCTCCTCCTCGGGAACCGGTGGGTTATCAGGGTTCTCTCCCCATCATTGTTCCGGGGTGCCAGACCCTTGGTTGCATTTATGTTCCTCTGAGGGTTCTGCTTAGCCCTCAACTCAGATCTTGAGTCAGGCTCTGGACCTGGTGCTCCAGTTGGGACACCCACTCCGGCTGGTACGGGGGTCTTGGATCAACTCTGGATTGTTCTCAGGAAGCGTAACTATCCCTTCTCCTGGAGTAACCTGGGTACTAGGGACTCCCCTGGTAGCCCTCCACCCTTGGCCTCCCCTCTCCCGGATTGGGCGGTCTGGACTCCTGAAAGCGGGGAGAGTAAGGAGGGTTGTCCTGGATGTTGGGGTTTTGAAGGTACCGGGGGAAGAAACTTAACGCAGAATTTGGAGGATTACTTCCCTCCTGAGGGAAGTTAGGAGGGAAGTTCCCTGGGGCCGTACTCACCTTATTGGATCCTCCCTTGGGCCAGGGGAGTCCACACGTACCCCAGGATGGGTCTGTTGCCCTTATACCTGGGACTGTCGTCATTGGCAGATTTAGGGGGCACATTTGTGTGGCACCCTACCTGACTCCCATCTGTTTGTGATTGATCGGAGGGTCTTCTTTGCCTCTGATTTGGTTGATTTTGGGAAGGGGTATTTTTAGGCCCCCCCATTTCTAGGTCCAAAATAGGGACAACCTTCACCTCCGCCACCCTGGCAGCAGCAGAGGTGTTGGTTGGTTTGGGGGTTTTTGTTGGATTTTTATTTTCTACAGGCTTTTGGACCTCATAGATCTGGGTAGCTTGCTCTATTACCCAGTCCATGGTCCTGTCATCATGAAAATCTCTTACCAACTGTGTCATGATGTATTTTGGGAGCGCATGAAAATAGGTATTCATGAATTCCCTACTATTCGTGCTCACCCACCTAGTGGTTTGCACAAATGCCTGTTTTAGCTCCTGAACAATTTCTCTTGGGGCCCGATCCTCTCCACACTGCAGATTGTAGGCCACCTTGCGGGACTCCTGGGGGTTTCTGTGTGTGGAAAAGTGTTTCAAGCTGGCCACCTTGTAGGTGGAACACCTTGAATGGTTCTGGTCTTCCAGCCCAGCAAATAAGCTGGAGTACTCTGGAGAGAATGTCCATTTGGCAAATTCTATGGAATTCTGATTATTTTTAATGTCAAAAGAGGTCATCTGTTCATATAGCTCCAGATGCTCTTAGAGAGAATATTTGGCATTCTTGTGGTACAAGGTCATGAAACTCCTAAAAGCTTTAATTTGTTTAATGGGGTCTTTCACCAGAGCTCTCTTTTGCTTGTTAACCTTCTTTTTCCGCTTCACCTGAGTCCATTCGCCATCAGACTCAGAGCTGCTGGTATTTGTTTGTTTTATTTATTTCTATAGCGCACCTTAACCTTGAGGTATCTGGGCACATTCGAGAAGCCCTGGTTAAAAGAAAATGATATCCTCACGACTGAGTTGCACATTCAAGTCTCATTAGTGCACTAACACACAATGCATTCCTTTGCTTTTAAACTATGGGTATTGGAAGGAACTGGTATCAACATTATAAATGTATATTTTTTTTACATGGACATGATAAAATGTTATATCCTGGAATATCAGTAATGACTAAGAGTCGTCTGATTCATGGAATAATCAGTATGTGCTTGACTAACCTTTTCATATTCATTGGCCTATAGTGGGTGGCTACCATAACTGTGTGCATGTCAATGGATTAAAAGAAATTGTAAAAAAAAAATGTAGTCTCAACTTGAGAGTCCTTTTTCCATTGAATTTCCAATAGGGAAAGTTGGCTCTTACCTACAGCACAGCCGATGGACGTATTTGTGCCAAACATTTTCAAGGAGAATCTGGCTGATCCCAAAAGCATGCTGTCACAATTTTGGCCACAGGCCACGACCAGAGGACTCATTGGGAGGCTCCAGGGTCTCTGGGACAGGACAGAAAGCCTGGCCCGGGTCAAAGTGGCCATGGGACATGGTCACAAGCCATGCCAGGGGACCCATCCATTTACTTCACGGCACACAGGACAGGACCAAGGCTATTGGTGTGGTGGCCAGGCCCAGTGAGTCCATCGTATGGCTTGAGAGTACAGCCCTGCATCAGTGATAGTTGACAGTGCAGTGTGCCTATCAGGTGGCCCACAAGTGCCATGGCCAGACCAAAGACCCTTCCACTGGCAAAATGCCCTTCCCCTCTGGTCCATGTGACCATATTAGCAGTGCCCTTAGGTTATAACATGTGCCCATGGCTAGAGGGCACTGCGCCTAGGACATGGAAGTTAGCCTTTAATTTTGCCTGATAATATCTGGTCAGTGTACTGAAGCATTTTTTCACAAATATTAAAGAATTTTGTTCTTATCGCCTTATAAGAACATCTTACGTTTTGAGAAAATGGCTCCATTAAAACAACAACGTAATCTGTTTCAGGGGAAAACTGGCAGTCACTGAGCTGGCCTAGACAGAACCTCCAAGACAATCATTTCACACCTAGGGCGCGATAAGTGCAGTGAAGCTTGCACAGCGATCTGCAGATAAAGGCTGGGTGGCTGAAAGCGGTAACACCCAGATCCAACAGAGTCCTGTTGACTTACACTTTTGCCTTATCCGGGAAATCAAGCAATCACACACATCACTAAGGCATGCACTCGGCGCCATTTCACTTTGTCCTCTAATCACAGACCCTGCATGACAAAACAAAATGCATGTTCTCCTTATCTGCCTTTGCTAGCCCTTGTCACGCAGTACAAACCCTGTGAAAGGGTGGGTTATCAGCAACGTGCAGCAGGCCTACGACTGCGAAGAACTCCGATGCCACATCACCTTTCCCAGAGAGAAGGAAATAGGTTTGCAACAAAATGGCTGCCCTCGCCGCTCTCTACCAATGAAACCGTTCTAATAGTGATACTTAATTGGAAATGAGTACCTTCAAGCAGGCAATTTGTATAAAACTTTGCTGCAGCTGAGACTTTTGCAAACACTGATCGTTTAAATTATTGAAATTAAGAAAAGGGAGGGTAAAGCGAGACTCCTGTTGGCTGTCACTGGTATAGTGGTGGCCTCTGCAGCACCTGTGGTACAGGGGGGCCTGCCATGATGCCAGATCCAGTGGGGGGCATGCCCAGCCGGCACCTGAATGTGGGTCGTGCTGTGGGACAGAGGTGCTCCTCCTCCGGCTTCCCCGCACCCCATCACGCAGGAATCAGTAAGCTTTCCGAGCATACTGGCAAGTATTTTGTGTGTCGAATGCAGGGCGGGGACTGGCCCAGGGGGAGCTCTGGAGTTTTCCCAGTGGGCCTCTGTACCCTGGGACTTTTTTGTGTGGTATTTTCAAATGTTCCCGTAGGAAAAGGTTTGGACTCGCTGAAAATGTGTAATATGGGGCCACTTTGAAAATGATTTCCAGGGTCTCTTTTGCTTCCCAGTCCACCCCTGGTCGAATGTATGTATAAGATATGGGTGGAAGTATCAAGGGGGGCAAACAACAAACCCTCTACTTGTGCCTGATCTATTGATTAAGGGAAAAGACTCCTTGCTGCTTGTGGATAGGCTGGGTGGATGAATGCCCTAACGCACCATACAACTGTGATTATTTCAAAAGAAGGACCTATGCCAGTCTAGCACCATTGTCAGACCATCATAAGAGATCATTTAATGCACACAGATTCAATATCATGAAAAAAACTTTATATTACTTAAAATGTAAACACATGAAAAACAGCCAGCACATGTTTCGACCAACTGAGGTCTTTTTCAAGGTTCTGCTTGTGAAGCGTAATAGTAAGTGCAGAGTTATAAAATGTGCCAAGCATGAGAATAAACCCCAAAGGGACATTTTTGACAACAATTATCCATTCATTATCCAAACAGAAGAGGGTAAAAAAATGAGGCGGAAAGAGAAACCAAGACAAAGATAAATTCGAATTTTGTAAGAAATGTTAACATTCTTAAAACACTTCACTGTGGTTCTACAGCATAATAGACACAATTATATTGGATCGTTGTGCATTAATTGCTTTCCTATAATCTTCTGACATTGACACTTGATTGGTTTAGGTCCTTCTTTTGATATGATTTGTGTGAGTGATTTGTGGGTGGATATGAATGTGATTATTTGTATGTTTGAATGTTTGGGTGGGTGGGTGCCTTTGTGGAGAATGCAGCATAAATGCATGTGAAAGAAGGTACATGGGTGAGTGACTGGCAGGTGAATGAGTATGAATGTGATTTGGTGTGTGTTCGAATGTTCTGGTTGGGTGGGTGCCTATGTGGAGAATATAGTGTGACTGAATATGAGAGAAGGTTTATGGTGAGTGATTGGTGGGTGAATGGGTATGAATATGTGTGTGTGTGTGTGTGTGATTAGTGGGCGAATGGGTATGAATATGTGTGTGTGTGTGTACGCGCGTATGTGTGTGTGAATTTCTGGGTGAGTGGTTTATGTGTGGAAAATGAAGTGGGAGTGAGAGAAGGTGTATGTGTCAGTGACTGGTGGGTGAATAAGTATGAACATAAGTGTGTGTGTGTGTGTGTGTGAATGTTCTGGGTGAGTGGTGTCTGTGTGGAAAATGCAGTGTGAGTGAATTTGAGAGAAGGTGAATGTGTGAGTGACTGGTGGGTGAATGAGTATGAACATAATTGAGTGTGTGTATGTGTCAATGTTCTGGGGGAGTGGATGCCTGTGTGGAGAAAGCAGTGTGAGGGAATATGAGATGAGGCCTATGGGTGAGTTGACTGGTGGGTGAAAGGGTATGAATGTGTGTGTGTGTGTGTGTGTGTTTTCTGGATGGGTTGGTGCCTGTGTGGAGAATGCAGTGGTGAATTGGTATTAATGTGATTATGTGTGTGTGTGTATGGTTTGTGAATCTTCTGGGTGGGGGTTCACATGGAGAATGCAGTGTGAGTGAATGGGAGAGAAGGTGTGTGGGTGAGTGACTGGTGGGTGAATGTGTAAGAATGGGATTGGGTGTGCATGAGGAGAATTCAGTGTGAATGTTCTGGCTGTGTGTGTGAGTGAATGTGAGAGAATTTGTGAGTGATTGGTGGGTAAATTGGTATGAATGTATATGCGTGAAATGCTCTGGTGGGCCAGGGAACACTTGAGCATTGATTTTCATTAGGTGATATGACATGTTTTACTGGCATTTTCATTGCAAAGCCAACTTGATGTGTGCTATTACGTGGCTAGACTGGCATTTTGGTGCAGCAAGTCTAGCCATTGAGTCTAGCCATTGCTTTTTGATGTATGAAATTTTTCCTGGGCATCTCGGATACAGTAAGCATGATGAGTGTTATAATGTGGCTACACTTGAATTTTGGGGAGACAGTCTAGCCACTTCCTCTTGTGGCATGACATAAAGCACGCATTAGAAGTGTTAACACGCAGCTAGACAGGCATTTTGGTCCAGTCAGTCTATCAATTTTATGCTGTGTCATGATATGTTTTACCGGGCATATATTATAAAGCAACCATGCAAGAGTTATTCTGTGGCTAGACTGATATTTTGGTGCTGCAACTGTACCCATTTCTTACTGTGGCATGACTTTATTTTTACTGGGAATCTATGATAAAGCAAACATGATACAGGTTATTCTGCAGCTAGACTGGTGTTTTAGTGCAACAAGTGTAGACATTTCTTACTGTGGCGTGGCTTTTTTTTAATGAGCATCTATGATAAAGCAAGCACGATAAGTGTCTAGACGGTCCTACATTGGAGCTAGCCTGGACATGTTTTCTTACTGTGGCACAGCATTTTTAATGGCCAAGCCAACAAGAGTATGTTCCTATGTGGTGGTACAGACATATTTTGGCAGAGCCAGATTGGACATGTTTTCTTATAGTATCATTACTTGCATTATGTACGGAGCAAACAGGAGTATTTTCTTATATGGGAATATTGGCATATATTGGAGCAGCAAGTATGGCAATTTATGGCACAAACAGCATGAACATGACTTTTATACTGGCATATATTGTGGGGAAGGCATGAAAAGGAATTGGGAAATGCTCCTGTGAAAGTTGGTGACTTTCATCTATTAGATTGTTTTCATACGTTACCCTACAAAACCGATTGCAAACTGTCTGGCTTTTTACCCAGTTTTTCACAGAAAGTGTGCTGTATAATGCACCATTTTAACCCATTATTCAAAAACATATTTGCAGGCGGAGAATCCCTCGAACCCTCTTTCATTGGTTCTGGCTACCTCACTATGCTCGGTCGCTCTCACACACTTGTGGCAAATATTTATGCCCTCCAATAAAACAACTAAGCAGCTATTACAGGTGGCGCTGTTATATTTGGGGGCCAGGCACCACCCCCTTCTTTCTACACTAGGTGAAAGGTTTAAGCTTTGATTGCCCCTACAGGGCCATGATAATCTCGGACATTGCGCATGTGCAATGGTCATGTCTGGCCCAGAGTTTGGCATGTCCTGTGCTTTGTTGAGGAGTTTGGAGGGTGTCCCTCAGCATGGCCTGCAGAGCCCCACCCCATATGTTGTGCTAAACCACTGTAAATGGCTGTTTTTGAGGACTTGGGAATTATTTACCATGTTACTTAAAATATCGCAAGAGCAGATTTACACAGTTCTGGATTTTGTATTGCTAACAATCTGATCAATGCATGATGTAACTTGTAATTGATTTTTTTGCCCTGTAATTGTGGACCTACACGTCTCAGCCATAGCCAAATTGATCCATGAGGTCTGGCTGCATGATACAACTTGCCACATTTTACTGCAGTGTTTTTGCATAGAAGACAAGCCCTAAGTACCCCCATTCTTCCAACCCCATTCCAACCTCACCCTTCACTCCCCATAACCCTATTCTAATAAGCCCTGTTCTCCTAACCCCAATACCTACTGTATTAAAATGCAGTACTTGTCCTACTGGCACAATTTGATAAGTCAGCTGCAGCGAAATGGGGAGATACTACTTCAAACCTAAGGAATGTAATTCATGCTTAAGACTAAATGAGTTAAGGGGTAACATTTCTGACTTATCTTTATTTAATGTTTTATTCTGACAGATTTGAAAGCAATTTGATGACTCCTAATACATTTTTTACATTATTGTTCGGGTTTGTCATAAATATTAAAATATCATCTGGGTATGCAGCAATTTTATATTTATATTGGACACGTGAAATACCATGGATTTTAGAACAACATCTAAGAAGTTTCAAAAAAGGTTTGATCAAGAGCACCTAAAGAATAGGTAACCAAGGACCTCATTGTCACATACCTCTCTTTAATGAAAGCAGGTAGAAAATGGACCATTAATAAGTATTGCTGTTACAGGAGTCAGAGACAGCAGTTTAATTAATGAAACGCAATTCAACCAATCTCCCCGAACTACAGTTTAGGGTGTAGTGTGGTGCACTGAAGTTCTGTTCCCTGATAGGTGTCCCACTTACATTGGCCTTCCCATCCACCATTCTTACTACTTGCGGTAGATACCATCATTGGGGCATTCCTATGGTTTTACACAACAGGCTAGAGATGGTATGGTCAACAAAATGGGGAGCCTTTGTTTACCTCCTTCAGGGCCTATATCACATATTGGGTGGTTGGCCCTGGTCACATGATCTCACCAGTCCTTCTTAAAGCCCATAACATGTGACTTTGTCTCACTGTCCTCATACCAAAGAGGATTCTATAGGTTCAATAGGACAACTCTGGACACTGTTTTAATTGCACAGCCAGTCTGTCCTGGAAAGTAAGCAGTGGTCACTGTACTTGGCATCCCTGCTCTCTTGGTCCTAAACAGTAATATAAATAACACTCGAGAATTTATATTGAAACTGGCTTATTTGTGAATTATTACAGTTAGGGACAACAAAAGCAAACAGGGATAGCATAAATGGCACTCAAAGGTGCTAACATTTCATCCGAGAATTGCTCCTAAAAACACAGGGTGACTCATAGCTCACAAAAGTCTGTAGAATTTCCAATGATATCAAGATTCTCTCCCGGAGAGCGTAAATGGTGTACAGAAATGAAGTCTTACTAAAACCAAAGTGTCTACACTTGTGTAAGGCGCGTTATAAATGCCATATCATATCATATCATATTCCTGGGTGGACAGCCAATGGATACCCTGAGCTATCATGTACCAGCGCCACCACAGAATTTTCCAGCTGATACATTCTCACCACTCTATAGTGCTGTCAAGAATAACACTCTCTCTGCTCCAAAACATTCTCTGGTGCCAACTGAACCATGTTTACCCCTTTAGTGTCTAGTGACAAAGCATAAACATTGATGGAATCAAAACTGGGAGGGTCAAAAGATTGGGCCCACTTCCAACTATTGGGGTGGTAGTCTAGCACTGTGTATCAAAGTAGTTTCTTTTATGAAGTTGCAACTGGATGTTTTCAAGGTGACTGTCTACTTTATGTGTCAGTACGTCTACACAGAAAAAAGTGCACAAGAAAAGACAGTTTCAAATCACTTAATTCACATCTTCCTGTCCTTATAGCACTAACATGTATGTTCATCATACCCCCTGGTTTAGGACCCGACCCAGCTTACAGTACACATACCTGTTTCCTTTAAGCTCACTCCTTTGTGTCATTATCTGTGCCATATTTCCCAAAAAGAAATAGCTACCTGTGGATCACACTCACTGATGCCTGTCTCCAGCAGCCAGTCCCCATTTGCTCCACCATCCACCAGTGTGCCCACAGACTGACCCTCATCCAACACCCAATAATGTATCCCACTCTATGGGATTGCCTGGCTTTACACTCTGCGGTTGTTCCTCCAAAACACTTCCTGGTGCCAGCTTAACCATGTCTAATGGTCTATTAAGTCTGGAGGCAAAGAATAAACATTGGATGAAAGAAAGCATGATGGTTTAACCCTTTGACTGCCCTTAAGAAGTTTATATATGTCTGTAAATAACTGTCCTGTTTTGCCCGTAGGGCACACATTGGTGGAGTACTCCTTGTGCGCCATCCACCATAGCCAGAATATTACCTTTTAGCAGCTGCAGTCTGGGCCTCCAATGGGGTGGCAGTGAAAGGGGTATTTCAGTTCACTTCCAGCTGGCCAAAGAGTCATCCACTGCAAGCCGAAGTATCACTTTCATTCGCACCCAGGAAAGGGCACTCAGCCAATCAAGTAGCTGGAACAGCAGGCAAGAATACATAATCTCCACTTGCTGTTTCTAGCAACCAGAGGCCCATTCCCAGAGTGGTGCCACATTTTTTTTTTTTATGGTGGGGCAACATGGAGCTTTGTGCTGCAGTCCTGGCACTCCCCCTGAAATGGAAAAGGGGCTTAGTCACCTTTCCGATGGCTGTGGCCATCTTGTTTTTTTGTTTCTTCTTTTTTTCTCGTGCAGCCAATCTGATGAAATAATTTTTTTTTTGCTCCCGGGCAGATCACCCGGTATGAATAGCAATCAAGCCCAAGTAGGGGGGGCTTCCAGGCTGGTAATGGCCCACAGCCCTCGCCGAAGACCTTGCATGGGCTGGCGGGTTGTTACTGATAGCTTCTGACCATCACATTGGCCCCTGGTTCCAGAGATCAGCAATCCTCGGTAGGAATCTTCGAAAGATTGCTTTCTTTTCCTGTGAGTCCATAGAACTGACAGAATAGATTAGTCTCTTAAATGATCAAGTAAGACATCATCAAACAAGATAATGTTTATGTGAGCAACTGTA
Source organism: Ambystoma mexicanum (assembly GCF_040938575.1). NCBI lineage: Eukaryota > Metazoa > Chordata > Amphibia > Caudata > Ambystomatidae > Ambystoma > Ambystoma mexicanum. The sequence goes on along the minus strand of NC_090927.1, from coordinate 218,583,120 downwards.
ACAGGGAGAGAAGAAGGCATTCTTACAGGTCTTCTGAATAGGACTTGGGGAAGACTTTGTCTTGTTTTTCGGTTGGGTGTACTGCGGATTGTGAGAAAAACCAACAGAAGGGCATCAGGCCACTTCAACCCAGTCTCTTGACACAGTTTGGATAATCCATTGTTTTTAAAACACTGTCTATCATTCTACTGTCCCTGAGATTGCGGACGGGGAGGACAATGAAGGGTTGTTTGAGCATTAAAACCAGTAAGAAGATATTTAATGATTTGGTTGCCAAAGTAAAGTCCCCTGGTTACTGGTGACTGGGATCCTGAACCTCATTATGAACTCTCAACTCTCATATTGAGATCTTTGCAACAGTTATTTCATCTGTTCGCCAGTATGGGTACCCCTTAACCAAATTAGAAAAGACGTCAAGAATAACTAGCACATACTGAAAGTTATGGAAGTGGGGTATTTGGAGGAAATCTATTTTAAGGTTCATAAATGGACCATAGGAAAGACAGTGTTCCCTTTGAATGGTCGCTATAGTATTGTCCACATTGCTTTGGAAAAACATGAAACATCATCTGCAAATGTTTTGAGCTAAAGATGCAAAGTCAAGGGTGAACCAGTACTTTCTGAAGGTGGAAATCATGACACTTTGTTTCCCACGTGAGCCTGTCCACAGTATATCCTGACTTGATGGGACAACAATGTCTTTGGGGCTACTAAGTGATCCTGTCGATATCTTCAAATGGAAACCTCATGGAGCTGCGCCCCTTGTGGACACAAGTGTCCTCTTTGCAAAAAGAGGCATTTTCTTTTATAAGGGCCAATGCCTCTAGAGTCTTGAAAGGAGGCTGTTCTGGGACCTTTCTCATGGGCACTATATATTCACCTTGTGAGCCTGTTAGAGTAGCCAATTTTGCAGTGCAATCAGCAAAATTATTACCACAGCTCACTTCCTCATCTAAAGGCTGGTGAGCTGCACATTTGATTATAGCTATTTGTTGGGTATGGTAATGGTTTTTAGAAGGTCTGTTGATTACTGATGGCTCTTACTAGGGGAGCCTGATGAGGTCAGGAGGCCATGCTGCTTCCATAGCTGTCTGAAATCGTGATACACTCCACACTCATGGTGTGAGCCTGTGTATAAACTGACTACCTGCTGTTCTGACAGTCTGCATAACCTTGTGATTTCACGAGTTCTACTACTTGTGCTGGGGTGACATACAGTAGTTTCCCACTTTCTGCAACCTCTCCTGGGGCACAAACCACAAAACCTGAAACCAAAATACCTTTTTGATCTCGATAATATGTCCCATCCACAAAGTAAATTAAATCTGCGTTGTGTAAGGGCGTCTCACTAAGATCACCTTGGGGAGTGTACATGCAGTCTGTGCTTGTAATAACTTTATGGATGTCTGCATCACTTGGTTCCCTCTGGTGTGGGTAGCAGGATGCTGGGTTCAACATGGGGCAACTGGGCAGAGTTCAACAGTAGGACCTCATATTAGTTTGCTCAAGAAATAGATGTGTGCTGAGTTTCAACTGTAAGGAAACCATAGAATTTGGGACTGGTACTTCCATTTTAGAACCAAATTCAACGTTTACTGATTGTTGAACTGCTTTAGCTGCTGCAACTACTTACCACAAGCAAAGAGACATGCCTGCAGCTACAGGATCTAGTTCTTTGCTGTAATATGCAATGGACCGTTGATGAAACTGATCTGTGTTGGCACTGTGAGGCCATCCGCTTTTTCATGACAACACAAAGTAAACTTGAACTTGTTATTTAGTAAACCCAATGCGGATACTGAACCAGTTTTCTCTTCACTTCAGAGAATGCGTCCTTTGTCTCTCTTGACCATTGTAAAGGTTCAGCTCTTTTGGGCATCATATACATTTGCAGAGGGTTCACTAATTTTGCAGATCCTTATATCCATTGCCTACAATAACCCCCAATACAGAGGAATGCTCTAATCTGGGTGATTGTTTGAGGTTTTGGAATCTTGTATGCAGCCTCTTTTCTAGAGGCGGCTATGTCTAATGACCCATTACAGTAACTTAACCCAAGTAGTTACCCAACCCTTCCTTCAAGACACACATAACTAAGAAAACTCAGGCAGCTTGGTATCAGCTCTCCCTCCTGCGGAAAGTCAAGCCCTTCCTCCATCTGGACAGCTTTAGATCCACTGTTCAAGCACTGGTGCTAACCCACCTGGATGGGGGCAATTCACTCCTCAAAGGTCTCCCGTCGTCCTCCCTTGTGCTGCTGAGAAGTGCCCTACAAACTGCCCCATGCTTCATCTAGGGTCTACAAAGATATGACCAGATCACCCAATCCCTCATTGACCTTCACAGGCTCACACTGCATGCATAAATCACCTTCAACTCTTGCTGCATCATCTACAAGGCAGTCACTGTCAAGTCACCCAGCTATCTCACTGAGAAACTAAGCATCCCCGGTGGACAGTGCACCAACAGAAGCCAGGACACGTGCAGACTTGAAATCCACTGCTGCAAAAAGGAAAGGACCAGAAAACAAGCCTTCTCTGCCAATCCCCCAAGACTATGGAACCTCCTCCCTGCTAGCATCAGACTCGCCCCCACCCTCCTACATTTCAGAAAAGAACTCAAAACCCACCTCTTCAAGGAGACTCTTCTCCTCAGGTCTTTTTCTTTTTTGTTTGTCGGGTCAGCTGCGGGGGGTGTCCCCCGCAACACCCGCTCACTATACTATATAGTATACTAGTACACTATACTATACTATATAGTATACTGGTACACTATACTATGAAGTATAGTTAGCGGGGTGTTGTGGGGGCCACCCCCGCAGCCCTCGCAGCCTTTGTTTTTCTTTTCTTTTTTTACCTACCCCAACAAAATATACATACCACAAATGGTTCAAACGTTTTGCATTTCAAACTTTTGATGGTATGTATTTTAGGTCTTTTGGTGGGGTAGCTAAAATGGATTTGGTAATTTCAGGCTGATTCCGTTGGTACGCTTGTTCAAAGGAGGTTTGCCTGGCAACTTTGGTGCTGGACTGCTGTGGTGGCGGGACAAAGATTGATATGCAAATTGATATTCCTCCTTTGTGAAAAATACATTGAGTAAAAAGCGATGGCTGCGGACTCTCAAAGTGGGAAAAAACCACAGAACTAGTTATCATGCTATGTTGTTTCTAGAGAGGGGCGCCTGCTACCCTTTGTGTATTTTTGCAGGGAACTTGGGGTTGGTCACCCTAGGTTACCTGGGGATCCCAGACATGGACCCTTGTTCACTGTGCTCAGAGAGAAACAGCTCCACCTCACTGTTGAGGTCCAACAAAACTGAAACATGTGTCTGGGGTTCCTGTTGGCGTTTGTTCAAAGGAGGTTTGCATGGCATTTCGGTGCTGGACTGCTGTTGTGGCAGGACAAAGACTGTTATGCAAATAGATATTCCTCCTTTGTGAAAAGTACAGTGAGTAAAAAGCAATGGCTGCAGACTCTCAAAGTGGGAAGAAACCACAGAACAGGTTATCATGCCATATTCTTTCTAGAGAGGGGCGGCTGCTACCTTATTTGTATTTTTGCAAGGAACTTGGCGCTGGTCACTCTAAGTTACCTGGAGAAACCTAGACGTGGACCCCTTGCTCACTGTGCTCAGATAGGCACAGCTCCACCTCACTGATGAGGCCCAACAAGGCTGAAACATGTGTCTTGGGCTGCTGTTGGTACTCTTGTTTAAAGGAGGTTTGCCAGGCATTTCCGATGCTGGACTGCCCTTGTGGGTGGGACACAGACTGATATGCAAATGGTTATTCCTCCTTTGTGAAAACTACAGTGAGTAAAAAGCAATCGCTGTGGACTCTCATAGTGGGAAAAAACCACATAACAGGTTATCATGCCATTTAATTTCTAGAGAGAAACCTTTTTGTATAGTTCCCTATCTTACCCCAATCTCTTTTTCTTGGGCATAATCAGATATGGCTGCTATCGATTATTTTGAAGCTTTTTCAAGGGTGTCCTGCACATGGACCTGCAGTATTGTGGCATGTCAATGTCTGCCTAACCTCTGGAGGCATCACTATTCTCATGTGCGGATTCCTATCTGCCCAGGCCAAGTCATAACATTGGCTAATGGTGAGGATGCCCTTGATGAACCGCTGTGGTTCATCTCTAATGTTGGGGAACTCCTTGGCTAGTTCACGCATATCTCTCAGTGTCAATGGACAGTGACTAATTGGTGTGCCCCTCGTTTTGTTGGCAGTGCTCCCGGTGAGTGCCACAATGGTGCTTTCAACAGAGTAGAGTCAGGTTCATGTAACATGCCTCCCCTCATCACAGATGGGGTATAAGAAGGAGGATTATTTGGCATAAACGCTGCTCCGGGAGCAACTGAGCTGCTTGGCCCTTGCTTCACTTGTGCAACAGAGGCTTATACTTGATGAATCCCTGTGGTAGACAGCTGTGTGACACCTGGCATCGGGGCATTTGCCCTTCTAGGTGCCGTGCTGCGGACACTAGTGATAGTGATAATGTCCTCTGTGGATTCATCATCCTGCTTGACGTCCCTCTTCTCGTCTATGATCTGGGGCACAATAGGATCAACAATCTGCCAATACTTCCCCCCCTCAGCACCCAAATGTGTCCCCTTAACCGCTCATTGGCATCTCCAAGCCCCCTACCTTTGACATGTTGTGTCCCGCAGTAACTTCCTGCAGCCACATTGCATATGCCCCTCTTGGGCTCGTCTTCCCTTCTTGGGCTTCTAGGTTGTGTCTTAAAGCTGCCAAGTTATCTAAATTAAAAGCGCCCTTTATCAGAAATTGGGTATACCTGTTGCGGTAGCAGATGCCAAGCCTCAAGAAACATGCACGTGGCACTACTGTAATTGGCGTACATGAAATGTGCAGGAATTCCCTTAGAAGGAGTGCCCACCTGTTTACTGTGTTCATTGCTCATTTTCTGTCCCCCATTTTAGCTCCACTCACCACAGCACAGTTGCCCCTGCACCACTCGTACTTTGACACCACTCGTGTGCGGCCTTAAGAGGTGACTTACAAGGGCTCCGCTGAGTGGTCCTGAAAGGGTTTGTGGGACACTCTGTTCTCGTCCCAGCTTTCCCGGCTTAGTTTAGACATAACAAGACCAGAAACCAGATATACCAGAGAATCTGCCAACTTTCCAGACCAGCCAATGTCCTAAAACTGCAAATATTTTCACTGGTTTAAATCAGGACACAACAAGTACATAACTCCTATAATCATGATAAGAAGCAGGGCCAAAACAAACGGCAGAACCAAATCCCCCATCCAGAACTTCCAACCCATGATCAAATATCCCTAAAACAAATAAATGTCTTGTTTAGCCATCATGGAAAATCTGGGCTCCCCTGTGAGCCCTACGTGAGTGCACCTAATTGCGGCTTGCCCTTACCCGGCCACTCCTTGGACTTTTTAACTAAAACTCCTCACCTCTTTTAGGTCGTTTGTATGGGGTGTTCGAGAGGAGGCATGTGCTCGGTGTGTGGTGCCTTTGCATTGTTCCACAGCTATGAGTTGTAATGCCAATCTCTGCAAGAAATCAGTCTCACTATTCTGAAGGTAGCAAACTGAGCTGATTTATTCATTGGCCTCATTATAAGTTTGCCGGTCCGGGAACTACGGTACTGGTACCGGTAAGCATGCCGGTACTGTAGTTCCCGGACCGGCAAACTACGAGTTGTGCTCGCGGGTGTCTTTCTGCCCGCCAGGTCGAGCACAGCATGTCGAATGCACCGGCACCGTTATAAACAGTGCTGGCGCACCCTATGGGGCTCAATGGGAATGGGGAGTAATGGACTCCAGCCCCTGGCAATGGGGACCTACAGGGTCCCCCAAAGTCAGAATGGCCCTGTACGTCCCCATTGCCAGGGGCTGGAAAAAATGCAACTCCGGCGGCAGCCATGCCTGTTTTACAGGCACGGCTACCGCCAGGGTTGTAATGAGGCCCATTGACTTGCAGGTCATGGAACGTAGAGGAGCAACCCTACCAATTCCATCTCACCAATCTTTCCAGCTTTCTAGGGCTGCTATCTTTATACTCTCATGGTCACCTGAGAACATTCTGCAGGGGCAATCACATCATTCATATATTAGAGTGTCAGGCGTTACTTTTCATGAACACATATTCTGTAAATGCTTCACAGTTCTGGTTTAATTTAGCCTGCAAGGGGGCGGTGATTACTTCTGTCAAAGTACATCTGATCTGCCTGATTAGCCGAGGGGCATCCGTCCACCACCATCATCTCCCTGCGGTACTTACGGTCATGAGTTTATTAGGAAACAGTCTCTTTTAACAGTTCCATAAAAGGATATCACAGCATGGTATGCAGTGGAACACTGCCCAAAGCACCTGCCATAAGGGTCTGTTTCCTTGGTTGAGCCGCACCAGAAAAGTGTTTGGATGAGTGACTGCAGATTGTAGGTCTGGACACTGGCATTGAGTGTGGCTGGTGGCAGCATCAGAAAAGGATGCACCTTTAGATCATGGTACATACAGAGGCTCATCTCTAGATGCCACTAGAATCATCCTGTTTTCATTCAACCAATGTTAAGTCATCGGCTATTGGTTATGCCCTGTGACCTCCAAACCAGCTAAAGTGGCCACTGAGAATTGTTAATGGGCAGACACAGTGGACACTTCCGCTCCCCCCCCCCCCCTTAGCCCCCAACCCTTGCAGAAACACAGGCCACTGGTCGTGGCCACTGGCAACTCTGTCTGGGGCTGGCCCTCAGCCCTGCTCTAGTCTTCACCTCGCCATTGGCCAGGCACAATGGCCCCATGGTCTCAATAGTGAGTCCACAGGCCTGTGGCAATGAACAGTTGCACCTTTGCCCATGGCAAGACATTGCCCATGATGAAGGCCCTTCCAGCGTGCTGGAGTTTCCCATTATGGGTCTGCAGGCCACTGGCCATTGTCTGTAAGCATGACCAGTGATCAATGTCCCAAGGGCGTGGCCTTCAGCCATGTCCCAGTCAGCCCTGGTAGCTATGGTGGTCTACAGGCTGCACACTCGAACCCGCAGACCCGCCCATAGTAGCCACTGTGTATGGTCTATTGGTCCAGGCTGGGTCTTTGAATCAAGCTGGGCAGTGTCGGAATCCAATCGTGGACCCCAAGCTGATCCGGTGCCCTGCAGGCCGCCCCAAAGCCCTGTTCACCAACCAAAGGCTGTGAGCCCCACAGAGACATTGGTCTTTTTGGCTATTTTGGGAACTATTGCACCCCTCAGTTGGCCCTCTAACCTTACCTATGGCTGATGGGTGTTCCAGGAGCCTGCACCATGCCCCTTTTAAAAATATTTGCCCGAGCAGCAGCATCTGCAGGACACTGCAAAAAATCAGTGAATAGTGATGGCAGTCATTTCGAAACATTTCCTGGGCCCCAAAATGAATCCGATTGGCTGATGTTCAACCAGTCAATCTGGTTGCCCAATAGTAACATTGGTAAACAACGTTTTGCAAAATGTGCAGCCAGATTTACAACAACGTACTGGATGGATCAATGTACCAGTCATATAGCAAAGGAGTAGACCACTCGCTTTGACATCAGAGCAGAGCCTGCTGACGCAGGTTCGAATCCCGGCTGGGCCAAACTCACCCTCTCCTTCCGAGGTCGGTAAATGATCATCACGCACCATGGGGAATAAAAAGCAGCGCCTGAGCGTTCGTAGCGCTATAGAAATGAAAATAAAAATGTGTATCATACCACGAAAGGACTGTGAGCCACACCCTATTATTGATATCTTTAAATAAGTCAATTGGCATTGTCGTTGCTAAAAAAAAAAAAAAAAAAAAATGTGCATTGTCGTTGAGTACGCCGATTAACAATGACCCACCTCCCCTTGCATTGTGTGCTGGGCATGGCCACAATGCATGCTGCGCCCGAGGCATGAAGCCATGTCCCTTGCACGGTGACCACGCCTGCATCGGTATGGACACCATCCGGCAGGCTATTAGTATACCTAATACAATGAATTGGGACAGTACTTATTAAGGACACTGATTCTAGCAACTCCTGTCTGAGGTATGATACTGGCCCATTGTTATTACTCTGTGTTGGTTCTGGATTGAAGGCTATTTTCATGATTCTGTAGCATTTAGATTGAGCACTTGAGAACATTCTAAAAAAGTGTAAGCACAAACAATTTGCAAGTTAATTAGTGGAGTTCAAGAGTGGAGAGCAGACTGGACAGTCCATGTTCTTCACAAATCCTTGAAATATGTCTTTCAACTCAATGCTGTGGCTTTACACTCTGCATTCGACAATCTCCCCCATCTCTGTTTACAAGTTGAGTTTCCCCATCAGTCTCCACTAGGATTTAGGCTCTTGACCCCTTCATCCTGCTCTAGACAAGTGCATCCTTCACTCCTCTGCTCAGTTTTGGCATTCGCGACAAATAGTTCCCACCGCAATGTATTTATACAGCAGTATTGGCTGCAGAGACCTAAGCCTTGCAAGACGCATTCAATAAACATGCTTTCACTAAAAGGAGTGATTTAAAATGGCTCTCTTTCTATGACTCTTCTGATTTAAGTTGAGCCAAGGAAATAATATTTACATAATAGTTGGCTACTTAAATCCAGCTCGTAACACAGTCTTAAATTGCAATAGCACTGAACAGTTTTGAAAGGATAGACAATACAGTGATATATCCCAAAATATTTTTGTGATGAATACCTACCACCAGTATATTTTTCAGGTAATTCTTCTTCTTCCTCTTCTTGTTATTATTAACAAAATTTAAAACAAGCAGTTTACTTCTGGCTATACGAGTTGCAGGGTATAGAAAATACACACTCACGTCAAATTCAGATGCAATTTCAACATAAAGCAATGCCATGGAAATTAAAAAGTAAATGGTGGGTAGAGATGACACTTTTAGGGTGGACCGCCAGGCAGGCAGAGCCTTTTACTAGTAGTCCGCAGGTGCAGAATTCATGGAAGGCCTAACTCCTTCCCAGCCCAAAGGAACGTAAGGTCCAGACAAGCAGCAAGGTGTAACAGAGGTTTATTACAGCCAACACAGGGAACTAATTTGCGGCAGCCATTCCGAACACCTCTCAGCGAACTCTGGCGCGCGGCATCACTCTTGCGTCACACTCCAGGCCCTTCGCCAAAAAACCTAAGTACACTTAGATAGGCTGTCCAGTGGTAGTTCCCCTATAGTAGCCCATATAGAAAGTTATGTATTGGACCAGGCCATGTCAGGGTTCAGACTTGGGCTATCCCCCATATTTGCTACAACACAATTCTTACAGAGTGCGGACACCATGATTGGTCAGTGATCCCGGCTACCCACCCCTTGAGCCGGGAGTTCTGATTGGTGGAGCGCGGGCCCCCAAGCTTGGGTCAAACTCTGTTCCGAGCCTGCGGGACACCTGCTCTCGGTGCATGTGCAACTATCTGTCTATGAGGTGCAACTATGTGTCCGCACCATAACTGTGTGCGAGCCATCATGGCATTGAGCATGCTGCATTCCCAGCGCAGGACTGTAGCTGGAGTCTAACAGATTTGTTGCGACCATTGTCTGGACGGTGAGACGGTTGGCTCTTCCCAGCCACCAGATCTTGGCTCCTCATCAGGTCGGCGGGATCACATGCTTGGAGAACACGTTTGTGAGCTCCAGGGCTCTGAATTATGCTGTATTTTACAGGGACTGAACTCGTCCGCAGATGGTGTTACTTTGGTTCAGAGTGTGGAATGTCACTTGCGACATTACGACCTTGGCAATGGCTTTGTCCCTGCCGCAGTGATTCTGCTTGCAAAGCACCCTGTGCCCATTCAGGTTTTCTCGAGAGGGTTATGGCCTACTTCGATTTCCTAAGCCGTGGTCTGGCTTTTATATACTCCCGAAGTGTCCATAGATTATTGTGTCGTGGCTGTCAGGTCCCTCGAGTGCTCCTGTCATGCCATAGGGTTAGTTGCATATAGCATCTGCAAGCATTTACACGTTCGCTTCTGGCTTCTTGCATTCTTGCGTTGCTGCGGCAAGCTAATTACAAAAATAATAAACGTCCAGACAGTATGTTTTTTGTCGCCGTCCTCTAACTCATACAACTGTATACGTGTGTTCTTCATGTAGTCAGGCGTGTGAGTGTCCCAGATGTGCAGATGGCAGGTGTGCTTCATGTCTGATGCATCTATGTCATCGTGGTATCTCTAATGACTGGGGCATGGCTTCTCAGTGCGTTAGTCGATTCTGTCCATATAGCTGTCTCCAGCTCCGTCTTGTGTATCTTTGTTCAATTTGGGTCATGTTCGCACGGCTCTAGAATTTAAGGATCTGGTGAGTGGGTATCCCTCATGGTATTAGTCAATTGGGGGAGCAGTGAGGATTGTTGTGAGCTCATACAATTGGTGGCCATGTTGTCTTTGGTATTTCTTCCTATTCGAGGGTCTTCCGGGATGGGAGGCATATTCTGACATTCCCCTGCAACCCAGCAGAGCACTGAGGGGGAGCCCCTCGAAGTAGTAGTTCCAGCTCTGCTAACTGGTGAAATGAGGCTGGCCTTTTCGAGGACCTTTTGTGGGCGGATCAGAGTAAGGCCTTGGTGGACAGAGAAGCATGTGCTGACGTGCTCATTCCTTGGGTCCAGGATTGAGCCCCCACTGACAGAGAGGAGCCTGGCGACGGCGATGGAACACCACCATGTGAGCCTGTTGTCACAGAACAACTGGATCGGGTGGCGTGCACAGAGCCTGGCCGACCGCCTGACCGGAATTGAGCAGCAGATCTCACTGGGCGGGAGATAGGCGAGTACCCAAATGGACCACCGGGGAGAGGGTTGCAGGCAGATGTGGAGGGACTGTGGACTGGCCTGCCCAGCTGAAGTGCTCAGGTGTGAAGAGCAGGGGCATAGAAGCACAGTGTGGAGAGTGAGTCTCACGAGAGCCGTGATCCCAGCAGCCTCACAAGACTCAGTGTGAGCGCAGAGAGCAGGAAGTGCAGCTAGGGAAGCACAGGCGATAAGGACAAGTGGAGGGAGCCGCAGAGGGTGCCCATTCCCAACACTCCTTATATATGTATATGCATGTATATATATTTATAGAGAGAACTTTACCAGGACTAATGCTGCCCTCTACTGGGCCCAAGACTTATGCTTTGAGACTCCCTGATTTAGCAATAAAGCAACTGCTTATAGTTTGTGAGGAATTGCAAATAACCACTTTTATCATCAAGCCACAGTGTCACTTCATCCTCTTTTTACTACATAATTGGCGACGAGGACCAGGAGTACCCCCACGTATCCAAGATGCAGAGTGCAACACCACTCCCGGCCTTTCTCCGGTCTCCAGGTAGGCCTGCAATTTCATGGCCTCAATGGGAATCGCTATTTACCACCTCAATGCAATTGGGGGCACTGACTACCCCCCGGCCAGAAAATGGGCCATGGTGTTAAATGCCATAGGAGTAGAGGACCAGAGAATTTATGCAGGGCTAAACCAGGAGGAGAATGAAGATGAAGACAATGACGTGTTTAATGAGGCGATTAGGCACATAGTGATGCGATTCTCCAACAAGGAAAACACTGTGCTGCACCAAATACAATTCTATACTAGAAAACAAAAAGCTGCGGAGCTGGTAGACAATTACGTCACGAGGATGCGAGAGCTGGCAGCTTTCTGTGGCTTGGGGAATCACACTGAAAGCATGACATGTGACATGCTGGTGGTCCACACCAATTTGAGGAAGGTACAGGATAGGTTTATAGTGGAGAAGGAGTTGTTACTTGACAGAGCAATCCAAATTGCCAGTGCCATCGGAGAAACCTCAAGCAGGCACAGCGAAATGACGGGCAGTGCGCTTTGCCCTGAAGTGAATGCCATGCAGTTTTGGGTCCATAAGGAAAAACAAAGGTGGGATGCCAAGGACGAGAGGTTCGGGAGGAAAGAACCACTGAAGTGCCACACGTGTGCCAGCACCCAACGACCGGTCAGAGCACAGGTACGGAATAGTGATGGTCGATTACCTGTCTAAATGGGTCGAGACTGAGTTTGCGGCTTACATCAGCACCACAGCGGTCAATTAAGTATTGACAAAGGTTTTTCATAGGGAAAGATTGCCCAAACAAAGTGTTACTGACAATGGGGTCCAGCTGGTATCCAGAGAAATTGAGAGATTCCTCATGGGGAATGATATAATATAAAGCAAAGCTTTTCTGTACCATCCTTAAGCCAAAAGATTGGTCGAAAGGATAAATAGATATGTTAAAGGGGCATTGCAGCTGGCCAGAGCCTCAGGCATGGAAGCATACAAGACAATCAAAGAGGCAATTGCAGCCCACCGCCTCACTCTCAACGGGGCTACAAATATGTCGCTGCTCCACATGCTGTGTGGAAGAAGAGCGATTTCCTCACTTATACCTCAGTGGTTAACAATAGTTAGAGAAGATGAGGTGAGGACATAGAATAGGTTGTGTGTAGAATCAAGAAGAGTAAGGTGACCATGAAGAGCAGAGGTGACAATAGGACAGCTGCCCAGAGAACAGAGGTGCAGGCGGGCGACATGGTCAACATTCGCCATCCTCAAAAGGATCAGATTACTGGATCAAGGTTCAGTAACCCTATTCCGGTAGTGCAGAGAGAAGAAAATCATGTGTGTACCCAAGATGCAAACGATGGAACCTGGAAAGAGTAGCTGAGTGGCAAAGGTCATTGGAAGGATTGAAAGAACCTCAAGTGAGAGAGTTCAGTGGACAAGAAAGAGGCAATACACAAATGCCTAATGCCAGTGACGTGGAAGCTGTGGGGGGAGCACCGCAGAGAATGACGAGCACAGGTCCAGCACAGGAAGTGAAAGAGTGAGCCAAGAAAAGCAGGGTAATGAAGTGTTGCTGAGAATGAATGCGAGAACAACCACAGAGTTGCCTGTCAGAAAGAGTCCTAAAGGTCAGCCCCATCGAGAGAAGTGCAGATCTGCCAGCCATGAAGACTATATGATGCAATGGGACATTCCTGCTCAACAAAAAGAGGTATGTGGAGAGTGAGTCTCGTGAGAACTTCGACCCCGGCAGTCTCGTGAGACTCAGTGTGCAAACAGAGAGCAGGAAGTGTGGCTAGGGAAGCGCAGGCGATAAGGACGAGCCAGGGAGTGTGCCCAGCCCCAGCACTCCTTATATATGCATATGCATACATATATTCACGGAGAGAACTTTACCAGCACTAATGCTGCCATCAACTGGGCCTGAGACTTCTACTTTAGGACTCCCTGATTTAGCAGTGAAGCAACTGCTTATAGTTTGCGAGGCATTGCAAATAAACAACCCCTTTTACCATCAAGCCACAGTGTTACTTCATCCTCGTTTTTCTACACCCAGGCTTACGTACATGAGGAAACACGACCTTGGGACAATAATGGATTCCCTCATTTCTTTAATTATAAGACAGGGAAAGGATCTTTAGCACTTCTGTCCTTACTTAAAGCTTTTATTTTAGGAAACACAACCGGTGTTGGGGCCAACTACCCCATCATTATGGGGGGCGGGGGAACTCAGTCTTAGCCTGGGGATAGGAGAGTATTTATTTTCTCTCACCGAAGAGGAGAGGGCTTTTTTGGTACCCACAGTTCTCTAGTTGATTCCTCCACATCAGGTAAGGCCCTCTTCTATCTGGATCTCTCGCTTCAACGGGTTATCGAGCGGTACATGGAAGCTTTAGTGTTCGGAAGGGGATTATACCTTTGTAAATGATAGGTCTCATAGCATTTCTGAATATATGAGTCCCAATGAGATGGTGGAGGTGGATACAGGGCTTTGAGGTTATCAATAGGCCAGAAAGTGATCATAACCCTCTATCTCTCGAATGGGCTACAGAAGAGTTTGGTAGGGAAGAATTTGAAACATTCGGCTGTAATTACTTGGGGGCAAAGAGCTAGTCTGCTCCATTGGAATTGCAGGGATAATACCGTACTAAGATATGATATGATATGGGATTTATAACGCGCCTATACACAAGTGTTTCACGGCGTGACGAGGCAAGGGAGGGGAACAAAGGGAGGACGGACAACGATCCTACTAGGCCAGATGTCATTCAGATCGTGCAAGTGCATGGGAAGGGGGCAGGGACAGTGCAGTACAAGGGAATAGATAATAACAATAAGTAAATTAACGGCCAGCATGTGGCAAGGGTAAGTGCAGACATCAGGTGTCAAGGGCTGGTAGGGGGACTGTAGAGATACAGAAACAGTCCCCAAGTGTGGGTGCTGCCTGGTAGTACCAAGGTAGTATCTGCAACAAGATCCGAACTCAGGTCAAGCTTAAGTTACAATACAGACGGACTTTATTAAGCCCAGTAAGACTATATTTAGATGCATGGTTTCAGACAAGGAAAACAAGACACGTTCTCCTAAATCCTGCTGTCTGCTAACTGCTAAAGCCCTGTTGGAGGTGTTAAAATGGCCGTTAGTGGACAATGCTGAGATAAGACTCAGACCTTGCAATATACGTCATCTACATCGGATAGGAGGACTGAAATAGCAATTATTATCATGGGAAGCGCTATGTGATGTAGCAGTGAGGTCAGATTACGAAATAGTTTGGAATGTCGTGCCAAGAATTCAGATGGTTTCGACACTGGTTGCTTACCAATCCCTGAAGTCCATATTGCTGAGGAGATTTTTTGGTTAAACATAGCAAGGAACTTTCAGTACTGAAGATAGGGCTCTGAATAACACTAGCAGTAACATTATGACTAGCTCAGGACTAGCTCAGGAAATTAGGGCTATTTGGAACTGCTGATGTTGAGGGAGTTGTCGGTTTTGCAAAGATAGAAACCATTTAAATCACTAGGGATAGACTGTGTCCAAAAGGACGTTTTCTGTTCATTGTTGGGTCTATTGGGACCTATCCTAGTACAATACACTTATCTCTACTAATCAAATCCAAGATAGATGGAAGATTGGGATAATTGTCCCGATCTACAAAAAGGGCAGCAAATCTCTTTGCTCCTCTTATCGACCAGTTACCCTATAAGCTGTTCTCAGGTGTCATTCTGAAATGCTTGTAGGAATGGGTGATATACAATAACATCCTTTTTGATTCACAATTATCTTTCAGACCAGGAACTTGTACAATACAGTAGTACCTGAATCTATATTTTATTTTGCCCAAATACATCCAGATCCTTGATTGTCCTATCTACGTGGCCTTTATGGACCTTTGATAACATAGATAGGAGTTTACTTTGGAAAACCCTTTGCGATATGGTGGCACCAAACCCCTGATCCGGATCCTGAAGTCCTTACATGTGAATTCCAGGGTTTGTGTGCAATTTGGGCTGGATGGGGTGCTGACAGAAAGCATGATGGTGAACAAGGGGGTTTGTCAAGCTTGCTTCTTCGCATCTCTTCTCTTTAATGTATATGTTAATTCCCTGGCCCCATATCTAGAGTCACTTACTGTTGATGTTCCATGCTGCGGAGCCAGGAAGTTGACAGTTCTCAGCTATGCTGGTGATGCTGTTCTCCTAGTAAAGACTCCAAGATCATTACAGGAAATGTACGAGGAATGGGGATTGCAGGTTAATCACCTGAAATGCTGTACAATGTTTGTTTCTTTGAAAGCAAAAAGGTTTCCGCTGAAAACCCTGGAAGTACAGCGATTGGGTTCTTGTTCCTCATTTCACTATTTAGGGGCCAGGTTCAACAGTGGGACTGGAGTGGGACCATCAGATTGAGAAGCAAAGAGTCAAGATGAGCCAAACTATAGGGAGAATTGTCAGACTGGCCAGGACAGTGCACAATTCCTCCATGGAACACATGCTAAAGGTCTATGAGGGTAAAGCAATACCCACACGAATTTTAGGGGGTTGGGATCTGGGGATATAAGGTAGACCACCTCTAAAAATACGAACATTTTTTTTCTAAGATGATTATTAATGGTCCATCCATCAGCACTGGTATATTATGTACACTTTGAAACTGCAATGATGTAGCCTATTGATATAATAAATGTGAGACGAATCTTGACATGGTTGTCATAATGGGCTAGCAACCATGGGGAATTAACAACCTCTCTGATGCCATTATACAGTAGGTTAGCTGACCCACAGAAAGTCTTTGTTATGCAAATTATCCTGGGCTTCATACTTTGATGACCCAGCAAGTATTGGCAGTGTTTCTAAGACTGTGGCCAAAAGTTGGACTGTGTACTATCCGGCCTCTATGAGGGAAGATGCAAAGAGTTTACAATCACAGGTAAGGACATATCTACCTTTGGCTGCAGTGGACAGGCCTGCAGCTTATTGGCTTCAGGTGTCCATACCTTGGCAGAGATCCCTTCTCTCCAAAGACAGCTTTAACATACTCCCAGGAAGGACAGCTATGCAGAAATGGTCTGATTGTGATGATGGTGGTCCAGATTGCAAGTGTATCTTGAGGGTAGAGGGGTTTGGGGGGTGAGACCCTGATTCATTGTGTAGGGTTCTGTCCACTTTTCCATGATCTACAAGCAAAATACTTAAAGAATATACCTCGCGACGTTGGAAAAGGACTCTTCATCCGGCTGTGGTGTTTTTGCTAAGCTCAACAAAGCCAGTGGTTAGGTTTGCTATTGCTTGTTCTTTAAAAGGTTTGGAGGAGACGTGGGAGGGTAGCGATGCCCTGTTGTAATCTTACTGCGGTTAGGGATGCATTGTGAAGAATTATTGTTGATTTCAGGATGAAGTGTGTTATAGTTTTGATGCCGGAAATTGGTTTTAGATTATTTTGGATGTGTGTATTCATTTTATGAATTATATGGAATGT
Source organism: Ambystoma mexicanum (assembly GCF_040938575.1). Lineage (NCBI taxonomy): Eukaryota > Metazoa > Chordata > Amphibia > Caudata > Ambystomatidae > Ambystoma > Ambystoma mexicanum. The sequence goes on along the minus strand of NC_090927.1, from coordinate 218,566,361 downwards.
GTTTGTTGTGATGGTTTTATGGATTTGTAACAGTCCCAAATAAAGTGATTGATTGATTGATTGATTGATTGATTGACTTAACGGAAGTTTGGCATTCCTTCAGGAAGAGGAAGGTAAAAACCGTGAGGAAAGAACTCGCAGGCGTATTGTTCTTATTGAATATGCCATCAATGAAGGAGTTACACTCTGTATTTTCTTGGCGAATGAATTGCTGTAACATTCTTCTTTTTGTAAATGCCTAATAATATTTATTTGTAAAAAAAAAAAAAAAAGGTAAATGGTGTCCTGCCTTTTGCCAGAAATGTTCCTAATGCGTTTGTGTGAAGTGTGCATGGGGCCAGTGGTCGAAGTGGGCAGGGGCGGTTGATACCGTTGCTTTTTTTTTAAATTAAGTTTTACTGTGTCTATGCTTTTAGTTTAAAAAGTAACCGTTCCAGAATTATTTCGTTTTAGAATCAAAGTGTTGGAAGAAGTTGAAAGTTGCACTTCAGTACACTTCAGTGCACTGCACTGCACGCTCCCTTAAAGCGTTTGTTTGGGGTTTGGATAACTGGCTGCATCTGCATTAGCACAAAAGGCCCAATAAGGTAAAGGCACTCCTATAATGCTACTTCGACACATCCCGCAAAGGCAAACCTTCATACACCTTCTTCTTTTGGGGTTTGTCATTTCTTTGCTCTTAAATAACATGTGTTATTACGATTCGACTTCATCATGCTCAAGTTATCAATCAGCAGTAGGAGCTTAACTCGCTGAGCCACCTCACTCCCTAGTGGAACAGCCTTGTCCTGGCCTCTACTGTACTCTTTCTCACCCCCTGACAGAGTGCTCAAAGTAGCCACTTTCCCCGCTTCCGTCGCCATTTTAACATATCATTAGAAAACAGTCTGCAAATTGCAAATTCCGGGGCTCTATTAATATAGAACCCCAACTGCAGGAGTAAGTTAGGACAGGTCTAACTTACACCTAAGTGTGCTTGTTCCTTCCATCTTAACATTGCATTCACAAAGAAGCATCTCTAAGCAATGCAGTGCTGGAAATGGAACATTGTACTGGGGGAACCCTCTCATTCTTGGAGGGGCTGGCGTGGGAATGAGGGGTGGGCTGAGAGGCATAGCCATAGCCCCTGGTCAGGCCACACAATACAGTATCTCTTCATAGAATCCAGTTATGGTAATTTGCATAAAAGCATAGAGCATTATGGGAACATAATGGGCACAATTTTAAATTTTAAACATGTCTTATAGTGAGTCAGTAAGAAACGCTTCTGAGCGAATAATGGAAGTTGGGCGCTGTGGTTTTGATTGCTCACACCATAAGAAAAAATGTATGTACATTGCAGGACATATATAACAGTTTAGACAGCTGCAGCAAGTATGTAAGGCTTTGGCTGTTTCTGTATTCAGTTTTCCGTGCAGAGTTCACTTTCTCGGTTGCTCATGCATGTGATAACTCTGCTTCAATACAGATCTCGCTGCGAGTGTCCTGTTCTGAAACTGAGTTATCAGACGCTCAAGCACCCAAACCTCGAGCATACAACTTCCAGAAGGCTGGCAGCACTGCAGTGTCTTCTGAAAGCTGTCTGTTAGTTTAAGCGTGGATTGAAATCTTCAAAGAACATGTCATGGGCACGCCCCCGGGGGGCAGGGCCATGAAGCCATGGATAACTAAAGTTCCCTGAAGTGAGTTACACGTGCAGCTTTGTTCTCAAAGAAAAGAAAAGGCACCTGTGCCTAAAACTGTGGTCTTACGTGTGCCTGGTGTATGCAATGAGTAAGTGACACATTAGCAAGGTGTAATGGAAAGGGATTTAAAACATGCAACTTTAGGAATCTTTTATTCTCCTGATTTCAAACAATGTTCCCGTGTGTTGTTTTCTTTCCTAGACATATGTGCATTTGACAGCAATTTGTGCACTTTCCCACACTATCCCAAACGTATTTCCACACTTGTACCGCAACCATTCTGGTGTTCGTTAGTTGTGTAGATACGTCTGGTAAATGCCTCTGCAGATGTTTGTGAATAGCAATGTGAGTTACGACGTGGAGGCTGTTCAGCGTCACTTGCGTGGCTCTCTTATACCCAAAAGCCTACGCATGATCTGCTAAAGTGACCTTTATAGGAGTTTTGTGTAACATGCTATCTGAATACTGCGCAATTTACGCATGAATGTTCACTGCTTGGTTGTCAGAATTTCACGCATTCTTATCACGTCCATTGCTGTTTATAGCTGCCCTCGTCCATGGCCTGTACACACCCAGAACATCTTTTACGATATTCTAACACTTCCATGCCACCCTGCTTCTAACCAGCATTGTGGCACTCCCAAATAGATGGGCTACCCCACCTGTATGGCACTTGCCGGTAGTGAAATATCGCAGTAAAGACTATGGCATTGGTCTTTGCATAAAACAGAGTACACCAATATGCATTCTTATATGTGACAATGTATTTTTCAATTAATGATGTTTTAAAAACCAGCCTATACGGGCTGCTGAATCTATGTCACTGATATTCAGCTCCTTTTTCAAGGAGAATTACATACAAAAGTCATCATATTGTATTTTCATATGACTAACAATTTGTAGTGCTAATGACTTGTGAGGGTTAGTATCCAAAGTGACTCATGATGTGGTTAAGCTACATAACACATCTCTCTAGTCAACACTTCTGGAGTTTCTGGCACGAGCGAAGTAGTTGGCTGTGCTGGTGCCGTCTTCAGGACTTGGCAAGGGAGCGTGGAGGTATCTCTTCCAGACCCTTTTGGTGTGACATCTATAGGAGTAAGTGAAAGCTAAAATCAGATATTGGTGTCTGTGTGTAGGGAGTCGACACACCTACATGTTGTGCTGCGATAACGTCCTACCTGAGCCAGTTATTGGTAGTGTCACAGGTACGTAGAAGAAATGTTCTCTTCTTCTATAAAGGAGCCTATTGTGCGCCTTCTGGGTCTTGATCCTAATCAAGGTGGTCTGCTCAATGACCGCGTAGTTAAACTGTAAAGTTAACAGAGGCTATTAATCACCTTTGAATATTGTCAACAGATGGCAAGTTGCTTACTGTTGGAGCTGCATTCATTAATGCGGGCTATTTAAAGTAATATCTAGCTGGGCTTATCATCCTTGCTTACGGATAGCCAGCATGTCAGTAATTACACGGGTTACGTGCATATTACGAGATCCTTCGGTTTACAAATGGCCGCGGGCTGTGCGTTTAACAGTTATACAGTGCGTTCCTTAATGTGTGGTATACATTTTGACCCCCCTGGGATTCCAAAATGGTGGGCTGGTCCTCCTGCTAAGACCGCGACTCTAACGTCGGGTCTGGGGGCAGCACCGCTCTGTTGGGAGCGGTGGGCATACCTGCGTATGCTTCCTGCAGTGCGTAGCTGTACTCGGGATCAGTGGTACTTGCCCGCGCATGCGTCTTTGATATTAATGGACGCGTGGCGCGTAGCTAGGCAACAGCTGAGCGTATCACGCATGCGTGTGTGTCTAGTGCTCTCGGGTCGTCCGAGTGTTCTAGGAGCCACGGGAGCTGTGATACTATGATGTCTGATGTGAGATGAGTACCTTTCACAACTGGGTGCTCGAAAAGGGTGGGAAAAGCACGGGAGCTGTACGTGCTTCCCATTAATGTATCACAGGGCATGGACATTGTACATCACACACATCTCATGGAGAGTAACAAGTCGGGATCACATGATTGTCCCGGTGGCTTTACATCAACAGATGGAACATATAAAACATTCATGGCACATGCAAAAAAAACATACAAAAAAACCTTTGATCAATAACTCTTGTTTGTCTTGCAGTGTGTGGATGGTGACAAGTGTCTGCATGACATCTATCAAATTGGCTCGACAGTGGTACTGTAGGACTGGAAGGGTTGTCCCATAATGCTGGACAGGCCTGTACACCCCATGTGTGTGTGTAGTAGCATATGTTGAGTATGCTTTAGCAGCTGTGTTGCTTCAGAACAATAAGTTCCATTCTTTTGACACATTGAGTCAGTTTTTTACCATATCTAAACGGTGAATCCATTTCTGTTCGAGCTTCCTAAGTTCCAAATCTCTATCCCCTCCTCTTGCGTTGGCGTTGACTATTTGAAGGACGCACCACCTTAGTTCTGTGTGTTTGTGTTTCTTTTTGAGGAAATGAGCCACCATTGGCTTGTCTTCGACATTGTTTATTAGGCAAGATCTGTGTTCACAAATTCTTTGCCGCACCTCTGCGTCCTTCAAATAGTCAACGCCATATTGGTGTACTCTGTTTTATGCAAAGACTAATGCCATAGTCTTTACTGAGATATTACACTACCGGCAAGTGCCATACAGGTGGGGTAGCCTATGTCCTTGTGTTACAAATACTGTTTGATACCCTCATGACACAGGCCCCCCTGACTAAAAAAGAGGGCCATACACACCCCTTGTGAGTACATATATATACTCCCAAATAGATGCAGTCTGCCATCTTGCCTCCCTGCTACTGGAACTCCTATTAGGTCCATCACCATCCTGGTTGCCTTCCAGATGAGTGTCAAATTGCACCTCGTTTCCCTAGAACGCTGCGTTGCTAGGCCTGGAATGGATCCAGGGCTGTGCTAATGTTGGGACTGTTGGAACTAAGAGCTTCTATCCGGGGCTACAGCCAAAAGTCCTGCTGTGACAGCAATGTCATTTGACATTTAGTCACTAATTTTCCTCTCGTCCAGTGACCCACTAACTTCTATAAGGTAGGAGCTTGATTCACAAAAGTGGGCTCATATCAAGAAATCAAAATGATGCACTCTTTTGCATAATTCTAAGGAAAGTGAAGGCAACGGTATTCACAGCCATCACAAAGGCGACTTGCACATTTCTCCGGGATCAAGTGCCAGCACAAGTCATGCTCTGACTGCCCCCTTGGAATACATTTCTAGAGGAGCAGCTGTATACCTCTACAGGAGACCCCACCCCCTTCCTCCCATATGTTGGAAGCATGAGACCGTGCCGTGTTTGACACCTGCCGTTGTGCCAATGCCGCAGGGTGTGTTCGAAAGAAGATACCCGTTGAGACAACCTTACCAAATGTATCCCCGAAGTGATGACAAACTAAGGGAGGAACTCCCTGAAGGAATATGAAAAAGAGCAAAGAAAGAAGCTAGTGACGTCACAAGAGATATACACGACGTCCCGAGATACTGCCTGAAGAGGAAGAATGGATCCTACAGAAACTAATGACAAAATTAAGAATCAAGTGAGCTTTTTAATCGAATAAGATTACACGGAGTGCTACAGAAAATCAACCGTTCAATAATTCTACGAGCAAGTTGGGTAGTATGGCCTCTTGATGTGTGTTACAATAAAACAATAAAGTAAGTTTAAAAAAAAATAATAATAATAATTATACAGACGTTGCAACGCAACGTAGACTAAGTAACAATAGAATCTGGCTATACGTAGTAAATAGAATGCAGGCAAAGCAGCCATTGAATAGAAGCTGGACATCGGTATCATGAATTTAGTAAGCCAGGACCCATGAAGAGGGAAGGGAAAACTGTGTCGCAGCATGAATAAGCAGAATCGTGGAGCTGCATGGCGGGGTTGCATGGCCTGGAGTCAAAACTGTAGCAGCCAAGGTCAGCTATCTATTCTGGAAATGGTTGAACGTTGTTAAGGTGCAAAGAAAGAACACCAAGAGTGCCAAGTTGTAACGCTCACCTGATTTCCGTAGAGGCGCCGGTCTTGACTGGGCGTATACCGTATCTTCAAAGGTGATGTGTAACACACGGCTGGCTCTTTGGGCTGGACCTCTGTGCACTGTATGTCTGACTCGAAGGGTAAGATGTCTGCAGATAGAAAATATGGGATTAATGAACTGGGTTATTGAATGTCTCTCTCTTCTTCCCTTTCTCTTCTCCTGTAGAACCCCAAAGGTTAACGCTCTCACCTTAGGTAAGTGAACGCCGTGCTCTCCATCTGCCTCGGGGCAGGGTGCTGTAACCAGTTTCTTCACTGGATAAGGGGAGCAGGCCTCTTGACTTCAGAGGACTGGTGACCGTCGTTTACTGCACGAACGGTAAGTTTCGAGTAATTCTAATGTCTTTAAAGTCTTTAGTAATGATGTCTCTTGTTTTGCAGGGTTCCGGCGATGGTGGATGACGGGCTGAAGTGAGTTGAAGATGGAGCCCGTGTGATGAATAGAAGCGCCTGGAAGCACGTAAGTAAGCGCTTGTTGCCTGCTTCACGATGCGCTCTAACTGTCTTTTTATTTTGCAGGTACAAGTTCGGAGCAGCTGCAGGGTGCCGGAATACCCACTGGGTTAGATGTGGAAAGGAGTAATGGCCCGTGAGTATTAAAGTTCCCCAATGTCTTTAAACGCACCTTGTTTTGTCTTTCAAATGCGGGATGCAGCGCTGAAGGCCTCCGGAGCGTGCGAAGAGTTGGTAAGCTTTTGTCTTTCAGATGACGGAATGCAGTGTGAAGACCTCCGGAGCGCACAAAGAGTAGGTAAGCCTTTGTCTTTCAGATGTCGGAATGCAGCGCGAGGCGTTGGTGACAGCCGATGGACCAGGTAAGTGAAGAGCTGTCACTGAAGACCGTAATGCTAACCTGTTCTTTCTTGTCTTTATAGGTGTTGCTGAAGACTGGATTCAGGAAGGTAAGCCTTTTTCCTTAGGCCCAGGATCAGATGCAGAAGACACGATGAGCGTTCTGCTGCAGAGGATGCAGAATAACGCAAAGCAAGATTCATCCATCGGGTGTGGTTTAAATAGCCTCCTGTAGTGCTTAGGTGTCTCCTTCCACAGCCACGCCTAGGTAAGAAAAGAGTTCCTGCTTTCCAGAAGAGTTCCAGTGTTCTGAACCTAGGGAGTGGCTCCTGCCCCACCCAACAGGAAAAGTAGTTCCAAACAGAAGAGGATCAGAGGCTCAACTGGCAGGCAAGTAAGCAGCATGGTCTGCTGCAGGTAAGTCCACCCAAGCATTATGAGCCCGGCGCTTCCAGCGCTGGGACTGGGCATATTTATGAGCCTGGTGCCACTGGCGCCAGGACTGGGTCCAAAAGGTCCCAATTGGGACTGGTTGGCACTCGGAACCTGGGTTATGGATCTGCTTCCAAGGGAGTTGGGAAAACCCTGACCTTTTGGAAGCAGAGATCATGACAGTACCCCCTTCAAGGCCCCTCCCAAACCGGGCTTCTCCGGGGGTTTTGGCTTGTCAGGAAATGTTCGGTGAAATCTTTTGATTAGGCGAGGAGCGTGGACATATTCAGCAGGTTCCCAGGATCTCTCTTGGGGGCCGTAGCCTTTCCAGTCAATTAGGTAAAATAGTTTAGATTTGGAGATCTTGGTGTCCAGAATGCTTTTGACTTCAAACTCGAGTTCTCCATCAACTAGGATAGGTTTTGGAGATTTAGTTAGTCGGGTTTGAGGTTGCACGGGTTTTAATAGAGAGACGTGGAAGACCGGATGTATCTTCATGTGCGGTCGCAAGTCCAACTTGACCGCTACTGGGTTTACTATGGTAGTGATGGAATAGGGACCAAGGTATCTTGGGTTGAATGTGCGTGGCCCTTTTAGAGGTAGATATTTGGTGGATAACCAGACTTGATCCCCTACTTGATATTGAGGGGCTTCCTTCCGATGTTGATCTGCTCCTTTCTTGTATTGTTCTTTAGCCCTTTGAAGGTGAGAAACAGCTTCCTTAAAGGCTTGGGTGATTGTAGAATGCAGGTAGTCTACTGCTGGTGTTTCAAGATCTTGGAGGGGATCCAACTCTGAGGTTCGAGGGTGACTGCCGTACAAAAGAAAAAACGGGTTTTCCCAGTTCCCGAATGGACAGAGTTATTGTAGGCATATTCGGCTATCCAAAGGATGTCTTTCCAAGTTTTTTCAGTTTGTTGCAGCATGCAGCGTAAATACTGTTCCAGAGTTTGATTGGTCCTCTCGGTTTGTCTGTCGGTCTGAGGGTGGTGACTGGTCGATAGTCTCACATCAATTTGAGCCGACCGACAGCAACTTCGCCAAAAATGAGAAATAAATTGACTACCTCGATCCGAAATTAGAACCGAAGGTAAACCGTGCAGTCGGACGATGTTTTCGAGAAATTCTCGGGCCAGAGTTGCTGCTGTTGGCAAGCCTTTGAGCGGAATGAAATGCGCCATCTTGGAGAATAAGTCCACGATTACTAGAATCGTATTGTATCCGGAGCATGGAGGTAGATCGGTGATGAAGTCCATAGAAAGCGTATGCCAAGGGCGAGGTGGGATGTCAATAGGGCGTAAGAGGCCTGCTGGTCTTTCCGTTTGACTCTTGTTTTGGGCGCATACTCCACAGGACATTATAAAGTCTCTGATATCTTTTTTCCAAGACGGCCACCAGAAGTAGCGCTTGATCTTTTCTGAGGTCTTGGCTATACCGGGATGTCCTTCCATTAAAGAATCGTGATAACAAGAGATTACTTTTTTCTGTAAATCTGTGCTGGGTAGGTATAATCGTTCTTGGAAATACAATAAGTTGTCCTTTACTGCAAAGTCCTTTCCCTGCAGATGCCAATTCTGTATGTCTGCTGAAGTTACAAGTTGCCTGGCTTTATCCTTAACTTCCTCTATGGATTGTGTGGCGATTACACCCAGAATTCTTTGTTCGGGAATGATTGGTACAGGTTTAGGGTTGATCAAGTGTTCTTCCACTCCCATCCGAGAAAGGGCATCAGCTTTACCGTTTTTTGTACCAGGTCGATAGGTAATTATGAAGTCAAACTCGGCAAAGAATAATGCCCAACGGAGTTGTCTAGAGGATTGGGCTTTTGCGGTTTTCAAATATTGCAGGTTTCGGTGATCCGTAATCACAGTAACGGTGTGTCGGGCCCCCAGCAGATAATGCCGCCAAGCCTTAAAGGCAGACTTGATAGCCAGAAGTTCCTTGTCAGTAATCGTGTAATTGATTTCAGGAGGCGAGAATTTGCGGGACCAAAATGCCACGGGATGCAACTGATTGGTTACCGGGTCCTTTTGTGATAGAACTGCCCCCATGGCAAGGCTTGAAGCATCAGTTTCCACGGTGTAGGGGAGTTCGGGGCAAGGGTGTTTTAAGATTGGTGCAGAGATAAATTTAGTCTTCAAATCCTGGAAAGCTTGTTCCGCCTCGGTAGACCATTCAAAACGTTTGTTTTTCTTTAACAAGGCAGTGATGGGCTGGACTATTCGAGAGAATTCGGGGATAAACCTGCGGTAAAAGTTAGCGAAGCCTAACATGCTTTGCACACCTTTTACGGAGGATGGTGATGGCCATTTGAGAACTGCATCGACCTTCTTTGAATCCATACGCACTCCGCCAGGTGATAATATGAATCCCAAGAATTCAACTTCAGTCACGTTGAAAACACATTTTTCCAACTTAGCGAAAAGTTTGTGTTGACGCAATCTTTCGAGGACCATTTTCACGTGTTTCCGATGTTCAGATTCCGATGAAGAATAAACGAGGATGTCGTCAATGTAAACAACAACACACACATCTATGAGCTCTCTGAGGACATCGTTCATAAAATATTGAAAGGCGGCCGGGGCATTGCAAAGTCCGAAGGGCATGACCTGATATTCAAATAGCCCATACTTGGTGCGGAAGGCCGTCTTCTATTCATCGCCCTCTTTTACTCGTACCAAGTGGTAAGCTCCTCTAAGATCCAGCTTTGTATATATGCATGCTTTTCTGACTTGGTCCAGGAGTTCAGGGATCAAAGGTAACGGATATCTATTCTTAACGGTGATCTGGTTCAGGGAGCGATAATCTATACAAGTTCTAAGGTCTCCTTCCTTTTTTGGAACGAAGAACAAAGCTGAAGAAGCAGGAGACTTGGAAGGACGAATAAACCCATTTGCCAGGTATTGATCCAGGTATTGTCGAAGGTGAAGGTTCTCAGGCTCGGTGAGGGCATAAATTCTACTACAAGGAGGAGTAGATCCAGTTATCAGGTCTATCTGGTAGTCATAAGACCTATGGGGAGGTAGAGAGTTAGCCTGATCCTTCCGGAAAACATCTTGGTATTCTAGGTATTCGGGAGGTAACTGGGGAGTCTCTGAAGAAATTGCTGCCAGTGCAACACCAGGTGGAGGGTGACAAGTAGAGACACATTCTGGAAACTGGACCGTTCTTGCTCGCCAATCGATCAGAGGATTGTGTTTCTCTAACCAAGGTATTCCTAGAATAATCTGAAACTGAGGGGCCTTGATCACATCGAACACGATCTTCTCATGGTGTCCATCTTGACTTACTAGCGTCACTTCTTGAGTGGTATGCGTTACTGGCCCGGAGGCTATCTCCGTACCATCCACCGTAGTAATGACGTCCTTTACAGCCTTGGGACAAAGAGTTGGATTCATCCTCAGAACCATTTCATGATCCACATAATTGCCGATGGCACCGCTGTCGACGTAAGCTTCAATTGCATGTAATCGATCCGGATTATCAGGGCTAATGAGGACCATAGGTATCACGAAATGCGAGGTCACGGAACTGGTTTTCACGCTCTGCAAGAGGACCTCTATTCTTGTCGGGCGAGGTCGTTTCCCTGCTCAGAGTTTGTAACTTTGGTAACTGCAGCTCCTACTGCCTTCTTGGCAGGTTTCACCGGACAGTCTCAAAGAAAGTGCCCTGAGTTTCCGCAATAGAGGCATAATTGCAACTGTTTTCTCCTTTCCCGCTCCTTTTGTGTTAGAGGACCTTTCAGACCCCCTATTTGCATGGGTTTCCCGGAGTCTACTCCTTTGGAAGGAGTTGGCGGTTTGGAAAATACTCGAGCATCAAACTTGGAACGATCGGCCTTCCGGTTCTGCAGTCTGTGATCTATTTGAACGACTAAGTCTATATAGTCCGAACAATCTTGTGGGGGATTCACTACTTGGGCTAACACATCTTTGAGCTCTCCACGTAGACCTCTATAAAACAGCGTAATCCTTTTGTCCTCAGGCCATTGAGTTTCCACTATCAGTCTGTTGAAAGACGCAATATAAGCCAAAAGGTCTTGATTACCTTGTCGCAACGAAAGAAGCTCATTGTCCAAGGCCTGCCCCTGTGAATGTCTTGCGAACAGTTTTTCCATACTGAGCTGAAAAGCTTGAAAATCATGGAGGACCGGATCATCTTGATTTACTAGAGGGATCGACCAGTCTGCCGCATTGCCACTAAGGTACGAAAGCACGAAAGCTACTTTAGCTTGATCAGTTGGAAAGGCTGCTGGCCGGCATAAGAAATGCAACCGGCACTGATTGATAAATACTGCAAACCTCTTTGGGTCACCAGAAAATCGTTCGGGCGGAGCCAGAGGTACATTCCCAGGTTGGTTGATCTGCACTGGATTCATAGAGGATGTAGAAGGAAGATTTCCCCCAGATGCGGGTAACGGGGTCTGTCCGGCTTGTGACTGTAGCAATTGTCTAGCGAGATCATCTAATCGCTCCTTGGAAATAATCAGTTCCCTTCTTAGAGCGTTCGTTTCCTGACGGGCTGCATGCACTTCTGCCCTTAGTTCCCCAAGTAACTGGGCTAGTTGGTCGGTATCCGAGGTTTCCATAGCGCCTGGACGGGAGTTTTGTGGTAGGCTTTGCGTTCTGTAACGCTCACCTGATTCCCGTAGAGGCGCCGGTCTTGACTGGGCGTATACCGTATCTTCAAAGGTGATGTGTAACACACGGCTGGCTCTTTGGGCTGGACCTCTGTGCACTGTATGTCTGACTCGAAGGGTAAGATGTCTGCAGATAGAAAATATGGGATTAATGAACTGGGTTATTGAATGTCTCTCTCTTCTTCCCTTTCTCTTCTCCTGTAGAACCCCAAAGGTTAACGCTCTCACCTTAGGTAAGTGAACGCCGTGCTCTCCATCTGCCTCGGGGCAGGGTGCTGTAACCAGTTTCTTCACTGGATAAGGGGAGCAGGCCTCTTGACTTCAGAGGACTGCTGACCGTCGTTTACTGCACGAACGGTAAGTTTCGAGTAATTCTAATGTCTTTAAAGTCTTTAGTAATGATGTCTCTTGTTTTGCAGGGTTCCGGCGATGGTGGATGACGGGCTGAAGTGAGTTGAAGATGGAGCCCGTCTGATGAATAGAAGCGCCTGGAAGCACGTAAGTAAGCGCTTGTTGCCTGCTTCACGATGCGCTCTAACTGTCTTTTTATTTTGCAGGTACAAGTTCGGAGCGGTTGCAGGGTGCCGGAATACCCACTGGGTTAGATGTGGAAAGGAGTAATGGCCCGTGAGTATTAAAGTTCCCCAATGTCTTTAAACGCACCTTGTTTTGTCTTTCAAATGCGGGATGCAGCGCTGAAGGCCTCCGGAGCGTGCGAAGAGTTGGTAAGCTTTTGTCTTTCAGATGACGGAATGCAGTGTGAAGACCTCCGGAGCGCACGAAGAGTAGGTAAGCCTTTGTCTTTCAGATGTCGGAATGCCGCGCGAGGCGTTGGTGACAGCCGATGGACCAGGTAAGTGAAGAGCTGTCACTGAAGACCGTAATGCTAACCTGTTCTTTCTTGTCTTTATAGGTGTTGCTGAAGACTGGATTCAGGAAGGTAAGCCTTTTTCCTTAGGCCCAGGATCAGATGCAGAAGACACGATGAGCGTTCTGCTGCAGAGGATGCAGAATAACGCAAAGCAAGATTCATCCATCGGGTGTGGTTTAAATAGCCTCCTGTAGTGCTTAGGTGTCTCCTTCCACAGCCACGCCTAGGTAAGAAAAGAGTTCCTGCTTTCCAGAAGAGTTCCAGTGTTCTGAACCTAGGGAGTGGCTCCTGCCCCACCCAACAGGAAAAGTAGTTCCAAACAGAAGAGGATCAGATGCTCAACTGGCAGGCAAGTAAGCAGCATGGTCTGCTGCAGGTAAGTCCACCCAAGCATTATGAGCCCGGCGCTTCCAGCGCTGGGACTGGGCATATTTATGAGCCTGGTGCCACTGGCGCCAGGACTGGGTCCAAAAGGTCCCAATTGGGACTGGTTGGCACTCGGAACCTGGGTTATGGATCTGCTTCCAAGGGAGTTGGGAAAACCCTGACCTTTTGGAAGCAGAGATCATGACACAAGTTTAATTCATTTAGAGCATTTAAAACCCGCAAAATGGACCAGATCGTGGTCTCCTGTCACTTGGGCCAAGGATGAAAATAGAGTTTGAACATCGAGTCCTAGCCCCGATAGTGAGAGCTCTCAATCGTGTGCATTCTCACAGACAAGGATACTTTTGCAAGGCCAAGTAAAAAGACAATCTTCATGGCAGAAGGCATGGGTGATGAGAGATTCTGGGCTTATTGGGTGGGCAGGTAGTGTCATGCCCCATCTCCTTGCACCTGTGTCTGGGCTCACATACTGCTAAGTGAACCAAATGTTCCAGACATGACAAAAGCGTGCCAACAAATTATATCAGTCCATTTATCAAAGGACCTTATAGTTTGAAGACCAATGAGAAACTGTGTATCTAATATTTCTGAAGATGACATGTTTTGGAGGTATGTTGTCCACCTGATAGTGGACAGCCAATCACAATCTTAGTTACTATAGAAAGTATACTTAGATGTTCCCCTTTGCCAATCCCGACCCTTGATACATTTTTAATTATTTGCCACATAGTACGACTTCACCTCTGACGTAGTTCTGATATAAAAGCTATTGTTTGTGTAAAGATCACTGAGAGAACCTGAGCGTACGTCCGTTGATGTTCGTTGTAAACTCCCTGTTTTAGATAATTGTTAATAAAACAGTACTTTGCCATCTTCCTGCGTTGGTTCGGTTATTTGTGCTTGGAGTTATTCTGTCTGATTCCATCCATTGCATGCACGTTCCAAAAGGGCCCTAAGATCACATTAGGCTTCTATCCCAGCACCCACATTGATTTTGGGAGCACATGCCAATAGAATGACTGTTAAAGGGACCATTTATGTATGTATTTACTGTTTGCTTGTTGGGCGCTTATACAGCAAATGAATTCTGTTTCAAAGCGCCCACAGGGCAACAGGGAGGGAACATGGGATTGAAGTGCATTACAAACACAGATATATATGTATACAGTGGGGGAAGGAACTAACGAACCTACTATTGAACCTACCGTCATCGTGAAATGTTAAAAGAAAATCAGACTGTTGTTCGTGGGATAAAAATGCAAGTGGGACAACAGCAATTCACTGGTTTCTTCATTTTAAATAATGCACAGAAGGGTCACACAATATTTCCATTTGTTGTGCATCCCTATGCGCCTGTTTCAAATTGATATTGGTATCTTCCACGTATTTCACAGCACATACTTGGGAATAAGAATGTGCTTATGAAATGCATGACATTGCCCGTTCACATCCAGAGACCATTTTGAATGTGACAGATCACAGGAGAAGGATGGCGCCTCCCTACACTTGCGTCAAACAAGCTTTTTTGAATCCAGCCCAAAGTTCTGATCTGGTTGATCTACCACACCAAATTACCATCCTCCCCAAATATTTGGTGTTGCACTAACATGCTGCACCATGCGGACCATCTACTTTCACCTCTGGAAGTTGATTTGAAGGGTATTCACTAATAAATAAACAAATAAGAGCGACTGCCAGGCAATGCCAGGACATCCAAATTGTGCAAATTTAACTGTTGCAGAGACACAAGCCAGTTGCTAACTGAAAACATTGAAGCCGCATTGCATGAGCCAGACTAGGTCACCAGTCTAAACTTTTACAGTGTTATGTGTGCAGGCATCTCCAGTGCCCCTGTGCCACCATCATAATGCAGCCCAGCAGTGGTTGCAATAGCAGACAATGCAAACAAGAATACCCTCAATCTCTCAAAGTGTCCATTGGAATGACATCACTTGCACATTTACATACTTGCATTAGTGCACCAGAACCCTAGACATCAGGGTTCTACAACCTGTGGTTCTGCGGATATTTTGTACTACATCTCCAAACAGCCATAGCCAATGAATGGTGAGGGATCATGGGAGCTGTAGTCTGAAACATTTAGCGAGCCGAGGCTGCAGGCCCCAGATGCTGCACTACAGTATTCCAGTGCACTCTGAGCAGAGAGACATTCATCCCAAGACCTTAACGCACCTCTTTTGGGAACAGAATGACCCAGACAGGAGGTGAACCAAAGATAAAGCGACGTAGCCAAAACTCTTCCAGTGGGTGGGTCTCCACCGTATGCACATGGGCTTAGAGCAGGGGTCGCCATTAAATTAAGTGTAATATATATATCCGGAGTGTTTTCTTCTGCGCGTACCCACAACCAAGCCAAAGTGTGACCTTGTATAGCATAGCTCATTGCATTGTAAACAGCAGGTGTTTCTGCTCCCCAACTAATAACAGGAGCGGAAGCCATGAAGGGTGGGGCAGCATGTGCACATTTGCACACGCGCTGCACAATCATCGCTGGTGATCTTTCTGTAGGCAACTTGGCCCAATAGACAGGCCGTCAAAATGTAACTTTTCACCCAGTTGATCTCTCTCTCGCTATTCTCCCCCTTTTTGCACAACACTCCATTGCTTGCCAGCTAGATTTGTGTTATACAAATCAAAGGCTGAATGCAAAACAACTGCAGAGTGGGAACATTCTAAAGTTAGACACATTGCTGCCCACTTCCTTCATTGAACTATTTCATTGACATTCTTGCTTCAAAATGTATGCTGAAACAGGGCTCTCAAATCATGTTCTGTAAGTCCTGGCATTGTTAGCAAACACCATCTTGCTTTCATGTACAGTTTATAAATACAGGACTACAAGACCAGAATGCAATACAACATGAGCCTAAAGCCAAGACTGGTTGAGTTCACAACTTGACATCCTGCCCAATGAGTTGTACTACTTTCAAGACCTGGACACACTCCAAAAGAGACTATGTTGAAAAAAAGTCACATGCATGTAGACAGCTGTGCTTTGAAACATTTTTCAATAATGTGCTTTCTAAAACATCGATGAAATAAATAAAATAAAAAATGACCCAACAATGCCGGTTGCTGTTATGTATGAAATGCATAGCACTTGATGCTCTACAAAAAAGGGTCAGCCTTGTTGTGCATTACCATGTGTGAGCACGGGTGAGCTGTGGCCACAATGGCAGGTCTGATGGTGGGAGTTGCCCCACAAGCCTCACCCTGCCTACACCACTGATCGGAGGCCCTACTAATCAATTGATCAATTTAATTGTGTGCCAAGTATTGCGCACTCTGTCAAATAGAGTAAGAAGTCCCCCTTTTCGGATTGCAATGCTAAGGGTGTGCATGTTCGTCCTGAATTCCCATAAGGAATCCTCGTGAGCTACGCCCACTCCCGCACTTAAGTTATTATGTGAAGTCAGGCTGTACTCTTCAAACTCTAGACAACATCATTCAGTACATAAGGACAGCTGAAACCTGGTTGCAGTCTCCTCCTGTTACTGTAAAGTCCACCGTCAGAGCCCCAATATAAGAACCATGATTGTGAAAAGAGGATACACATTTAGATCACAAAGACGTATCACTAGACAATGTGACATGGTGGTGGCTGGGAAAGTACAACCTGGTGCATGCTGCACCTTTACCAACTTACAGCACTGCTCTTGAACCTGCAGAAACGATGATCATCCAGCAGTATTTCGGCTTTAATAGCATGGCTTGCAAGTAGCAGTAACCCCTGCTGCAGTGGGCTGGACCAAGTGGCAAGGGCCGGGCCTCAAGTTATAGGGCCAAGCAAAGAGAGGGTCTTAACACTGGACCGGTTCAGCCTCCTGCCACAGGTTTAAGTGCTAGTGCCAGTGCGGGGCTAAGATTTGCGGTGCTGATACCATTTTAGTCATTTTTTTTTTAAAAGGGATTGGCGGCGTGCCTTTGGATCACAGTGGGAAAACAAAAGGTGATGGTTAGAAGGTTTAGAATTCATCATAACCCCTAGCACAGCTCTGGGAAAACCTCCAGACCATCATTATTCTACCGGCTAAGCCATTACAGAAGGGGAAAGACCATATGCAAATAAGGCTTGGTACCACCCCAAAAGGGGGTGTCCAGCTCAAACTGTAAGGTCACATCCCTACTACACGTGACCACAAGCATTCCCAGACATGTTTCTGGCTCATTGAGCATCATCAGTGTGACAAATCAACTTCCGGTGCACCATTGGTCCAGGGATGAATATTGGTTTCTAAACCATCAATCAGCCCCACACCTCTAGTTAACCAGAACAGATTGGAAACACAAGCAAATTATAAACCTCCTTGTCCAATTTGGGTAACGGGGACGGAACGGCAGGCTTATCTCCGAAAGGTCGTGGATCATTGGTTAGTTGCAAAACAGCAAAAATACAATTATTACCCAATGAAAAAAGGAACTGTCTAGTCAAGGTTGTATACACAAATTGACTTTATCATCACAACAGACAGTTCTAACACACTATGAAATACAACCCACCTGTAAAGGAATGCAGAGGACAGACAGTTTCAAAGAAGGAAAAGGGATGCACTCTGGATACTGAGAGAAGGGTAGTTGGTATAGAAAATAATCGCAACAGTCAAGGATACTTGGTTTCAGCAAGAGTCAGGGGAATAGACCCACAATGTACTTTGTGCTGGTAGGTGTTCTTGGTGCTCGACAGGGTTGAGTTGGTTTCAAGGCACTTCGCAGCTTCTGCAACAGAATTCAAGACGGGAGAGAGCTGCGGGTATCAGGTGTCAACCAGTTCAGCTGGCCTAAACAGCAGCTATGGGTCTGGAATTGTTGTCTGAGTCCTGGTAGGCGGTTCTGAAGCACTGGGTGAGGTGACTCAGATGGCTTTAGCGACTGTGACTTAACAATAGTCAGCGGTTGCAGTCGGTTGCAGTTCGAGGGGCCCGACTGGCTGGAAAATGTCCTTTAAAGCGGAGGTGGGTAGATGCTTGTCGATTAACTTCTCCTGGCTTCTTCACGGGACTCATATCGGCGAAAGCTGAGGACTGTGTTGCAGGCAGCTGCTTTGTTCAAAGACTCTCTGGCACTTCCCACCCAGGATGTTTGCTGCAGAGCCTAACAGGGCACGCTGTGTGCTGGCTTGGTACCCATTCTGGAGCTGCTGGAAGGTCCTCTTGATTCGGCAGCGCACTCTGTTCCATGGGAGATGTTTTGGGGAGGGATCTTGCTTTCCTCTCGGAGGTCCTGGCATTTCTTTACTGGTGGAAGATGTCAGGCAGACTGTACCTTCAGCCAGGGTCCAATGATGAGTTCTTCTTTCTGCTTCTGGTGAAGCCTTCAGATGATCACCCAATCATGATGGTCTCAGCACTCTTTTTATGCCAAATGGACCAGAGGGATTGGAGGAGGCTAAGTCTACCTTATTTCTTTTTTTATTTTTTTTATTTTTTATTTAAAATGTTTTGTTTGAATTTTTCAAACATTTCATTTACAGTTATTTAACTTATCAAAGAAATTAGCAATATATTACTACATTTCAATCTTCCAAATTGCGGTCTACATTGATCGCAGTCCAAAATTCCATTACTGTGAAAATTAGACGTTTGTCTTGTCCTCTTAATAGCGTGTTCCATCTTTCTTCAGTTGTCATCTGTTTATGGGATATCTCAAAACAATCTCTGTATAGAATTCTTTTTTCCATCAGAGCCGGACAGATCATGATCAAATGAAAAAGTTTTTCCGGGGTAGTCATCGATTTACAGAAACAGCAATTAGAAGTTTTATTTGCTTATTTGTCTGTCATGAATAAGTAATCACGAGTTGGTAATATGTTGAGGCAAAAACGCAAAAATAGGTCTCGGATAATGCAACCTGGAAAATAGTCCAAGTAGCGCGGCAGTTAGTGGAGAGCTCTTATTTCGAATCCACATTTGAGATGACGTTTATATTTACTTTGTTCGGCTACAGTTTTGATCCAGTCGTTGTTCCATACTTTGCGTTTCGCATGCTGTGGTCTATTTATCAGCATTTCTTCAGAAATTTCTTCTGTATGCATTTTCTGTTTAATTTCAGAAGTCCACCTCATAAGGGCTGTGATTTGAAAAGCTTGTTTCTTTTCTTTAAGGATTTCTAACAATGGTATTTTGTCTTGTGAGATTATTTTTCTATATTGGTCCATTTGCTTCCAGAGTACTACAGATTGGATGGATTGTAGAGCAAATTCAAAACAAATTCTTGTCATCGGAAAAGATCTTGGGAGAGATAGTGTTTTCCTCCAGAATAATGCCTCGTAACGGGGCCATTTTATTATTTGTTGGTTGATCAGTGATTCACTTGCATTGGTCAAGCATGGGATTACTTTTTGTTTATACAGAGCAATTGTAGCTTTTATGGTGTATGTTCCGAATTTCAAATGAAAGAATCGTCCTTGCCTTGCTATGGATTTGGCTTTTTCCTTTAAATGGTCTTTCCATTCTTGCTCATTCAAAGAGGGATTGATCATTACACCTAGATATTTGTTCGCCTTGGTTCTCACGATCTGTTTGCTTACCAGATGAATCTTTAAGGTAGGTTGGTTTTTCTTTTTTTGAATGGCCAATTTCATTACCTTAGTTTTCTTGATATTTATCTGGAGATCGTTTTCTGCCATGAAATTATGTGCTTTGTCTAAGGTATTTTGTAAACCTGTTATGGTTTTATCTAGAATGATAATGTCATCGGCGTAGATTAAGGCTTGTATTGTCTTGTTGTTGATCTTCGGGGGATTCGCCACTGTGTTTGAATCTTTTCTCTGAAATCATAAGTATACAAGTTGTATAGGCAAGCTGCCAAGGGGCACCCTTGCTTCAAACCATTCCAAGTGGAAATTGGTTGTGTCACCATACAATCATTAGTTAGTCGGACTTGGACAGAGGTGTCAGAGTAAAGTTCTTTGATCGGGTGCAGGATGGAGGATGGACAGCCCCATGATGTTAATTTGGACCAGAGTTTTTGTCTATTGACAGAGTCGAAGGCCATCTTTAGGTCTATGAAGATGGCATAAACCTGTTGGGTCTTAATTAATGCTTTGTATTTTATCATGTTCAACAGTAATAGGTTCACATTAGTTCCTATTTTCTTGCCAAAACCAGTTTGTCTTTTGCCTTGCTTTCCGTTCTGAGCTGCCCAGATATTAAGTTTTTTTACCAGATAACCCGCAAATAGCTTCCCTAAAGGATCTAGGAGAGCTATGGGTCTGTAGTTCACCGGATCCTTCCGGTCTCCAGCTTTGAAAATTGGAATTAGGATAGCCAGTGTCCATGTATGAGGGATTTCCTTTGTCTTTCCAATTAGATGAAGGAGTTGAGTGAAAAAAGTTGCCCAATCCTCTGGAGCTGCTTTGAGATCTGCGTCCGATAATCCATCAGGCCCAGGGGCCCGAGAGGGGTTGAGGGCCATGATGGTATTTCTGAGCTCTTCAATATCCCAATCGAGATTCCAAGCGCAATCTTCTTTCTCCACGTTGGTTGTCAGAATATCGGTATTTGATTTGTAAAGAGTCGTAAAATGTTTGAACCATGTCTGTGCTTCAACTTCTTGGATCATAAGAGTGGTTTTTGGTGATTCATTCAACATTGACCAGAGTTGTCGTGTATTTTTCTGTTTTAATGCAGCTAGGATCGCTTCTGCATCATTTTGTTGCATTATGACTTTGATTGCTTTGATTGTGTTAGAATATTTCTGTTTTTCTTTTTTTATTTTGATTTCAAAATCAGGTTCTTTCTTTATTTTTAATTGTTGTATTCGTTTATTAAGAAGTTTATTTTCCATCTTGATTTTGATATTGAAGTGATGCGTATGCTTATGTTTTGATAAATTGTTGCTCCTTGCTCGTGGTTCATAATATTTCTCCAGGATCCAACCATAGTTCAATTTTGAGAGGTCTTGAAGTGTCGACCGTTCAAAAGTTGATGTTAGTCCAGATATTTGATGACTCTTTATTCTGAGTTTGATCAAACCATTGTTGAGTTCAAGAGCTGGTAAAACTATTCGGGGATTTTCTGATCTTAATATGTCCCATTAAATTGATATTTGATGATGGTCACTGGTGGACTGTGGAGAGTTATCAGTGGAGATGATTAATTTACGTATGCCTTCTGAAATGAAAATGTAATCAATGATTGATGTAGATCGATCTCATGACCAGGTTGGAAGGGGGAGCCCTTTGCCGTTTGTCGTTGGATCACTCATGAAGATATTACAAATGATTAGCTCTTTTGTCCATTTCTAGCTCTAGGTGCCAAAGAGTGAGCATCGAGTTTTAGTCCTTCTCTGCTGAATAGGTGCATGTTAAAGTCTCCCGCAATGATGAACTCGAATGGATTGTTAGAATAGGCGATAGTATCAATTTCATCGCATATTGAGCCTATGAATTTATCGTCATTCATTGCGGTCGGGTTCCAGTATATATTAAAAATTATTAGGTAGGTGGTTTCTGGGCATTGCTCCAGGTCATTAGTGAGGGTTGGTATAAGTATAGTGATGTATTGAGCCCAGGAATGGATATTCTTCCTTGTTATTATCGACCACGAGGGGCTGATTTTCGTTAGAATCATCATGCCTGTCGCCGGTCTGCCTTACTGGGAGTTAATGGCAGGATTCGTCAGAGTTGTAAATCCCTCACATAATGCCTCTTCTTTCAGCCAGGTTTCCTGTAAGCATATAATATCTGCTTCTGCAAGAGAGACTGATCCTTCATCGAACAGGTGCTTATGTCGTTTAGTGTTCCAGGAACATAAGGATATTTTACTTAGTTGGGGAGTGTTGGATATTGATTGTTATAGATAAGTTTGCCTACACAGACTCCGGTATTCTCCTGAACTGATAGATGTTGTTTTGCAGTTAGGGGTCCATTGTGAGTCGCGCCATATCCCTTGTCTTTTCACAGCGTCGTATGTGTTTGTTTGATAGTTTTTCCTGTTGGGCTCTCGAGACTTTGGAACAGTGTTGTTGGTATTCGTCTGAGTATCATGAGCCGATTGTTGTTTCATTGGTTTATTGCGAGTGGCTCGATCAAATTCTGCTAATTTGTTGCTCAATTTCTTTTCAGCCATTAATCTCGATACAAAGATCTCTTTAGTTTCGAAGCCTAAGGTTGCTAGTTGAGACTTGGTGGATAGCACGCGGTGCATTATATCTTCAGTGTAAAAATCAATATGGGCTATATCCATCCATCCTCTATTGTGAAAATGGATCACCTCAATATCACTGGAACCAATCTGAGCCAGATGTGGAATAGCATTAAGTAAACGCAGAACATTGGCTCTGTTCATGATTACACTCTCTTCGGAGTTTGTCGCAGATGGAGATACTGATACTCTGAATGCAAAAGATGATTTCATTGGATTCAGGAAGTTTGGTCTAGTGAGTGGTGGATCCGGTTGTTCGACTGGAATGACTTTGATCTTCGGTCTGTTTTGTATTTTTGAAGACGACCAAGATTCATCGCTAGACACTGCTGAATATGCCAAGGATAAATTGTTTGGTGGCTCCTGATTGAGTGAACTCATACTGTTGGATTCAGCCGATGTTTCGTGGCATTCGTCAAGGACAATCAGTGCGGCTTCCTGCGAGTTCATCGAAGTGGAATTCTGAACGATAGAATTGTCAGAAGAACTAATGTCCATAACTGACAAGGAATTTATCGTTTTGCTAGGGCTGTCTTGGTCAATCACAGCTAGTAAAGCGTCCAGTGGTTTTAATTGCATGTGGTCATTGTGTTCATTTTTAATACTTGACTCTTTCATAGGTGCTGTGATAGTAACAACAGTTCCCGGTACAGGTAGCTTCAGGCTTGTTTTATTGGGTATTTTAGGTGTGTTTTCTGACAAAGATGTCAAAGGGAGTGCATGATGCTGGTTCGGCATTAGCCTGGTTTGGTGGTAAAATTGGATCCAGTCCTCCCATAGGATAGGTTTGTAATTCATATTGTGTCATCTGTTCTGTTGTGGCAACATCTACTTGCATTGTACTCATTGTTTGAGTTTGTTTTGTTGTCTGAAATGGAAGTGATGCTACATGTGTATTTTTTTTACTTTTTCATCTATCATTTTCTTGGTGATTATCGATACAGTCTCTATCAGGTTTTGTTTATCTGCTCGATCCACCCTTGCAATTTCCGCAAGGCGATTTTGCCATGTCCTGGAGGTTTCCGCTTCATATTTTAGGCACTCTTGTATGGTTCCAATAAAGCCTTCCAGAAGGGTTTGCTTAGTCATGATCATGGCTAGCAGGGTTGCTTGATCTTTTGTTGTATCCACCATAGCTTCTTGGATTTTGAGAAAAGGTATCATAGTCATTGATAGTACTGCAACTAGTGTGTTCTGGAGGTCAAGCATCGTAGTTGGTAGTCTTTCCGGAATTTCAGGGGTGTTATTGAAAGATTCAAATTTCTTGTGTGGAGAGAAAGTTTCAACTTCTGAAGGTTCACTGTTAGGTCGGTTAATCATATCATCATGCAGAGATTTTGGAGAGATTTTACTGGACACAAGGACTTCATTAGGTGCAATGGGTGTGGATGTATGAATTTGTTGTGTAGGAATGTGATCAAGAGTCTCCCCAAACACTTCGGCTCTTTTCTCCTGGGAGTCCATAATTGCATCTATCCCTGTTATATCGAGAGAGAGGCGTGCAATGCGAACCGACAGTGGCTTACTATTTTTGCAGTTGAAAGAATCTGTGGTGAAATAAGTCGATTGCCATTGTTGTTTGGTTGCCCTTGCACGTTCTTGAAGAGAAGGAGTGAAACAGGAATCCTCATGCGCAGCTTGTGGAGTAATTACATTAGGTGGTCGGGGCTGCATTGTTGGAAAACACAGAGATTTGGAACAATCAGATGCTATTGTATCGGGAGTAGATCAGAAATTGGTTTAGGCAGACTCAGCAGCAAGGACTGTGGCGTCGCTGGGTTGGGTGCTTCTGAAAGAATTGGATAATTGGACGACTGAGTTGAAGAATTAGCCAGCTTCTGGGAGGAAGAGGTGATCTTCTGTTGAGGTGGAGGGCAAAAAGCATCAAAAACAAGAGGCGGCAGCATTTCCCTTGGTGATTGCATGTTTGCAGGTTCCAATTGGGTTTCCCTTATGGAAAGTGCTTGAGCATCAGGTTGATATGGGGGTCCAGTTGTAGGCGCATAAAGTGGCGAAGAGGACTTATTATCCCTTTTTTCTTTTTTTGATCCATTATTATGCATTGGACATCTGCAAGTTCGACCATTTTAACTGCATTGGTATTGGAATTATAGATTTGCTTTCCACATGACTCTAGTGGGATAGTACTTTTATTTACTATAGCTAGTGATTCTTCCAATTTTCCTTGTAGGCACGTTCGTGGCTTTGGGGGTTCCATTGTTAGTTTATTTAGCCAATGAGATCTACAGTCAAAAAGGGCTAGTTTATCACAGCACAAGTATGTAGAAGTAGCAAGAGCAATAGCTTACAACCGATCCTACCTTAACAAACCAATCCTGGGTCCCCACCAACAATCTCCTGTATGTGTGAGGTCATAACCAAAGTGCTTTGCAACAAAAAAGGTAAAGGGGTGAAAACATGTAATACTAAGTCCCACCCATATTCCTGTCTGTTTTAGATCAAAGGGTTCCTCTGGTTAATGCAACTTTTTGTGGTGCCTGATTAAAGCTGAAGGTCTCCCTTGAAGCTGCATCAAGACCAGACTTTCTGGCTCCGTCAAACCACATACTCCCACCTTCTGCATGGGGTCCCCCTGTGGGGATGACTACTGTAAACATGCAGCCCCAGACATGACATTTAACTGTCAATCGATACTGAGGGGAGGAGCTGGCATCAGGTTGACACAATTACATATGAAAAGTTGTAGGGGTTTCCTGTATCCTTTGTTAGCTTCTGCAGCCAGGCACCATGTTAGCCTGTTTGAAGTACACTCTATTAGTGTGTTCATTATGTTAAATGCTTCCACCAGCTGCAGGGATCAACAAAACGACAGGGTGGATCCATGAGGTATTTGGCAGTTAATCAGACCGGCCATGGCAGGGGGAAGGTTTGGCCCTCCCCCCCTGGAGATGCATCAGGTACTCCACCTATCAGATCCCAACTTAACATGACAGGGGTGACTGCACCTTTAGGGTGTATATACCCAGAGTACATGGGTCTATGCATATGTCATGTGGTGAGCATTGCAAAATGTGTGCGGTTTAGACAAAACAAAAGGTGATAGCTTGAAGGTTTAGAATTAATCTTAACCTCTGGCACAGCTCTGGGCAACCCCACAGATCATAGTTCTTTTGCCTGCCAAGTAATTCAAGAAAGGGTGAAGACCATGTGCAAATCAGGCTTGATCCCACCCCAAAAGGGGCAGTTCATCTCAAACTGCAAGATCACATCCCTTCTGCACGTGACCCCGAGCATTCCCAGACATGCTTCGGGCTCATTGAGCATCATCAGTGTGACAAATCAACTTACGGATCCCCAGTGGTCCAGGGATGAATATTGGTTTCTAAACCATCAATCAGCCCCACACCTCTAGTATAGCATTAGGGGTCTGAACAGATTGGAAATACAAGCAAATTATGAACCTCCTTGTGCAATTTTGGTAACACAGATGGAATGGCATGCTAATCTCCGAAAGGTCGTGGATTGTTGATTAGTTGCAACACAGTGAAAATACAATTATTACCCAGTGAAAAAATTGACTGTCCAGGACCAGACGACAAGTTGTCAGCTTTTGTGTTTGCATTGAATTGACGAAGTGTATATCCCACATTGTTTTGTTTGTTTTTCACTGATCACTTTGCGTTTAATTGTTCATGTGTGTTATCTTGTATGTTTGCATTTGTCGATGAAGAAATAATGCAGTTACTTGCACATTCTCTGCACCTTGATGTGTAAAGAAAAAAGAAAAAATAAGAAACAATTATGCATTAGCCAATTAGAAAATGCTGTGCAGATCTACACAAATTGTAAGTGTATTTGTATGTTGACTGAACCTGGAAACCAAATAATAGCTCTTTGGAGGGGTCCACAGAGCAAATTGATTCAAGCCAAAAAAGAATTTCAGAGTAGCATAAGTTTACATGAATCTTGGTAGGTCAAAAACAATAAGTGTCAGGACTCCTCTTTGTTCCATAATTCTTTAGCCCTCGGTCCTTCCACAAATAGGGCAGTCCCTTTAGTTACCTGTGATCTCCTGTCAGAAACAACTTTCTTGGGGAACCCAACATGTGGCAATATCCCAATCAGAGCCTTCGCAACCACAAGGGTTTTGATGCTCCACAGATGGACAGCCACAGGGTTCCTTGTGCCGTGGTCAACCATCACCAAGATTTATCTGTTCCCTGAGCTGGTTTGAGGATCCAAAGGACCCTCAATATCTATGCCTATTCTCTCAAAAAAGCCGCCCAGCCACAAGTAGTAGAATTAAGGGGGGCTTTGTGGCACCACCTGACTGGCCAGAAGCTTGACAAGTCAGGGAGGATCGGACAAATTCCTGAACATTGACGCTGAACTGCGGCCAGTAAAAGTGTGCAGACAACCGGTCTGATGTTTTAGTCACTCCCAAGTGACCAGCTAAAGATCTATGATAGATATCCAGTAAAAGAAATACCACGCCTGTCCCCTGGGCTTCACAGTGCCTCAGAAGGAGAGCTGATTTTGGCAGGTGGGTAGGAGGATTGTGCACCAAAGGCATTTTTAATTTGTTGTACAGCCCTCCTTCCCCCTCTACCCATCACTTGCCAAAATCAGCTCAACGGACTAAAACAAACATACACACACACACATCCACACAGCAATTACTCTATCAGTCATACGAGCAGAGCACCGATCACCATACACTCACTCACAACACAAGCATACACGCATCCATACACATATGTAAATAAAAAAGAAATGAACATAAACGTGCCTTCTGCAGGGACCTGCGCAGTGGTGATGAAATGCCCCGCTCCAGGTTTCTCTGTCCGTACGACGTGTGCTGTGAGGAGGTGCTGGAGCTTCCCCTCGCACATACGGACATGCAGTGCCCCAGCCATCATTTCCAATGAGCTATGCAAGGCTGGTAAAGCAAAACCCCCCAGCCTTGCATTGCTCAGTGAGCATGTGCAGCTGGAGAACTGAACTGTTAAAGGGAAATAGTGTTTCCCTTTGACAGTTCAGCCAGCCCATGAGCACTCCCTCAGCTGGAAAGCAGCTGAGGTAGTGCTAAATGTGTTTCAATGGGCTGGCTCCTCGGCTCCTCCATAATGGGTGTGGGCAGGCTCGGACTGGTTTATAGTGCAACAGGTCAATGCCTGTACCAAAAATACAAAATGCTAGTGAAGGCCAGTCAAAATGGGCCACTTTTTTGCCCAATGTGGGCCAGTTTCATGAGTTACTTCACTTTACTGCTAGTAGTTTTGACCATTGTTGCTGAATAAATATTCTTTAAATATCACAATTTGCTTACATTTCAACAAAAAACACCCTCTTGGGTACTATTCAAACAGTTTGTGACTAAAGGAATGAATATCCATTTGCAACTGCGGGCCACTTTTTCATTGGTGCCTGAGACGGTTTTATGGTCCAGTCAGACCATGTGAGCCCCCCTGGCCCATTTCCTCCAATCTAAAAAAAAAAGAAAAAGAATTGTAATTTATTTGTTTTTTTACATTTTATGCTGGACTCTTGCGTCCCCCCTGGGATGCAGCAGCACCCCACTGGGTGGCGCACCCCACAGTTTGAAGACCTCTGCCCTACAGACATGGGACAGGGATGGAGTCTTTCACTGCGACACACCACTGGGTCGTCTCACCTCACCAGGTGAACCCTACTATCGCCATGGGGCACTTACTCTTTCCATCAAACCCACTGACACTACAATCATCGATATACTGGCCTGGCTCTACCCGCTGCCGGGTGACAGCAGTGAGGCTAGCCACAGTGTCTCGGACCGCAGGAGTTCTGTGTCCATTGATATAACGTGTTCTAGATAGAGTTGAGTATTATTGGCAACTGGGATCTCTTCTGGAGACCCAGTACCTTTCTCAGTGTAACCAATCCACATTCGGCCAGTCCTTGGCCTAGTCGGAAGTCCTCCTCTAGGAGGCCCACACTAATGATGGCCTCCTCCACAAATCCAACATTCACTATGGCTTGCTTGGGTCAGCCCTTTCAAGCAGGATCCCCTTTTATTTATTTATTTATTTATTTATTTATTTATTTAAAATTCTTGTAAAGCGCCTTACGCCCGCAGGCTTCAACGCGCTTACTAACACCAAAAAACAAACAATAGATAGAAACAGTTTGCAGACCTCCTTATAAGCAAAACAACCTTTGGGTGTTGAGAACCCGGATATCCCAGTGTTAGGGGTGCCTGTGCTCTTCTTTTTGGTGTGCGCAGATGTACTAGGGTTTTGCGACTTCCCTTCATTCTTTTGGGGAGCTGACCTCGAAGAGGATTGGGTTGGCCCTTCGTCTTTTCCGTTCTTGTTAACTTTTTTGAGCAAAGATTTCTCTTTTGATCGCCAGAGCCTTTTTCTGGACTCAAGTACTTACAATCCTGTTGGCAAAGCTTGCAAGCTCTCAATGGTCTGTAATAGTGTTGTCCACAAGATGCTGGGGTAGGTCAACCTCACAATTCTTCAGTACATGCTCACATGCTCACATGCAATCAAATTGTACATCCCTTTAAATGTGTCAATTGTCCCACCCGCTCAAATATTTCAACAACAAGTATGTGAAGGCTTCAAATGTCTGCCCACCGTTCTTCCCAAGCTCTATGAAGCTCATGAAATACTGTTCTGGGGTATAGAGCTTCCTGAGGAGGACCAATTTCATGCTCTTATAAATGGGCCTTTCCTCGCAAGTTAACTGAAGAATTGCATCAGTCCCTGGTGTCGGTAAGCGGCTCATCAGGGCTGCAACCCACAGTACCTTGTCCACCTCCTGTAGCTGAAAGGCCAGCTTGAGCACTTCAGACCAGTCAAAAATATTCTTCCCCACTTCGTAAGCCTCCACTAAGTCTGGGGATATGCCACCGGGGTATATCTCAGGATCTCTGGTTTGGGCCACTACCCCTGCTTTCACTAGAGGTGGATATTTTGGCCTCCTTCCTCTCTTCGAGTGCTAGCTTGCACAGCTCTATGGTTACCTTGGTCCATTGTTTCTGTTTCTCTAGCGCTAATCTCCTTTTCTCTAGCAGGAGCATTCTAGTCACTACCTCGATAACAGCGGGAACAATTACCGGGCCACTTAGAGACTATGCCACGGCTTGGAACCTGCGGGATGCCGCACTAGCCCCTGACCTCACTGACACTTTAGAGTGTTGTCTTCCTTGTCATCTTCCACTACTGCTCCCATAAGGTCTTCCTCATTCGGGAACACAGGGCCCAGACCCTCCCTTGGGGTCCTCTCCCCAACCACTCTTGCTTCTACCCAAGATTGAGGCTGGTCAGCAACTCAGGTTTATTAACCTTAGTGCTGTGGGCAAGTCCCCTCTCTTGACATAGGATGCACAAGACATCTTTGCTCATGCCTTTCACAGTCATTATGTAAAGATCCATGTTTATGACAAATACCTAACAGTTTCTAAACATTGCCTTCAACAATACTTTTATTGTTGGGTGACTAAACTGTGCATAAGGCTCCAACTAGATCCGACCGTCTGCCACCAATTTGACGAATAAACTTCTGCGGCACCAGTGGTCCAGGGTTGAATATCCGTTTCTAAACCATCAATCAGCTATACACCTCTAGTACACCAGAAGGGATCTGAATAGAGTTGGAAGCACAAGCAAATGATAAACCTCCTTGTCCAACGTTGGTAACGTGAACGGAAGGGCAGACTTATCTCTGAAATGTTGTGGATCGTTGGTTAGTTTCAACACAGCGAAAATACAATTATTACCCAATGGTAAAAGGGACTGCCAGTCAAGTTTGTATACAAATATCTATTTTAATATTATCACAATAGACAGTTCTAGCAAACTTTGAATTACAACCCCCCCCGTAAAGGAATGCAGAGGACAGTTTCAAAGAAGGAAAACGGATGCACTCTGGATACTGTCAGGAGGGTAGTCGGTATAGTAAATAATCGCAACAGTTCAGAGATACTTGCTTTCAGCACAAAGGGACCAAAGGGTCGTAAAATGCAACAGTTCAAAGATACTTGCTTTCAGCACAAAGGGAACAATTGGTCGTAAAATGTCTCTAGGTCGCTTCAGTGAAGGACCAGGGGGACAGAACCACAATGTACCTTGTGCTGGTAGGTATTTTGGTGCACGAAAGGGTTGAGTCGGTTTCACGGTACTTCGCAACTTCTTCAACAGAGTTCAAGATAGGAGACAGCTGGGGGTATCAGGCAGCAACCAATTTGGCGAGCGTGACTGGACCTACGGCTGCAAGCTGGCCTACACGGTAGCTTGAGGTCAGCAATTGTTGTCTCAGTGCTTGTGCACGGTTCTGAAGCACTGATTGAGGTGTCTCAGATGGCTTTAGCGACTGCGGCTTAACAACAGTCAGTGGTGGCAGTCGGTTGGAGCTCGAGAGGCTCGACTGGCTTGAAAATGTTGTTTAAGGCAGATATCGGTAGATGCTTGTGGATGCACTTCTCCTAGCTTCTTCACAGGGCTTGTGTCGTCCTTTAAGGCAGACAGCCAAAAGCTGAGGAGTGTATTGCAGGCAGCTGCCTTGTCTTTGGTTTATGGTTCCGAGACTCTCTGGTACTTCCCACCTAGGAAGTTTGCTGCAGAGCTTAGCAGGACATGCTGTGTGCTGGCTGGTACCTGTTATGGAGCTGCTGGAGGGTCCTGTGGATTTGGAATCTCCATCTGTTCCCAGGGAGATGTTTAGGGGAGGCATCTTATTTGCCTCTTGGAGGCCATGGCCTTTCTTCACTGGCAGAAGATGTAAGGCAGACTGTACCTTCAGCCATGGTCCATTGATGAGTTCTTCTTTCCTGCTTCTGGTGAATCCTTCAGATGATCTGCTAAATGAGGGTCTTGCCCCTATTTTAAAGCCACATGGACCACAGGGATTGTTATAAGCTAAGCCTATCTTAATGGACCATTTCTGGGTCCCCACCAACAATCTCCTGTATGCATGAGGTCATAACCAGAGTGCTTTGTAACAGAAAAGATAAAGAGGCGAAAACATGTAATACAAAAGTCCCACCAATCTTCCTGTCTGTTGTGGATCAATGGGTCCTTCTAGTTAATAGAGCTCTCTGTGGTTCTTTATTAAAGTGTCAGGTATCCCTTAAAGCTGCAGTAAGTACAGCCTTTCTGGCTCCATCCAACCATGTACTCGTATTTTCTGAATGGGGTACCCCTGCGGGGAGGACTACTGAAAAATGCAGTTCAGACATGACATTACACTGTCAATCGATACTGCGGGCAGGAGCTGACATCAGGTTGACACAGTTGAATATGAACGGTTGTTGTGGGTTCCTGTCTCCTTTGTTAGCCTCTGCAGCCAAGCCCCATGTGGGCCTGTTTGAAATTCACTCTATTATTATGTTCATTATGTTTATTATTGCCACTAGTTTCAGGGCTCAACAAAAGGACTGAGCGGATGCATGGGGCCTTTATCAGTTAATCACGCTGGCCATCATAGAGGGAAAGTTTGGCCATCCCCCTTCTGGAGATGCATTGCCTACTCCACCTGTCAGATCCTGACTAAATATCACAGGGGGTGCTGTGCCTGTAGCCTGTGTCCACCAGGAGTACATGCAGTCTATGCGTATATCGTGCATTGAGCATAGCAAAATGTGTGCAGATGGTCGAATTCCTCGCAATCAGTGAGGCATAGTTTGTGTCTCTAGGTCCAGCAGGCTCCGGACCCATGTCTGGGAAGACCTGTCCTCCTTGGGGTGACTTAGACAAAATGAAAGGCGATGGCTGGAAGGTTTAGAATTAATCTTAAACTCTGACACAGCTCTGGGAAACCCTCCAAACCACCATTAATTAGCCTGCCAAGCTAAAAGGAAGTGAGGAATGGAAGAAATGATTAGAAAAAATATTTCCGTATTTTCAATGGGGTCATACATATCTTTACTATTACACTCTCTCCTTTCATTGGAGCTGGATTAATGTTGAAACATGAATTTTTTAACCTTGTTGAACCTGTAACAATATGCAGAGAGAGAGACCCTGAATTTAGGACATGTTTACTTCTTATACTAGAAGTCACAAATATTACTACTTGTTATACTGAAGGGATAAGAGGAACACAAAAGTGATCGGCTGCCACTTACCTCCATGTGGCCTGGAATACCAGTATGGCTGGTGAGGCATGAAGCCTTAGAGATGAGAAAGAAGCAGAATCCTATTTAGCGTTTTGTTTTCTATGGTGCTTCTTCCATGTGAGCACTGTTGGTGAGGATTGGCTACTTAAGCAATAATCCTGCGTTCTGTGGGCCTCATTGGCCGGTAACGTCCCAGGGCCCAAGTTACAGGCCTGAGCGAAGTGAGGGCCTTAACGCAGGGCCCTGGTTCCGTTACCAGGCTGGTGAAGCCAGCAGAATACGTGATTATTGCTATTAGCACCCGGAGGAAAACTCTTGAGGTGCTAATAGCAATAGAAAAAATAAATCCGGCTGTGTGGCTTCATTCGTAGCAGCGGCCGCAGAGAGTCAGGTTTGCCATGGAAATGGAAGGAGGGGCTCCGGTTGGAAGGAAGCTGTGCTGCCTGGGCAGAAGAGCCCTTTAAGGTAAGAAGATTTGGATCAGGGGGATGTAGTGAGGAGGGGATGGAGTGCAGATGGGATGTGGTGGGGCTGGATTTGGGGCAGGGCTGGATTTGGGCAGGAGGGAGGGGAGGAGGGAAAACAGCAGCGCTGGGTGCGGCGATCACTCGGGTAGCTCCGAAACCCAGGTTTGGATCGGTAGATTCAGCCCAGGTTTGAAGCAACCGGATTGGCTGTCGCACCATGCAGAGGGTGCTAATCTTACAACATAAAGGGCCTCATTACACGGAAGGCGGTAGCCATGGTGCTATTAGCGCCATGGCTACCCCCTTACCGCCGTCGGAGGCTGGGTTCCTGGAATAGGGACTTACCGGCCTACTCCGACCTTTGCGGGACCAGTAAGTCCCCATTCCGGGAACCATTCCCCATTCCCATTTGAGCCCTCATAGGGCTCAATGGGAATGGGGAAGGAGCAAATAACGGTACTGCAATTTGCAGTACCGTTATTTGCACTGAAGTCCCTCAGTGGGTCCTGTCCTTAACGTGTGGTCTGACCAAACGTTAAGGACGGGACCTGCTGAGGGACCTCGTAGTATGGCGGTGGGGATTACCGGCACCGGTGCCCTTACCGGTGCCGGTAATCCCCTACCGCCTTCCGTGTAATGAGGCCCAAAGTGTTTTGTGGGGTTGGGGGTGTACATTAAGGTACTGGGAAGGTGGGAAATAGGGAAAAGGGTACCTTGTCCTAGGTTGTCTTTCTACTATGTCTATGAGCTTTGTGTAGTTTGTTCTTAATGTGAACCTTTATTGTTTCTTGTATATCTATAAAGCTGTTTTATGAAGATCAAGGCATTTACTTTGCCATATTTTACCTGATAGTAGGTTGTGATGACTGGCAGGCAAATATTTTGTGAAGCTACTGCAAGTTGGATCCATGACAGCATGTTGCGTTCTTGCAGGTTCAACCTTATCAGTGTGCAATATTTGGCTAAACAAACTCAGAGAAGGGTTGGGGCTTTTTCATTGCTGCCCTGTCCCCCCCACACCACTGATCAGGTATCCCTACAGAGGATAATCGGTATTGTACAAAATTACCTACTCCCAAAAGTTCGACCCCCAAAAGTCCAACCCCCAATTTTCCGCATAGTGAATAAAAAATGTATAGGGGTAAAGTGGGGGACGTGGGGGTCTCCCCCTACCTATATATTTGTGGAAAATTGAAAAATAACCACAAAAAAGGACTTTTGGGGGTCGAACTTTTCGGTTCGGTAAAATCACGTAGATCGGGATAATCGACTACCATTGTTTTTTTATATACTCTGCAGAGTCGTAGTCATACCAATATGACTGTTATGAGCGGAAACCACGCGGGAAACTAGCAGCCTGATATTAGCCACTAATACAGCCACCATTTTGTCTTGCTGCCTGCCCACTCTGAGCCAGGGAGGAGGATGGAAGGCGGATTATATCACCGTAGTTGGCAGTAAGCCAGCCTACCACATGGAACTCCTGTCACCCAAAATTCAATGAATGCCTCAGCACCCTTCCTGGGAGTCTTCCTCCTGTGCGGAGGGTCAGATAATTCTCTCTGGAGCCAGTCCCACAGCAGCACAGGCACGTCACCCTGAATCTAAAATGCTTGACTATGTTTGCCTGGGAAAGCAAAGACTTCATTGGGTGAAGTATGTCCATTGGAGGGCCTTTTAAAACATGTGTTAATTGACACCCCCATCACCTCAGCTCTTTGTTCAAAAGAGCGCACCCATGAAGCAGAATGTAAAAGTCTCTTGTATTGGGGTTCCTTCTTGTATTTTCTTGTTCTTGGAACACAGCGGGATAGCCATTGAGTGGGAGTCGCTTTCGAGTGCCCTGCAGTTAATAATACCCAGGTCCCTGATTGTGTGCAAAGGTGTAGCTTTTGATTAGCCCCATTTAACTTGGCTGTTGAACATTGTTTGAATAATTCAAACACAGATTGTGCCTTTAGAAGGGCTTCTGCTCTATTGACCTGTAAACAGTGAGTTTCCAGGAAGTGGTGCAGCCGCTCAACTCGCCGCCCCATTCGACTGCAACACTCAAAAAGCAATCCTCGCTCTGCAGGGACGTGTCGACCTCCATTATTGCCTGCTAATTGGCGGTGCAGTATGAAATGGCGTCTTCTCTTAACCCCCCTGCCTTTGATAAAAGAAAGCAAGTTTCAGCGCAGGCAACAGACCGCAGTTGGTAGCCCCTTTATCTGGAACAGTCAACGCTAAGCAGACACTCTTATCTGTACAGTTGTGATTAATTATTTACACGTGTTTGTGTAAACTCGTTCTGTGTTTTTTTTCTCAGTCCTGCTTTCGTGGATGTCAATTCATGAATGGCTGTTATCTTTGTTTGCCTTCTTCTGCTCACATTTGGGTTCACAGTGGAAGAATAAGGGGCTGGCAGTGCCAGAAGCCGAAGGAGGTTGCTTTACTTGGCTGGCACGGCACCAACAGCAACCACTCAACTACAACGTGGCCTTCCTGTGTCCGTGACTTACGCACAGGTCGCAAGATCCAACCTGCTCACATCGCCGACTTGTGTGTGTCTTGGATTCTGGGCTCTTAGTAAAACTTGTTTACAGACACAGCGACATTGCGAATGTCTCCCCAGACAACATCTCGGTTTTGTATCACACGTTGATTTTTTTCTTTGTCCTGATATGTCTTAGTGTTACATGCACATCACGGTGTGGTGCCCGACCCAAAACACGCATGTTGGTTTCATCCGCCAGTCTTAAATTGGTTCCCCCTTTTATCGTCAGACTCCACACTGAGTTGCATTGTGAGCTATTGCCAAGATGGCATGAGGTAGCCACTCTGCTCTCCCCAATTGTCATTACCTCCACGTCCCTTTTTGTCGCCCCAGCACTTAACTCTGAGGCCCCGCCTCTGCTCCAGGAACCCCTCTTCACTTTCTTTTCATTCCGTTCATAAAACCACCTCCTTACCCACAAGCCCCAGTACAAATGTTCCTGCCCTCGGGCTATAATTTTTTCGAGTGCGGGGCACCTTTAAACTCTGGTTTGCTGGCCCCCTAGAGGATCCCTTGGCGGGGCATCAGTCCCCTCCTGTGGGGCATGCTCCTGGTTTCCCCTGCAGGGCTCGGCGGTCCGGTTTGAGCGTGGTGGATCTCCCTGGGCTCCTCGCGAGCCATAGCAGCTTGCGGGAAGAGGTGCAACGCAGCAACCTTTGCGGTCTTCCCCAGGTCATAGGGCCCGAGTTTTCAATGTTTTATGCGCTGCTGCACTGTGTTGTGGTGCTGGGGGTGCACAGTGGTGTCCCTCTATCCCTTCCCACCGGGGTCGGTTTACCAGCCACAGGGGATGCAGGCACTCCAGGCTCTCCTGCAGTGCCTATATTTCTGTTTATCGCCGCCGGCTGTTGTGGGCATTTTTCTTTGTTTTAGGAGTTTCCGCACCTGACTCTTCGATGCGCTTGAGGCCTGGTCTTTGTTGCTATTGTGCTCCCAGGTCTAAAAGGATGACTTAAGAGACCATCCTGTAGTCATCCGATGATCATCGAACTACATTAGAAGTCATTTTCACATCATCAGAAGTCATCAGGCTGTTAAAATCATCAGCAAATGTCTCAGAATGGTGGGTGATGATTTGGGGATGAGCTTAAATGACTTGCGGATGATTCCAGCTTCATCCGATTTTAGAAAACTCTTTGTTCCTGATGACTTTAGGATGACTTGCCGATTACTTCAAGAGCATCACCATGATGATTTGGGGATGATTCTGGGATGACCTGCTGATTACTTCAGGAGCATCAACTGGTTTGCCCCAGAGGATTCTGGGATGACCTGCTGATTACTTGAAGAGCATCACCATGAAACATTTCTTGATGATTTGGGGATGGCTTACTGATTACTTCAGAGCATCACAGATTTTGTTGGATGATTTGCAGACTAATACTGATTGTCATTCAGCTTTTGTTTGGTTGCACTTGTGCTGAATGATTTTTTAATGCTTTGCTAAGCACACCTTTTTGGCATTCTTTTTAATTGCATGTAAAAAGCATAATATGGATATGATCATTTAAATTGCAACACCCAATGTAAAAGTGCTAAACCATTGACCAGGAATCACACTTAAAAAGCATACATGCCACAGAAATAGTTTTCTTGCAGTAAAAAGTGACTGGTCACAAATGTCCCCAACACATATTTGACCCTAGGGAACAAATAAGGGAAACACACCGTAAAAATACTAGCAGCACTTAATGGAAGAAGGGGTGAAACAAGTTGTGAATGGCCAGACAAACTATAGAACCCATTCCAAATGGAAGTCATGAGGCCTAAACATAGCATGCACCCCCTGAGTGAGAATCCTTTGCCATCCAGTCAAAAGCAGGCACCCAGCACCCTCAAAATCCCCAATGTGGCAAGGGTAAAGCTTGAGACTATGTTGGGTGAAAATGGAAGCCATGAGGCCTAAACATAAGCATGCACTCCATGGGAGAGAAACCTTTGCCATCCAAGCAGGCCCGAGCACCCTCAAAATGCCCAATGTGGCAATAAGGGAAAGCTTGAGACCCAGCATAAAAAAACATTGCACACACATGAAAGCCCCCCAAAAAAGTGAAACGCAGCTGCCATGCTGGTCAAGTTGCTGCATGCATACAGAGTTTTTCAATGGCACACAAAATGCATTTAGAATTCACAGAGCTGGATCGATGCACTCACCTGATATGCTGCCTGAAAATGAAACTGAGCTTCTGCTAAAAAAAGGCCTTGTGTTGCTTTCATTAGTAACAGCACATAAATAAAGTCCATATGAGACCAGAGAGCATTGCGTGTTTGTTTACAAGTTTGCCAACACTTTCTGAAATGCCTTTAAGGCGTCATGACGTAGGGACGCTTTTTCACGTAGGATGCCTACGTGATGGCGAAGCTGGTGAAGACAATCATGGAGGAAGAAGGACTCCATGCCGTGCAGCGGCAGGTACATTTAGCTGCTGGTGCGCTTGATTTGTTCTTTCTATTTTGGAATTTTGCAGCAACATCTCGTTGTGCCTGTTTCGTGTTTTTCTGGTAAGCATTACACCCCCCCCCCCACAAACAGAAGTGTTTTTGATCATTTCGAGCGATGAACGCCATCATCCACGCAGCCCCCGCGTGCAAGTGTGACTAATATTAAGTGCTCCTCGGTGTATGCGATGTAACTGTTCATCGCGGGCTGCGCGTGTAATCGGTTTCTGTATGCTGCATGCAAAGCAATTGTGGAATATGATGTGCTTCTGTGCCAGCTATCAATTCCTTCCTGCATACACTGTGGACACGCATTCTTTTTGCTTTTATGATTCATTGTCATTTTCATTCCTTAATACTAATGAACTTCGGCCTAGAAAGTTGTTCCTTTGATCTCACGAGCATGTTGGGGTGGAGGGTACGGTTCCTCGCAGCATGCTTGAGCGATAAATGGAAGAAAGGGCAGGGAATTCTCCCAGTAATCCTGTGGATCTGCCTGCCCAGAACCAGGTTACAGTCCTAGCTCAGAATGATGGAGGTAGTGCTATGGTTCACATCCCGGAATCCCCATGGGCTAGGATCGCTCTAAAAGTTTTCGTCATAGTGTTGCAGATCGCACAGTCGACCCTAAGTTACTTGTGAACAGGTGCTTAAATATCGCCTTCTGTGTCCATGGGCTAACCCAGCGCAGCCCGTGCAGGGTGGCAGAGTGTTAGGCAGAATCCTGTGCAGTTCTCTTAGGGAACACTGCAAAGAGATTGAGACTACAGGAGTAAGCAGTAAACCCAATTGTTAGCAGTCTGCACCACCCAGATTTACCTGGTAGCTGTGGCTGAGCAGTCAGACTTCTCTCAAGAAGAGCAGGGCAGTATGCAGAGTATACACAATAGGGCCAAAAACACAGTAGAGCAAACAGACACTGACCAGAGCTTTGTATCAAAAGTATATAGTTATTTATTTAAAACACACTTTAGGCAATACACAAGCACTCTCAATCAAAAGCAAGTTAAAACACAGTCGAGTAAAGTATAAACACCTCCCTTGGTAACTATCAGACAAGTCAGGGCTACAGCCCCACTATTTGTTAAGACAGATGTGAGGGCGTAGCCTAGATGGCACTCCAATAGTTAAGTTTACAGGGAGAGAAAAGGCAGAGCATAAAACAACACGGTTCCCAACACTTTTAGAAGCTCAGAGCAAGAGAATAAATACTGTAGAGCAAAAGTTCATAGGCCAGGCCCACTTTAAATGGAGCAAAGTGAAATGTGCCCAAGATCACACAGTTTAAGCTGTACTAAAAAGTCTTTGCAGAGTGTTCAAAAGAGGTGCGGGTGATTCAAGAAGTAAAGTTAGAAGGTCTGGAGCCAACCCAGTTGGAAAGCCAAGGATTTAAGGGTCACCTTTAGCAATCCGTTGAAAGGGAGGCCAGGCAGGACACAGTACCTTAAAGAGAGAGGAAGCTCCAGCTGTGGCAGTTGTTCCTGGCAGTGGTTGCAGTTCGTTGTTCCGACAAGGGGAAGAGAGGATCTCGTCGAGGAGGAAACTTGGAGTCGTTGCACTGCCCCTTGAGTAAAAAAGAAAGTTGGACGCCCCTATTAAAATAAATGCTTTATTTTCTCGGTCAATATGAAGTGAAATTTTAGTCTTCCTCCTGCTTCATCTCTCCCCACTTCCCCGGGCATTCCTGTGAAGACATCTTGTGATCAATACACTTGTAAGATTTGCAATAAACTACAGGGCTATAATTGTATGTATTGTGCTTACAAAGCTGTTTCACCAAAGCATGATACAATGTGAATGAATAACCAATTGGGCAGAAAAATAGAAAAGCATTAAGGAAACAAGAAAAACAGACCGCCAAAAAGAGAATTGTACTTGTGGGTGTGGCTTTATTAAATACAGAAATCTGAACAATTTCCATAACTTGATATCGTTTTTCAGTTTTGAGAAATCTAATACTTTTTCATTTCTTATATGGTTTTCAGGCAGAAGGCGTTGGGTCACCCATGTAAGCAGGGTGTGCTTTGGCATCTCTGGGGTCATGTGTTTGCGTACCTTCTAGTTATGTTAATTAGCAAAGGGTTTGAAAGACTATTTCCCCATTTCCACTTATGCCTTCTATTTCTAACTGTGTGAGTATAAATCAATATAGCTACACTAAAGACCATAAAACTTCTGAATGCAGCCACAGAAAACCATGATTCATTTTCAGTTCAAATCTGTTTAATCCTAATGTAGTGACACATTTATAAGTTGACACTTTAACATTAGTTAATCCGGTATGTATTTAATAATGCCTATTATATTCATATATACTTTCTTTTTTTGTAGAATTGTTTTAGGTCTGTCTGCAAGGCGAACAGTTGGCCTACTTTGGACTGCCGAGTGATAAGGAGGAAGCTTGCCACCAAAATTCGCAATGCCAGAAGAGGCCTAAGGAAGACTCTGCCTTTTAAAATACAGGATTGATGATTATTTGTTTGTATTTTTGCAAACGTATTTAGTCTTATGTAATACAGATATGCCATTAAACTGCATTTGTTAAATAAATAAAATGTTGAACGTTTTCTGAACCTATGTTTGATTGAAGATATCGTATAGCCAGAGCAATACTATATTAAAATATCAACAATTTATAGTTGCTGAATTTTACTATTACAATATGAACTAGGTAATTGTTAGCTGCACTTGGTGATATTGGGTGAAGTGACTGGCGGCAGTCTGTCATGCAGGTAGACCTTTAACAGATACTGTTTAGGTCGCTGGAAGTGTGTATTGTAGTGCAGTGCTTTGTAATTGTGGGAGTTTGAGTGTGAGGCCATGTTGGCTATAAGTGAGAATTGAAATGAGGGAGTTTACAGGTTGGTTTGTGACATGTGGGGGTGTTTGTAGTTGTGTGCACTAAATCGTCGAATTTAGTTAACGGGTGCTCGAGCAAAGATGGAAAGTGATAGCTGCAAAATTCCCTAGATTTTTTCCAGTAATCTATCCAGAAGTCTAACTAGAGTCATTGTAAAGTAATGCCACCAATCTTAATCAAAAGGGATACATCCTGGGGTAATTCAACCCCTTTTCCTAAATCTTTTGGAAGAATCTTGAAATTATTTAAACTCATCTTGTCGTGGTCTGCAATAACCATTCACAATTCAAAACCCATACTAAAGTTATCATGGAACCATCTTGGAGTAATCCCCACCCATCCTGAAGTTGTCATGAAGTCATCCCTGAGTTGTCCTGGAGTCATCCTAGAGTAATCTGAAGTCATCCTGGAGTAATCCTAACTCATCCTGAAGTTGTCGTGGTGTCATCCTGAAGTTGTCATAGAGTCATCCTAGAGTAATCCGAAGTCATCCAGGAGTAATCCCCACTCATCCTGAAGTTGTCATGGAGTCATCCTGGAGTAATCCCAAGATCATCACTGGAAGTAATCCGAACTCATCCTGGAGTAGTTTCTGTGATGACTCTAGAGTCATCATCTCATTAAATATTTTGGCCTGTTCGCAGACTTCAGGATGATCTTCCTGAACTATGGATGACTCTAGAATGGAGTCATCGGATGACTCCAGAATGATTCCAGGATGATCTTCCTTTTTGACTAGGGGGTTGCCGTGATCCGGTGATTGGCTCCAGTTTTCCTGTGCTTTACTTTAGGGCCACTGCATGTTTCCAGTTTAGTGTTTTCACTGTGCTGGTTTCATGGCCCTGGTGGTTCCTATGCATTTTCTGCTGTGGCTATGGGGAAACATGTGGTGACACGCCAGAAACTGGAGTCCTCTGCCTCTTCCTCTGGCTCCCTTGAGCTGCCTCGGTTGAGTCATGCTGCTAAAGAGAAGGAGTCTCAGTGTTTCTCTTTATCCTAGAAGGACATTAAGGACTTACTCAAACTAGCTGTTCGCAAGCATGGGAGTGGGAGGATGCACAAGCTTTTCTCTCCTTCCTCTTCTTCATTGACTTCTTCTGGGTCAGAGGCCTCCTCCTCGGATGCCTCTTCTTCAGAGGCTTATTCTGAGGGGAAGTACCTGGACAGGGAGGCTGTGGCTGTTGTTTTGGCAAAGGTGTGGGACAGCATGGTTTATTCTGAGCCTTTGGTCCAGGGTGACTGTTTCAATCCCTCCATTAGGCAGGACAAACATACGGCCAGGACGGTGTTGCCCCTTATTGCGGACATTCGCATGAAGATCCTTCGGGAGTGGAAGGACCCAGAATGGATTACCAATCCCCGATTTATGGCGAAGCTCTATCCGTTGACAGGTGGTGACTTGTTGCTCTCAGACTACGTGGCGGTGGATGATATTCTCTCCAGTCTGGTGGGCCGCTCCTCCATGTCGGCTGAAGAGGCGGCAGTCCGTGACCAAGTGGATCGTAACGTCAACTCGGGCCCCAAGAAGTCCTTCTCTGGGGCTCATCTGGCCTTGCGGGCTAATGTCTATGGATCCTATATGGGAGAGACTATGCTGTTGTGGTTTTAAGTAGCTTCGCCGGGCTGTGGAAGACAGTTCTGACTATCCTCCTCTTCTCTCTGACTTGCAGCGTCAGGTGGAGTTGTTATCGGACCTGGCCTATGATGGTGTGCGTGGCTCAGCCATGGCAATGGGTGCCAAGATTTCGGCTCAGCGGAATGTACTTCTTTGGGAATGGCAGTCTGAGGGTTCACAGAAGATGGCGGCTCTTAAGCTTCCTTTTGAGGGTGCTAAACTTTTTGGGGATTCATTGGAGGACCAAGTTCACAAGGTTTTCGGTGCTGTCAAACATGCAGACAAGTTGCAGCAGAAGCCCCCCTCGGCTGCAAAGAAGCAGTCTCCCAGGTTGGGCCACGCCTTTTTGGCATCTGTTATGTTTTGAGGCAATGACAGCCTGAGCGAATGCGCAGCAGTAAATAATTCTGAGCAATAATGATGCGGAGAGACAAACAATATACTTCTGTTCTTCTTTATTCTCATATCACAAGTAACTAGCTCCTACTGCCAGCATCCGCGCTCGCAAATAGACAGGGGACAGGGTCCTCATTCATTGTCCACCAGACATAGAGATAGGACACTAAAGGGTCCAGCGCTTGCTCCAATGGGAGGCCTGATAGGTGGCATGCTCCACCCTGCTTCACTAGGCCTTTGGGGCCAGTGCGGAAGTCCTGACGGTTCTGGGATGCCGGCGGGCGGACATCTCCAGCAGTTTTTTTCAGGTGTAGGCCTGGTGGTGTTTCGACTCCTGGGCTCTTCGCACAGTCAGAAGTGGGTATCAGGTGGACATCTTTTCTCACTAGTTCAGCCCGTATTGGGCAGGACGTCTCTTCCTCACAAGCATCCCAGGCTGTCGGCGATGTTTATTTTGAAGTTGTTGCTGTGTGGCAGTTCCTCTGGCCCAGCTGGGTCAGGGTTTTACTCCAGGGTATTTCTGGTTCCAAAACCATCTGAGACGTTCTGCCTCATCCTCCAACCTAAGCACTTGAACTGTTTCGGAGGGTGGAGAGGTTCAAGATGGAGGTTCAAAACAAAACATTCTCCCTCTGGTTCAGAAAGGGAATTGGTTGGTGTCCCTGGACTTCCAGGATGATTATTACCATGTTTCTCTGCTCCCCTCCCAGGTCAAGTTCTTCCATTTTGCTGTGCAGAATCAACATGTTCAGTTCCTGGTCCTGCCGTTTGGGTTGCGTTTGTTCCCCCCCACACCTCTCCCAGGGTGTTCACCAAGTGGGTAGCTCCACTGGTGGGTCATCCCCACCTTCAGGGTGTTCAGCTTTTCCCCTATCTGGACGACAGGCTCACCAAGGTGGCCCGACGTGGGACAGTCCTGTTGCACGGTCTGCCAGGCTCTTTGATACTGGGGGTTTCTGAACAACTGGCACAAGTCTCACTTGTGTCCCTCCCAGGATCTGGTTTTCATTGTTGCATAGTTTTGCACCAGGTTGGGGAAGGTCTTCTTGCCTCTGGTGAGGGTCTGCCATCTTCATTCTGTTCTCCTCAGGGTTCCCTGGTGGCAGTGAGCTCCCACTTGTCTGTTGCTTACTCTGCTGGGCCACATGGCCTCCTGTGTTTTTTTGGTACTGTGCACCCGCCTCCATCTGTGTCCCTTGGTCTCCCACCTTCTGCCCCACTGACTGGTAGCTTCTCAGGCTTACAAGCCTCTGTGCCGATCTCTCGACTCTGAAGGCGGATCTGATGTGGTGGATGCATGTCCTAAATCTCTGCTTGGGGGTGGCCCGGGTTCGTCCCATGCGGACCGCTGTTACCACCGATGCCAGTGGATGGGGGTGGACTACTCCTGGTACACATTCAACCCACAACTTGTGGGTGCCAGAGGAACGTTGTCGCTCGTCCAACTGGAAGTAATTGTGTGCCATTTGCCAGGCACTGTTGTTTTTCAGGTAGTCCCTGGTAGTGCAGGCGTTGGTAGTCAGGACGGACAACACGACAGCCTTGGCCTATATCAATCATCAGGGGGGCTCAGGTCGCTCCCTGAATGCCTTGGCCTGTCTGATAGCTGCCTGGGAGGGGAAGCATATGGTGTCTCTGAAGGCCACAAACATCAGGGGGATTACAACTTTCAGGAGGATCGCCTTAGCAGTGTTTTCCCCTCATCCCTGGATATGGTCCTCTCGGACAGGGTTTTTCCAGAGATCTGCTTCAGGTTCAGGTGTCCACTTCTGGATCTCTTTGCCGATTTAGCCTCATCAAAGGTGCCACTCTTCTGCTCTCAGTTTCCATTGGTGAGTGCCTGGGGGGTGGAACCCCAGCATCTGGAGTGGCCACGGGGTCTCCTCTATGCCTTTCTTCCTCTCCCTCTTCTCCCCTGGGTGATCCAGCGGATCAGGGCATCTGGGGAAACAGTTCTTTTGGTGGCTCCTTTCCGGCCCCATCGGGGTTGGTTCCCTTCCCTTCTGGAGCTCCAGTTTCAGGGAGCCATGGTTGATTCCAAAGTGGCCTTGTCCTCTGCAGGCCGGGCTGGGGTGCGAGGTTTGTCGGATTAAATGGGCAGTTTGTTTCTTGTGTGGGCTCAGATTACTTGTCTGTGATTTTCTGGTCATGTGGTCGATTCCATCCTCTAGGCTACGCGGCCTTCTACCTTGAAGACCTATGACCACCACTGGGGGC
This sequence comes from Ambystoma mexicanum, assembly GCF_040938575.1. NCBI lineage: Eukaryota > Metazoa > Chordata > Amphibia > Caudata > Ambystomatidae > Ambystoma > Ambystoma mexicanum. Next base: position 218,521,740 of record NC_090927.1, on the reverse strand, counting down.
CTTTTCTGGCTTGGTGTGGGCGGTCAGAGGTTCTCCCCCTTCTTTGTGGATTGCCTTCTGTTCTCCAGTTTCTCCTGGAGGAGTTTGACAAGGGGTTGGCTGTGTCCACACTTCATTCCCAGTGGGCCTCTGTTAAAATCCTCAAAGGTGACTCTGAGGGCCGTATGGCGGGGGATGCTTTGGTGGGGAAGTTCCCCAAGGGTCTTACTGCTTTTCATCCCTGTACCTATAAGGGTCTTCCTCCAGCGGGATCTTCCTCTGGTCTTGAAGCTCCTTCAGGGTCCTCCTTCTGAACCCCTAGCCGACATCGAAATCTGGCTCCTCTTAATATGGCTTTCCTTATTGTGATCACGTCTGCCTGACATCTGGGGGAGGTGAGGGCTTGGTTGTGGTGCCCTCCCTTTTTGCAGGTGCTTTTTGACTCCATTGTTATATGCTGTGAAACCAGGTTTCTACCTAAGGTGGTGCCTCAATTTCACACATCCCATGATCTGGTTCTCCTGGATTTTTCCAGGACCTCCAGACTCCTGACAAGGTGGTTTGGTCTGGACGTCGCTCACCCCTCCTTCTATGTCCCAGGCCGCCCCCCCGGCCCATCCAACCCAGCATCCCTGCAAGGGCGGGTCCTTTGCCTATGGTGCTACATAAGTGTGATCCAGAAAAGCCATTCCTGCCTGGTAAAACATCTCTCTCTAAGGTAATGGGCAAATTATGGTTATTAAGCATCTCTTGTCATAACAAAAACCTCTTAGTCAAGATTGCTTTCAGCCAATTGATTTCTAAGCATTATAGCACCGCAGCACACAGTCCTGGATTTTTAATTGGCAAAGAAAAGGTAAAGACTCACAGTAACATGTTATCAATTGCATTGGGATGATTTGTGCCTTCATAATGAGCTATTAGCTTTGTTTCAGGCCTGACCTCTTTTTTGAGGCCCTCCCTTTCCTTTCTAAAGTAATGTTTCATTTGAAGCTTTTTATGAATGCTCTCAGCAGACAGATCGGGCAAAGAGCTATGTTAGATGATGGTCATGGACACATCCCTTTACCGCTTTCAATTCTTGGTTGCTCTTTCGGGGGAATGGCTGCCAACTCGGTACAGGCAAAGTGAATTCCAATGATTCAAATGTGTAGGGTGGCGAAGCGGGCGTCTCCTTTCACGTTTTCACTTAATTTCATACACTAATTGGGGGACACTCTCCCAGAGGTTTTTAGTTCAGCAATAATTCATGGAGGATCTTCACAATTTACATCTTTGTAGTACAATAAATTGTGTGTTCATCAGTATTCTGCTTGCATTGTATTTCTCTCTATATAATCAACGTCTGGCGGCTACAGTGGCCCAGTTATAGGACTGGGACGAGGAAGAGGGGTGACGAGATAGTGGCAATATTACTTATCAGTAATCCCCATTACTCTGAGGTCCAATGCTTCTGGTTTCAGTCCTCATTGTCTCCTCAATCTTGATGGGGTAGCTTCTATGCATGACAGTGGATGGCATTGGGGTGTGGATGGTATTAATAGTTTTTACTCCTAGGGAGGGGCTCGCTTTTGGTCCCTCACCCTCACTGTCATCGAATCCAATTAAAAAGAGTAGCAGCGATGGCCTGTAAGATATCTCGGAATTAGAAAAGCTCAATGCAGCCCTGTCTCGGGGTAGAGCAGAGGGCAACCGACACGTAACACATCTACACGAGTAGAACGGAAATGAAACCACTGTTACCTTTGCTGTCCTTTCTCTTTAAAGTAGCGGCTATGATTGCCTTTGCAAAGGCAGGTCTGGACTTTGGCAATGGCATTTGCCGAGATCCCAGTGATGAAATTAAGTGGAGGCTTTGAGATGATCCCCGAGATCTGCATTTAGCTGCCATCTAGAAGGGCCCAGAAGAAAAGGAACTTTTGTGGTCGATCTTTCTCCTGTCAAGTAGCAAAAGAATGGAATTCATGGCCTGCAGACCTCAGATACCAATCTGATTCATTTTAGGGAACGTCTATAAAAATATCTGCCTACTAGAACGTTATTGGATAGCCAAGTTTAGCTTTGGAAATAAAGGACTGTCATAACTATTAGTACATAGGGTGGATGCCGCAGCAAATCAGGTTGCTCGGATCGTGGGCTGATTATCGGATAGCCAAGTTTAGCTTTGGAAATAAAGGACTGTCATAACTATTAGTACAAAGGGTGGACGCCGCAGCAAATCAGGCAGCTCGGATCGTGGGCTGATTATCGGATAGCCAAGTTTAGCTTTGGAAATAAAGGACTGTCATAATTATTAGTACATAGGGTGGATGCCTCAGGAAATCAGGTTGCTCAGATCGTCGGCTGAATCCCACGATCCAAGCCTGCATTCCAAGCAAGCTGGAAGCTGTGAGCACCCACCCCATCAAACTACCTCCACGTCCCTCTGATTTGAGTTCCACCACTCCATTCACTGGCGGCAGCGCCAGCACTGCTCCTGTTCTTGCATCCTGGGCCACCATAGAAATGGAAGAGGGACTCCAAACGCAGCCCCACCTTGCAGTCTGTTGGCCAGACTGAGCCTCCAGGTAAGAATAATCTTTGTGTATGTGTGTATGAGTGAGTGCAAGTGTTTGTATGTTACGTTTTAGGAATGCCCTCAAAACCTGGCTTTTCCCTGACTCATCCTGAACCCCCGGGCGTGTCATACCTAGAAGAATTGTTTGGGTTAGGAACTATGTTGCATTTAGACACATTGTTGGGGTTAGAAAATGTGTTACAATTAGAAGGATTTTAGGGGTTGGAAATATAATAGGCCCAGATGGATTTCTGGGGTGGTAAATGTGCTGCATTTGAATGGAATTTTGTGGGCTGGGAAATGTGTTAAACCTAGATTGATTTTGGGGGTAAGAAATGTGTTGCACTTAGCTGTATTTTGGGGTAGAAATGTGTTACTCTTAGATGGAAGCCTTTCATTTTGAAGAGGAGGAGGATGAATAAATAAATAAATAGTTGCATTTCATTCATATGGAGATTGGCAATGTGTCATACTCTATTACTGCATATGAGGGTGGGCTTTGTAAATGCACCTAGACACTTAAGGTGACAACTGTATCGCACTAGAACGACCTAGGAATGGGCTATGTATCACTCCAAGGTCCACAAAGAGGGTGGATATTTCTTGCACTTAGATCTTATGTGAGATTAAGTACTGGAATCCCCGGGGTAGCCGATGTTGAATGTGTTGGGGTGGTCAGGAAAGGCCCTCACGATATGTGATTGGTGGTGCAGCGAACTGAGCGCGATGTTGAAATTTCATATGTATCCAGTGTAGTTAATTATGGATGGGATTCTTTAGTGTTACCTTTTGTTTAAAGTTTATACTTATTAGTCTTGTACAAGCGCAGGAAGATGAAATGCTGAAACTACCAAATGAAATATGAACGCGATTTTCACATGGGGGTGCTATGAAGTACGCAGGCACTTTCATACTGTATTGAATGTGCGAGTGGAGCCCTCACCTCGCTTTTCTTGGTTAGTCGAAATAGTGAAGGGAAACTTCCTGTAGTGAGGTAAAGACCGTTTTGTAGTCGAAAAGGCCGTACTAATGATGAAGAGAGCAGCAGTGTTGTAGTGAAAAGCATTGTGCTCCTTCTATGCTTGAGTGAAGAAGGGGTCTGTCTTGAAAATCCTTGATAAAGGAGAAATAATATTAGACATGCACACTGAGGAACCTACAAAGGGAGTTGTGTATAAATCTTCATGAAGTGGGCTTTTTATGAATTCTTTCAGACTTTGCAACTAGCAGTTTGCACGAGGAATTTCAGGTGACTGGGGCATTCTGGATTTGCAGGTTTGGGGGATGACAAAGAAATAATGAGTAATCCAGCAGAGGGTCAGTATTTGAACAGGACACAGGTTTATGGCTTAGCAGTTCTACAGGGAACGGATGTAGTCTCTCTGAGTACATTGAAGACTTTCTGAGGGACCTGCCCATTTTCTTTGGCCTGCAATAAATATGGTGGGAAGTGGGTTCCGGGGCCATGGTGTCCGATACTCAATTGTTTTCTCAGGGTGGGACTAGAGGCCATGTGCTTGAAGTTGTCGAATAAATTAGATTGTTTCAATGGAACCAGTATAGCTGGGACGGATGCGATAGCCGTAGCTAGTTCAAAGTGAACCTGTTTGCTTAGCTTTTCCTCATGTTGCTCAGAGTACCCATGCCAACCATGTCTAATAACAATTAAGGTTAAAGGGCTAAGGCCATTTGTAACTAGTAATGAATTATGTTTGTAGTTGAATGTTTCATTACATTATGTTATGATGTCACAACCTACCACAGACGAATCCCAAGGGCATGGTATGAATATAATATGAAGATGTAGTTAAGATAATGGCTTCCAATGAGAATGTAGGAATTGGAAAGAGATGGGATTTCTTTGAAGAGGTTTTGTCCAATCACATTTATGGGATGGATTGTAATAAAATATATGGGAGTGTTTATAACTGACAACATTGTATATTATTATTTATTTATTTGTTTTAGTTCATGAAGAACCTTTAGAAAATATAAAATATGACATAAAACATTAAAACACATTAAAACATGAAGTCACGAATATACACATATAAAATATGACATAAAACATTAAAACACATTAAAACATGAAGTCACGAATATACACATATAAAGGTATACTTGGACAAGTGCACATGAACAAACACAAATAAACAAATACCAGCATATACCAAGGCATATACCAAGGCACAACTTCATATTCTGAATCTGAATCCCATCCCCAAGCCACCATTCGTACTAAAGTAGCTAGGAATGAACTTGTAGATGATGGGACACACACCAATTGCATAAGTTAAGAGATACAACATCAAACTATCTACAACAAACATCTCACCATCACCCAATTTCTACAGATTACTACATGTGGCTAATCTGTTTTAAATTGCCTATATCTTAATTCATATTGTTATGATACTTTGTGTGTATCGCAATTAGTTTCTCTATACCTTGCTTATTACGTATGGCACCCTAGGCATAGCACTATCGACTTCCAAACTTGGTGTAGTGCTACATGCACCTTTTCCGTTTCCTTGTTCAGACAAAAGTCCCAAAATTCGTCTGTTTTAATAGAATCATACCTTCCTATGACCGGGCCCAGAAGTGTCATATATGTGGGTCCCATCTTTGGACATAATGTTAGAACATGCCGGGGGGGGTTTCCATATTTTCTTGTATTCTACGTATTCAGCATATTCTATGCTTTAATGGTACTTTTGTCCAGGCCCCTTGTAGGGCTAGTAGCGGGAGTTAGTTAACCGAAGCTGTAAAATAAAGTGACGCAGAGCTGGTCTGCGGCACTTCATAGGATAGTGCTGCGGTTTGAGGTATTTATGTCTCACCTTGTTTGCATATTTATATTGTATTAAAGTCTCCAAGTGGTCGAAATTACTGGTCAAATCCCACTTCTTGATCTTATTTTTATACAAGGTTCTCAAGATTTCATAACTCGTACTGCGGACAAAGTCAGGCACCCACTCAATATTGGTAAAACTTTCCTCATTCAGAACCACGTACCTTCGCCCCGCCCCACTATAACAAATCGTTCCCAAGAAATGTAATAGGGGACATATAATGTATCAAGGTATGTGGTTTGTTGAGAGTTTTGTTAATTTAGCACAACAGAGTCATCTTGCTGCTCACTGGACGATTGTACAATAAACTTGCTTTACGTACAAAGCATGCACTCGTTCCTCGGGTGGTGGGCCCGCTTGGGTTAATGTGACTAAGGGGCCTGCCTTCACAAATGTATAGCTTACCCATTCATTCCTTTGCACTCCAAACCTTTGGAAACTAGCCAAAGGCACAGCCTCACTCCCACAAACATCTGGTTTCACATACAACGTAAACACATTTGCACAACACCCCGACCATAAGGATAACGCTACCTTTCGCGACAAAACATTGACTTGTAGCTACAAACATAACTGACTATCCTCTCACACACACCCTCCCGCTTAGCTACTAGTATACCTCCTTCCAGCTGTCCACATGCCATTCAGACATGGGTGACTAGCAGGGTCTTGACCACCCTCTCAACATTAAAGTTATGGGAGGCTCTCATAACTTTAATGGCAGAAATGCACACACGCATAATAGCACCTCCTAATTTCCCATACTTTGGACTTTGGTCCTTCCGAGGGCGTTCAACCAACAGTGCGTTGGGACTGTAATTATGGTGAAAAGTGCTATACAAATGACGAAAACGAATGAATGAATTAATTAATTTGCTTGGCGGCCATTTTATACGAGCATTTGTTTAAAGGAACGGTACACTGCAAGCACTTGACCTTTTCATTCCAACTAATATAGATTGCTATCAGCACTCCGGATTAGAAGGTGCTGATAGCAATAATACCCATGCTAATGGTTTGGGTCAGCCGGTAAGGGCACCGGGGCTCATCATTACTGTCCTCACTTCACTTGGGCCTCTGGCCATTACCAGCCAATCAAGCCCATCGGCGCAGGTACTATTGCTCTAATATTGCACCACTAGTTTTAGGTTTGTATGCTCTGTTCCACAGCAACATGATATCTTTGAGGTGACACAATGTGCTTTGCAAAACCGCCAAAATTAAATAAATAAAAAAGTACATTAATAAATAAATAAACGGCAGCACCACAGCTGAACCACGTTCAGTTTAAGCGGGAAGTGTTTAAGGGCTGCGTTTGACACCGCTAAGCGTTTCTGCTAGCTTATTTACCAAGGATTCTGATTTCCATGCACAGCTCGTCTTGTTTTCAGACATTTAAAGAAGCAATGCTACTGCATTGTGCTGCTAGCTGAAAAGCAACAAATAGAGGGGGGGGGGGTGCAACGCTGAAGCACGAATTAGGCTGTCCCCTGGGTTACTGATCTGTCACTCTAGAGCTGGCTTTTTTCAGAACAATTGGCTGTTTAGGGTACTTTAGTGGACATGGAACAACATGAAATGCTCCCCCAAAAAACACCTGCCATTTAAAAAAAGGAATGCAGGCACTAATAACAGGCTTTATAACAAGTAAAAACGGTGGTGTTAGACACTTTAACCTTAGCCATGCTACATGGTTGCCGCAATGTCTTACATCTCTGAACCTTTAAAGTTGTAATTAGGCTCCTCATATATGGACATTGCTGTATGAAGGAACCATGATGGAAACTTCAAATTGAAATGCATTGGGCAGGAAACATATTTAGGGTGGACTTGGCATGGATCATGCAATGTATTGATTGCAAATTAGATCAATTTCATCGTTGAACCCTTCAAATCAGCTTGATGCCTTGTTGTTCGTTGGCACTGCAAGGGGTGTAAGAGGCGTTGCCCTTTCGAGCCCCACTTTACTTCTGACACTGGCAGCAGGCGTTGATTACACAAATTGACATGAATCAGACATTGGATGGAAAACACATCAATCCACACTCCTTTAAGGTGTGTGGTGGGTGCTTTGTAAAGAATCAACACATTTTAATATCAGTGCTTCCGCAGGGGCTCGGGTGGGAGGCAGCTGAGCTAGGCACGTACATTGCCCCGATCTGCTAACAAATCAAAGGCACGCAGTAGCATCTTAAAGAAGAAAATACACTTGTAGGGAACTAATCTTCTGATATCACAGATTACAAATGAGTTCCAATGATTGTTGGCACACTGCGCTGACTTGCAGATTGTATTTTTCATAAACAGTTGTCAAGGTCAGATACCCTCATATACAATGTTCTTAAAATACACAGCCCAATGTTATTGAAATACACGTGTTTCGACCCGCCGGTTCTTCCTCTGGGCTGTTTTAAGTTCAGTATATTGAAAACCAGTGATAACCCCTAAGTAAACCAATTTGTGAAATCAAGTTAAGTGGAATGCAAAAATGACCGAGAGGAACAACCACACCAAATGCAAGATACCCAAATACACATATATCAACAAAACATATAAGCCTATGTGAAATTGTAACAGAAAGAAAAAGCACCATTCATTGTTACGATGGCAATAATGAGTAGGTCCAATGTTCACAATGTTTGTTAATCACAGGGAAAGCATGGACAAAAGAAAGGATAGAGTAGGGAAAAAAATGGAAGTAAAATAAAACACATCATCATGAAAACACAACATTAGAAAATAGTCATGACAAGAGCATGCATTACTGCAGCTGTCAACCGTGTCCAAAGCATCACCGAGGCCAGTGCCTGACTAGCTCTCCATTGTGAGCATATTTGATACCACCGTGATTATTGCTATTCCTTATAATAAAGGCTAGAGGATGGCTTGAATCCTTGACTGTTGACCAGAGATCATCAGGTAACAGAAACCAGAGCCCCTACTCTTGTTTACGTCTGAACCAAAGTTGTAATTGCATGCATGGTGATCCATCATCCAACAAGGTATACTCTATGGTTCCTACCAACGACATAGCTGGCAAGATTTTTTTTTAAAAACGAGTTCATTAAACTTGTGCACACCTCTTAATATTCAAGGCCTAACAATGCAAACATAAATAGATGTACATACATGTTAGGTTGCATGCCAGAGAGAGTGACACCATTTAAAGTGAACAACTTGTATCAAGCCTGCATCTCATACCTGAACAACAGAAATAATGTGTAGGGTAGTATGTTGCCTCCCACTAATTTCGGATGACAAATAAAGTTTGAATCCTTAGGACACCTGAAAAAGATTTTGAGCAAAAGCAAGGTTGGTAAATCATTAACAAACCCCCCACAGGTAACGACACCACATTGGTGAACTGATGCGAGGTGAGTACCTTGCTAAACCAAGATTGTTGAAGGATTACCAATAAACCCGACAATGCGGACCTCTGTATAGAAAATATAATGTGTCACAATTGTTGGTGACGGGACCATTAATAATTCTTTTTCATCTAACCCATCATGACCAACACCTAACCAGTACCTTTTCCTGTAATGGCAGAATCAGTCTTTCGGCGCCCTCACGTTTTGGTGTGCTTCCGACTGTGCCGGCCGCGGCTTGATATCCAGAACGCCGGCATCAGTCGGAAGTGCTAAATTCCCTCGTCGTGTCTGCGAGGGGGCGAAATCTAAGTGCCCTTTGTTTTCTCCAGATCACAATTGAGCCGTTGGTAAAAATATAAAGTTTGCACATTTACTAAGTGGATGGTTAAATAGATTTGCAAACCATTAAAAGAGCTGCATATTTAATTTTCATGGAAGTAGGGTTTTCCAAATCACAGATATAACCCAGCTAGTCTTTAATTGAACTGTACAATCAAACTTTGCTGAAAATGAATGATTAATGACGTAATCCACACAATCTTTCCCACAGGCGCATGTAATCTACAATCCAGACTAACTAAGCCAACACTGCTTTGCCTTGACTCTGATGGTCTCATCAGGAGTCTGGCAGTATCCCGGCGGTAATCCCGCAGGGATACCGCCAGCACAAATAGCGTTATCGCTTCTCGGTCGGGCGCTATTAGCGCTGAATCACGAGTAGCGATACAGCGTTAAGGTCCCATTCTCCATTGGGTCCGTTTGGATTGGGGGGAGCAAATACCACCGACGGTAATTGCACTGGCAGTAATAGTGGCAAAAATGGCCTAAAACAGGTGGTAAGGGGAGATTTTTACCTCCAGCAAAAAGCTGGAGGTAAAACTCCCACTTACCTCCTGACTCATGATTGGGCCAACCCTTAAATGAAGTGGTAATTGCGTTACCGCCGCATTTAAAAGTTGCTTTACTACTTGTGAGAACCCAACAACTGTGTGATCATCAGGGGACAACATTGTGACGTGCATTTTTGGATCAATCAACAGTGAGCAATCTGGAGGTTTTGATGAAAATCAACCCACGTGTGAAGAGAGACATGCCATTGACATGTTTCACTCCTTTGATGTTATTCTAATAAATACCACTCACCTCGAGCTCTCTCGGTCTGAAAACATACTGCTGTTGATCACCCGGGTCCTTCCCAGACACTCTCCCAATAAACAAATCCAAACAATAAGCAGACGGAAGCTCCATGAGAATTCCTCCCCACCCAAGAAAACCCTCTCTCCATTAAGCAACTGTGTTATTCCACTCGGGAATCTCAGCAAAGAAATAACCGAAGCACTCAACATCATAACTGCAAAAAAAGCCTAAAAGAACAAAATCAGTGATCCCAAAAAATGATACATTGTTCCTCAAGGAACAATCCACGCTAAAGGAATCAGGCGCAACCTCAAATGTGAACGGAGGAAATCGAAATGAGCCATTCCCAAATTGACATGGAAAATTCACAACATAGGTTATCAAAAGGCTACTGAAAGAAAAATATATGTTCTATTTAAATTGCATCTTAACTGCCAAAGCAGACCCCTCCACAGAAAAATCACCCCAATCAGTCACAGGATTTTGAATAAGAAGCTAGGAGTGTAAATCCAGTATGAAGTTGCTAAAAACCCAGAGAACACTAACCAGCAGAAAAGCTACACCATTGCATTGACATCAAAGTCATTCTACCCCTTGAAGATCCTGGAAAGAAATGCAGTTGGCCTGGAACTTGCCAAACTTACGAAGAAACCAAAGGCCTCTGCTAAACAGTGCAACCATTGCACAGCAGCTCTGATTAAGGAGCAGGTGGCCAGTGTATTCAAACCACGGACAGAGCTGTGCAATACAAGGGCATCACCCCATCGTCTCTTCGGGGCATTCTTTAACACACTACTTCATTACAAAACGCAACGAAGATTCAGCGGTCCTAAAACATGACAGACCAATATCCTTCATCACTAGAATACTTGGAAATATGACCACCACTCAGATTGTTCTTTATGCCGAAGACAATGAGGCCTTTCATGACAATTAGTCTGGCTCCCATCTAAGCAGAAGCACTGAAGCAAGTCCCCTCTGCATGGAAGAGGACATAAATAAATAATGCTACAACGCAAGTCACACGGCCATCGCGGCGATCAAGCCAGAGTGCTAGGAATGTGACCTTTCAGGTGATCTTAGACATATTATCACCTAAGTAGGGCATGGTTAAAGAACTACTACTGTTTCAAGAAAAGGTCCCAAATGCTGCAGGTCTAAACTGAAATCGTTTATGAAATTTCAGCAAAATTGCCCACTTCAATATTTCATGTTATGTTGCTTTAAGCCGCGCACCGCTACCACCGAGAGGCAGTCTCCAGGTGCTCACGTGGCTTTGCAAGAAAAGAGGCCGGGTTGTGTTAGTGATGATAGGATGATAGGATAGGTTCAGAACCCGGAGAAAATGACGTCTGTGTGCGCTGTCTTGCGTGCGGATTGGTTGAGCGGCCCGACTTGTTGTTTAACCGTAATGCTTATACTTGGTGTCTCGGTTGTCTACTGGTGTTTATGGTGGGTGGGTGAATTGCATGCGGTTTGGGTGGATGTATAATCGTACGCACTGGTTTGGTGTATCCATAGGGGGCGGGGGGTCGAGTGTCTTGGTTGTGTTGGTGTGCGATTATGTGTGGCAAGGCTGAAAGCATCATGAAAACGAAGTGTTTTAGTGCCATAACTGACTCATCTCCTTTCATGGTCAGGCCCACAATTTGCAGAGGAGTACTCACTGCATCTTAAAATGAGAGCAAATGTGAGAACACGCATGAATCACAAAGGGATGGACTGGAATATGTCGACCAATGGGGCTCATTCTGAGTTCCGTGGCTTTCTCGTGGAAATTCTGTGGAAATACTGCCAAACTCGGTTACCGTAACTGCCACTCACAATCTTTCAAATTCCACCAAGTTATGAATTGCTGTAAACCAGTGGTAATCACAGTTTTGGAATCCTTTGCACTCTATGGGGATTTTGTAGGATTTACCACAAGCGGTAATTTCCACACACCGTAAATCATCCATTTTTGGAGGTAAAGTTGAGGACTCCACTGCACTTTATCTCCATTCTTGGAGCATGGTGGTGTAGTAAAAGTGTCCGGAAATCCTTTACCGCCACAAAAGGGATATACCGACACTTTTTTACCACACCGGCAAGCTCGCAACGAGGCCCATAGTCTTCTGTTACCAGTGGGATCTGATTCCAAAGGTGCAGCCACGCACATTGAGGTAGTTTATCACCCTGGCCTTCATCACCCCATTATCTGCCTGCCCATTTCTTTAAAAACATATGTCGAGCCCTTTAAATACTGTAATGCTGTCGCTCCTCTGAAGTCGGATTCCACTGTGGGAGGCTCGGGAACCAGCTCGCATCAGCAGGACCCCCGCCTTCTCAGCACATTGGCAGTGTCTGCTCGCTGCCCAGCCATCCCTCCCACAACGAGCATTTCTGCTTTTTACCTTGAAAAGTCTGAAAAAAAACCCTGGGCGCCTTGTGATTTCCCCACAGCTGGCCAGCTCCAGGACTTGCGAGGCACAGAAGAAGGCTGTTTAGGGGGCTCCTATTTTTAGGGGCACCGCCTGCATATCAGGGAGGCGAGTGCAGCTGTGCAACTGTGCTTGAACACGCTTCAGCCACTCTACACAGATGCAATTTGCCTCTGAAGCACAGGGTTGACGCAATGAAACTTGAGCGCACAGGTCGCAGAAATTTGGTGGTACAGTAAGAAAAGGGAGGTCATTCTGTTACCGCCTCTTTTTTGAATTACTGCCATATTTATCGCACTGCCAAATTACATATTTGACCAAGTGGAAAGGAGCGAGGAGATCAGTGGGCAACACATGCTGAGGGTCAGGATAGGGAGTTGGAAGCAGTGGTCGAAGTGTACGAAAAGAAGTAGTGGAACTATGTTCCCTGCTGGACACCCCCCCGCCCACAACCTCCATCGTCACGCCCCCTCCCACGCGCAATCCAATCCCCAAACAAACGCACCTGCTGTTTAAGGTGAATGTTCACTGCAGTGCATTGAAGTTCAAGTTTCAAAATCTTCCAGCACTTTTTTTTTTTGGAACAATACCATTCTGGAACGGTTTCTTTTTAAAATAAAAGTATAGGAGCAGTAAAATGTAAAACACAAAAGTAGAGGAGCACCGCTGCCAATCACTTCCACCCACTCCGACCACTGGTGGGAAGACTGGATGGAGGAAGCTCCCTTCGGCTTTAGGAATGGGAACCATAAGCCAAGGCAGCAGCATCCAGCGATGAATGGTGGAGAGACGGCTGGCGGTGCAAGACCACAGCTCGGCTATGATGCAGGCTAAGGCGGAAGAGCTGCCTGCCACCTGCAGGAGAAAATGCTATGGGAAGGTGGAGAAGGGAAGGAGTGGAAAACAAACAAGGGAATGCGTAAACGCCAAAGAAGGAGGTGAGTTTGCCAGGACAGGAGGTGGAGAGTGGGAAGAGAAGTGGGCCAGGGGCATAGCCTTGAAGGTCGCTCTCTATGCAACACTGCAAGGGGTAGCGTCAGTGTTCCTTCCCCTCAAAGACGTAGAGCCTCATTGTGCGCTTTGAGGTATAAAAGGTTCTCATACCCCCAAACGGAATTACCGTTACCACTGGTTGTAAGAGTGGGGTCTCTGGCTAAGCATGCATTATCGATATTCCCCATTATGAAGTCACATTGGGGAATGGTGGTGTTGCTGCCAGTAGCAGTAACTCTGGCCCCATTGCCATCTTTCTTTTGAGATGTAATGCAGTAATGCAAATGCAAGCAGATTAAAAGCTTATTACAGCCATAACCTGGTGACGAGTAAACCCCGGAGGTAATGCTATGATGCTTGTTTTTTTCCTGTATCTTCACATTGTATTGAGGCACAAAGACCGGAAGGTTCAATCATTCATGAAACTCAGCCTTGCTATCCCTGCTAACTAATGAAACTCAGTCCTGCTATCCCTGGCAACGAATGAGACTCACCCCTGCTATCCCTTGCAACTAACAAAAATCAGTCCTGCTATCCCTGGCCACTAATGAAACTCAACCCTGCTATCCCTGGCAACTTATGAAACTCACCCCTGCTATCCCATGCAACTAACAAAACTCAGTCCTGCTATCCCTTGCAACTAACAAAACTCAGTCCTGCTATCCCTTGCAACTAACAAAACTCAGTCCTGCTATCCCTGGCAACTAATGAAACTCAACCCTGCTATCCCTGGCAACTAATGAAACTCACCCCTGCTATCCCTTGCAACTAACAAAACTCAGTCCTGCTATCCCTGGCAGCTGAGTGTAATGACTGAGCAAATCAAGGGTGACTAGGATACATGTAGAACAATATGAAGAGTGTATGGTTGGGAAGAAGGGTACCTTTAGCTCTACTATGGGGGGCAAACCGTGGTTGCTGGATACCGAATAAGTTATACACACGCCCAATTTTCACGTCTCTCCTGTCTTGCAGGAGTTGGGGCACAGCATGAATTTTTAGGTCTATTCTGACTCACACGGGTGCGGGCACAGCCTGCATTTTTACACCTTTTCCGCCTTACAGGGATGAGGGCACACATTCAATTGTATGCCTCTACTTTCTTGCAGGAGTGAGGAAAAGCCTGATTTTTTTTTACATCTCTCCTGTCAATGTATATGTCTCTCCTGTCTTGCAGAAATGCACAGCTTGGATTTTTAAGTATCTCTTGTCTCACAGGTGAGGGGGCATGATCTGTTTTTTTACATCTGTTCTTCCTCACTGGGGTGGGGGCACAGCCATAATTGTTTATGTCTCTCCTGTCACACTGGCATGAGGACATACACTCACATTTTACAGCTCTCCTTTCCCACAGGAGGTGGTGTCAGGGCCTGGATTGGTACATCTCTCCTGTCTCACAGGAATAGGGGCACAGCCCGGATTATTATGTCTCTCATGTCTCAATGGGATGAGGGAAAACATTAAATGTGTTTATCTCTCCTGCCTCGCATGAGAGAGTGCACAGCATACATTGTACACCTTTTCTGGCTCGCCAGTATAAGGACGCGCATTCAATTTGTATGTCTCTTTTGTCTCTCTGGGTAGGTGCACAGTCCCAAAATCTTAAGCCTTTACAGTCTCGCTGGGGTGGGTCGATAGTCTGTATTTTTACATACCTCCTGTCTCACATAAGTGGGGCAAAGCCTGAATTTCCACATCTCTCCTGTCTGGCTGGGATGAGGCCACTCACTCAATGTTTATGTCTCTCCTGTTTCTGAGAAGCTGGGCCACAGCCTGAACTTTTACTACTCTCATGTCTCACAAGGATGAGGTCAATCACTCAATTTATATGCCTCTCCTGTCTTGCAGAGGTGGGTGCACAGCGTGTCGTTTTACATCTCTCCTCCCTCCCAGAGATGTGGGCACACACTGAATGTTTATGTCTCTCCTGTCTCGCATGTGTGAGGGCACAGCCTGAATATTTACATCCCTCCTGTGTCACAGGAATAGGGTAATGGTCAGAATATTTGCAACTCTTTTTTTTTTCTCAGGATCCGGGTCACAGCCTGTACTTTTACATCTCTCATGACCCAAAGGGATGAGGGCACACGTTCAATTTTGATATCTCCCCTGCCTCACGTGAGTGGGAGCACAGCTTGAATGTTCACATCTTTTCTGTCTTGCACAAATACATTTGTTATGTCCCTCCTGTCTCGCCAGGTAGGGGCACATCATGACATGTTAGGTATTTCCTGTCTTGCAGAGGTGGGACCAGAGAATACATGTGTGCATCTTTCCTGTCCATGATCTTACTAGGCCAAGTGACATTGAGATTGTGCAAGTGCAGGGGAGGAGGGAGGGAACACGTGCCAGGGGAAATGGAAGGGGCAGTGCTGTACATGGGATCAAAACAATAACAAGAAGTGCGGCCGGCAGATGGGAGGTGCAGGGGTAAGTGCAGACAGCAGGTGTCAAAAAGTGCAGGTAGGGGACTGTAGGGCTACAGATACAGACCCAAGTGCAAGGTTTGCAAGGAGGCAGTGCAGGTGTGCAACCGGGCAGGCAGGGACCTGGGCCCAAAATCAGAGGGCTGCCATGTGACCAATGCAGTATCAGACAGGAAATCGGCTGGGGAGAGGAAGAGAGAAGGCAGAAGCAAAGCGGAAGGTCTTGTGGTGCTTCCTGAACCTGAGATGATTCTCCTCAATTTATTTGTTTCACCTGTTACTCAGGGGTGAGGGCACAATGTGAAAAAATGCAGGCTGTGGGCCCACTCCTGCGAGACAGGAGAGGCATACAAACTGAGTGTGTACCCTTATCTCTATGAGAAAGGAGAGAAATAAAAATTCAGTCTGTTTTTTATTTCTCTCCTTTCTCATAGAGATAAGGGTACACACTCAGTTTGTATGCCTCTCCTGTCTCGCAGGAGTGGGCCCACAGCCTGCATTTTTACATATCTCCTGTCTCGAAGAGGTGGTGGCACATCCTCATTTTTTAGATTTTTGCTTTCTCTGACAAGTGGGAGACACAGCAAATTAGATATGATATATCATTTGTAACGCGTCTATACACAAGTGTTTCAAGGCGCGACGAGGCACGGAAGGGGGAACAGAGGGAGGACAGAGACCATGATCTTACTAGGCCAAGTGACATTGAGATTGTGCAAGTGCAGGGGAGGAGGGAGGGAACAAGTGCCAGGGGAAATGGAGAGGGGCAGTGCTGTACATGGGATCAAAACCATAACAAGAAGTGCGGCCGGCAGATGGCAGGTGCAAGGGTAAGTGCAGACGGCAGGTGTCCAAAAGTGCAGGTAGGGGGACTGTAGGGCTACAGATACAGACCCAAGTGCAAGGTTTGCTGGGAGGCAGTGCAGATGTGCAACCGGGCGGGCAGGGACCTGGGCCCGAAATCAGAGGGCTGCCAGGTGACCAGTGCAGTATCAGACAGGAAATCGGCAGGGGAGAGGAAGAGAGAAGGCAGAAGCAAAGAGGAAGGTCTTGAGGTGCTTCCTGAACCTGAGATGATTCTCCTCAATGTATTTGTTCCTCCTGTTACTCAGGGGTGAGGGCACAATGTGAATATTTGCTTCTCTACTATCCCAAACACTGGGGGCACAGTCTGAATTTTTACAACTCTCCTGACTCGCAGGATAGGCGCGTAACATACATTTTTGCATCTCCTCTCTTGTCGGGTTGGGGACACAGCCTGATTTTTCGCGTGTCTCCTATGTTGCATAGATGTGGGCACACACTCGATTTGTAAGTCTCTCCTGTTTGGCAGATCTGGGGTACAGCCTGACATTTGTATTTCTCTCCTGTCACCTGGGGATGAGGGCACACATTCAATGACACCTCCAGATTTAAGGACCAAATGATAACCTTTCTACTTGATCTGCCTGGACAAGACCCATATTTGTATGTTGTTTATCGGGCTTCAATTGAGCCACGCAAAGACATGAATCAATCTTGGGGATCCACACATTTGGTGATGGATCCTGGGTGCATTCTTTCCCTTCTTTTCCTTTTTGGATCACGTGTCACATAAATGTCAAAGGTCATGAACTTGGGTTTCTTTGTCAGTCCGACCTCTATTTTAATTACCAGGTCAGTAATGCAGTTAAATCTACGCTTTTTAGACAGTGCT
This sequence comes from Ambystoma mexicanum, assembly GCF_040938575.1. Classification (NCBI taxonomy): domain Eukaryota; kingdom Metazoa; phylum Chordata; class Amphibia; order Caudata; family Ambystomatidae; genus Ambystoma; species Ambystoma mexicanum. The sequence continues at coordinate 218,504,309 of NC_090927.1, read as the reverse complement.
ACCTCTACCATATTCTTCACGCCGTTCCAAATTCTGAGTACAAATTTGTGGTCGGTTCTTTAGTGAGTTCGCAATTGGATTATCAGAACGGGTCGTAAGCCGGTGCTCCTGAAAATCAACTTGATCGTCAGCAATCTGTCCAGAATGCAGCTGCTTGTTTGGTCTTCAGACTTTCCAAATTTTCCCCCGGTTGCATCCTTCAGGAAATCCCTGCACTGGCTTCCTGTTCCTCATAGAATTCCCTTCAAGCGACTGTGTTTAGTGTGTACGTGCAACCATGTGCTTGCTCCTCTATGTCCTGCAAGGAAGATCTCGTTGTGTGGGCCAGCAGAGTCCTGGCTGCTTTTAGGATTCCTAGAACTAGTTGCAAGGCTAGAGGAGACCTGAGGTTTGCAGTCCTTGTCCCCCGTCTTTGGAACTCTCTTCCGATTCTTCATCGCAGCCTGGCTTACTTATGCTCTTTTTCAAAGGCACTGAACCCCATCTCCTCTATTAGGTCGTCCCTTTTCCTCTGTCCTTTCTTGATTTTGTGACCTACTTTGTAATATCTGCCCCTACATGCAGTTAAATCTGTCTTGCTTTGCTGTGCGGTATACATATATAAATGATATGATATGATATAAGTCATTTATAACGCGCTGTACACAAGTGTTTCTAGAACCATACATCGTGCCGTGCAGAATTGTGGTCCAACATTTCTATTGACAAAATGGAAGTGCATCCAGGAATCTCCACTCGAATTATAAAGAATTTTTGGTGGTGCTAAGAATTGGACATCTAGACATGTGGGAAGAGCATTTTTCCTCGTGGCGGCAACATTATAGAACGGATTACTTGCAGCTCTTGAGCTAGGTTTGCGCTATAAGCAATTAAATAAAAATAAATCACCACTGCACTGCAGAGCCATGCCAGATCACAGTGGTCTCATCAAGAAACTAAAGACTTTTGATCTGAAGTATATTTGTTCATTGGTGTGAACGGTTCTCTGGAGCGCTCAGTGGGCTATGACCGGCAAGTGCCAGCAGACCTGCTTAGACGTTATAGAGAACTATATACATGCCCTATAACATATCATACCAATGCATTACATGCAGAGGTTTGAAAAGAACCCTGCTTGCCCTGTAATTTCCTATGCCCCTGCTCTGTGAGAGGATAGCCTGAAAGCTTCATTTAGAGTGTAGCGTCACAGTACCAGAAATGGTGGTAACATGATCACTGCCCCGTTTACCGGACCATTCTGAAACTCTTTAGACACTGCCTGGAGTTGCATGGTCATAAGTTCATACATGCAACAACATTACCGCATGCTGTAATTAACAGATGCATTAACTACCGCCCAAATCAATTACAGATCCCCATGGAGTCCAGTGGCAGTCCAAAGAGGGGGAATAACTGGAGGGTCAGCACGACCCTAAATCATGCAGCCCCTTCCTGTTACTGCATGCTCACCGCATGCGGTAACAGCAGTTCTGTTTGGCGGCATTACCGGATGTATTAGAGCCAATTTCTTAAAGAAACCCTTAAGAGAAAGGGAAAGAGCTCGGGGTGGGGGGCATGTTGAAGCACATCGATTTCAAAATGAGGGATACAACCATCACCTCCCCGGAACACACACAAACCGTGTATTGTATTGTGTTATTCTTTCAATAGCTCTGGACTGTTTCCAGTGTATGAGAAGTGTTCTCTGTTAAAAAAAGGTCTAAATAAAAAAATAAAAGAAATACAAAATAAAAACAAAAACGGCAGGTTTTGTATTTGCATGTTCAGAATCAGCCCAACTGCAGCATAGGGTATTGTTTCCTGCCTTTTTGTGCAATAAGTGAACCCAAGAGGGACATATTTTGTGTGACTCTGGCCACAAGTTTCTTTTTCATCACATTTAGTACTCAACTCAGAAAGCAGCTCGGACAGTTCTTGGTGTTGTCCTGAACAGCCGAGTGATTGTAGTTGCTTCTTGTGTACCTCCCTGTTTCCCCTTGTTTCCCTTTCAAATACATTAATCGATACCATAGATTTAATCGAATGCAATTTTACCTAAGGAGGAGTGACCGAATGTATTTGGCAGAGAATAGTAGGCAATGTTGTATATGTGTAGTGCATAATAGGGGTACTGTGGGGCAAGGGTAAAAGTTAGGTTAGGAAGGGCTGCAGGAGGATTCCCCCTACATTAAAAAAACGTTTTTCAAAAGTAAAAAGTTAATTTAGATTTTCGGTAACATGAATTCGGTCACTTCTCCATTAGGTACATTTTTTTTCGATCAAAGCTACTCCATCAGTCAAAAATACCATAGATGTATAATGAAGGGGAAGCAAAAAAAGAGATGAAAAATTGACATGTGAATGCATGTCTCTTGTAAAGCACCTTGAGCACCCTTCAGGCCAGTTGAAAGTGGAAAGGGGAGAGACCAAAAGCAAAGGGCCGGGCAGAAATAAGATAAATATTTTTTTTTCGAAATTAATGTAAGCTCTTAATTACAGCCATTTCAAAAGAAGAAAGAAAAAAATGATTATCGGCCTCACACCCGGTTTTTCAGGGAAGTTAAAATCTGGCAGTAATTCCATTTTTGGAAATTACGAAATTACTGCCAGTTTTACGGCACCACCAAACTATAAATGTGTCATTCAAGTGGGCAATGGTATTAGCATAAATGACCTAAAAACATGTGACCTAAAACATTTGATTGAATTTTTTTGACTTTTGTCTGTAAAATGTAATTAAATATACATTTGGGGGTGGGTAAAGGTTGAGAGGAAGTGGGATATGGGGTTGCGGGAGGGGAGGGTCTCCCCCGCATTCTAAACCCAAAACAAGATCAAATAAATTTGATCAAATGCGAATAGGTCAAATGTTTTAGGTCAAATAGACCCAAACCGTGGAGAATTACGTCCAGTCCAGTGTTGGAGATTAATCCTCTACTTTAAGGATAAGTGCCTGTAGTAATTCCTCCAAATTGCCCCTAGAGTCCGATATACTCCATGACCGGGGTCTAACTCCTCCGGACCACCACTTGTAATGACTGGGGTCTAACTCCTCCAGACCACCACTCGTAATGACCGGGGTCTAACTCCTCCAGACCACCACTCGTAATGACCGGGGTCTATCTCCTCCATACCACCACTCGTAATGACCGGGGTCTAACTCCTCCAGACCACCACTCGTAATGACCGGGGTCTAACTCCTCCAGACCACCACTCGTAATGACCGGGGTCTAACTCCTCCAGACCACCACTCTTAATGACCGGGGTCTATCTCCTCCATACCACCACTCGTAATGACCGTGGTCTAACTCCTCCAGACCACCACTCGTAATGACCGGGGTCTAACTCCTCCAGACCACCACTCGTAATGATCGGGGTCCAACACCTCCAGACCACCACTCGTAATGACCGGGGTCTAACTCCTCCATACCACCACTCATAATGACCGGGGTCTAACTCCTCCAGACCACCACTCGTAATGACCGGGGTCTAACTCCTCCAGACCACCACTCTTAATCTGGTAATACATTCGCTGGACCAAGTCGCGGTCATTTCAACGGAATTATGACCAAACTCGTAATGAGGCTGTATATGACTTCACTCGTTTTTTCTAATGTTGTCCAATTTTATGTTATTTTCTTTTAGAGAATATGCTGTTGTTTTGTCATGAAGTACTATTGGCAAACCCACTCCCCCACACAGCTCAACTCAACCCGTACCCCTCCTCTACAACCGACTTTTCTCTTATTCTGTTCTAAGCCCTACTCTTGTAGCAAACAGTGGTGACTACTTGTTTCGACCAACTTCAGGTTATTTTTGTACGCCTTAATTTTTTGTAATTTTCAGTAAACATTACTTTAACCACTCCCCCCCCCTCCATCCCCGGCCCCCTGTATGTTCAGCATACTTCAGTTTTGTAGAGGTATTTTTCTGTGTCCCCAATTTGTATCTGACATGAAGATAACACAGACACCCTCGTCCTCCACCAATCAGAACGGTCGGGGCTTGTCTCTTGGCCACTGTGCGCTCATGTTATTGTCTGGGTCGGCGCCAGCCCCATCATGTTGTTTTAATGATGCAATGCCATGGCAGCGGAAGCCCATGCGGCCAGATACCATCTAGGGCCCTTATCTACCCACGCAGCCTGGAAGTGGAAAAGCATTCGCTCATATGGTAAACACACATGTCCCCTTTGCACGAGGGAGTGGAAATGAAAGGCTCTGTTCCTCTACTTGGGCAGAAGCATCTCTTAGTGATCGTGTGCAGAAGATAAAACCAGCATTAACACACTCATATCAGGGCGGTGCAGGGATTCATGCCACCCACCCCAGCCCAAAAGCAATTGTGTAGCACCCTGCCTTAGATTCAGTCATTTTCTGGACAAAATGGCACCCTTTGGTGCCGCTCTGCTGCCCCAGCCAGCCCCCTAGAATTCAATCACTGTAGCACTGCCCCTGTTTGTTAGCATGTGTCTGTGCTCTTAACGAAATACATGCATTCAGTCTTCGTGATTTGGCGGCGGGGAGCCGTTACCTGTAGACATACACGTAGCTACCCTCCGCCAAACATTGGTCATTTGCAGGGTGGAGAGCAAGTATGGTTCTACACAACCATTTGCACTGCACATTTGGACACCGCCATGCAAATGAGTAAATGCTTCCTACCATGCACGCATTGGCAGGCAGCCTTTAATTGGAATTGTAAACGCTGCCTGTCATGAGCGCATGGCAGGCAGCATTTACAATGGATCCCTATGGAGTCTGCCTGCTTTATGCTGGTGCATGAAGCTGGTGTGCTCCATAGGGATCACCAACATTTTCACCGGCATGAAAATGCATGGTGCTGCAAATGCAGATGAATTTATAATTACCCCATTCAAATGGATGAAAATGAGGCACACCGTGAATTGAAAGCGTAAACGGATTTTTACGCTTTCAATTCACGGTACTCCTGGTGAATATAAGTCCCTTAAGGATAATGCAAGCCAGGTTATCAGGGGCCAGGTTATCTAACATTTCCTAATGTAATTAGCACCAATTTTGGAGTAAACAGGTCTAGTCCAAATTAATATTAATGAAGGATTTTTACAGTGGGTAAAGATGAAGCAGTCTAATTTGAACTCTGTCTGTTGCTACATGCCATGACAAGAAACAGATTTGGCTTAACCAGAGTCCCATCTGTCATACTGGAATAGTTGAGAAACATTACTTATTTCTTGTTAAGATGGATTTCTAAACTCTGACCTGGTGGGCAGAAGTTTAGGAGGCCACCCTCGGTTTAGCGAAACAGGGGAACCTTCTGGACAAGCCAGACCAATCTAGGTAGATTGGCCGGTGGTCAAGACTAAGTCTCAGGAGGGGTGAGAGTGATCGCAAGCCCACAATGATCACACACAGTAACGAACCACAAATTACTCTTAGATACGTGTATATGAAAAATATCTATACATTTGTTGTCAGCCAGACCAATAGACACAAGTAAACTTTAGTTATATGAAAACAGTTACAATTTGAATACAATGCGTAGAAGGGTAAAAAAAAACAATCATGAGGGAAGAGTCCAAAAAAAAAAGAATCTAGATCCCTCTTTCAGTGTTATGAAGCCTGGTCAGTGGCTAGAGAGATAGGGAGGCTCCAGCAGGAGGGTGAACACATGCTGAAGCTTCTTGGGAAAAGAGACACAAGAGAATTTTGATCAGTGATACACCAATTAGAGGGGACATCTGAAATCAGGCAGTGCTATCTGGTCTCTGAGAAATCCTGGATCAAGCACATAATGGGGGCATTTGGAATACCACAAAAAACCATCATGTAAAAAAAAAAAGCCTGGAACCTGAACTTTGACGAACAATACATTATTGATCTGACCGAGAATAGTTCAACCTAAAAAGCATCAGTCCCAAAAGGCCTGACGTACCAAGTGCTGAAAAACAACCCCCTTCTATGGGCTAGACTGCTGTACTGGTTTTTCAAGGAGATCTTGGCAAGACAGAAATTCCCCATATCATGGAAGTCTGCAATAATAATACCTTTGTTCAAGGGGGGTGATCGTGAGCAGAAATTTATTACCGGCCGATCTCCCTCCTAGACATAGAAAGCAAACTCTTCATGAGGATTCTTTTGGGAGAGTTGGAATGTTGGGAAAGGGAACTGAGGATCTTATCAAAATGTCAAATGGGCTTCAGGAGGGGTCTATCCACAGCTCTAAATGGTATAGCAGTAAACCTCATGAGTGAACACACAGGTAGAAAAGTGGAGCAACAGCTATTTGGGGCATGGGTAGACTTCTCCAAAGCCTTCGACCAGGTGGATAGGGGCAGGCTCTGGTCAAATCCTAGAGCAAGAGGTATCCCAGAAGGAATTCTGGGTATGCTAATTGATCTAAATAAGAACACTAGAGTCAGAGTCCGCCTTGCCGAGGAGGGCCATTTATCGTACCTGGTGAGGGTGGAATGGGTGGTCCGCCAGGGATACCTTGGGGCACCCCTCTTCATTAATCTCTACCTGGCAGATATGGAGGAATATATGACTCCGCCAGCCTTGGCAAGCAAGTTCAATGTTAAATGGAATTAAGATCCACTGGCTCGCCTACGCCGATGATGTTGTCTTACTTGACAAGACGGCGATTGGGCTGCAGCGACTCCTGAACAAACCACATTGTTATGCAGAGGAAAACGGATGGATTCTGAACCCTAATAAATCGAACATAATGGTCTTCAGACATAAGAACAAAAAAGTTGCTTTTCCACAGTGGGTGAGGGGAGGTCATCAAATCCCAAGGGTAGAAGAACTTCTATATTTGGAGTACAAAATCTATGCCTCGCCGGCTGCTTGCAAAGCAGAGTAAGATGTTCTTACGAAAATAAAACAACTGTCTGCTCAGATGAGAAAATGATCAATGAGATACTGTAGATTCTCTTTCCTACCATTAATTAAATTCAATCAGGCCAAGGTAATCCCAATCATGCTGTATGGTGTGGAAGCAAAACCCTATCTATGGAATGGTTTCTGGCCAAAATGGGAGGGATTGCTTTGGAAAAATGTTCTTGGCCTGCCAATGTGTCTTCCCATCGCAAATATTAGGTTTGAATTGGGCTTCAGATCATTAAAGGCCCAAGCAGGGTGGAAATTAGTCTCCCTGTTCCGACTCATACAAGTAGCCCAAGAAGGAACATTATATCTAGATATAAAGGCTCACCTGGAAAACAATAGATCAAAGATGCTAACAAATCTATGTACCCAGGTTAAAGATTGGTTGGATAAGGTGGACATTGACACCCAAACCCTAATTGAGAACCCGGTGAAAGCAAAAAAACAATGGGATGAGATGGACTGGATTAACACTACTGAGGAAGTGTGATCCGTGGCCAATCCTAATGCACTAATAAAAGCTGACAAAAAATTGGGGCATCGAAACAAATACTTGATGAAATTCCCTTACTGGAGGATCAGGAAAAAATTCCTGAGATTACTCTTAAATGTCATACATACAGGGAGGTCTTCGCTAAAAGAGGACTTGGAAATTCAGCTATCCAATTGTGCAAGGTCTGCAAAAATCCAGAAGAACGATTTATTAGACATCTACTAGTGGACTGTGACGGTACATGGCATGCAAGGCCTCTTCTTTTTGAAAGATTTGGTTTTGAATCCTCACATTATATTCCCGAAATGTTCTGGGATAGGCTGATCTCTGGTTACTCTCAGGGAATGACAATAGCTGTGTTTCAGATGTTAGAAAGATGTAACATTGTATTCTGATTCGACAGGGGGATAATTTTTCTGGAAGAGAAATCAGTGTGGTTTGATCTTTGGTTCACGATTTAGCAAAGGAGTCTGTGGCGTATATAGTGGTATAAAAAGTTTTTCTTGGACGGAATGGGATAATTTAGCATGAAAAGTTTCAACTGTGAGTGGAAATGAAATCTGGATATTGATTTTTGAATTGTGATCTTTTTTATGTATTAATATGTATGTGATGTTCCTTTTGTAAAAGGTTTTTAAACAAATACAATAAAAAAAAAACTGTTACCAAAACAATGATACAGGTTAGATTACATTTTGCAGGTAACCTGTCCTCCCCCATCCCCAAGGCTAAAGGTCTAAAACAGGGATGCATTGTTGTACCCTGCCTTTTTTATCTTTTTTTGGCTCACCTGTGGAACAAATTGGCACCACACTCAATGGCACCGCCTAAAATTGGTAAACTTAAAGTGACATGTCTGGCCTATGCAGATGACGTGGTCCTATTAGATCCTACCCCAATAGGCCTACAGCTTCTGTTTGTAGCCTTTGAAAACTACGCCCATCAGAATGACCTTATTATCAACCCAACTAAAACTTTTGTCATAGCCTATAACCATCCAAAGAAAAAATAAAACAGGTGGCGTCAAATGGAAGATGGCAGAACAGACCCCACTTGTAGTAAAGGAAATACAATACTTGGGTTTTATGATTAGATGAAACCCTTCAACTGCAGCACTAGAAGCTGATATAGGGAGCAAAGTTAATCAACTTGTTTCCCAAAACAAAGAAAACCCTTTTACCCTTAATCAAGTTCTATAAGGGTAACCTCATACCCATTCTTATGTATGCAATTGAAATTGAGAAATTGGCATCTATGATCAATTGGGTTCGAATAGAGGGTTCAATTTGGAAACAAGTTCTTAACTTACCTCGATCACTGCCTATGGCTAGGCTAATGTATGAGTTGGGTCTGCAGTCCTTAAAATTATATGCAGATTGGAGAAGGATCATGCTGTACAGGTCAATCATAACCCCAGCTAAGAATTCCCTTTATGAGGATATTGGTGGGCTAATGATAAGAAATACCAACGTTAGCCTGCAGGAATTGAAACTTGACGCATTAGGCATAATCATCAAATGTCATTCTTCAGAAAAAGAACAAATGGACTTGAAGCTAAAAATGTCCATTAGTCAAACTGATTGGATTGCAACAAGGGTGTTATTCATCAATATGAAATGCTTTGAGAATTTCTCAGTAAATGACAAACCTGTGGGTTACTTGCTGCCTTATTTGAGAAGGTTCCTGTATCCAAGATGGAGGGTCTTTTAAGTTTTCACCTAAACTCATACACCACAAGAGTCCAATTGACCATCAGGAATAAGGGCCCATTGAAGGATAGTGTTTGTAATCTCTGTGACATAGGGGCCCAACAGAATGTAAAACATCTCTTACTAACGTGTGCTGGGCTTAACAAGCAAAGGATTGACCACTTCTCATGTTTTGTTCATAAAGTTGAGTGGTTGCATCTAGATGAATTTTGGAATCGGATGTCAGCGGGAAAAGAAACTTTCTTATCACTGGAGGTTCTTAGATTTCTGAAGGAAATCGAGTAATTAATTAAGGTTTAATGATAACCTCTCAATGTTGATTAGGCCAAGATATTGCCTTTTTGTTTCTTAAAGTCTTTTTTCTTTTTTTCTCACTTCTTATCTTAATTTTCTTATTGTTTTTCTGTTTTCTTCCTAATTAAGATTAATGAATTGCAAATGTGTATTTTAACTATTATGCATGATGGATTTGATTATATGAATTTTTTAATGTCTTCTTCTTATTTCTTTTGTACTCTGACACATCATATGTTGACTGAACACAATAAAAAAATAAAATTTAAAAAACGCAACAGTTACCACACACAATACTCTACTATATAACATATATACAATATGTTTCCTAATGTGAAAGATGAATAAAACACAGCCACAACCTGTAAAGAAAAGGGTGAGTTAAAACACTTTGAGCATTAGACAATTCTTCTGAGTTGTTCCTTAACTTTTGAGTCCAGCCCTAAGAAGTGGGGAGCCTTGTGCTCAACACTACAGTTGTGTGTAAAAACGCACGATCGCACAGTTGGAACAAAAAGCTGGTCTTTTTGGGAGAGCTGTCGCAAATCAGGAAGGGGCTTGAGGAGAAGAAGAATTGACTCCCACTATTTGAGTAGTATCTGCCCTTGGTGACAGATCAGTTTTCAAAAGGTGAGAATAACTAGGGAGCTCAGGCTAACCCTGCCAAAAGCAAATACCTTTTTAGGTATATCTGTGAGTAAAAGAGATTGGTTGTGCCATGGGGACATCGCTAAGTGATGCAAGTACTCACTGTCCCTTGGCACAGTCTGGACCAAACTTTGCTAGTTTAGTCGAGGTCGCTAGTAGGCTCGAGACCCCCAGTTTTGCGGTGCGCCTGCTCTCAGCAGCTGCAGGATAGAATGATCATCCATGATGGGACAGTTGCCTTTTCTCAGCTTCCGAAGGAAATACAAAGAAAATTCCAGTGCAGCAGGCTTCAGGGCACAGGAGGGCAGAACAGCAAGGTACCTACAGCAACCGTCACCAACAGGCAGTGATGCAAGAATCACAGATGCAGCAGCATTAAGCACTCTCCTAATTCGGGACCTAGAGGAGCTTTGCCTCAAAAATTGGCGGGAGAGGGCATGGAACCACAGGCAGGCGATATCCCACGTCTTGGGTTTCAACTCAAGACAGCGGCGATTCTGCGGGATACCCTGAAGTAGAGCTGGACAGTTCACTGGATGGCCCAGGAACAATTCTGAAGGAGCTTGTTCAGTGGGTAAGCACGGGGCTCAGAGAGTAGTTGTTCCCACTACTCTAAAGGGGCGAAGCGCCTTGGCAGGCCTTCTTGATTGTTGAAGAAAACAGAGGGTGAAGGGTTCCAAACCTTCCAAAGTGTCTCAGGCGGTTCCACAAGTCTGTTTCTTCATTGCAGTATACTTGGCTCTTTCTGTAGTTCAGAGAGCACGCAGGTGAACAACCTGGAATGGATGCAGAGCCCCTTCTCATATCAAAGAATAGCTTTGTGCCAAAATCAGGGACTTCCAATCGAAGATCTGCTCTCATGTAGGCATCCCAGTCGTGGACCAATCACGGTCCACGGTGGTCTCAATCATTCAGGTACTCCAGACATCCTGGCACCAGTAGTGTGGATTGGAACCAGACAGTCCCAACCCACTTCTTGGGCACACACACGTGACAGGTAGAAGCCTACGAAAGAGATCAGTCTTCGCAGGAGGCTGCTTGCCCAAATAAGGAAAACTCGGGTTACTCGACCTAGGTGTGGGCAAGGGACAAAATGGCCATGGGACAGAACAAAAGACTTCGTGGCTCAGCCATTTTCGGACCTGGCCACAGTCTTGAACCAAACATGGTAAACACAATGTGATTCATTAAAAAGAAGCAAAAGAGGAACTGCTGCCACCTGTTCCTCCCAGGCACACTCATACAATCACCAAAAAATCCTTTGACAGTGTCTGGGACCATAATACAAAAAGAACCCGAGCGCACGGTACTGGAAGGTACACTGTGCACTGTTAAAAAGTTACCAAGAAATGGCAACATAGTCGAAGACAGTACTGACAGTCTGAAGGAAGTGTCAGTTTCCCCGTGACAATTGAGCAAAAGTCCAGGGGAGCACAGCTGAAGGCTGGGCGCACTGGCAAAAGTGAGCCTAGGACAGCCAGACAAAAAGCAAAAGGTTTGGGGGGTCCACAAATGGAGGGAAAATTACACATTGACGAAATCTTTCTTAACATTTATTCATTTATTTGTGTTTTTGTTCTGTATTGCTTAAAGAGAAAAAAAATCAGGTTGTGCACTCAGTTTTCTTGTCTCATTCAAAATATTCTGTGAAAGGAGAAGGCTTTGTTTGCTATCATGCTGCCCAAAAAGAGACAGTAGTGAAGTGGGAGAATGGAACAACAGGCTCCCACCAATCCCCTCTCGCGCTTGGCCTAGAGGATCACGGCCTAGGCACCCGCCACGAGATGAGTTTGCCCATCTACCAGACGACCAAATACCCTGGTACAGGAACCTACGGATGTGCCCACCTACCTGCCCAGCAGCTCGCCCTGCCCATGCCGACACCTGCGACATGGATCAACTCGACTAAACCAACACATCGTTAGAGATGCCATGACGACCTAGCCAACGGTCACACCTGTACAACCATGCACACTGGACACTCCTACACCAACCTACACGAAGAATATACTCAGCGCTATGACGAAGGTGACGAACACATCCACGGACGTCCATCTTTATTATTTTTCACATAGGCTTTTAAGATGCAGAAACGCAAGACGCACGATGAACTTATCTAAATGGCTTGCTTACGCTTCTCCTAAACCCTATAACCTAAAGCGCCTGTACACTCAACGGCTCCATCTATGCACCTGATTCAAGTAGGCCGCAAGCAAGAGCTTCCATGAACATTAAAATGAACAAGAGTCCGGTTGCTGACCCTGCAGAATGAGCCCGGCGAAAGCAGACAGCCAAGTCACAATGTTGCAATCTCGCACGCCGCACACCAACGTCAAGGTCGCACCTGCAAATTAAACAAGGCACACAGTGGGAAAAACAATATTAATTGTGCAGAATTCGGCCTCAAACGCGGTCCCACCTCAAGTGACCAAGCCAAACCTGAAAGGATGCCAAGGCCAGGAGAACGGAGGCGCCTGGATCCCTCGTTACAAGACACAGGCAGAAACAATTAAAAGACTCAATGGACATCTGCGACAGTGGGAGTAGTCGGCCTTCCAGCTTATGAATAAATCCTCACATTGTCTGCACGTACCCATAGTGAAACATTGTTGCAAATGACAGGTGCACCGCGAGCTGGGAACGGCGATGGTCCCAGGCTGGGAGGCTCGCGAGCGCACCAATCAGAACATGGGGCTCTTATCACTGACGCCATTAACATTGACCAATCCTCAGGGGTCTTCATGTAACAATTCTCATGTATCTAATTGTAGGGACAACCCAGGTATATCACCTGACTGACCCTCAGCCACTAACACCGTTCTCTATACGTATGCTATACTAACCCTACCACTCGAGTAACCAATCCAGAGTGGAGATAGGTTTTTTGCTATCTTTTCGAGGTGACGCAAGTAGCGCGTCATACTAAGGTAAAAAGGGCCTGCGAGCCCCACGATTGTGTGTGTGTCAGGACGGACGCGTACGATCCTTGACCCATCCCTGCCGTTTGTATAATAAACAGCAGAACCACCTTGCTTCTTGCGTGTGTCTCATACTCTGTGGTTTTTGGGATATACGGGAGGAGTTGGGGCCTCCCTGCCCGGAGGTCCGCGGACGGCCCAGCCGACCCCGGCCGAATTTCCCCCCGACAAGTTGGAGGCACCGCTGAGATCTGTTTAAGGTCTGCTTTTATTTTTATTTTTCCGAGTACTCCCGCTGCGAGGAGGCTCGGCGGCGCGGCCCCCTCTGCCGCTGCCCCCTTCTGAGGACTACAGGACCATTGCGGAACTGCGAGAAGACCGGACAGCGCAATTCGGATATTGGCCTTCGGGAGCCGGTTGAGAAGTATCCCGCCCGCGGTTGGTGAGTGTCCAGACGTGGTCCAGACGAGGGGAGGTGGCGAGCCGCTTGGAGGGGTGCACGCAGTCGAGTGGCCCCGCATCAAGAGAACTTGGTGAGTATGCCACACCCAACAAGCAATGTGAAATTGTGAGGGAGGGGGGAGGAATTAAATAAGGGAGGTGGGAGGTGTTGCACAGGTGCGCGGCGAAGGTTTGACAATTTAGTGTTGGCTATGATATGAATGGTAGACGAACGAGTGCGAGAGCAGTCGGCTACGCTACGCGAAAGAGGGGGGCGGAGCATGAAAACATCACGTGCGGCCGCTCGTAGACACTGATTGGCCTAGGTCGCGACTACGTGTAAGGGTGTGTGTGTGCGCGGTTTCCTACGATTTGGTAATTATTGATCAATGAGTAGATGAGGATCCCTGTTGATCGAGCAAGAAACTCGATAGGTAGATGACGTTTCCCTGTAGGCGGTAGCTAGTTGGTTGCCCAATATGGTTAAGCCTTCCTGTCGAGGGGCGTATCACACGCGAGGCGACGCAGTGTGCGCAGTCCGATTATATATTGTTGATTACCTTGTTCCAGGCGTGACAGGAAGACAGCTGTGGGGTTAACGGGGGTAGAGTGCAAGTGTATTAAGAACTTACTAGTGGTTTGAAGAGATCGGTGACGTCACCAGTAGGGCTTTCATAGGATATCCCGAGCACAAGGCATCTCTCTTTCGGAGGGTGGTGGGGAAGAGAGTTGTGGCAAGGGAGTGGAAACGGAGATAAACGATAATGAGTTGATCGGGGAAAAGGCGAAACGGGGGACGTGGCTGCGCACGGAGAACGCCGGCCACGGCAAGTGTAGAAGAGGGAGGAGGAGCAAATGAAAATAGGACGACTGTATAAGAACGTCACAAGGGGTACGCAGCCGTAGGGGGCTACGTGCGCCTCGGCCGCAGGGGGCCGTAAGGGTGTTCTGTAAAGGAAGACAAGAAAGAAAAGAATATACAAATGTAAATACTATATTTTAATAATTTCCTTAGCGGACTATCGCAAGTCCCCAAACTCACGGGGCCAGGTAAAGGTAATAGACTGTGTATTGTAGGTGTTAGTAAAATAACAGCTACCAAATAGGGGAAGGATAGCAAGTGGAGCGATACTATGTCATACGGGGCAGGATCGGGAGGGTGATGGAACACCCTCACTACCCCACTACAACACATATGCAAAACACTGTCACCCCATAGGGAGAAACTGATCAAGTATAGCATAGACGGACAACAAAATGATAACACCATGGCCGCCTAATGGTAGCTTCGATCCATATACCCAACATTCACTATTAAACCATCTGCATAATACATACAAGGGGAAGAAGTTGACACACCACGTGGAGGTGTTTAACTTATGGAGGATGTTCCAAGGGTCCCGACCAGGACCAAATGGAATGTTCACTGTAGGGGAAACACCGGAAGAAAAAGAGATTAAGGAGGAAGGAGAGAATGGGGAGAAGGAGAGTGAAGGCCCAAAGAACACGGGGAACGGACAAGAGGGAGGAGAAAAGAATAACAACTCAAAAGAAAATGAAATAAAAAAGGAACAGAGCGACGATATAACCCTAGCAAAGGTAGTGAAAACAGAGGGAGGGGGGTTGTACCCTTTAAGAGAACTAGGAGAAATAGGAAGAGAACAACTAAGGGCGGCTGAGGGGTACTCGAACCCGACATACAGCCCGCCACCATATGCAGTGACAGGTGTCCACAAGGGAGGGGAGCGGACTAGTACGACGGGATCAGCCTATAGGAAGATGCCAGAGGGGGAGGGGAGGACTGGAGAAGAACAAACTGAGGAAATAGGACATGATGAGTGGGTAGCTGCGCAGATACTATTAAAATTACGAGGTACATTAACAGGAGAAGAGAGGGAGGTAGTGAGGAAAATGGACGAGGATAATACCAGGGAGAGTGAAATGAGGGGGGAAGAGCTGATACGACAAAAGGAAGAGATTTTGGAGGAACGACTAGCAGAGCTAAGGGATGAGCAGAATGAACTAATCAAACAGCTCGAGAGGTAGGAAAGAGAGAGAGCAAGGGAAAGGAAAGAAGGAAAGAACGAGTTGGAAAGAATAAGGGAACGAACTGAGGAGCAAAGGAGAGAAGCCGAAAGGGTAAAAGCAGCAGCAGAAAGGGTATCAAGAGCAGTACTACGAGAGAGGAAAAAGGAAGAAGAAGAGAAAGAAAAGGAAATGGCAATGTGGAAAAAGAGATTACTATCAGAAACGACCAGGAAATACGAAGAAGGGAGGGTGATAGAGATTATATTAGAACGGGAGAGGGTGAGATGGGAAAGGATGAAAGGGTATTGGGAAAGATGAGTAGTGAAGTAATGGAGGAATTAAAAAGGAAAAGGGAGGAAATTGGTAGAGAGATGGAGGAGAGAAATGAAGGGGAAAGAGAAGATAGGAGAGGGGAGAGTGAAGTAAGGAGGTATGTATATAGAGATACAGAAGTAGCCACAACATCAGCACAAAGGGGAGCGGTTGGTAAAGGAGAAAAGGGAGACACGGACCTAATAGACTTAAAAACAGTAACGATCAAGGCGAGAAAGACAGAGTGGGGGCCGCCACATACAGATGACTTTTGTAGTGAGGAAGAAGAAGGAATGGAGAAGGAAGGAAGAAATAGTGACAGGGAAAGCCTAGATAAACTATACACCACTCGGACCAATACAGACTCACCATGGATCTGTATGAGAAAGGATGAACTGGAGAGAAGTGAGGAGGAAGAGCGAGGAATAGCGGAAAGACAGACACATGAAGCCACACCGTCACCATCCCACCCTACATGGTCAACCACCTCACGCTCACTACGTACAACCAAACTCGCGCCTTTCACAAACGAAATGACACCCTATGTAGGTAGGCTTAGAGACCTCCCTAGACGCAGGCAGGGAGAACGAATACACACGCCCACATTAAATACAGGAAATGATGAAAGAAGGGGAAAAGATGGAGAAGAAAGAGTTACGAGCAGGGGAACTACGGACGACATTGACGATGTAAGAGAGACGGAAGAAGAGGAGGGGTGTGGGGACTCAATTTTATGGAACCCAAGGGATATAACGAGACACAACTTAATGCCACTTCTGGAGAGGGGAGGGGTTAGACCACAATACGTCCCTTGGAAGCATGTAGACAAGGAAAATATAAAGTGCAGGCTCCCATCATTAAGTGGAGGTGCAGGTAAATGGATATATGAAATGGAAAAACACACCGCAGGACAGAAACTGGCAGTGGGGGATGTAAAGGGCCTTCTAATATCTATATTAGGGGATGCAGCGGATGACATTTGGAAGAGAGCGGGATTCACTGGGGTAACAATAACCAACACATCGCACGATGGGGCACCATTCGCAAACTGCAGACATGCATTATGGCAGGCACTAAGGGTACAGTACCCAGACACATCAGACATAGGAGCAATTACCTCACGCAAGATGCGTGAGAACGAAGATCCTGTTGATTATATCCAGGAAATTCAAGAGAAGTGGCGCATGGAAACTAGAGAACAATGGGACAAAACACCAGCAATATTCTATCATATACTGGTACAAGGGCTCCCAGAAGGAGTTCAGAAACAACTGAAGAAAGTGGTGGGAATGGAAGTAAAAGCATGGCCAGAAATACAACTGACAATAGTACATCATTGTAGGACATGGCAAGGTAAAATGAAACAAAAGGAAGAGGACAGGAAAACGGAAGAGGCTAAACTAGTACAGAAAACACTTACTAAATACACAATGGAAGGGGCACTAATAACTACACCTGCAACAATGACCCAAAGCCCCACACAAGTAGTGGCTGCACAAGATCTCTCCCAAATACAACCCTCCCAGACTATAACACAACAGATGCCGCCACTCCAACCATACACGACCAACATGGGAGGAGGATATTCAATGCCAGGAACTGGGTATTATAATTACAACAGGGGAAGAGGAGGAATAATGAGAGGGAGAGGATACGGATATAACACACAACAACAGGTGGGAGGACTTAGAAATTCCTACCCCACCGGTCAACCAGTATACCAGGACAACACAGGAAGCTTTCCATGGCAGAGTAGGGAACCACCAGTGTGTTGGATTTGTGGATTAGTAGGGCACATGTCACGCACGTGTAGAGTAAGACCAGGAACACCATCATGGAGCGAGCAGGGACAACTAAGGCCCACACAGGAACAGCAGGGCATACAGCAACAGCAGACGTTGTAACAGGGAAATGAACAGCAACAACTAGTAACACAACAACAGCCACAGGCATTTTCACTGCCACAACAACAGGTAGCGACAATACAACAACCCCAAGCACAACAAACACAACTGGGTAGGGTGACAGTACTAGGACACAACCCTTACACAGGAAACGGTCAATCGTTGTACCCTCAATAGGACAGCCCACAGACGGCCTTGGTGTGTCCCATCCTGTCAGTAACCCCTAATAGTGCGGAGGAACCACGCATAGAGGTAACGATAGGTGACAAAAAATTATCATTCCTTGATGACACCGGGGCGACCCGGTCTTGCATAAGGGAAGGTAATTTTAAGATGTCAGGCGAAGCCATGAACACCCAAGGATTCTCTGGGGCTAGGGGGTTGGTTCCCTTTACTGATAACGTTCCCTTATCAATAGGGGATTATGACATGTCAGTCCCACTTTTATATTCTAGGGCCTCACCAGTAAATATACTGGGGAGAGACATCATGAACAGGTTGAATATGACGATCTCCTTTACGGAAAACGGCATAATTTGCTCTACTCCAGGGATTAACATGCTCACAGCACGACAAATCATGCAAGCATACTGCGGACAGACTGCGATTAGGGCTGAGCCAGTCGATGGTGAACTATTCCAGTACGGGACAGACATGGCATTTGCCTGGATGCCAGGGATAGAAGGAAAGATCTGGAGGAGGCCAGCAGCCTATTTGTTCAGACCAGAAACACCAGCCAATGAACCAGAAGGAAAGGTGTTTTCAGTGGACATAGAGAGCATTATAGCAACAGCTGATTACATTGCAGTGCATGCCCAAGACAGAGAAGGAAGAGCATGGAGGGCAGTAATAGCACTAGCCGAGGGATGCAGGCTCACCCAGGTGTCAGACGAGGAGCTCTTTTCAGAAGAAAAGGAGGAAGGTGAAATGGTGTTTATGATGAGTGTGGAACTATGGCTACGAGTTGCGTATAAACAAGTGGCACAAAAAATTGCAATGGCACTTGAGGCACCCGCATCCACCCCAGTTCCCTTCTTTGAGGAGGATATGACAAAGGTACCCACATCACTATGGACTACTAGCCCCTATGACGTGGGATGTATAAAAAGTATAGGGGGAGTAAGGATAAAATTGAAAAAAGGCGCAGTACTCCCCAGAGTGAAACAGTACCCACTATCGAAAGAGGCAGATGAGGGCATATATGAAACAATAACGGCCCTTATAAATAATGGCATATTGGTCCCATCAGAATCACCATGTAACACAGCTGTATACCCAGTGCGCAAGGCTAAAGGGGGGTATTGGCGCTTCATAGAGGACCTCAGGCCCTTGAACAACATAGTGGAAGCAGAGTACCCCATAGCAGCAAACCCGGCCACAATATTGTGTGGCATTCCAGCAGAGGATTCACGATTTACAGTGATCGACCTTAAAAATGCCTTTTTCTCAATACCATTGCACCCAGACTCACAAGATTTGACAAGCTTCACGTACAGGAACACAAAGTGGAAACACACCAGATTGCCACAAGGGTACTGCGAGTCACCCTCAATATTCAACAGAGTAATACAGATGGATTTGGGTAACATTGAAGTAGAAAGCACAGTGTTACAATATGTTGACGACATAATAATTTGCAGCACAAACGAAAGAACATGCAGAGAGGACTCATTAAAGATGCTGACAATATTGGCTGAAAAAGGTTACAAGGTAGACATGGAAAAATTACAGTACTGCCAGTAACAGGTACTTTACATTGGTCAGCTCATATCCCAACATGGAAGAAAGATTGCACCACAAAGAGCACAGGCCACTTCAAAAACGCCATTGCCACAAACGGTGAGGGAACTGCAGCAGTTCCTAGGTCTGTGCAACTACTGTAGAGCATGGGTATTTGATTACAGCTCATACATAGGACCCCTGCTTGAGGGGTTAAAAGAAGCTAACAAAGGGGAGAAAAAGTTGGGGTGGACAATGGAAATGAAAGAGGCTTTTGATGAACTGAAAGATGCGATATCAACTGCTCCGGTACTGGCCACCCCAGATTATGAGCGACGATTTTTCATATTTTCACATTGCGACTCAGCAGTAATGAAAGCAGTGTTGGCTCAAAAAACAAGCATGGGCTACAAACCAGTAGCGTTTTACAGCGGCCACTTAGATCCTGTAATGTTAGGTCATTTCCCTTGCGAACAAGGTCTCGCCGCAGCTGCTTTTGCGGTAGAAAAAGTGTCAGCAATCACCATGGGGTGCCCAACCACACTATTTGTGGAACATGCACTATTTGCAATATTGAATAAACCTAAGTCCACCCTAACCACGCAGAGGGCATCAGGTTATGAGATCATCTTATCTAGAGCTGAACTATCAATTGTTAGATGTAGCACGGTCAACCCTGCAAGGTTTTTAGCAGAAGTAATTGAGGAAGGAGATTATGCACACGATTGTACGCAAACCACTGAAATGTACTCATGTGCTAGAAAGGTTGAAGAGAACGCACTAGAGGGAGGTGAGCTCCTGTTCATTGATGGGTCATCAACAATTGACCAAAAGGATGGGATAAGGAGGACTGGGGCAGTGGTGGTGAAAATGATGGAGGTACCGGTGTGTGTTGCAATGAAATGTGTACAACTACCACAGCATTACTCTGCTCAAGCGGCAGAACTCGTTGCACTGATCTTGGCGTTGAAGGAAAGCTTTAATAAACGAGTGACCATATATTCTGACAGCGCATATGTCACGTCCACTGTCCACTCAGGGCTGTCAAAATGGAGAAGAAGAGGGTTTAGGAGAGCTGACGGCACTCCAGTGCAACATGCTCTGTTATTGGCTGAACTAATTGAAGTAATAAACGACCCCCAAGAATTAGCTTTGGTCAAATGTACCGCACACACCAATGGAGAAGATCATGTCTCAAGAGGGAATGCAGCGGCAGACGCACATGCGAAGTATGCTGCATACTTTGGTGAGATATGGAACCCCCCAGAGTCAGACAGAGGGAGAGGGAGGGGAATGGCTAAGGAGATGTTGATAAGAGAAGGGTACACCCATCTCCCAGCCACACAGATAATGGAGCTACAAGCGGCTGCACCAATGGCAGAAAAAGAAATATGGGTAAAAAGAGGATGCACAATGTCACCAACTGACGCACTATGGCGCCAGGGTAACACTGGAAAGATTGTAATACCACTGGCACTATTGAATACCGCCCTGAGCCAACTACACCACCCAGCCCACACAGGCAAGGAAGTAATTGCAGCACGAATTAGGGAAGACTGGTTCTGCCCCGAGTTAAATTCTCATGTGTCAAATTTTATCAGCAATTGTCTCACATGTCAGCAGTTTACGGCCGGTCACACTCTGAAGGTGGTAAAAGGTACTATACCCCGGCCAGAGGGACCCTTCCGACATCTCCATATTGACTATGTTGATATGATCAACGTATGTCAAGGAAATAGGTATATGATTGTAGTAGTATGCCCATTCTCGAGGTGGATTGAAGCAGGGCCCTGTTCACACCCAGATGCATTCAGAGCAGCTAAATTCCTAGTGAGGGAGGTCTTCCCCAGGTGGGGGGTGTGCGAGGTACTGCGGTCAGATAATGGCCCGCATTTCGCAAACAAAATGTTCCAGCACATCACGTCCTTACTGAACATCAAGCATAAATTTGCATGTGCATACCACCCACAGGCCAACGGTATATGCGAACGCCTGAATGGCCTACTAAAGGAGGCAATTGCAAAAATACAGCAAACAACAAAGAAGAGTTGGTTGTATTGCCTTCCGCTAGCCCTATTTGAGCTAAGGAATAGACCAGGTTCCGACCACCACCTCACCCCTCACGAGGTGGTTACCGGACGTCAAATGCGCCTTCCTCTGACACCAACATCAAGAGCATTCACAGACCACGAAAATACTGCCACTGTTCTTGGTGATGAAATGTACCAATATGTGTCTTCTTTGATTACTAGTGTAGTGTTTGTGTCTCAACAGCTCGAGCGCACACGGGGCGGGTCTAACAGTGATCAACAAGGAGACGCGGACAAAGAACCGGAAAAGGAAAGACTGTGCAAAGTTGCTAAAGGTGACCACGTACTACTCCGCAATTTCAACAGAAAGTGGAACAGCCCACGCTTCACTGGCCCCCATCTGGTAGAGGAGGTATCAACGAGAGCAGTAAAGCTGCAGGACAAACGTGCCTGGAATCACCTACATGACGTAAAGATCTACAAACTCCAGACCCGCCCCAGCGCCACCGACAGGGCCACTGAAGGAACAACAACAGCGTCACCAACGGAGGAAGAGACTTCTACCACAGCTAACGGCCTAAGTGTTTCGATACCCTGTCACCCCCCAGAGTCCCCAGAGACAACTACTGAAAGGGGTGATCCCCATACCGCCCGCCCCATGGTCACACGATCAAAGAGTAAAGAGACTTCCACCAGTTGAGCCCCAAACCCTCTGCCCATCGACTCCCTACCCACTGCAGTAATAACTGAACTGAAGGACATTGTCTTGCACATATACACACGTAAACACTTGAATGCTCTCTTTTTTCTTTTCTCTCGCACATGCAGGTACGGCGTATTATTGTACTGCTAAGAAAGTAGATAACTAACAAATTCACTGCCTAGGAGTAGATGGTACCCTCAGATGATAACTACCCAGAAGAATTGTCACACCAATTTGTATATGAAGTAAAAAGGCCAACGTACCTGAAAAGAAGGAGGGTACGTGTCTATTACACAGCATTCCTCTTGGCCATAGAACATTCAATGCCCCACCTCCAACCATGCCTGCCTGCCCTAAGAGATGGATCGCTTAGAGTGGCGTGGGAACAGCTCTTCGCCTGGGCACTGAATGACTATTTCATAGGGAGAGCTTAAAAAACAACAACTAACATTAATAACAAGCATATTGAGAATTTTCAGGCGGGCAACTTTAACGTCGCAAGAATAAGCTGCCGGACTGCAGCAAGGTAAGAGCAAAATGCCGGTGAAATTAACATCTGTAATAAAATTGATAGGGATTTTGATGATCCCCGGGTTCTTGGCTGCCTCTGTATGGCAGAACAGCTATGCTATCAATATTATTGCTGTAGCCAAACCTAACACACCCCCACCGTCAGCTGCAACAGGTGTTACGTCAGGTGGTACTAGTAAAATCCTACACAAGGTAAATAGAGTTAAACGCAGCACATACTCAGATAATAAAGGTATTGACAACTACATACAAGATTCCGCACACATTTCAAACAACATGTGGTACCAACACATGACCCACATAGGTAAGCAGACAACAGAAGACAGCTGCTACGTTTGCTCATTAATCCCATACGCCATGAGCGCTTCTCGAACATTCGTTGCCACAGAAATAGATGAAAAGACAGCACGATGTATAATATACCTGGCACTGTTCCAAACGAAAGGAAGATTTCAAGGGACAGTGGTGCAACTGGTGTGGAAAACACGAGACACATATCCATATGAAAACAACTTCCTCAAGACTTATTTGAGTTACCACAAGAGCAGTTTACATGCTGAAGCCTTCAGATACATGACAAGTGGTCCTGAAAAAGGAGAAACAAAGAAAGTAACACTACAGTACCTACCATGCGATTGGTACGCCACTGAAGTTCCCGGTAAACAAGGATGTTGGGAAAGGCCACTTGTGACAATAACAGGGAAGGTGTACATGAACAACAGATGGGACACAGGAGTGGTTGGCAGCAACATGGTAACAAGAGAAACTATTTCAACTATTGACGAACACAACCATAGATGTTGGATGACTTGGGTCAAGTACGTACCCATGCTCACGTGGATAGAGAAGGATGAAGACCCAATAACAATACTGCCACTAACTGCACCTAAGGTATGCTACCAACATAAAGGAGAGGTGGACGTAGGATATAACACCAACTGTGCAAGCGTGATGGAGTTACCTGAGGGGGGAGCAGGAACAGCAGTGGTAATGGACCACTACTGGGCCTGCGGAGAAAAGGCATACCACACACTGCCCCCTCTGTGGAATGGTATATGCACAATGGTGCAGGTTAATGTACCATCAATAGTGGTACCCCAGAAACACGTGAATATGGCCAACTTCCCCAAAATGGATGAAGGGAACGAGAGGAAGAAGAGATCTGTACAACCTCAGAAGGGGCCAGAGAACAAAATCAACAGCAATAATACTGTCCTGAATAGAAAGAAAAGACAAGGAGAACCTCTGACAGGAAATTACCTATGGGGTAGATCGGAAACAGCACTCACCTCAATTCCGCCAGAACACAGACTATTTAGCAGAGCAGCAATGTTCTTCTCCTCAATGATACATCCGGGATTACAGGCTTACGCAAATGCAAAATGGCTCCAGATAACTAGATGGGAACTAATGATGACCATCAATTCTACAGTAAATGGATTCAACGCAATAAAAGAGGAACTGCGCGCAGTGAGGATGGTAGCACTTCAGAACAGATATGTACTGGACCTCCTCACAGCAATGGAAGGAGGAGTTTGCGCAAAGATAGGACAATCATGCTGTACATTCACCCCTGCCAACGATGCTGACAACGGTACACTGACAGAAGCAGTTTCACAATTGGCCCAGATGCACTCTAAAATGATGGATGAAAGTAAAGGTGTAAAAAAGGATGAGAGCTGGTTTTCAATATTATGGTCATAGATGCCATCTTGGCTGTCAGATGGCCTGAAGATTATAGTTGGATGTACTATTTTGGCTGGAGCTACACTGATCATAATAAGATTTTGGAAGGCCCGGAAGGCACGCACCACAGACGAAATGATCGAAATGGCCGGTATGCACCCCTTGATGCCAGCAGATGACGGCCAACACACAGGCACAATCATACAAGAGAGAGAGAAGTTGCGCAATCAGATCACCACCAACAACCTGGACCCACCATCTGTGAAGCTCGAAAACCCAAGAAACCCAAGGAGCTACATAGGGAAATGGGTATACTGCAGTCCTGGAGGGACCTGTGAATACATGTATTGGTCATTTGAAGACCATGTTAACCACTATGGACATTTGGGAGGAATAACTAAAATATGGAGAGTGAGAGGAGATAAAGAAAAGGATATGTTTGTGGTCGACAAGTCGACCAGAGGGGGGACTGAAGTGGGAGAATGGAACAACAGGCTCCCGCCAATCCCCTCTCGCGCTTGGCCTAGAGGATCACGGCCTAGGCACCCGCCACGAGATGAGTTTGCCAATCTACCAGACAACCAAATACCCTGGTACAGGAACCTACGTATGTGCCCACCTACCTGCCCAGCAGCTCGCCCTGCCCATGCCGACACCTGCGACATGGATCAACTCGACTAAACCAACACATCGTTAGAGATGCCATGACGACCTAGCCAACGGTCACACCTGTACAACCATGCACACTGGACACTCCTACACCAACCTACACGAAGAATATACTCAGCGCTATGACGTAGGTGACGAACACATCCACGGACGTGCATCTTTATTATTTTTCACATAGGCTTTTAAGATGCAGAAACGCAAGACGCACGATGAACTTATCTAAATGGCTTGCTTACGCTTCTCCTAAACCCTATAACCTAAAGCGCCTGTACACTCAACGGCTCCATCTATGCACCTTATTCAAGTAGGCCGCAAGCAAGAGCTTCCATGAACATTAAAATGAACAAGAGTCCGGTTGCTGACCCTGCAGAATGAGCCCGGCGAAAGCAGACAGCCAAGTCACAATGTTGCAATCTCGCACGCCGCACACCAGCGTCAAGGTCGCACCTGCAAATTAAACAAGGCACACAGTGGGAAAAACAATATTAATTGTGCAGAATTCGGCCTCAAACGCGGTCCCACCTCACGTGACCAAGCCAAACCTGAAAGGATGCCAAGGCCAGGAGAACAGAGGTGCCTGGATCCCTCGTTACAAGACACAGGCAGATACAATTAAAAGACTCAATGGACATCTGCGACAGTGGGAGTAGTCGGCCTTCCAGCTTATGAATAAATCCTCACATTGTCTGCACGTACCCATAGTGAAACATTGTTGCAAATGACAGGTTCACCGCGAGCTGGGAACGGCGATGGTCCCAGGCTGGGAGGCTCGCGAGCGCACCAATCAGAACATGGGGCTCTTATCACTGACGCCATTAACATTGGCCAATCCTCAGGGGTCTTCATGTAACAATTCTCATGTATCTAATTGTAGGGACAGCCCAGGTATATCACCTGACTGACCCTCAGCCACTAACACCGTTCTCTATACGTATGCTATACTAACCCTACCACTCGAGTAACCAATCCAGAGTGGAGATAGGTTTTTTGCTAACTTTTCGAGGTGACGCAAGTAGCGCGTCATACTAAGGTAAAAAGGGCCTGCGAGCCCCACGATTGTGTGTGTGTCAGGACGGACGCGTACGATCCTTGACCCATCCCTGCCGTTTGTATAATAAACAGCAGAACCACCTTGCTTCTTGCGTGTGTCTCATACTCTGTGGTTTTTGGGATATACGGGAGGAGTTGGGGCCTCCCTGCTTGGAGGTCCGCGGACGGCCCAGCCGACCCCGGCAGAATTTCCCCCCGACAGTAGTTTGCTTTCAACCTGACTGAAGGATATTTATATGTGAACACTGCCCACGAGGAATGAGTGAAGCTCAGGATACAGATCACTGAGTCATCATCTTTCAATGAAATCAGTGAAAGAATCCTCCAGATGTGCAAAAGACAAATCCTCGTGCCAGTTGAGGTGTAATTGGTTTTGAAGTACTGTCTTCTTCCCCCATCTTTCTTTAGCAACCCTCCTCGTCTCTCTCTCTCTCAAGTGTCGAGCCTGTAGTAACCCTCCTCATCTATCACTCTCGAGCCTGTAGTAACCCTCCTTATCTATCTCTCTCCCGCCTGTAGCAATCCTCCTCATCTGTCTCTCTCCCGCCTGTAGTAACCCTCCTCATCTATCTCTCTACCGCCTGTAGTACCAACCATCCTCATCTATCTCTCTCCCACCTGTGGTAACGCTCCTCATCTATCTCTCTCCTGTTTGTAGTTACCCTCCTCATCTCAGGAGGATAGCTCGGCAGCTACGTGCTCGCCTTGGAAGCAAGACAAAACAGAGCAACACAGCTTCGATCCCGGGTCACCACTTAGAAACCTCTGGGTATTAATCGCATTATAAATAACCTGTCATATCATATCTATCTCTCTCCCACCTGTTGCAACCCTACTCATTTATCCCTCTCCCACTCCTCTGGCCACTGGACCAATCTTCATGTTGCGGCCACATGAAACATTTCTGTGAAGGCCTTACTTTAAGACACTCCTTTGTTGGAGATTGACATTAAACATGTGCAATGTAGTCTGATCTGATGTTTGCTATTGGCTATTTCATCCCCTTTTGATTTGCTTTTGTTTTGCGAATAGCGAGGTACTCCATTTCGTTGGTGTCTTTACACTTCCGAGGACCTTATTGAGCCATTAATGCATGGCGGGCTGACGCGCCTGTTAAAGGGTGGCCTGCCTAAGTTGAAAGGCTGTGCAGACCAAGGGTGTAAGATCTAGTGCTATTAACACCCGCAGGATCTAGAAGAGCAGAGCCCTCTTTCAAGGACACATTCCCGAGCATGCTTCAGGACATCAGCAGCACCACTAGTCTAAGAATCTATTTTTCAACTAGAGTAGCATTCTTTCTCAGCAGGGATAAGGTTTGTTTCGGGATATGCTCCCTTCCTCAGGGTGTAGAAGGAGGGAGTAGTCAATTGACACCACAGTGGATAGAAGGGGCAGGTCTGTGTATGCAAAGAGAGGCAGGAATGCGAAATGGGAGGAAGGAGCACAGGAGCTTAAGTCAGGTTTGCCTGCCACCAGGGCGAGAGCGGCAGTGCAAGGAAGTGTGGGGAAGGAATGTGCCAGGTGCATCAGAATGTTTGACTGCATGAAATGTGGGTCTTTGCTGGCAGATTGAGCCTGTGTCCCTTGCATTCTGATTGGATCATAGGCATTTTCAGGGTGCTGATCTGCCTTATGATGCTACATAGTGCTTGCATGTTTATGCCTTCTCCACGTCTAGCTCACTCTCATCCTACTGGTTCTCTTTCTGATCCTATTCCCTCTTCTTTAAGACCTAACGTTTATCCTTCTCTTGTCTTCTATCTTACTACTGGCTTTAATATCTCTCTTCTCACTTCGACTTTTCCCTCTTCCTTTAAGCATTCTTCCATTCTTCCTATTTGGAAGAAATATTCCCTTGATCCTTCTCTTCCCTCTAATTTCTGAACACATTCCCTTCTTCCTTACCTCTTTCAACTACTCGAACTATTAGTCTATCCTCAGGTTTCTGCTTTTGTTACAGATAATTCTATTCCTCCAGTTTGGCTTTCGTCCTTGCCATTCAACTGAAACTGCTCTTTTAATCGTGTGTGACTCCTTGATCTTTGGTCGCTTCACTAAACATTCTTCTCTTCTTGTACTATTGGATCTGTCCGCTGCATTTGACACTGTTGATCATACTCTACTCTTGTCTTTCTTCACTTGGTTTTGCCGATTCTATCCTTGCTTGCTTTCGCTCTTATCTCTCTAATCACACTCTGTTTCCTGGGCTGCTTATTCTTCTGATGATGTATCTCTTCTTCATGGTGTCCCCCAAGGCTCTGTGCTTGGGCCTTTTTTTGTTTTCCATCTACACTTCTCCCCTTGCTGTGGTTATCTTATCTTTGGGATCTCGCACCACCTTTATGATGATGCTAGACAATTTCTTCTTTCCTTTTCTTCCTTCTCATCTGCTATTTGCGATAATGTATCTTCCTGTTTGGTTGCGATCAAGTCTTGGATGTCAGGCCACTTTCTTCTCATGAACTCAAGCAAAACCGAAGTTCTGTTCTTTTGTGCCAACTATGTTCCCCCGCCTTCCCTCCGCCTTTTGTCTTTTTCCCTCCTTCCTTGTCACCTTTCTATAGTACTGCTCTTAACCTCAGTTTTTATCTTGACACTGATCTATCATTTTCTCATCATATTTCTATTATCACTCATTCTTGTCGTTTTCATCTTTTTAATATTCAGAAAGCTTGTCCTGTAATGACCTTTGGCACTCATAAACCTCTTATTTCTCCTTTTATTTTTTCTCGCCTTTTCAATTGACAACTAATCTCTTTGGTCTTCCTATTACTCGTTTGGCTCCACTTAAGTCTGTTTTCAATGCTTCTATTCGTCTCTTGTATTTGTTATCCCTTTGTGATTCTTTCTCTCAATCTCTTGCCTCGCTTGGTTAGCTTTCCTTCTACTTGCATCTCAAATTTAACGTTATTTGTATTGTGTTTAAATCCCTCTATGTTCTTGCTCCTTGTCATCTTTGGTATCTGTTTATTCTCCCGCTCGTTCGCTTCATTCTCAATCTCAATTTCTATTATCTGTCCCTCGTCCTCCATGTGCCCAATCACGATGTTCCCTTCTCTCCCCTTTGCACTGGAATTCTCTTCCTTACTCACTGTGTTCTATTACCTATTATTCTTTATTCCATACTTCTTTGAAGAATCATCTTCTTCAGTCCTAAATCTCACCCTGTACCTTTTATATAGTTGGTCAATCTGCATTTTATTGTACTGCAATTTATTCTTTGTTCAATGCATTAAAGTAAAGCGCTCTATAAATCTCAAATAAATACAAATATAAATATTGAAAAATGCTATAGAAAAGGAGAGAGGCAGCATTGGGGTGCTATCTTTTGCCCAAGATCTATAGATGGACCACTGATGCCGTCTAAGCCCCTCCCCAGGCTGCACACATGTGAACATAGGGCCTGACAGATCCCAGTGGCAGGAAGAGAGATGAAACAGAGCGGACCGAAGTTAAGTGTGTATGTGTGTGTTTGTATGTGGGGTCGAGGCACACTTAGGGCCTCATTACACGGTAGGAGGTAACCATGGCGCAATTAGTGCCATGGCTACCCCCTACTGCCTTCTGGGTCCGGGTAGGCGGTATGGGGACTTACCGGGTCATTCAGACCCTTGAGGACCCGGTAAGTCCCCATGCCAATTACCATTCCCCATTCCATTCGAGCCCCCATAGGGCTCAATGGGAATGGGGAAAGAGCTAATAACGGTACCTCTATTAGCGGTACCGTTATTTGCTCTGACCACACGTTAAGGACGGGACCTGCTGAGGGACCTCGTAGGGACCTCGTAGTAGGGCGGTAGGGGATTACCAGCACTGGTGCCCTTACCGGTGCCGGTAATCCCCTACCGCCTACCGTGTAATGAGGCCCTATGTGTTTGTTTTGGATGGGAGGAGAGAGGGGTAGTAAAAGGGATGTTTGGGTGGTTAAACTCCCACGATTAACGGTAAATCCTTCAGACGCAGCATAGTATGTGAACAAGCAGTGGGTGCGTACATGGAATTTGGGGAGTAAAACCCCCCCAAAAAGCAATTTTCACACCCATTGAAGGCTGCACCAAATCAGCCTAAAAAATGCTTTCTGTTTTTGAAATCTTTTATTACATTAGAAATAACACCTTCTGTTTCCCACCAAATGGGCGTATATAACTGTATCTGCCCTGATATGTATGTGTATATTCTGTCGCACTACTGACAAAGAAATGAAAAGACGTCATACAATAAAAGGGCCTCATTACGAGTCTGGCGGTAACCGTGCCGGAAAAACCAGCAGGTAGCCACCGGACCCGTAAACAGTAAACAGTTACCGCCTCCGGACCACTCGGTAACACCGGGGTATTACAACCGTGGGTGCCTTTTCATTCCAGAGGCGGTAACTGTGTTGTTCCCCATTCCCATAGAGTCCCATAGGATTCTATGGGAATGGGGACCACGGTAACACCGGTTCCGTCTATGACAGAGCCAGTGTTTCCATTTCCGCCTGCAGGCGGGTGGCGTTACTCCCACCAGATCAGACCTCACGGGAGTGACACCACCCACCTGCAGAACTCGTGATCTACCGCCACAGTTGTTTCCGGACCGGCAGGCTTGTAATGAGGCCCAAATTGTGTTGTTTTACGCTATTCACATTTGTGACAGGACCACTCTCAACCCGATTCTGTCTGTGGCATGAGTACTTTCTCAAAGTTTGGCATTACCAGCAAGGAAGGGTGGCAAAAGGAGCATTTTAATTTTCTCAAAACCTTCCCTGTACTTTTTGTCCACTAGGCATTATTACGTTTGATCTGTGAGGAGTCCAGAAAAGTCAGGAATATATTCATGATAATATTAGACCAGGTCCATGAAGGCCCATAGCTCCTTTTTGGTTCTGGGGATGGGAAATATTGTATTGAATTGACTTTCTCCTGTTGGGGCTGCACCACCCGTCTTCCGAATTGGAACACCAAGGGCCTCATTATGAGTTTGGAGGTAGCCATGCAGCTATTTGCGGCATGGCTGCCTCCAAATTCGGGTCCGGGTTCCTTGAATGATGAATTACCGGGCAATTCCAACCTTGGAGGACCCGGTAATTCCTCATTCAATTTACCCAGCCCCATTCCCATTTGAGCCCCAATAGGGCTTAATGGGAATGGGGAGGGAGCTAACAACGGGCCCATCATTCAAGGGTATGGCAATGGTCCATACCCCTTGATGAACGACCGGTAGTACCCAGTGAGACCTAGAAAGGATTTCACCTGTGTGGTGGTGATATCCCATTCCTTCACAGCCTGTACCTTTGCTTCAAGAGGTTGTTTCTTACCTCCACTGACCAGGTGGCCTAAGAAAGTCACTTTGCCCGCTGCTATCTGGCACTTTGTGGCCTTGATAGTCAGACCTGCGTTATGCAGTGCCTGAAGCACTTGTTTCAGGTGGGATAAATGATCTTCTGAGGTGTGGCTGAACACAGCAGTGTCTTCTAAATAGGCACACTGAGGTTTCCCAGTGCAAACAAAACCTGGTTAACCATTCTCTGAAAAAGGGCAGGGACATTCTTCAATCTGAAGAACATCACAGAACACTGATAATGTCCCTCTGGGGTACAGAATGCTGACTTCTCTCTCACTCCATCTGTCAAGCCGACCTGACAGCAGCCTGCCATGAGGTTGAAAACACCCGTGTACTTGACAGCACCAAGCTTGTCAATGAGCTCATCTGCCTGAGGAATAGTGTGAACATCTGTCTTTGTAACAGAATTGAGCCCCCTGTAGTCCACACGAACACAAACTTCAGTCTTCCCACTACTGGCATTTTTAGGGACCAGTAGCGCTGAGCTAGACCTTCTTAGGCTGTGGGATGGCTCTATCACTCATAGGGACTGCATCTTGAAAACTTCCTCCATGATGATGTCCCTGACCTTACAGGACATCCGGTGAATCCTGCACTTCATCGACATACTCTCTTACGGTTCCTTGGGGCAGGCTTCTTATGTGTGATTTTCATTTTGTGGGGTGGGATAATATGGTCTTTCTTCCTGTTATTCAAGTTGTGTGCCTCCTCACCTCGCTCTGGATCCTGAAGGACACTTTGAGTCTCTCAGGTAGGTATAGGTTTTTAAAAAGTCTTTTCTGGTCTACATACATTGCCTCTGATAGTTACCCAGGTGAGCTTAACAGCATCCTTTTTCAATCATGTGTTGTAACTCTTGCTCCCCTACCTGGCTGTCATACATTTCTTCAGTAATTCTCTGATCACAAAGATTTTCATTTTCTCACCTGTCGACCCCTGACAAAATGGACCACATCCCCCTTGAACTGAATGTCCAGGCAGTCCTCCACTTACAATAGGCAAGCCACCGCTTCCCTTGTGTCTAGGCATGTTTAGGGAGTGTAATAGTGTGCTTACCACACATAGGGCCTCATTACGAGAATGGAGGCAGCCATGGAGCTATTAGCTCCATGGCTGCTTCCGTTCCGGGCTCCATTACCGGGTTCCTGCAATGGGGACTTACCGGGTTACTCTGACATAGGAGGACCCGGTAATTCCTCCTTGCAGGAACCCATCCCCATTCCCATTTGAGCCCCCATCGGGCTCAATGGGAATGTGGAGGGAGGTAATAACGGGCAGATTACATCTGGCTCGTTATTGCCTCCCTCTTCCCCTCGCGGGACTCGGATCGCACGCCTGGAACCAGGCGTGCTTTCCGGGATGGGAAGCTCATAATCGTCGCTCCCGGAATGAAGGGGGCTGGTCCCGTACCGGCCCCCTTCATTACGGGAGCATCAGCCTTATAATGAGGCCCATTGTGTGTTCACGGGGACCAGGCATACAGGATGCACTGGCATTATTCAAGAACTATTTGGGTATAATGGAGGGGATCTCAGGTACATGGACATGTAGTTCCCGTTCTATGGTGCCAGGTTCTGTTTAGGCATCTGTTCTGAAATGAACAGCTTCTGTTTAATTTCCTGGCTCAGGTTAGCATTGTAGTCCACTTCATTAATAATGTGTTGCTGACACTGAGGCAGTTGCTTTATTGGTTCATTGTACTGGCCTGACTGGACTCATGCTCTTTTCGTAAAGGCTACTAATTCTATTTTATTTTGTCTTTCCTCATGTAATGATTCTTTTTCACGCTGGCAGGCCGGAACTTAATTTACGGTTTCTTGATTTTTAGACTGCCAGCAAGTTACTACTTAATTCAGTTGCAGTGTTTGTTGAACGGCCTGTGTGTGTTCAGCCAACCCTTTTTTAGTTTCTTCTTTAATAGTACATTTTAATTTACAACTCTTATTAGTTCTTGTACAGGCACCATTGATCTCCATTTGTTTTGTGTTCTTGGATCCAGTGAGAATTACGTTGATGTGTTTCTTGAATGAGAATGTTCTTTCTGTTGAGCATTTGTGTTTCTTTGCTGCTTTAGTGCATTTAATCAAGTTGCAGTTGATTAAACTCATCCTTTGAGTCCACGTTTTTAACAGTTAGTTTTCCAGTTGTTTCATGGCTGTCTTTTAATTGTCATTTCCGAGTTATACTATTGACGGGAACGTTATAGGTTCATATGGTTTGATAGGTTCGTTTGCTTTGTAAACAACCCTGTGTCCGAATAGTCTGATTATGAAAATCATTGAAACCCAAAAACTCTACATCATTTTCTTCCTTCTCTGTTTTAAAAAAAAATCATGTTGCATCTGTTCTATGATGCCTCGCTGCTGCAAAATGAATGTTTGATCAGCCTCATTTGCCGTTTGTATCCCTTTTATTTCTTGTAATATCTGATTATTAATTATTAATTTTCTGCATGTTTATCAACTCTGCTGATTTATGACGCACACGCGTGATCATTTCTAATGTCAGTATCTCTAACCATTGTTTTGTTTACAAGCAGTGGAAAAACAAATTGACAGAACGATTTGTCAACAACACATTCTCCTCTTTTCGTATAGTGAACAAATTTAATTTCTGTAGTGATTGATCTAATGGCCCATTTTCTTCCCCAATGTCTATCTCCATGCTTGCTACTCTACCCTACTCTACGCGACTCCGCTCTAGTCAATTCAGAGCCGTAGATCTCCTGTTGCCTTCCCCCCACCCTTCCGATGCAGAAATAATGTTGGCAGGGCATGGATTTGTGTCATTTATATGTCAAGCATGGGTTGAGATATTGTTTAAGACATATTTGACTATGGATTATAATAAATGGCTGATAATCCCTTAATCTGCAAAATATAGTAAATTGTTTTAATTGTTAGGCTAACTCCCTAAAAGCTCTACAACAACACAAAACATAAAACACATAAAACATACAATATAAAAAATTATAAAATACAGTATCGAAAATCCAATTGTGTCCAGAATTATAATACATATTATCAATAGTCGACTTGTGTTATCATAATCAAAGGATTTTATACAAGATGCCTGACAATCTGAAATGGCCAAATACGTATGCACTATGGATCATCTGATTATCAGTTCCATACCACACTGGCGGGTGACAGAGGGGGTAGCTCTCTCACCAACCCACCTTGAGCTAATAGCATATGGTGCCTAGAGGGGTGTATCAAGTCAAGAGAGTCCGGGCACTTTAATTGATCTATTAGTTGATTATATCTGCTGACTGTATGCTTACACAATTCATCCGGCCTGTAAGTGAGATGCTTGCTTTAATGTGATATTCTAGGGTCTAAGATACCAGGACTGGGCACGTATTGCGTAAGGGTTACTCTTAGATCAGACAGCACATTAGCATATGAGAGAGTATGGGCACCATAGACCTTTTATCAAATATGAAGTAAGGAACCAGTTTCTTGAGACTACATTTTTACCTACAGTTCAACAGCCCTCAACGCTATTAGATCTTGCAAGTAGGATAACCTCGATTCATTATGAACTATGGTGCTGCTGATAACGATTGGGAATCCCACAAATGCCTGTGGGAACATTTTCCATGCACTGCAAGTCGCACTTGCTTTATTCCCCAAACCTCATAACCAAAATGACCAGTGTCACCATTTTAGCATTATGTAAAGTTAACCATTGCCATAACTAAAAACAGGACATTCTTTTGTCTCCAAAAAGAGTATGGAGCCCATGGTCTGCTGCATGCACTGTTGGCCATTCCTGCAATGGGCCAGTCCTCTATTTTTGCTGTAAAGATGAACCAGAGGTAGTCAAAACATGGAACTAATTCCAGACTCGTACCTCTTTTTTAAATGTGCAACTGTCCTGCTACCATTACTTTGGACTCATCCATATTCACCTCTAAATCAATCTCTTTGAAAATACCTTACAGGTGGCTACAGGTTTGGCCTTCCCTCGTTCAATCTTAACCAGTGTAACAGAATCATTGACAAACAAGAGGAGCGCGGTAAAGCAGGGCCCAATGTTTGGGACATCCTGTGCAGTGTTTTGTAGGCACCGGTCCAGATCAATAATCGAGATAATAGAGAGTAATGGTGCCAGAACGCATCGCTGTGTGACACCTTATGTTATTTTGAAGTATTTATTAATTTGGCTTAATGTTCCAAATCTAACACAAGCCTCATTATCATTGTTAAGGGCCCTGATACAGTTTAGCAGTTCCCTGGATGCCTGATTATTAGATGACATTAACCATAGTTTCTTACGAATAACAGGATTAGACCAAAGGCTGTACTCAATTTGGCAAAAGTGATATAGAGTTTATCATTTCTGATTTCTTTCAGTTTACTCATCAGAAGATGAAGAGCGAGGCATTGCTTGATAATACTATCCTTTGGTCGAAAGCCCAATTGAGCACGGGTAATAATTTCTTTCCCCAACCCAGTCCATCAGTCTTTTACGGCTACCTTCGTAAAGACCTTGTAGTCGGTATCAAGGAGTGAGATGAGCCTGTAACAACGGGGTGGATTTGGAACCCCTCTTGAATATTGGAATGATTCCTGTTAGCTTCCCGGTAGATGGAACTATTAGAATATGGCTAATACTATTGGAAACTTGGGCAAGAAGTTCTCCCCTGAGAATAGGATCATATTTAGTGAGTTCTGCAGGAAGCCAATCTGGCTGTGGGGCTTTGCCATAATGTTGGATATTGATAGCTACGTTTGCCACCTATGTAGTAAATATTCAGGGACTTCATTTGGGGGATGCCAGGGGTCTCCCCTGCTATGACTGTGGTCTCCCTTGCTATCCCTAAAAAAAAACTAAAAACAATATTTTCTTTTTTTTCTTTTTTTAAAGAAATTGAAGCTCCTGGGCTGTGGGCCTTTGTTTCTAGAGTGGCTGGCTTTCTTGTTCAGGCTTCTAAAAAACAGGGGGTTCCAAAAGTGTAACACTTTGAGCCGTGACCCTAAATAAGAAAGATTAGGAATAATAATGTGTCTTTCTGGAATTCTATGCAACAATTGCTGGACTCATTAAAGGTTTATTTCAGGCACACTTCATGGGGTGAGTCACTGCTTTAGTCTGTTCTTGAACACCTCAGATTCACAATGCAGAGCAGACAAAAACCTCCAAAAAGCATTTTGAGTAAAAATAAGCATTAATTTCAGGCTATGTATTTTGCTTTTCACAAGTTGCAGGTATAGCATGTTTTTTTTCTGCCGTTGTCTCCGTCAAGATCATCACAAGACATTCCATCTCGGGGTCAGCGGTCACTATACAAAAACCTTGTTCCTAAAAGCTTGTGTACAGTTTAGAAATGTTTGAACATAGCACATAAAGTGGCCCTTGATTTCATTGTGCCAAAATTAATGACTTGTTGTAATGTGCCTATCTTTCCAATCTCCATGAAATGCTGTTCAGGATGTTTGTTTGCATGTAGGAGGTACCAAGTGCCCAGAGTACGGGATGATGTGCGAGTGCGCTGCTTACCCTGCGCTACTCTAAATTCTTTAAAACACATTTATGAACCTTCACAATGTTATGCATTTTGCCAACCTCTGAAGCCTGAAGCGTAGATCCACGCAGGCTTGACATATGGCCAACTTTGCACCAGACCTGCAGATGAACTGGCCTGCTCTTAAATCTCAGTTACTAGTTTAACGGTGTCCACTACAGAGTGTAATTCGCTTTTTGACTTTGAGAACATTCTGACATGTAATTGCTTATTTTACTATGGCCGGTTAGCTAGCTATAGCCGGTAAGATGCCTCAGGGGGTTGCGCATTAGCTGCTGCAATGTGTTTGTGATCTGCAGGTTGCAGGTTCAAATCCTGGAAAGGCCAACTCAGCCTTTTATCCTTCTGAGGTTGCTAAATGTGTACCAACACAGGTTAGGTGATATTGTATGTATATTTGTTCTATATAAAGCTCTTAAGCGTAAGTGCTATATAATAAAACATCATCATCATTTGGCCTTGGACATCTGCATTCACAGCAGTTTGCTAGTATGGGCCTATACACACTGATATTAACGATGCATATGGTGATCCATTCATGTATGAAATGTATATCACATTACTTATGAACAATGCTATGTGATGCCACTTCCTGTTTTGTCAAGGAGTGAAAGGTCATGTTCCATTGCTTCCTGTAATGTCACTTCGGGGTGGGGTCAAATGACATCCCTTCCTGTGATATCATCAGAGGTCAAGGGTCATGTGATGTCCCTTCCACTACCCCAGGCCTATTTGGTGAAATTACGTCCCTGTAAAATTCTGCGTCACATGTTTCATAACGTGTTCTGTGGTTAGCTCCCCTCGTACATTTATAATTAGCACATTTAAAGGACACAAAGTGGTTAAACCAATAGGTTGCACCAAAGCCCAAATTTAAGGGCTGAACGTCTCCTGAGTTGATAGCTGTGGTGTCCATAATCAGAACACAATCAGTCGAACTTGATAGTCTCTCCCTTTTTCTTACAACCGTCTGGTATAAAATCACAATTTCCACATGTGTTCAACACCTTTTTTAGAAGTAACTCTCTGATTTAGCTAAACAATGTGATTTCAAATTAGTCAATAAATGAATGAGTGTGTGTGTGTGTGTGTGTGGGGGTGTGTGTGTCTGTGCGTGTGCGCGTGCGCCCCGTACACACATTACAGGGTCCAACTATGAGGGGGAATCTGCTAATTGGAAAATGTGCCAGATTTTAGTAATGAGAAACCAAGATGCAGAATGTTAGCTGCAGATAATACAGTTACTTTGGTTTAGAACGGAGAGACTGGGAAATGCTTGCTGTTCATTTCTGTTTTTATCATCTGAAACCACAAAACAGAAACAAGCGTTGGTCAGCACTTCACACAGGATGGGCACGCACTGCAGGATCTGTCAGTGATGGTACTAAAAAGCGGACTCTGGAAAGCCATGCAAAGAAGAACGCAGGTGCTCAAGGACTTATTCTCAACCTGAGAAATGCTAGTCTGAACATAGATACATGATCTATGACACACTATGGCTTA
The DNA here is from genome assembly GCF_040938575.1 of Ambystoma mexicanum. Taxonomy (NCBI): domain Eukaryota; kingdom Metazoa; phylum Chordata; class Amphibia; order Caudata; family Ambystomatidae; genus Ambystoma; species Ambystoma mexicanum. The sequence goes on along the minus strand of NC_090927.1, from coordinate 218,465,971 downwards.
CCTTCAGAATGGGACTTTCAAGGTTACAACATGACTAGTGCCAGAGAGGTTGGGCACCATGTTTCAGAAGACCAAATGAGTAAAGGCACAGGCTACAGGTATTGTGATATTGGATGTCTAAATACCATTGATTGGTAGCCATTATTGACGTACGCTCAGCCAACAGTGGAAATACCACCATTGTAACAGTGGTAAAATATTTTCGCCTTTGCCACTTTGTATGCAAGTCGATAAGGCACTTTCAAGCCTAGGCAAAATGAGGATACAAGTGGACATTACACCTTCGAAACTTAGGGAATATTTCTGTATTGGTTCCATCATATGCATGCAAGTATGCCTAAATACCCGTGGTAGTCCTACTGTATGACTCTAGCACAGGACTGAATCGACAAAAGCAAGCACTACCCTCTGAAAATGTTTTGGTCTCAACACACTGGTGCAGGATGCCATTCTTAGTCTAATTAGACATTACAATCACTGCATGCAATTATTTGTATCTGGTTGCGAGTAAGATGCTAATACACATGGCGGTTGGAAAAACTGTAGGCTGGTTGAAACACAGGAAATTGTAAGCATACTGTATGTGGGAAAAAAGTAGAATTTTTTTTTTTTTGTTTTTTTTTTTTTTTTTTTTGTTTTTATAATCTAAAAGATTTTTTAACAAAGATTTCAAGATGATTGCACTTTGAGATTCCAAAGGCGTCAGAAGCGTCTAAAAACGGAAAAGAGAAATGTCCTGCATAGTTGGTGATCCTGTAGATGGAGCTTATCGTAGAGCCTGCAGCGGGAGGAGCACGTTGAAGATGTGGGACATAATGTTTGTTGTTGCCAGTTGCCAAGACTGTTTGTCACCATCTATCAGTTTATTCCAGCACGATTCTTCATCTTGCAAGGTGAAGTTTGTGAAGATGTCTTTCAGGTAGGTACGGCGGATATCCGTCGTTGTAGGGCAAGTCAGAAGGAGATGACGTATAGTTTCCTTTGCCGTGGTGGATTTACAAAGCCGGCAGCTGCTGGTAGACGATAGGTGTCTGATCGCCAAAATTTCGTTTGTTTCCAAAAGGTTAAGTCGGATTCTTAGGTAAAAGTTTCTCACAAGCCTGTTTGGAAATAATTTCAGGTATGGTTGGACAGAGTCAAGTTTCTTGGAGAAGGCTGGAAGATGGTTTGTGAGTTTGTATCGGGTAGCTGCGTCGATAGTGGTAATCCAGTCCAGTTCCTTGATTTTTTTGGTGACTCTGACTGGGTTGCAGATAAGGTCCTCCGTGCTGCAGGCAACTGAGTCTAAGATGAATAGAATTTTGGTTTCCCAGCGAGTAAGCATTTGGCAAGTTCCAAGGCGAAGTTCTTCGCTTATCAACTTGTAGGCGTATAAGGCGTCTTTCTGGATGCACTTCCGATAGAGCAAAACACTGTTACAGTCAATAGTTGATTTTAATGATGAGAGGGTAAGTTCGCGTCTGATCAGTGTTATTGGCGTGGATTTTGGGAGGCCTAAGACTGTTCTCCAAAAGGTTGCTTCCAGATTTTGCCACAGGTCTTGGGGGAGGCTCGGCATTGCGTCTGCGCCGTATGTCAAGGATGGTATGACTTTCTTTTTGTAGAAGTCTCGTGCTGGGATGATTGAGAATCGACCAAATTTGATATCGATAGCTTTTCCTTGTGCAGCTAGTTTTTTGGTTTTTCCATATAGTGCCTCTTTCATCGCGTTATCTCTTTGTGAGCTGTCTAGGGTGACCCCTAGATATTTGAAACTCAGAACTTTCTCGACAGTTGTTGGGCCTAGTTTTAAAGGTAGAGTAGGTTTCTTTTTTGCAGATTTCTCTATAACCATCATTTTGGTTTTTGCTTGGTTAATTTCCAGGTTGTTTACCCTCATATATTGTTGTAGATTTGTGAGTTGGCGTTGTAGGCCTATTGGGGTGTTGTCCAAGAGGATTAAGTCGTCAGCATATAGGAGACGACTGATCTGTTCACCTCCGAGTTTAGGGGGAAAAGCTCGGATCTTTTTTTCTGTATCTTGGAAATCGCCTAAGTAGGACCAGAACAGAGCTGGAGCCAGGGGGCAGCCCTGTTTAACCCCTCTGGCTGTTGTTATCTCTTCTGTTAACAGGCCTTGTTGGTTCAGGCGTACCCGCATAGAGGTGTTGGCGTGAAGGGCTTTGATGGGGTTGAGTATGTCTGGGGGGCATTTCCATTGAACCAGTTTCTTCCATAGTCTTTCTCGGTCGACCTTATCGAAAGCCTGTGTTAAGTCAACGAAGGCGATGTATAAGCGTGGGCGTCCCTCCATGATTTTGCTTTTCAAGGTACTTAGTATTAATATGTTTGCATTTGTGCCCAGGTTCTTTTTAAAGCCGGTTTGAAGGTTGTCTTGACAGGGTGCTTCGTTCGCCCATGCTGTAAAGTGGTTTAACAGAAGGGACCCAAACAGTTTTCCTATTGGGTCGAGGAGAGCGATCGGCCGGTAGCTGGTAGGATCTAGCCTGTTACCCTTCTTAAAGATAGGTACCACGTTGGCACGTTTCCACGTTGGAGGGATAGATTTTGTAGTGGAACAACGTCTGAAAATTTGACTCAGCAAGGGCGCCCAGGTTTCCGGATGTGCTTTCAAATCGAAATTCGTGATGCCATCTGGGCCAGGAGCACGTGATGGTTTTAATTTTTTGATTGACGTTATGATGTCTTCAATGTTGTCTAGGCAAATCCAGGAGGTGTCACTGTTTATCTTCTTGAGGGCTGTGATCGAGGTACTTTTAAAGAGAGTGCCAAAGTGCGCTTCCCAGGCTGATTTGCCAATTCCGTTCAACTGACATGGTCGCGCGCCTGGCGTTGTTGAGTGTAGGAGGGACCAAAAGTCTCTAGCGTGGTTTCCTGTTATGGCTTTCAGGATGTCTTCTGCGTCTTGTTGGTAAAGCTTGTGCCGGTGACCCTTTAGCCAAGACTTATATTTCGAGACGGCTTCTTTAATAGTGGACATAGCCAATGGGAAGGCGAGTTTTCGTGCTAGTCTTTTTGTTTTCCTTAACTCTCTTTTTTTTTCGGCGACCAGGTTGTCGTACTTATGTTTTTGGTCGACTGCAGTTGACTTTTTATTCCTTTGCGGAACTCTACAAACGGTCAGCAGGGGTGTGTAGTCCACCGCCATCAGTTTAGTGCGGTCGTTGTAGAGCTGTGTGATAGTTGTTATGTCCTTTTCCGTGATCCTCAGTCTTGTACCTTGAGCATTAAGGTCGAGATCTGCGGTCATTGAGTGATTTTTCGGCGGATTAGTAGACCAAGTGGTCTCGAGGAGGTTGTGGTCACTTTCCTTTGTTTTGATCACTTTAAAGGAGACGATGTGTAGTAACAAAGGACGTGATACCAGAATGTGATCAATTGTAGAGTTAGATTTCGCTCCTTCCCATGTAGGTAGTCTATTTGGGTCAGCGAAAACTTGGTCCAGGTTATCAAAAGATCTGGATTTCATGAGATTATGCCATTTGGTAGATCTCTGGTCAATTAGACGCTTTTTCGATTTGGACTCTATTGTCTTTTCGCAATGCTGGCTCGGGATGTTTAGGTCACCAGCTAGGACGACGTAGTCTGGATGGTGAAATACTTGCGCCCAGTCCAAGTCATGTTCTATTGTTTTGATGAACTTCGCGCAGTCGACAGTTGCAGGATTCCAGTAGATGGTGACAATTATTAATTTCTTCGTTGTTGGTTTGTTTGTTTTTTCGTCCCTAGTAGTCCAGTTTAGTTTGACCATCATCATAAAGTGGTTTTCTTTTATTTTTTGTGAATCTGTTAGGCCCCGACCGCAGCGGATTGCAATAAGCAAACCCGCTGTTGGGCGGCATAATAGGCCCTTCTTGGCCTCCACTGTGTGGATCTCGTAGCCGTCGAGGACGGGGGGTTGGAGCAGCCATGTCTCCTGAAGACAGATGATGTCATAGTCTGATATGTTAGTGGATCCTGGAGATGTAAGGTGAAGAAAACCTCGAGTGTTCCACGAGCACATGTTTATTTTGTCTTGGACTTTTGGGTTTTGATAGTCGGAGAAGTTGCTGAAATTCCTTCTCTTGGATGGCTATTTTTGTAAATTTTGTTTGAGGGCTTTCGGCAGCCACGACCAAAAAGAGTGAGAAGACGAGATTTGTGATGGAGTTGCAGCTGTCTGGTATGACTCGTTTTGAACTGTTCTTTGTAGCTTTTGGTGTTCCATCGAATGTTTTGTTCCTTTGGGTGTCTTGGGGTATTCGGTTTTCTTGAGCTGTGGAGTTAAGCTTTCCGAGGCTTTAGCGAGTCTAGTATAGTCGTGTTTTTGGTTAGCTTTTCTCGTGGGAGGTTTTTGGGCCCTCCGGGTGGTGTTAGGAGATTTATTCCCAGACAAAGAACGGGTTTGTCGTGGTAATCGGTGCTGCTCAGTTTCTCTTTTGTGATCTTGGGAATGCTTGCGTTCTTGGTAGTCGCGCGAGTTTATTTCTCTTGATGATTTCGTAAGGTCGTAGCCCATGATTGAAAGATCTTCGAGGGCTGACTTGAAAGCATTGTTTATTGTTTGTGATGCTATGTATAAGTGTGAGATAGCTTTGTGACCCTTTGTGACCCTTGTGGCTAGGGTCAAATGTAGAATTTGCAGGGCAGGTCTGAAAAGCATATCCTTATTTTCTCAAAATGTGTCTGTATGTTCACATTTTGGGATTTCTATACAGTAGCATCATTATTTTTTTCATACTGGATCCCACTTATTAGACTCGCCGTGCTTAAATGTTTGGACGCATTACATCTGTAAGCATTGCTGATTAAAGAGACCCTACTCGAAATAGAATTTCCTGCACTGGTGATGAGAACTGTTACCCAATGGTTGAGCATATGAATGTTTCTTGACAATTGACCAGTGGATAAAGAGGCCATGATGGATCGAATTCCTTGCATATTTCTTCCTGCAGCCAATGAAGGATGCAGAAAAAGACTCTCGTGGTTTTTTATTAGATGTGAAATTTTTGTCCATCTCTGTGTGTAATTTTATTTGTTGCTCATTTATTGTGTGACCACGACTGATGAAGAAGACTCTGGGACTTCACTTCAAAAAATACCATTGCAGCACAATGTTTACAGTTGGTCCAATAAAAGGTATCAAAACATGTATTCTGTTTAAAATGACAATGAAAAATAGACTTTTTTGTTGTACTATTTACATTTGATATATTCCTGGTTAATTTATAAGGACTCTTTTGAGAGTTGGATTGCTTCGCGGCACCCCAAGGAAACGGCGTGTGGAGAAGGAGAGAAGATGTTTTACAATCCTTGGGTCCTGTAAGTGCAGTCAAGGTGAATTAGAGGGGAGCCCATTCAATAGTGCACTTAGTCAACTGGGAGGGTCTAGAGAAACAGATGAATGTTCACATTTCTCTTGATCAGGTTGAAGTGAATGTCAGGCAGCTTGCAAGCTCTGGTGCATTGGGAGGCAGCGGCCAATCAAGCCTGAAGTTCGAACAGATGGGGGCAACCATACCAGAGGTATTAGGGCTAGTGCAGTGGGAGGTGGCCCACAACACGCGGGCAAGTTAACAGTACAAAAATGGTATATTTGATAGTCAAACATAGGGAAAAATATAGTGTTTGCTGTACCAAGCGAATAAAGCTGCACCTCATTGTTGAGACTCAGTAAGGCTGAACAATGTGTTGTGTTGTGTTCACATGCAGAGCAGCTGTGGCCGATCCTAAACCTTTGGGGCAGGGTTAAGATGATGTGCACTTGGTTAGTTCCATCTGTAATAATACCCAGAAGGTTTCCCTAGGATTCATAGTCACTAACTACATTACTTCAGTTCTTTTGAGGCTCTCATACTCTTTAAGTGGGATGAGAATGCCCAAACATAGGTCCGGAGCTTTGCCGGGTCAAGAAACACAAGGCCGAATCATGTCTGTCTTGCTTGTTTACCCAGTCAGATTGGACATGATCTAACAGTTCTGGTGGGACTGCCCCTTTAGGGAGTGGAGTCAAGACACATTTGCACATGATTGGTCCCCTCCAGTAACGTCATATGCAAGCACAAGTTCAAGAATTCTCATCACTTTTTGGATTTCTCACATATTCAGAATGACCAACTTTCTTCAAATTCTGTTGAAGAGTTTGTGAATATGTTACGTTTGTAATTCTACACTGTACTGCTGCCCTTATTCTTGGTGTGCCCCTCGCTGTATATGACTTCTATGTGCAGCCCCAGCACAACTTAGGCAAGTCTTTGGCTAGTGCTAGGTAGTCCCACAGTACACTGCTTCTTTGCATGCCCCCCAATGGCCAACGCCTATGCCCCTCTGCAGTCTTCTACTACATGGTGCCCTATTTGTGATTCTCACCTGGTGCGCCCCTTTGGGACTTTGCTCATGGGCAACCACACTAGGTTTGCTCTATTCATCCCAACTGCAGACTGCACACAGGTTTAATCATTTTCTGCCCACTTTTCCTCTCCCAATCCCACACAGCGACAAGACCCTCCAGCACAGTTCCCCTCCTCTCTTCAAGACTGAATCACCAAAGGTTAGGGGAAAGTCCCTCCTCCAACTGCACAAACATCCTGGCAGTTTCTGCATTTCAGAACTTCTAAAATCGCCCTGAGCTACCACACAACAAGGCAATGAGATGAATAAGGACCAGAAATATGCTAGGATACTAATGGGGGAGACCGACATAAAAGCTAAAGCTGTCATGAATCACAGAATGCGCCCCTTCTGGACTTCCTGGTCCTTATCGCAGCGGGGCTTGCATTCATTGATACTTCCAACATGGCCGTCTCACGTGACACGCCTCGTGCCAGCCTTCAAGGCAGATGTAGTACGTCCTACAAATAGGCCACGCCCCCGCGGCCCCACGCGTCTCAACACTATCACAGCTAGTGACTAGACGTGTGCTTCATAGCTTGGCGAACTATTCCTCTATCCTAAGCTCCTGGATCCTTATTCCCATTCCTCCCACCTTCTCCTTTCCACCCTTTTCCTGGATTCCACGTACCCCTTTGTTCACGCTTCCTCTTTTCCTGGACGTCCTGAACCTCTGAGCATCCTGGAACGCTGAACGCACGCTGGAGTCAGAAGAGACTCGTGCGGGCTTGTACAAAACCCGATCCATGCACAAGAAGAATTTCCCAGCGGAATCCTGCAAGAAGCGGACTCAGGTGAGACGGGGGAATTTCATGACAAAAAATCCATCAATGAGAAACATGAGCAGGAATCCCAAAAATCAGCACAAAAGATCTCTTTCTTCCTTCATATCAAGATCCCACATTAGAAACCTCTTCACACCAGGAACAACTGAAACATGCTTACCCCAAGCTATCAACCCAACACACGGAGGACCACTCTGACTAAAAGGAAGCAACACCATTCCTCCAATATCCTCTGGCTCTTCTACAGGCCTTACCAGAACTCAAACTACCAAAAAGACAAATAATCACAAATGTTTCACTCCAGGAATCACCACAGATGATACCTTTTTATCACAAACCATTGTCCCACGAACAACTGTCAAAGTTACTGGGGCAGCCATCCTCAACCACAAGAAAATATTGCTCAGTCTTTTTGATATTGATACAATGCTCCTCAGACTTCTGAAGCTCAAATTACCAAGGGAAGATGAACACAGGTAAAACAGACAACACAGGAGAGATACACAGAGATCTCAGTACCAGGTACCTTCTCACCAATGTCCATTCCATAGCTAACTACTCTGTGATTATAAACAAGGCCATTCCCATAAAATACACAATTAAAGTTGCCAGTCGGAGGATAAAGCTGGGTCTAGGAATTGCACTTGTACACAAAGACTCTAATGATGTTTAAACCTCACCTTCTGACAAAATCCAGGACAGCAAATCACTTGTTCTCTGCCCCACCTCACATGTTTCCACTCTAAGCTTCCTTCCTTCCAAATCATGCATTCAGGCTTTTAAGCTCAGTCAATTTGGACGGTTCCATTACCAAGGCATCTACAAGCTTACTAAAAACTCTACATCAAATAAACCAGATTTGAGCACATGCCTCATGCATGATCACTTATGGATGACACCACATAGATGGAACATTATCCAAACCAAAGCTGAACGTATGATTTGTGCACTACCATATTTTGACATAGCTTAGCGGCAACGTGCGCGCCTTGAAAGCAAGACCACACAGGTTCGATCCCCGGGTCCGCGCTTAGAAACCTCTGGGTGTTTAAGCGCGTTATAAATAAGCAACTAAGATAAAAAAAAAAAGAATGAACAATTCCTGTAACAGCGCCTCGATGCCCACGGGATGTGTGAGAGCTTTAAAAATGCAAAAAAATAAATAAATAAATATATCTTCAAATTGGCTTAAGTGACCGGGCAGAGAGTGGCACCCCGAAATAATGTAGATGGTTTCATATTTGTAAAATACATTGTACTGCACATTTGTTTTAAGTGGGGTAAAAAGCCACGCAATGTGCAATTGGCTCTCTAGGGTAACACATTAAAACATTAAATAAGGGCCTCACTACAAGTCTGCTGGTCCGGAAAAAGGTGTGCCAGTAGCAACGGACCGGCAGACTACAACTCTGCCTTCCGGGGCCTCTGCACCCAGCAGGTCTGACCTGCTGGGCACAATGGCTCTGGAAAGCAGAGTTGTCACGGAAGCACCAGCACCGTTAGCAACGGTGCTGATGCTTCTGAGTCCCCATTCCCGTGGAGTCCTATTGGACTCCACGGGAATGGGGACTAACAGTTTCTGCTGCCTGACTTCCCTGGCCGCTGGGACTTGTCCCCGTGGCACCGGGAAGTCAGGCAGCGGAAACAGTGTTATGGGGTTGGGGGAAACCCGCTGGTGGGACGGCGGGTTACCGCCAACTTCGTAATGAGGCGGTATGTCACCAACAGAACACAGGAGAATCCCTCAACATTTTCATTAAGCTGCGACCACTATCTATCAATGCCGGCCACGAACGTGAGTTACAATGACCATTACTGGCATAGATAGATTGTAATTTGTGACTACAGTTTCATGAAAGTACTCTCCAGTCTGTAACTTGTTTGCATGAAGCTGCGGCCATGCTCAATCTATGCAAGTAATGATCACTCTAAATAAATTGCCTACGGTTAAGGTCACAACCAATAAGTACTGATAACAACAACTATATATCACTTTCCTGAGGCCACAGCCCCAAACAATCTATGCTACTAATGGCCACTGTAAGTCACTTGGAATGTAGGAGTGTTCAAGCATTCCTTCACCCCCCCAAAGAAAGTGTTTGAAATAATGGGCCTCATTACAAGTTTGGCGGTAGCCTTGCCGGTAAAACCGGCATACTGCCACCAAACTTGCAATTTTTCCGGCACCCGCAAATGGCCAATTACCGGGTCATTACAGGCATGCCGGACCCAGTATTTGCCGATTTGCGGGTGCCGGAAAAAAGTTGCTCCCCATTCCCATTCGGCCCTACAGGGCCGAATGGGAATGGGGAGGTTGGATGCACAAGCACCAGTTATAACGGTGCCGGGGGTGCCTTTATGCCTGCCAGGTCTTACTTGGTGGGCAGAAAGGCATCCGTGAGCACAACTCGTAGTTTGCCGGTCCGGGAACTACAGTGCCAGCATGCTTACCGGTACCGTAGTTCCCGGATCGGAAAACTGATAATGAGGCTCATCAATGTGTTCGTTTTTGTAATGATGCAGGTGTCTTTGGTGAGTCTTTGCATTAACTCTCTTTATTGGGTTTCTGATACATAAGATCAGTGCCCCACTTGTGCTACTCAACTATCCTTCCTCTCTCCTACTAACCGCCTCTCATCGAATCCCACCAGGATTCCTAGATATTAACATTTGCCTTCCTACATGCCAGTTCTCCCCATGCAATTCCTTATTTACATATGCACACCACACCTTTACACTACATTTTATTTTTATTGGTTAAAAAGCCATACAGTGTACATTTGATTCTTTATAGTAACATATGAAAAGGTCCAATAAATGCCATGTGACCAACAGTACGCAGGTACATTTCACAAAACGTTCATGAAGCTGTGGCCACAGTCAAACTATGCCAGTAATGGTCATTGTAATTCACTTGCATGAATCTGTGGGCACAGTCAATCTATGCTAGTAATGGCGGTCACTGTAAATCACTTGTACAAGGCTTTGAGCCAACTGATGCAAGTAAATGTGACTGTAAATGACTTGCCGGGGAACACAATCTATGGCAGTAATGGTCACTGTAAATCAATTGCATGAGGCTGAGTCACGATAAATATGAGTATTGCTGATGCTAGCCACGCTTATGCAAACACATTCAATCATTGCATTCACACCCACACACATACGCAGACACTCAGAAACGTATGCCTGTGCACATATACGCACACACATCCACTTTGACACTAACACACACACACCACAGACTCACTCACAACTATTGTACAGGCACACCCTAAAACTGCATGATTTACAATCCAACAAGTATGCACGCACACACACACACATACACACACACACACAGTACAAACCTACAAACACTCTAAAATATAAAATAATGGACCTTATCTTTGTGTCTGTAGTGCTGAGGGAGCGGGCGCTGGTTGGGGGCAAACCTCAGCAGTGCCAGCCCACCTTTGAAGGATATAAACACGTGGGGCGTAACAGGCTGTTGGTTGCTCAGCAACATTGAGACAACAGCACACTTGTGCACACATGGCACAAGCTTTCTTTTTATGTAAAGTATACATTCAGGGCAGGCCTACCTGCCTCACTGGAGTTAGATTTGGTGCATTAGGCACTTAGGGAGTGGGTGGGGAAGTGGTCATGCCCTCAGGCTCCCATGGCTGCACCACCAATGGCTCCTGATCAAACAGATGATTCATTACAAATCTATATACTTAACTAAATATACCTTGCACAATCACCCCAAGGGACCCAGCATCCACCACAAGGAAATGCATTCACTAGAAATTAACCAGAACACTCTACTTCAGTAACACAGGCTTAGTATTGGTGCTAAGCTTCACTCAGACATGAAAGAGGATCAACCTTCATCTTTCAACCAAGCTTTGGAATTCTAGGCAAAGTTATTGGCGCACAGAGGAAAGCCACCTGGTCTTCAGAAAATCCCTGAAAACCTGGTATTCAACGGACTCTGGCACAACACCAATACAATCCGAATTGAACCTAAGGACCTTGAAACAATTGCAACCAACAAACACCCATTCTCTGAAGCATAGACAAGACCGAGCCTTCATCTGCCTGCTCACAGAAACATGCCAAGGGCCTGTAGAAAACGTATCAGCCAAGGATTACAGGACATTTGACTATTCTGGGTAGGTGGCTCTGTGCCCTTTAACAGAAATTGGAACAATACGCTCGAACACATGCCTGACAGGGCATCAGTGAAGGATCATGCCATATCAGACTTATTTGGGTCGATCCCCTGTGTCACTCAAAAGAAACCTGAATGCCAATAACCCTTCATTATCAGGTACGGCAATCAAATATTTCAACAACACCTGATCGAATAATCTTGAGAACAAAAATGTCTCTCTCCCCGTCCCTCCCCCCACTAACCTACTCTCATCTTTATCTCCATTCTCCATGCACTACTCATACAAACAGCCCTTTCTCCATGGCAGCGAGCCAACTACAAACACATTGCATCAATGGAGCAATATCACTGCTCACTTCGCTAGCCCTATCACACCCACACACACCCACGCACCATAGCTTAGCCAGGTCCTTGCAATGTTGACTTCAATTGATCGATGTTGGGCTTTCCCTTCTGAATGAAATACACAGCCAAGTGTCTCTGCCACTAACCACCTGGAATGGCATCAACACTGGGGACTTGTCTACTTGCATCATGCATGCATCAGCATTGAAGGATTTGTATCTGCCGTCTCCTCTAGCCCACCAGCAAACACCCCTGCCTCTTTTTATCCAGCGAGGCTGTCAAAATGGCGGATGTATGCTATACACGAACACTTTCCATTATATCACATAAATAATATCAGAGTTCCTGATTACTTTGTACATTTTGCTAGGGTGAAGCATGTTGAAAATATCCGCTGATAACATAGTGGACATTTTACAGGTTATGTTTAAAGACACTAGCATGTCTGAAAACCAGGAGAAAATGGGACTAGCTCATCTGACCATGTGAAGCCATTGGAGGTACAGCTACACACACCCTTAAGAATGTAGGTTATGCACTAGGCTGGAGTGTAGAAGTTTGGTTTTCTTCAAGTCAGCATGGGAGGGTAATTGTGAGCTACGTGTTTCAAGAAGATCAGAGATTTTGGAATTTGAAGCATGTATAAGGAGGAAAGGAGAATAGATGTTACTTCAGTCACACGTGTTTTTGTCCTGATTAGACATTAGTGCTACTTTCCCAATGCTCATGGGATTCAGGATGGGACTGATGATTTTAATCATCTGGGAGAGCATCCCTGGGATTCAGAATGGTACAGATGATGTTAATGATCTGGCAGAGCATTCCTGGGAATCAGGACGCGAGTGATGATGTTAATGATCTGGGAGAGCATCCCTGGGATTCAGGATGGGAGTGATGATATTAATGATCTGGGACGGCATCCCTGGGATTCAGGATGGGATTGATGATATTAATGATCTGGCACAGCATTCCTGGATTCAGGATGGTACTGATGATGTTAATGATCTGGCAGAGCATTCCTGGGATTCACGGGAGTGATGATGTTAATGATCTGGGAGAGCATCCCTGGGATTCAGGATGGGAGTGATGATATTAATGATCTAGGAGGGCATCTCTGGGATTCAGGATGGGAGTGATGATATTGATCTAGGAGGGCATCCCTTGGATTCAGGATGGGCGTGACGATACTAATGATCTGGCAGATCATCCCTGTGATTCAGAATAGGAATCTTGGGAAGAACTCCCAGGTATGTCAGATGGACACTGGAAGTCTGCGGGCTTGGACAGACCAACTCCCTCCTTTCCAAGATACACGGGGGACTCGGTCAATGGCAAGTTCAAACTGTGGTTTATTACAGGCAAAACCAACAGGGATCAACACAGGAACAGAGAAAATCCATGCACATCTCGCTTGTCCGTTGCTCGCAGGCTGGTTTTACTCTACTATAATGTCAGCGCCACGTCACAACTTGGGCCTTCTCCAGAAAACCTATTGGGCTCCATGATTGGGTATTGAGCATTTTACCACCTATAGTGGACACTATACATGTTATTCTACTGGTCCTCACATGTCAGGTGGCTGACCTGGTCCCTCCCCAAGTCACTATCTATAACAATGTTGCAGTGTGGTGGACTTGCCATTGGTACTTGCCCGTTGCTACCCACCCATAGGATACTAAACTGTGGTTGGCAAAAGCTGACATCTCCAGGCTTGGGATCTGCAAAGATTCTCAGCGCTTGGTGTACCTCTTCAAAATAATGAGAATGACTATGTGTTTGCACTGTAACTTGTGTGTACCACCTTAGTCTATGAGAGTGCTCTCCTGTTCGGCGCAACACTTGTCTCACATTGTGGCATATTTGTTGTGGTTTATGTCTGGTAAACTGAGGTCGGCTCCCTTTCCCACCGCTGATCACTCTCCATTGTCTGCTTCAGCCACGTCACATTTTCAGAGACCACGGATTTGAGCTGTGCAGCTCTGAATTATGAGGATTTATTTGCATGTACTGCAGCTGGTGCCTTTGTCATCTGGGGATTGGAATGTCATCTGTATCTCGTGGCCTTGGCTGCAGGTCCTGTCTCACATATCTTGCTCTCTGTCCAGCTTGAATCAGCTCAGCTCGTCTCTTGCTGAGAGGCCTGTGACCTGCTGTAATTTTCCTAAACTATGATAATGTATTTTCTACAGGGTCCATGCTATACTACTTTCTCCATAGGTGTCATGCATCATGTCCCCACACCCGCTAGATTCCCTGCAGCAAACCCAATCCCGACATCTGATACACATGCAGGACGGGGGCCGCGTGAGCAGCGAGTATGGTATGGTACCTTACATCACAGCGGAAGTCACATTCGGTCCCGGTTGAATCCGTTTCTGCATTAGCAACTGCCGTGGCGCATTGGGTCAGGCAGAGTCAGGCGGTCACGCTCGCTTACGGATCACGTGACAAGGAGATCCCGATCATGTGACTCTGTTCTGGGTCACGTGAAAAGGAAACAAACGGGATAAAAGCAGAGTTCCCGCGATCACACATTGCTTCACAGCTGTTCTTCACGACTCTGTTGGCTTTTGCAATTCAACCTTCATTCTTGAATAACTCGAACTCGGACCTCGAACTACGGACTACTTTTGGATTTTCCTTCGGATTTGGCAATTTTTCTTGTGGATATCTGGCTGCTTTTTTACCTCAGGACTTTCGTATCGGACTTCTTTTGGCTCTTCCCTGGATTATTCATCACTTCCCAAGAATTTACGTGAATCCACGTATTTGTTTGTTTGTCAAGGACTACGTCAACAACTGCAGGTGTGCCCAGTAACTGGTGACTATTCCAATTACCATCCTAAATCACCACTACCATCAACTGAGGGTGCTGCTCAGGTGCCCCCACGTAGCCGTATCTCAGGCCCCTGTGTGGTTAGCAGCGACCTTACTACTACACTTCGCTAAGCTCTTCTTTGACAGTACTAGTCTGTTCTGTATACTGCAACTGTGATTGTTTGTACTAATAATTGTTTGCCTTACAGCAGCCTTGGGGTTTCCAGTGTTACGTGGTTCCGGCGTCCAGCATCTCACACCTGTGGCTTCAAGGATCGCATAGAGTTTATCTCTCTCTGTGTGGTACTTGGGGACGGAGGCCCCTCTAATCTTCATGACAATCAAGTCTTGACAATAGGTTAGTCACACTTGGTTCTGTCCCATAGGTCCCATTGATGCTCCTTCAGTTCCATAGGGTTATTCACATGTGAGCATCTGCAAGCTTTGCTCAGAATCTCTTGCTTCTTGCGGTTTTCGTATGTCAGCGTTTGGCTAATGTCAAAAATAATAAAAGCAATGACGGTATGTATATGTGTCTGTCCTCTAACTATAGAACTGTACGCTCGTGTTCTTCATGTATTTGAGTGCGTTGTTGTGACCCGAAGTGCGGATGGCACATGTGCTTCATGTCTAACGCTGCTATGTTGTGGTTTCTCTAACGACGTCAGCAACATGGCTTCTTGGTGCTTTAGCCAAGACTGTCAATGGAGGTGTCTTTGATCATGGGCTGTGGCTCTTCATCCACACAGGGATAGATCTCTACGTCCCTGGGTTGGTATGACTGGTTGAGGGGATACCTCTCGATGTACTTATCAATCAGGGGTCCATTCGGAATCCATCCGAAATAGAATGAGTGATTGCAGTGTTTTCTGGCCTTCTTCCTTGTCACAAATAAGGTAGGAGGGGAGGGGGTGGTAGCGTTCCCCATCGCTCTTCAGTCTCCCCCTTTGGTTGACCTGTCGACCACATCCTTATAGGACAGTCCTTTTGCTCTTGGTTGCCATATCTTGGTTATTCCTCCAAGGTGCCCATAGTAGTTTGTGTGGTCGTCGAGCAACCAATTCATGTAACAGCACACCCCTTCAGGGTTGCACCAAACCCACTTCCCTTCATAGTACTTTGCATCAAATGGGTTATCCAACTTCATTGAGCTAGTTGGGAACAGATCACATTGTACAATTCTTTCTCTTATGTTGTCTTTTTCTGCCACAGTTTTGTCTTTTGCTCCTCCAATATTCACATCCATCAGGATCTGCATTCCCACTGCTTCTTCTGTTGTTTTCTTGCACCTTGCTATGCATATTTTGATCCCACACATTGATGTGGCTTCCAGTACTAGTGCTCCAATTATCACCTTTAGTCCATTTGATAGCCATGATGGCATCCAGGACCATATGTAAGCTATCTAGTTTTGGTCCTTTCCTGTCCCCCTTGCATCTTCCATCTTGGCATGAATCTGTGTCAGTTATACCACTGCATCTGATAGAGTTCCGTTACCTTCGTCATTTTCCGGTGGGAATGTGCAACAGGAACTTCCTATCTTTGCACAAACCCCTCCTTCCATAGCTGTGAGGTGGTCCAGAACCTACCTATTCTGGAGCGCTACCAACCTTATTGCTCTGAGCTCTTCCTTTATGGCATTGAACCCATTCACTGTGGAATTGATCAACACCATCAGCTCCCAGCAAGTGATTTGTAACTACTTTGCGTTTGTGTATGTCTGCACAGATGGTATTATTGATGCAAAGAACATCTATGTCCTGATGAACAGCCTATGTTCTGCTGGGATCTTGTCTGGTGCCGTTTCTGATGCTTTTGAGAAGTAATTCCCTCCTCTCTTTAATCTGCTCAACCATGCTTGCTTCTCTGCCTCCTCTGTCTTGACAGTTTGTACCACTTTGATCAATCTCTTCTTTCGTTTGTTATTGTCCATTTTTCGGGATCTCATCAAGCTTCACATCCTTCCTTGGCACGACCAATGAAGGCATGTTGATGTGTACCAATGAGTAAACTCCTTCCCAGTTGGGTGGCAGCTTCTCATAGGCTTTCGATCTGCAAGCCCAATAGTGATCCATCAGCAATGCTGTTCCCACCTTCATAACTGCAAGTTATTCGATGCTCTTGCACCCAATATTCTCACCCACTTCAACATCAACCTTGTTCTGATAGCATAGGGCTGGTGTCTTCAGAGGGATTATTGGCATTGGGCCGGCTTCATTCTCCACCCATGTCAGTAACTTTGCACTTGCTTCCCATTCTTTCAGGCATTTGTCATTTTCTTCCTGCACCTTGTTCACTGGTGACTGGGCTGGTGTCAGTGCTTTGCTTCCCACCACTCCATCTTGCCATCCATCGTTTGTCTATACCTGGCCATATAATAGTATCTGTGGTCTTTCCCAGCAACCAGGCTCTCCTCCTGTCTCCCTCACTCTTGTCCAGTGACATGGAAGTTCCTTCAAGGTGATAGTCTTTGTTTCGCCCTGCTCATGTCCATCAGTTATGTACTGTATAGCTTCATCTAGCAGCCAATAGTTGTTCATCATGTCTAATGTCTTTATGTAACTATCTGTATTTGGGAACGTTCCTTTGGGCACCCATCTCAACGTGGCTGTATTCCCTTGAAATCTTCCTTGAGTTTGAACCATCGAGAGATACATTCGGCATTGTTCTCTTGCTGCTGGTATTTCAGTTGCTATGAATGTTCTGGAGGCAATCCTTGCATGGGGGATTAAAGAGCAGACATGACAGTTCTCTCTGATGGTTTCTTTACCTACTTTTGTCAGGTGTTTGTACCACATGTTGTTAGACAATCGAGCAGTGTCGGTGAGATACATGTCTACCCCTTCATGTCTGTGTCAACACTGTGCTTACCTCTCTTTACCTTATCAGCAATGTTCTCTTGTCCACCTGACATGGCCCTTCCAGCTGCTTGGGCTGGAGGAATGTTAGTAGAGGGTACAGCGGTAGCAGTAACAACAACATATAATTGCCAAAATATGAATCCCGCCAACCCACTTGGAAGTAATAGACACGACATAATGATAATGTTCTTCATTGTTTCCCTCCTTTCCACTTATGCTGCTTGATCCTTCCAGCTCTGAGATATAGTTGCCCGCCTGAAATCCATTAAGAAATGCGTTACTGTGTTAGTATTGTGAATGCTCTTAAGCCCCCCAACCTAAATAATCACTGATTGCAAAAGCAAACACCTCCTCCCACACCTTTCTTATTGATGGGCCACTTAACGTGGCAAGTACTGGGGTTTCACCATACTCAAGTTGTGGGTATGTTTGGGCCAAATACTCTATAAAAGCAAGATAGTATACTCTGGGGGATCAGGCTCGAAATCTATTGGCTCTCCTTACAGCATGAACACATTGGTTGGAGAATGTATCTGGGTGCCGGGTAGAAGGCAGCATGGATATAAACAAACAATACAGTCACCTCTGCTTTCACATAGACTCTGTGTGTGTGTGGAAGGGACAAATAACAAACAGACAATGTATCCTAATCTATATCTACAAGTGTTCCAGTCGCCACTTCTGCTGCTTTGGAGCGTGTGACCATGAAATGTCCCGGTCTCCCTAGAATGAATAAGGACGACAAAGGTAGTACTGGAATAGGGGGTGAGGAGAGTAACACAAGGGAAGGAGAGCTGTCACAGGAAGAGGAGGAGATGTCGGAGGAACGATTGGCTGAATTGAGGGATGAGCGGAGTGCACTGATTAAGCAGTTCGAGCAAGAGGCACGAGGAAGGAGGAAGGAGAGGAAGGAAAGTAGAGATGAGCTAGAAAGGATGAAGGAGCGTACAGAAGAGAGGAAGAGGGAAGCGGAGAGGATGAAGGCAATAGCGGAAAGGGTATCCCGAGCAGCACAGCGCAACATGAAGAGGAGGGAGGAAGAGAAGGAAAAGGAAATGGAATTATGGAAGAAGAAAAAACTCTCTGAAAGCACCAGGAAATACGAAGAAGGTAAAGTTATAGAAAGCATATTACAAAGGGAAAAGGAGAAATGGAAAAGGAGGAGAGAGGGAGAAAGGATATTAGCGAAGGTAAGTAGTGAGGTGATGGAGGAATTGAAAAAGTAATGAGAGGAAATAGGTGGAGAAATAGTGGCAAAGAAGGAAGAGGAGAGCAGAGAAAAGAAACTAGAGCATGGAGTAAGAACATACGCGCGTCGGGATGCGGAAGTGGCTACAACATCAACGCAAGGGGGAGCAACTAGTAGAGGCGAACAGAAAGGAACAGATTTAATAGACTTAAAAACGGTGACAGTAGAGGGGAAAAGGACAGATTGGGGATTGTCGCTCCTGGACAAATTCTGCAGCGAAGAAGAAGAGGGTGTGGGAAGAGAAGGAAGAAGTGGCGGTAGGGAGAGCTTAGATAAATTGTACATTACACGCACTAATGGGGAATCACCATGGCCATGCAGGAAGAGGGAAGAATAGAAGAAAAGTGAAGAACAGGTAAGAGAAGTGGCAGGAGGAACAACACACGCAGTAACATCCACAGTATCACGCCCAACACGCCCACCCACGCCTGAACACACACCAGACATCGGCAGGCTCAGAGATCTCCCAGGACGCAGGCAGGAAGAACAGCCACTCACGCCTGCAGTGAACCAAGAGAATAATAGGAAAGGGAGGAGAAACGAAGGAGAAGATACGACAAGCAGCGGTAATATAGAAATGGCAGCAGATTTACTTGACACAGAGGAAGAGGAGGAGTACACGGATTCCACCCCGCGACCAAGGGGGGAACAAATGGGGTGTAATTTAATGCCACTATTGGAGAGGGGAGGGGCCAAACCACAATATGTCCTCTGGAAGCATGCTGATAAGGAGAATATAAAATGCAGGCTCCCATCACTAAGCGGAGGAGCAGGGAAATGGATATATGAGATGGAAAAACACACCGCGGGACAGAAACTAGCAGTGGGAGTCGTGAAGGGACTATTAATATCAATATTGGGGGACGCGGCAGATGACATTTGGAAGAAGGCAGACTTTCCCGGAGTAACAATAACAAACACGTCACATGATGGGGCGCCTTTTGCCAATTGCAGGCATGCATTGTGGCAGGCCCTGAGGGTCCAGTACCCAGACACATCAGACATAGGAGCAATTACGTCACGCAAGATGCGTGAGAATGGAGATCCTGTTGATTATATCCAGGAGATTCAGGAGAAGTGGCGTTTGGAAACTAGGGAGCAATGGGACAAAACACCAGCCATTTTTTTACCACATACTAGTAGAAGGGCTCCCGGAGACAGTACAAAGACAACTGAAGAAGAGAGTGGGAATGGAAGCTAAGGCCTGGCCGGAAATACAACTAACAATAATACACCACTGTAGGATGTGGCAAGAAAAGATGAAACAAAAGGAAGAAGATAGGAAAGCAGAAGAGGCAAAATTAGTGCAGAAAAAACTAACAAAGTACACCATGGAAGGAGCACTAATAACTACACCGGCAATAATGGCACCAACCCCCATGCAAGTAGTGGCTGCACAAGATTCCACACAACAACAAATAGTATCATTACCACAACCACCACTCATAACACAACAGATGCCACCACCCCCACCATATACGGCTACCACAGGGGGAGGGTACATGCCACCGGGAAATGGATATTATAACAACTCCCGGGGGAGGGGCGGGATGATGAGAGGGAGAGGGTATGGCCAACATGCACAACAGCAAGGGGGAGGATTTCAAAGTTACTACCCCAATGCGCAGCAAGGGTACCAAGACAATATGGGGAATTTCCCATGGCAGGCCAGGAACCACCTGTATGTTGGGTTTGTGGAATGGTGGGACACATGTCACGCACATGTAGAATGAGGCCCACCCCACCAGCCTGGGGAAAACAGGGACCACAAGGGCCTATGGGGGAGCAACAGGTTTACCAGCAACAGCAGGGAACGTAACAGAGCAACACACAACAGCAAGTATCACCACAACAGCCACAGAAACAGGTGCAACACAACGCTGCATCACAACAACAGGTACAGACATACACACCACCGCAGCAACAGGTGGTAGCTACACAACAACACCAAGTGCAACCAGTACAGCATCTCACCCAAATGCAGGACAATAAATTGACAACCATTAATACACCACTGCAACAGACACAGTTAGGGAGGGTGACCGTCTTGGGACACAACCCTTACACTGGAAGTGGTCAGTCACTGTACCCACAATAGGACAGCCCACAGACGTCTTTGATATGTCCCATCCTGTCGATAACACCTAATAGTGTGGAGGAACCACGCATTCAGGTAGCGATAGGTGACAAAAAATGTTCCTTCCTTGTTGACACCGGGGCAACTAGGTCTTGCATAAGGGAGGGTAAATTTAAAATGTCAGGCGAGGCCATGCACAATCAAGGATTCTCTGGGGCTAGAGGGTTGGTTCCCTTTACTGATAACATCTCCTTATCTATAGGAGATTATGACATGTCTGTCCCACTCCTGTATTCAAATGAGTCGCCAGTGAACATACTTGGAAGGGACATAATGAGCAGATTAAATATGACGATCTCCTTCACGGAGAACGGAATAATTTGCTCCACACCAGGAATAAACATGCTTACTGCACAACAAATACTGCAAGCTTAAGGTGGCCAAACAGTAGCTCGAGCTGTGCCTGTGGATGGCGAAATGTTCCAAAATGGAACAGACATGGCATTTGCATCAATACCAGGAATAGAAGGAAAGATTTGGAGGTGGCCAGCAGCATATTTGTTCAGGCCTGAGACACCAGCTAGTGAACCAGAGGGGAAGGTGAATTCGGTGAGCATCGAGAGCATTATAGCAACTGCAGATTACATCGCAGTACACGCCCAGGACAGGGAAGGGAGAGCATGGAGAGCAGTAATAGCGCTGGCTGAGGGATGCAGGCTCACGCAAGTGTCTGACGAAGAGCTTTTCTCAGAAAGCAAGGGAGAAGAAGAGATGGTGTTTATGATGAGTGTTGACATATAGTTGAGAGTGACATACAAGCAAGTAGCACTGAAAATGGCCATGGCACTCGAGGCACCTGCATCTACCCCAGTACCATTTTATGAGGAAGAAATGGCTAAAGTTCCAGCATCAATGTGGACCACCAGTCCCTATGACGTGGGCTGCATAAAGAGCATTGGAGGAGTAAAAATAAAGTTGAAAAGGGGCGCAATACTACCTAGAGTGAAGCAGTACCCACTATCAAAAGAGGCAGATGAGGGCATGTACGAAACCATAACAGCCCTGATAAAAAATGGCATATTGGTACCATCCGAATCAACATGTAACACGGCTGTGTACCCAAGGCGCAAAGCTAAAGGAGGGTCTTGGCGTTTCACCCAGGACCTCAGGCCCTTGAATTACATTGTAGAGGCAGAATACCCCATAGCAGCAAACCCAGCCACGAATACCAGCAGAGGCATCACGGTTCACCGTGATTGACCTAAAATGCCTTTTTCTCAATACCTCTGCACCCAGATTCGCAAGATTTGACAAGCTTCACATACAGGAATACAAAATGGAAACACACCAGGTTACCACAAGGGTACAGCGAGTCACCCTCAATTTTCAACAGAGTAATAAAGAGGGATTTGGGAAATATTGAAATGGAGAGCACGGTTCTGCAATATGTTGATGACATAATAATTTGCAGCACAACTGAGGAGAGGTGCAGGGAAGACTCAGTAAAAATGCTGACAGTGTTGGCTGAAAAGGGGTACAAGGTAGACAAGGAGAAGTTACAGTACTGTCAAGAACAAGTACTATACATTGGCCAACTTATTTCCCAGCATGGAAGAAACATTGCACCGCAAAGAGCTCAAGCTATAAACAACACACCACAACCATAAACTGTGAGGGAGCTGCAGCAGTTCCTGGGCCTATGCAACTACTGTAGAGCATGGGTTTTCGACTACAGCTCATACATAGGACCCCTGCTCAAAGCACTAAGAGAGGCACAAAAGGGGGACAAGAGGTTGGGGTGGACAAGAGAAATGAAAGAGGCGTTTGATGAGTTGAAACATGCCATATCCACAGCTCCCGTACTAGCCACTCCAAATTACGAACATCAATTTTTCATTTTTTCACATTGCGACTCAGCAGTAATGAAAGCAGTATTGACTCAGAAAACTAACATGGGACACAAGCCGATAGCTTTCTACAGCGGTCACTTGGACCCTGTCATGTTAGGACATTTCCCTTGCGAACAGGGCCTCGCCGCAGCTGCATTTGCGACGGAAAAATCATCATCGATAACAATGGGGTGCCCCACCACATTGTTTGTGGAATATGCACTGTTTGCAATTTTGAACAAACCTAAGTCCACACTGACCACACAGAGGGCGTCAGGTTATGAAATAATTTTTATCCAGACCCGAATTGACAATTGTCAGATGCAGTAACATAAACACAGCCAGATTCATAGCAGAAGTTGTTGAGGAAGGTGATTATGCCCACAATTGCACACAGACTATTGAAATGTACTCCAGCACAAGGAAGGTGGAGGAGGATGCCCTTAAGGGGGGTGAGATAATGTACATTGATGGGTCATCAACCATTGATCAGAGCGATGGGATAAGGAGAAGGAGAACAGGGGCAGCAGTAGTTAAAATGATGGAAGATTTGATGTATGTCCCAGTAAAATGCGTGCAATTACCGCAGCATTATTTGGCTCAGGCAGCGGAATTGGTTGCACTGATTTTGGCACTAAAGGAAAGTTTTGACAAAAGAGTTACTATATACTCAGCGCAGCGCATATGTCACCTCAACGGTGCACTCCGGGTTCATAAAATGGCAGAGAACGGGGTTTAGAAGAGCTGATGGCACCCTAGTACAACATGCCCTCTTACTAGCAGAATTGATGGAAGTAATTAACAACCCCCAAGAGATAGCTTTGGTTAAGTGTCAAGCACACACTAATGGAGATGACTATATCTCGATAGGTAATGAAACAGCAGACACACATGCCAAGCATGCTGCATATTTTGGTGAAATGTGGACCCCCCCAGATTCAGAAAGAGGGAGGGGGAGGTCAATGGCAAGACAGATGTTGTTGAAGGATGGGTACACTCATCTCCCTGCAACACAGATAATGGAGTTGCAGGCAGCTGCACCAATGGCAGAAAAAGAACTGTGGGTAAAGAGAGGATGTACGATGTCTCCAACAGACGCACTGTGGCATCAAAATAATACTGGAAAGGTGTTCATGCCATTGGCACTGTTGAACACCGCCCTGGCCCAGCTTCATCATCCAGCACATACGGGAAAGGAAGTGATTGCAGCACAAATTAGGGAGGCTTGGTTTTGCCCTGAGTTAAATTCTCATGTCATCTCATCGGAAAATGCCTCACATGCCAACAGTTTTCGGCCGGTACTATACCTCGGCCAGAAGGACCCTTCCTACACCTTCATATTGACTACGTTGATATGATCAATGTATGTCAAGGACATAGGTACATGATTGTAGTGGTATGTCCATTTTCCAGGTGGATCGAGGCCGGACCCTGCTCACACACGGGTGCGTTCAGAGCAGCTAAATTTCTAGTGAGAGAGGTCTTCCCCAGGTGGGGTGTTTGCGAAGTGCTGCGGTCGGACAACGGCCCACACTTTGCAAATGAAATGTTTGGGCACATCACATCTTTGCTGGGTATTAAACATAATTTTGCATATGAATACCATCCACATGCCAACAGTTTACGGCCGGTCACACGCTGCAAGTGATAAAAGGTACTATACCTCGGCCAGAAGGACCCTTCCTACACCTTCATATTGACTAGATTGATATGATCAATGTATGTCAAGGACATAGGTACATGATTGTAGTGGTATGTCCATTTTCCAGGTGGATCCAGGCCGGACCCTGCTCACACGCGGATGCGTTCAGAGCAGCTAAATTTCTAGTGAGAGAGGTCTTCCCCAGGTGGGGTGTTTGCGTAGTGCTGCAGTCGGACAACGGCCCACACTTTGCAAATTAAATGTTTGAGCACATCACATCTTTGCTGGGTATTAAACATACATTTGCATGTGCATACCGTCCGCAGGCCAATGGTGTATGTGAACGTCTGAATGGGCTATTTAAAGAGGAAATTGCAAAAATTCAGCAGACAACTAAAAAGAGCTGGTTGTACTGCCTTCCGCTGGCTCTATTTGAACTGAGGAATAGGCCAGGATCTGATCACCACCTCACTCCCCACGAGCTGGCGACAGGACGTCAAATGCGCCTTCAATTAACGCCAACATCAAGGGCCTTTACCGACCATGATAACACTGCAAATGTTTTTGGTGACGAAATGTATCAATATGTGTCTTCCTTGATTACTAGTGTTGCCTTTGTATCTCAACAGCTCGAGCGCACGCGGGGTGGGTCGAAGAGCTCTCAACAAGAAGACACCAACGAGGATCAAGAAAAGGAAGGACTATGCACTATTGCGGAGGGAGATCACGTGCTCCTCCGCAACTTCAATAGAAAGTGGAATAGCCCACGCTTTACCGGGCCCCACTTGGTAGAGGCAGTGGCTCCCAGAGCAGTAAAGCTACACGATAAGCGTGCCTGGAATCACCTAAACGACGTGAAGCCCTACAAACATCAGACCCACCCTGGCGTTGACGACAGGGCCATTACAAGGCCAGCAACATCAACAACGTCGGCTACAGACAAGGATGCGGCAACCACAGCCAAGGACAATTGTGTCACTGCCCCTGACCACTCCACAGTCACAAACACGGCCATAGACTTTGGACACTTGCCCATAGCCCACCCCATGGTCACGAGATCACAAAGTAAACAAACTTCTGCCCAACCCAGCCCCAGTCCCCCGAGCCCCAGCCCCGCCCAGGCCACCACCGATTGAAGGACATTGTACAACAAACTTGGATGTTACACACACACATATAATACACTTGTATGTTTTTCTTTTATTTTCTCTCGCACATGCAGGTACCGCATATCATTGTATTGTTTAGAAAGTGAAGTAACTAACAGTGTGCTCTGCCCAGGAGTAGATACTGCCCGCAGATGATAACACCCCTGAGGCCCTATCACACCAATTTATATAACATATAAGAAGGCCAAAGTACCTGAAAAGGAGGAGGGTACGCGTATATTACACCGCATTTGTTTTGGCCATAGAACAATCATTTCCCCATCTTCCCGAGCACTTGCCGGCTCTAAGAGATATGTCACTAAGATTAGCGTGGGGAAAGCTCTTCGCCTGGGCACTGAACGATTACTTGATAGGGAGAGCTTAACTAACAAATGCTAACAATAATAACAAGCACATTCAGGATTTTCAGGCGGGCACCATTAACGTCGCAAGAATAAGCTGCCGGACTGCAGCAAGGTAAGAGCAAAAATGCCAGTGAGATTAGCTCTTGTAATAAAATTGATAGGAGTGTTGGTCATCACTGGTCTATTGGCTGCCTCTGTATGGCAGAAAAAGTATGCTCCCAATTTTATGGCTGCATCCAAAACTAACCTACCCCGACCCACGGCTGCAACAGGTATGATAGCAGGTGGTACTAGCAACCTTAAAGGTAAGGGAAGTAGAGTTAAACGCAGCTCATATACTGACAATAAAGGTATTGATAATTACATAACAGATTCAGCACACGTTTCAAACAACATGTGGTACTAGTACATGACCCAAGTTGGTAAGCAGACAACTGAGGACAACTGCTATGTGTGCTCATTGATCCCATACGCCTTGAGTGCATCAAGAACATTTGTAGCCACTGAAATACAGGAAAAAACAGTGCAATGTATAATATATCTGGCACTATTCCAAACGAGGGAACGATTCCAAGGGACGATGGTGAGAATTCAGTGGAAAACAAGGGACACATACCCATACGAAAATAATTTCCTCAAGACATATTTGAACTACCATAAAAGCAGCTTACATGCTGAAGCATTCAGATACATGACGGATGGCCCCGAAAAAGGAGAAACGAAGAAAGTAACACTAGAACACCTGCCGTGTGATTGGTACGCCACTGAAGTTCCTGGTATACAAGGATGCTGGGAAAAAACACTGATAACAATAACTGGGAAAATATATATGAACAATGAATGGGAAATAGGGGTGGTTGGGAGCAACATGATAACAAGAGAAAATATTACCACCATACAGGAGCACAACGACAGATGTTGGACAACGTGGGGTAAATATGTACCCATGCTGACGTGGATGGAGAAGGACGAAGACCCAATAAGCATACTACCACTGACTGCACCCAAACTATGCTACCAACACAAAGGAGATGTGGATGTGGGATACAACACCAACTGTGGAAGCGTAGTGGAACTACCAGAGGGGGGTGCTGGAACGGCAGTTATAATGGACCACTATTGGGCCTGCAGTGATAAGGCATACCACACCTTGCCTCCATTATGGAATGGAATATGTACCATGGTACACATCAACGTACCATCACTGGTAGTGCCTCAAAAACATGTTAACATGGCCAATTTCCCCAAGATGGACGAAGGGAACAAGAGGAGGAAAAGGTCTATACAATCACAAGAAGGAGACAAAAATAACAACAATAACATTCTATCAAGAATGAAAAGAGAAGGAGAACCCCTGACAGGAAACTACCTGTGGGGAAGATCAGAAACAGCACTCACCTCCATCCCACCAGAACACAGATTATTTAGCAGGGCTGCAATGTTCTTCTCGTCAATAATACACCCAGGACTACAAGCATATGCGAACGCAAAATGGCTGCAAATCACCCGGTGGGAACTGATGATGACAATTAATTCGACGGTAAATGGATTCAACGCCATAAAAGAAGAGCTACGAGCGGTGGGAATGGTAGCACTACAAAACAGATATGTGCTGGATCGTCTCACGGCCATGGAAGGAGGAGTTTATGCAAAAATTGTACAATCATGCTGCACATTTAAACCTGCTAACGACGCAGATAATGGGACACTTACTGAAGCAGTATCACAACTGGCCCAGATGCACTCCAAAATGATGGAAGAAAGCAAAGGAGCAAAGAAGGATACCAGTTGGTTTTCATTCATATGGTCATGGATGCCATCATGGCTATCCGATGGACTGAAGATTATAGTTGGATTCATAATATTAGCTGCAGCTGCATTGATTGTAATAAGGTTCTGGAAGGCCAGAAAAGCATGCACTACAGAAAAAATGATAGAAATGGTCGGCATGCACCCCTTGATGCCAACTGATGATGATCAGCACACTGACATGATAATAAAGGAAAGAGAGAGACTGCGTAAACAGATCCTTAACAACCACTTGGAACCGCCATCTGTGAAAGTGGAGAATCCAAAAAACCCGAGGCGCTATGTCGGAAGGTAGGTGTACTACAAACCAGGCGGAAGCTGTGTTTATATGTACTGGTCGTTCGAAGATCATGTCAATCACTATGGACACTTGGCTGGAATAACTTAAGTATGGAGAGTAAGAGGAGATAAAGAAAAAGATATGTTTGTGGTCGACAAGTTGACCAGAGGGGGGACTGAAGTGGGAGAATGGGAAAACAAGCTCCCCCCAATCTTATCCAGACCATGGCCTAGAGGATCACGGCCCAGGCACCCCCCACGGGACAAATTCGTCTATCTACCAGATGACAAAATACCCTGGTTCAGGAACATAAGGGTATGCCCACCAGCCTGTCAGACTCAAGCCGACACCTGCAGCTTGGATGAGCTCGACTAAGACAACAGCTACAAGTATCCACATCGTTAGAGATGACATAACGACCTAGCCAACTGCCAAGAACACATGTGCCACCATGCACACTGGTCACTCACACACCAACCTACACAAATAACATATTCAGTGCTATGACGTAGGTGACTCACACACTCACTGACGTGCATCGTTGTTATTTTTCACATTGACCCTTTTTAATAGTAACGCAGAAACGCAAGACGCCTGAAGACCTCGTGTATACTCTTGCTGACGCTTCTCCCACTACTCGCCCTGTGACGACACCATCATGTATAACTAACACTGCTTGTGACGCCCTGTCAACCCACGATCTCCGTATAATGGATTATGTATCGCCATCCATGAACTAGGCCCGAGTAGGCCGCAAGCAAGAGCCTCGCCGTGAAAATCCTCTAAGAGCAAGAGTACAAGTGCTGATCATGCAGAACGAGCCCCACCGAGAGCTCACAGCCAAGGCCACGATGTTGCAATTTGCATGCTACCAGCCCAGCGCCAAGGTTACACCTGTAAAAAAGCCAAGCCCACAGAAATGAAATACAAATCTAATGTGCAGGATTCTGCTCCAGCTACGGTCTTTCCACACGTGACCAAGCCGATCTGACAAGGTGCCAGACCCACGAGACAGAAAATCTCCTGGGTCCCATGTCTGGGACACAGGTTGCAACAACGAAGCGGCAAGATGGACACCTACGGCGATTGGAACGATCCGCTCACAAGCCTATGAGCACACCTGTACGTTGCCTGCACAAACACATAGTTGCACATTGTTGCTAATGACAGGTACACCGCGAACTGGGAACGACGATGGTCCCAGGCTTGGGGGCTCGCGGAAGGACCAATCAGAACACAGGGGGGCTCATCACTGACGTCAGTAGTATTAGCCAATCACCAGGGGTCCCCTTGTAGCAGTTTTCAAGTATCCAATAGTAGGGGCAGCCCAAGTATACCACCTGACTCATCCTTAACCACTAACATCCTTCTCCATATGTACCCTATACTAACCCTACCACTCGGGGAACCAATCCAGAGTGGCAATAGGTTTTTTGCTAACTTTCCCAGGTGACGCAGATAGCGCGTCATACTGCTGTAAAAAGGGCCTGCAAGCTCCACTAAGAGTGAGAGTCTGGACGGATGCATACGATCCGAGACCCATCCCTGCCGTTGTTATAATAAACAGCAAAACCAACTTGCTCCTTCTGTGTGTCTCATACTCCTTTTGGGAAACACGGGAGGAGTTGGGGCCTCCCAGCCCGGAGGTCCGCGGATGGCTCTGCCGGCCCCGGGATAATCACCCAGACAGCCTGTTTCCCAATGATTTTCCCATTCACCCAACCTAAGCAGCACTACTATGGTGGTGATCCTACCAGACTTTGTAGACATATATCGTTTACATTCTCTCTCGGAAAAATGGTACACTAGTATGATGATGTCAATGTGTGGAAACTACTGGGAGAAGATCTACGCTTCCTGACCAGGCCATGGATTTATACTGGGCATATAATCCTGTGCCCCATAATTCTGCCTGAGACGTGCAAGTGATAGCAACTAGGCAATAAGCCAGGAGCAGAGGGGGCAAACCCGGTTCAGGTAATGCTCTCGCTTAGCTCGGGTCTGTAACTATGGGCCCTGGGGCTTTAACTGAAGTGGTAACGACCTCCCTGTGAGGGGCTTATTTCTATTAGTACCCCGGGACCGTAAGACCGGGGTACTATTTCAGTTGTGAAATACACTGGTGTTTTGAAACTGAAAAAAGAACAAAAAAATGGCTGCCAAGGAAGGGGAAACGAAGTCTGTTCTCCCTTTCCATGGTGGCCATTGAAAAAAGTAAAAATAAAAGCAAACAAACAAAATGGCCACCATGAAAAGGGAGATGGTGGCCATTAAATAAATGAGAAAAAAAAGTAAACAAAGAAAATGGCTGCCATGGAAATGAGAGAAGTGACTACACATAGTCCCTTCTTCCATTACATGGAGGCGTGTTGCAGTTCGGGAGCAGACGTGTTGGGGAAAGAAGTGATCCCAACGCATCCGCTCACAAAAAGGATACAAAAGGAGAAGGTGTGTTGGCTGGGGGGAGGGGATCACATATTTGGAGTTGGAGTGGGAGGAGAAGGGGGGAGTGGAGCACTTACCTTGTTCTCGCCGGGGAGGATGGCTACCTCCAACCCTGGGAGGCTTGGAGCAGTGGGATTACCATGTGGTAATTCCCCCGTTCCAAGCCTCCTCATTGACTGGGAGGCTGCCACCCCATTCCCCCCTGCCAGTTCTAATAAAGAATACGATGAAAGAACAGAAATTGCGGTTGAGATGTTACGAGTTGCACACACCCTTCGTTTACCATAAAAGTTATCTGAACTATGTACTAGACCTTCAACACCCACTTCCTTATGCTATCAAGCAGCACACCCCTCTACCCCCTCCCAAAGCCCCTTATGATAACTCCTAAAACCCTTCTCCAGCCCAACATCCTTTTGCTATCCCACAACACCTCCCTTTGTCCCAACCCCTTATCCTATACCACAACACAAACACCCACACACACACATCTGTGCGGTCCCACTGATGTTATCAGTGGTTACATGAACTTTCCCTTGCCCAGAGCGCCTGGGTGTGGAGGGTTAGACAGTCAGGCTGATTGACGGGTGGGGAGGTGGAATATCCTGCATGTATTCCTTCATTGGTGTGGCAGATATTGATGGTGTTGGTTCATTGAGCACAGCTATCCTGAGTTGGATGAGGGGCTGCTCCACCCTACCCAGTATTACGGATTTAGCTGTACTCTGTTTGATGTGGTTTCTCTGGCCTCCCTCTATTGCTTGTTTTCCAGTATCATGACCTGTGCTGGCTCACTGCCTCAGGCACACTGGCTGCCATTATGGTGGCCGCCTTCTTGACTAGGCCAGTGAGGGCTCCGCTGACATCCTGCAGGCCCTTGAGTGGCTTGGAGGAGGTGTCTGCCTTGCTTTTATTTCCCGTGGGCATGCACGGGTGGTCTCATGGTGTAAAACATATATGTTCTCTTGCCCAAACCCCTCAACTAAACCGGTGGTCATCAGCATTTCTGTTTTTAATACAGGATTGGGGTCATTGGTTGTCTCTGTGTCCACATGATGGTTACATGTCTTTATAACATTTTATGTAGAATGCACTTATACCAATAGATATTTACAAAGAAAAACATAACGATTTTTTTGGTGGGGGTTCAAACCGCAGTTTCCCACCCCTAAAAAACCACCTCAACTGTTTCCCCACACGATTTAAACCCTTACTCCACCCCCACATACATTTACGTGATGTTTTGTCATTGTAAATGTTTTCGGTTTATGTGCATGTCTACATAACATTTTAGTTATAAATACTGTATACCCCATGTGATGTGGATCATGAATGGGGTTTCCTCTGTTGTCATTCTGGGTGTCAGTCATGCAGGTGGTGTGGTCTTCTGTATCCTTGCACAAGACAGTGACCAACTAAAGATCATCCAAGGAGATGTTGCACAGGATGTCCTCCGACCACTCAACTGGTGCCAGGCAGGCACCCTTGATTAATACACTTCATAGGGGTCTTGCCTTTACCCTTTCCCTTACTCCCTTTGACTGTACAATGGGACTCGCAACCATTACTAAGGTGGACTTGCTCGCCATTACAGGGAGTGGTGCTGGCGAAGGTAGTGGTGTTACTAGCGACAGTGGAGTCAATGGACAGCCCTGCGGTCACAGGTGTTTGGGAGCAAGATGTTCCCTCCTGATGACTGGAGGTGACCTCTCTAAGGAAATAGAAGTGCGCAGGGGTGAGTGACATTGCAGTACATTGATGAGAAGGTGCATACATACGCTTCTTCAGCAGATAGATGCTTTGACATTGTTCTGTCATTGGCAGGTCAAGGGTTCCATTGTTTGTTAATGTATAGTGGTCCACGCATGTGGCTTCCACTTGTAGCACTGCTGCATCTGCATCTTCCTCACAATGACACATGCCTTCCATTGGGTACCCATTCCAGTGACGATTACTAGGATTGATTGGTAATCACCAGCAGCACGTAGGAACCAACCTTGACCACCGCATTGCCTGCCCTCATCACTCACGTAATGCCTACAACATTTGCTGCTTGAGTTTGCAGGTGTGCAGGAAGGGATCAGCACAGCGCCACCTTCTGCAGACATACGTTCTTTGCCTTGGTGGGATAGGGTGCCACATACACGTTGTTTCAGGTTGTACCTTCAAATGTAACACTTTTTGATACTGCAGGGGTATGATATGCTGAGACTGCCCTAAACAGTCATGGACCCTGTCTCAGAGTTCATAATGTTTTCTGGAAGCAGCTTTGGCCATGAGTATGCCAACCAACCTGGGGTCCTTTTGGCGACCTACTCTGCCAGGACTCACATCTTCAACTTGCTGAATGTTGGCTTGTATAGGCACCCATAAAAATCTTTGGATCCCTGCTGAGCCTATGGCCCTTTGGAACATGTATATAGCAATGGATGGGATTACACCCATACACTCAGTCTCTCAATGATCTTCACACTAAATATGGTCCTTATACTAAATAAAGCGTCAGAGTGACGTCATACTACGTGACAATAGTGAAAAACCTATCATGGCTCGGGATTGGTTAAGGGAAACATCTAAGTATACATTTCAATATGAGCTAGGATTGGTATTGGCTGCCTGTTATCAAGTGGGGACAACTTATGCCTACCTAATGTTAGATACCCAGTTTCTCATTGGTCTTCAAACTATAAGGTCCTTCATTATATGGACTGCTACAATTAATTGGCACGCTTGTGCCATGTCTGGAACATTCAGTTAATTAAGCAACAAGTAAGCCCAGACCCAGGTGCAGGGAGATAGGACACGACGCTACCTCATCACCCAATTGGCCCAGCATCCCTCATCACAGATGCCTTCTTCCATGAAATGGTGTTTGTACTTGGCCTTGTAGAGTATTCATGGCTTCGGGAAAGCACTAGTGTGAGGGCACTCACCATCGTTTCTGGAACTTCAAGTTCACGCTCTATTTCCATCATTGGCTCATGTGACAGGAGACCACAATCTGGTCCATTTTGCAGCTTTGAAATGCTCTAAATGAATTAACACTTGGCATCCTTCGTGTTCTTTCTTGCACCTTAACGTAAGAAGATTCCTCCTATGCACACTTGTTCTTCTTCAGAGTGGATAGCTGACCTTGATTTCTAAGATCTTGACTTCAGGTCAGACAACCTCGCCACTCAGCTCCATGAGCCTATTATTCTTGCTGCAACATGTTTTCCACTCTCCCTTCAAGGTTTCTGGCTTACTTGATTCATGATACCAATGTCCAGTTTCTGTACAACGGCGGCTTCGCCTGCATTCTATTCACTACTCATAGCTAGCTTCTATGATGACTTGATCTACCTTGCATTTCAGTATCTGTACATTCATTGAACTTTTGTTTTCTGCAACATTTTATTAATGTGTAATCCTCTTCTTTTACACTTGAGAGTTCACTCGATTCTTTACTTCCTTAGTTTCTTCAGGATCTATACATTATCCTCAGTCAATATCTCGTGACATAGTGCATACTTTCTTACAACGTCATTAGTTCACATGCTCAACTCCTCACATTCCTTGAGGGAGTTCCTCCTGCAGGTTGTCATCACTTTGAGGGTAAACTCGATAGGGTTGTCTCAATGGGTATCTTCTTTCAAATGCTCACTGCATCATTGGTACAATAGCTGGTGTTAGGCAAGGCACAATCTCATGTCTCCAATACAGGGGAGGTAGGGGGGCGGGATCTCCTGCAGATGTACAGAGCTGTTCCTCCACATTCCCCCCTCTGGTCCAGTCCTCGACAACCTAGTCGAGTTTCTCTCCTACTTTGTAAATTCTCTTTAAGAA
The DNA here is from genome assembly GCF_040938575.1 of Ambystoma mexicanum. Taxonomy (NCBI): domain Eukaryota; kingdom Metazoa; phylum Chordata; class Amphibia; order Caudata; family Ambystomatidae; genus Ambystoma; species Ambystoma mexicanum. The sequence continues at coordinate 218,431,906 of NC_090927.1, read as the reverse complement.
GTGTCTCTTTGGTGTCCATATCTTCGTCACCCCCCTCAGGGTGCCTGCTGTTTTAACATGTTTATCCACACCCAGGTCATATAGCTGCATTGTCCATTTCGGGGTGCAATAGACCCATCATCCCACATATTTCTTATGGTCCATTGGATACCAGCATTTAATTCCTTCAGGTTCCACAATACTTGCTTATATGGTACCTCTGATGGCATCATCAGTCAGCACCTTGTCTTCTGATTCATCTTTTCCATCAATCATAATCTTCATTCCTACTGCTTTCCTGGCAGTTTTCTTACATTGTCCAATCATTATCCTTATCATACAGAACCCACATATTATTATCACCAATTCTGCTCCAAGGAACTTGAATAAGTTTGCAATTCAATGAGGAATACATGAAAACAGGAATGCGAACCAACTGCCATATTCAATGGCTGATGTCTCATCCACACTTTTTATGTGTAGATCTGTCAACATCGATATGGCCTCTGTCAAAGTCCTGTTCTCGCTGTCATGAGATGGTATGAATGTGCAACATGATGGCCTGATCTTGGCGGAAACACCTCCTGTTTCTGTAGGGTCATTAATCTTATGGACCTCAGCTCTTCTTTTATGGTGTTAAATTCTTTTATGGTGGCATTGTTTGTAATAGCTCCCATCTGGTGATCAGTAGCCATCTGGCATTCAATGCTGTTTGGATCGCAGGCATGAACATAGATGTAAACAACACTGCAGTTTTACTGAACAATTTGTGTTCATCAGGAATGTCATTATATACTGCTTTTGATTTTTCTGAGAAATAATTTGATCTCTTCTTCCACCAGAGTTCTATTGATGTTATTATTCTCATGTGATCGTCCACCTTTGGAAATTCTTCAATCTTTAGGTCACTTTGCGGAATCACCAATGATGGACCATGGATGTATACCAAAGAGCACACTCGACCCCAATTCCTGAACAGTTCCATATACGCTCTAGATCTGCAGGCCCAATATTGATCCATTAGGACAGCTGTCCCTCTCCTCATTCCTGGAACATCAATGGTGTTTTTGCACCTCTTGTTATGTCCAACATAATATTTCCCTTTGCCCTGAAAGCACCTTGTTGTATTAATCACTGGGACTACAGACACCGGGCCTGCCTCATCTTCCACCCATGTGAGCAGTTTGGAGTACTTAGCCCAAGATTTCAAACACTCATCATTCACCTTCTGTACTCCTTGCACTGCTTCCTTCCTCAGATGATGAGCAGCACAGTACATCATTCCAACTTCTCGTCCTTTATTTGTATGCACTCGTCCATAGGTCAGCAGTTGTGAACGTTTCCAGCATCCAAGCATTCTCGTCTTTTCTGTCATGTTTATTTCTTCAACAATCACCTCATCTTGTCCTGCAGCATGATACACAAGCATTCTGTCTGTCCATTCAGGCTCTTTCTCCATTTGGGTCTTTTTGATGTAATCATTCTGGTATGGAAACGACTGTCTTGACCTCCATCGCAAGGTTGCCCAGTTCACTTGAAATTGTCCTTGGGTAGCATATGCTCCTAGATGACTGAAGCACTTTGCATCATGCGCCGGCATCTCTTTTGAAATAAAGTGTTTTACTGTATTCATGGCATAGGGGATGAGAGAGCAGACATAGTAATTCTCATCAGATGCTCTCTCGTCACTTTTGTCATGTGCTGATACCACATATTATTCCCCAGGTGAACTGCATTATCAAGATAGGTATTTATCCCCTGATTATCTTCTTCTGCATCCCTCTTATGTCACCTGACATGCCCATAGAGGTTAAAGAAGTTGTCATAGGGGCCCGTAGTCCAAAGGACACTTGGCACCTTTTCTAGGTCTTCCTGGAAAAATGCTGGTCATTGCCGCATTATCACCATTCGCTGTCCGATTTCTCTTTTCTCGATCTTTATACAATATGTAATGCTCATAAAAAACACCACTTCATCATCGATACGTTCTTCTCTGAACATATCTTCTGTATGACTCTTCAAGAACTATCACTGTTCTCCATGATCTACCTACGTCATCCACCCCTTCAAGCATTGCTATCTCTCCTCGTCCTATAGCTGCTTCCAGTTCTATAGGAATAGTCTGTCCGTCTTCCTCATTCATAGGGATTTGTGGTCTAAATAAGAACTCATCAGGAATCCTCACACTCTTCCCCACCAGCCCACGTAGCCATGTCAATATAATGCTCACCCCATACAGGAAGATATCTGGATCTACCCGGACTCCTCGTAGAGCCACTTGCCCTGTGAATGCCAGTACGAACTCTCCTATGTTTAAATAGTATAAACTGGAGTGGAGCACACTATTCCCTGATCAGTGAATGAAATCGTCATATTAACTTTTGTCATCAAATCCCTTCCCAGGATGTTAACTGGCATCTGTCGTGAATATAACAAGGGAACTGACATGTCACATTCCTCTATAGAAACAGGTAACTTATCAGTTAAAGAAACTAAATTCGTAGCTCCAGAGAACCCCTGAGCATTCATGGCAATTCCTGACTTTGGATATTTTCCCTCCCGTATACAAGGGCGAGTTGGCCCTGTGTCTACAATAAAAGAAGAGGATTTGCCTCCTATCGTTACATGGACCCTTTGTTCCTCTTGGGGGTCTGGTGTCACAGATAGTACTCAACACATCAAGTCACCCGTGAGCTGTTCTATTGAGGGTATAAAATCATCCCTGTCTCAGTGAAAGGATTTCCTCCTACCACAGTGACACCCCCTATCCTAGGTGTCAGTATATGCCCTGTATTCGCATTTTGTTGTGTCTGCGTAGGTGCTTGTTGCGACTACCTTTGCAGTGGATGCATTTGTACTGGCACCTGCTGTTGTACCTGCTGTACTTGTGGCGCCTGTGCCTGATAGGATGTCTGATCCTAGACAAAGCCCTCTCTTGTTTGTGTGCTGTATGCCAGTGGATAAGCTGTCCCCCTCTTGAAAACGGTCTGTTTTGTTACGCATTCCGTTGGCTCCTACATACACGTGCAATATGCCCTGGCATCCCACAATGCCAACATATTATGAGTGTCCCTCAAGCAAACCCTCCTTGAGTATTTTGACTTGCATTCAGAGAGTTTTGAAATTCGTCTTGGGCATTCTGAAATCCTCCTCCTCTTCCTCAGAACCCTGCACCTCTACCTTGCGGCCAAAACCCATACCCACTTTGATCCATTGGGCGTTCATTATTCCCCTGTGACGCACCCATTATTTCTTGCGTTCCCCCTTCTTCTCCACTTGTCAATACTACCCCTTCTATAGAAAATGCAGACAATTCTTTCTAAACTAACGTAGCTACCTCTACTTTTCTGTTCTCGTCTTTCTTTTTCTTCTATTGTAATAACTGACAATGATGCATAATGGTTAATTGTATTTCAGCCCGTGGCTACGCTTCAATCCCTACTTGTTTTTTCATTTGTCTCTGTACTGGTTCCCAAGGTTCACGCATTTCAAGCTGCCATTTCTCTTGAATATCCTGAATATAAGCAATTGCATCTTCATCTTCCTTCATTTTACCTGTTATAGTTGTACCCATATCTGATGTGTCAGGATACTGTACCCTGAGAGCCCTCCAAACATCTGCCCTGCAATTATTAAATGGCGCTCCCTCATGCGCTGTGTTTGGTGCTATCACACTTGCATACCCCGCTTATCTCCGTATGTCGTCTGCTCTCTCCCCAAAAATAGCTGCCAGTAGACCTTTTATGTCTCCTATGGCTAGCGTGTTTCATCCTGCCATTTTCTCTAATTAGTATATCCATTTCCCAGCCCGCGAAGTCAAACTAGGGAGCTTACATTTTAAGTTATCATTATCCAGCTGTAGCCATGGAATGTATTGCGGCCTTGCTCCCCCATTTTCTAACAAAGGGAACTGTGAGAACCTCATTCCATAGTTCGATCCCACTAGTCGTCTATCTATGGCAGGAGTAATCATCCCTATTCGTCTTTTTGCTGGTAACAACCTTAACCTACTCACATACGGTGGAGACTCTCCTTTCTCACTACATGATCGTCTTCGGGGAAGCTCAGGATATAATATGGGATCTGGTGTTCTTTCCTTTGGGTGTTCCAGATCTGACCATCTTAATTCTTTATCCATATGTTGGCTTCCCTGGGGGACTCTCTCTCTCTCCCTCCCTCTGCCTCACAAACTGACTCTCTTGTCTGAACTGATGTTGCTAGACACCAACTGGTGACTATCACCTTCCTATTCCCTGTCTAAATGTAATGGTTTAGGTACCGGGGATTGGTTACCGCTCTCCTGAATTCCATACTTGCTGTTCTGCCTCAATTGCAGATAGACCTTATCCCTTTCTCCAATATTTTCTGCATCATATCTTTCTTCTTCTTCTTCTAGTGCTATTCTAGGTGTTTCTGGCATTATTTCCTTTATCGGGAGAACCTCTCTTTTTCTATCCCATCATATTCCTTCCCTCTTCCTCATTCATTCCTTAAGGATGAGACAGGCATCCACACCTCGCTGCCTCCTATTCTGTTTTATTTCTTCATCCACTTCCCTTCGCTTTCACGCATCCCTTCTTACCCTCTCTTCCTCTTGCCTTTGTTCCTCCCTTCTCACTTCCTGTCTTCATTGTTCTTCTTCTCTCCTTCTCTGGAACCTTCTGTCCTTCACTTTTTGTGTTTCTTCTTCCTCTCTCTTCCTTTCACTTATATCTTTTTCTTCTATCTCTTTCTTTCTACTGTCATACTTCCTTTGTTCCTCTGCCTGATTTTCGTCTTTGTCTTTGTCTTGTTCCTCCCTAAATATCTGTTCTCATTGATTCCTGCTTTTTCTTCCTTGCTCATCCTCCTTCAATCTCTTTTCTTGTTCTCTGTCCTTCTTTTCCTCCTCCTCTTTGCCTAACCACCTCAATGCTACTCCCATCTAATTTGAGTAGTACCTGTCCTCCCATTCATTCGTTGTGTACGAGCGTTACCTCGTCAGCCCTATCATTTTCTCCTTTCCATCACTCAATTTCTCGGTCTATATCTGTTGATATATTCGATCTCTTGCCTCATTCTTCCTTATCTCATATAGACTTACAGGCATCTTCCTTCCTTTTGCTCTCTTCTGGACTGTTGTCACTACTGTAAGTGGGGAGTTCATATATTGGGTTACTGTACCCAACGCTGCTTTTATTTATTTTAGAGGATAAACTCATATTTCCTCTGTAGCTACGCTCTTAATCTCAGGCAAGGTGAGAGGAGCAGAGGGCTCACTGCCCTCCCCTTTATGCTGATTAAGCATCACTCCTCTGGTGGATGGTCCTCCTTTTCCTCTTGATACATTTTCCAAAGTTCTAAAACTGCCAGACTTTTTTCTAATTTCTTCCCTTTTCTATACAGCATGCACGTATGTGGTCATGTGTTGCAATACAACTTTTGACAATGATCCCCCTTGTGACAAGTCGCAATTGACTGTTGATCCTTACCATATCATTAATAAACCTTTTATCTAACTCAAATCACCACTTTTAGTTTTAAAACAACAAATATGAGCAATCACCATCAATCGCTGCTCAATCCTCTTCTGTTTCAACAATCTATCCGTCTCCTGATTGGCGCCAATCGTTTACTACACCTTAATTTCAAACAACGTTATTTTCAACCTTCACAGATTTATTACTTCTCAATACTTCACACAACAAATAATACTTAACAGAATAACACACTACATATTAATAACCCCCATGATCACCTTCCCTTTATTTATAACCATTTGTAATAAGCAGTACATTTCCCACACCTCTACATATTTTACCCTGTGCAGGGTGTAAGACGTAAACTTTCACAGTCCTGACTGTGCCTATTCCCTTTCTTAATACTCCCGTTGGAGTTTGAGGTGTCTTCGTCTATCTCCCTCGAAATATGATTACTTAGGCGTTCCTTTATCTACACAAAATTTCCCGTTACTCAAAATATCACAACCCCGCCCCTTTATATTTGCCATTTCCCTCAACTACTTATATGCATTAATCAATGCGAGGCCTTCGTTATCAAATCAATCGGACCACTCTGCCTTCTGTCGGCAGAGCACCCGTGAAAACCGAGCAGGGATTTCTTCAAAGAGGGACCTGCCCAACGTCTCGGTTTTTCTTGCAAGTTTATTTCTATCAGCTGCTCTCCACAGGAAACTTGCGTTCTTTCCACTAATGGCAGAGGATGCCTGATCGTCCAAAACTCTGGCGCTGAATTCATTTGTATATGAAACCATCATCTGCTACCACGTGAGTTTATGGCCCTTTGGAATGTGCAAATGGTAATGGATGGGATTAGTCCAGAATAATTCTGAGTCTAAATAACCAAACCAACTCAGGAAGATGGCAAAGTACTGTTTTATTAATAATTATCTAAAACAGGGAGGTTACAACGAACATCAATGGACGTACGCTCAGTCTCTCAATGACCTCCACACAAAATGTGGTCCTTATACAAAATAATACTTCACAGTGACGTCATACTACGTGTCCATAGTGAAAAACCTATCAAGGGTTGGGATTGGTGAAGGGAAACATCTAAGTATGCATTTCCATAGGAGCTAGGATTGGGATTGGCTGCCCGTTATCAGGTGGACAATTTATGCCTACCTCTAAAAACATGTAATTTCAGAAATATTAGATACACAGTTTCTCATTGGTCTTCAAACTATAAGGTCCCTCGTTAAATGGACTACTAAAATTGGTTGGCACACTTGTGCCATGCCTGGAACATTCAGTTCATTTAGCAGCACGTAAGCCCAGACCAAGGTGCAGGGAGGTAGGACATGAAACTACCTCACTACCCAATTAGCCCTGCATCTATCATCACCCATGCCTACAGCCATGAAATTGTCTTTGTACTTGGCCTTGTAGAGTATTCTCGTCTTCGGGAATGCACTAGAGTGAGGGCAATCACTATTGTGTCTGGAACTTCAAGTTCATGCTCTATTTCTACCCTTGGCTCACATGACCGAGGACCATGATCTGGTCCATTTTGCAGCCTTTAAATGCTCTAAATGAATTAAAACTTGGCATCCTTCGTGTTATTTCTTGCACCTTAACATGAGAAGATTCATCCTCCGCACACTCGTTCTTCTTCAGAGTAGATAGCTGACCCTGATTTCTAGGATCTTGACTTCAGGCCAGACAACCTCGCTACGCAGCTCCATGAGCCTATTCTTCTTGCTTTGACAAATTTTCCAATCGCTCATTGCTTCTGGTTTACTTGATTCATGATACCAATTTCCAGTTTCTGTAGAATGGTGTCTTGACCTGCATTCTATTCACTCTCATTGCTAGCTTCTGTGATGTCTTGATCTTCCTTGCGTTTAAGCATCTGTACATTCATTGAACATTTGCTTTCTGCAACTTTTTGTTAAAGTGTAATCCTCTTCTTTGACACTTGAGAGTTTACTTGATTCTTTACTTCATCATTAGTTTCTTCAGGATGTATACATTATCTTCAGTCAATGGGCCTCATTATGTGTCCAGCGGTAGCGTGCCGGTAAAACTGGCAGGTAGCCGCCGGACCCATAATGAATTACCGGCGCCTGACTTCCCGGTGCCACTGGGTTATTCAAATCTGGTGGCCAAGAAGTCAGGCGCCGTTAATTTTGTTAGTCCCCATTCCCATGGAGTCCAATAGGACTCCATGGGAATGGGGAAACGGGAGCACTGGCACTGTTAACAATGGTGCTGGTGCGCCAGGGAGAACTCTGCGAGCGGGTGCCGTCCCGCCCGGCAGTCTGACACAGGTGGGTGAGACGGCAGCCGCCCGCAGAGTCATACTGTGCCGGCCCGATAACAACGGTAGAGGTAGGCTTACCGGAACCGTTGATACCAGACCGGCACAGTTAGAATGAGGCCCATATCTTGGGATGTCGTGCGTACTTTCTTACGATGTCATTAGTTCACATGCTCAACTCTTTCTCATATGTGCTCAACTCTTTCTCATATTCCTTCACGGAGTTCCTCCTGCAGGTTGGCATTACTTTGAGGATACATTCAATAGTGTTGTCTGAATGGGTATCTTCTTTCAAATACTTGCTGCGGTATTGGTACAATAGCTGGTGCTAGACAAGGCACAATTTCATTTCTCCAATACAGGAGGTAGGGGGGCGGGGTTTCCTGCAGATGTACACAGCTGCTTCTCTACACTGGCTTTCTGAGTGTGACTCTTTTTTGGATAATGCGTAAATCGCTTCTGTTAGGCAGAAACCTGTGCAGTTCCCTTGGGGAACACTGCAAAAGATTTAAGACTACAGGTATAGCAGTAAACCCACTTGGTAGCAGTCTGTACCACCCAGATTTACCTGGTAGCTGTGGCTGAGCAGTCAGACTTCCCTCAAGAAGAGTTAGGCAGTATGCAAAGTATACACAATATGTCCTCAGACACAATAGCACAAGCAAAAACTGACCAGAGCTTGGTTTCAATAGTATATAGTTATTTATTTATAAAACACACATAAGTTGAAAACACTCTAGCAAAGTATAGTAAAAAAACACTTCAAACACAGTTATGATGAAAGCAGTTTCAACCCTTACTCCTATCTAGACAACTCTAAGTTAACACCACATAATTAAAACAGAGGTGAGCGCTTAACGTTAGATGACATTCTAGTAGGTTAAGGAAAGGGGTAAAAAGAAACAGAAATGGGTTAAACACACCACTCTAAGATCCAGAACACTTGCAATAGGCTCAAAGAAGCACAGGTGAGCAAAAGTCACTAGGCAGGGCCCACTCTTAGAGTAGCCGGAGCGAAAATGTGCCCAAGATCACACTGTTATTAGGGATTCAAAGTCTTGCAAAGAGTTAGAAAGAGTGTAGAGTGGCTTAGAAAGTTTAGCCAGGGTGTCCCAGGCACTCCCAGGTTCGAAAGCCGGGGGCTAAATCTACCCCGTACAGTCGGTAGCAAGGGAAGCCAGGCGGAACACGGTACCTTAAGCGGAAAGGATCCTCCAGCGGTGGCAGTTGTTCCAGGCAGTGGCAGCAGGGCTCGACGTCGGTCAGGGGAGAAGAAGTTCTCGCTGAAGAGCAGAAGAAGAGGGTCGTTGCACTGCCCGGGAAGAAACCAGCCGCGGAGTCCTCCGGTTGAAGGGTTGTACCGACTTTCGTGGTTTGGGGTAAAAGTGGTGGGGTTCCGGTTGCCGGGGTGCTTGGCACTGGCAAGGCGGCCACGAGATACCTCGAGAAGCGAAAAGAAGGCGAAAACTGGTTGTCCCCACCAGTCAAGGGAAGGAGCCACTCTGTTAGGAGTTCTCCTCGGTCGTCGGGAAAAGTGGTGAGACGGTTCAGCAGGGCTCCACCGGGTGGTGTCGTCGAAGCAGGTCGGCTCAGCTCTTCCCTCGTCGGATTCTTGGTCCTGTGGCGACTTCTGAAGTTCCAGTCCCCAAAGCCCTGCTTTTATGCAGCAAACCCCCATTCACCCAGCCTAGCTGTCACTCAAACATGCTAAGTGGTGAGCCGGGCGGCTCACCACTTGGGCCAATCAGGACGGAGTGCGACTTGAGTTACCAAGGTAACTCAGTCCAGGGTGCCTAAATCCCCCTCCACCCCATCTAAGTACCCCAGACAGAGTGGCACCACTTTGGAGGGCTTCTGTGGAGAAGCCCGCCAAAAGTGGAACAAAGGGCTCCACTTTGGGTCAGAGTTACAGAGGCGAACACCAACGCCATTTTAGAATCAAGTTTTGGCAAAAAGTCCCAACCGGAGTTATAAAAATAAATATATAAACCGGTGGTATGTTTAAGGCTACCGTAAATAAATAATTAAATGTGTTAGCCTAAAACAATGGGAAATCCCATAGGAAAATATTCGCGGTCGAATATAAAACGTAGTTTCCACTGCCACCAGCCAAAACTCGATCAGGGGGGACGGAGACGTGCCCCCTCGACTAACAGACCCTGGGGCAATCGAATTGCCCCAGCCAGTACGTCCACAATATGATGGTTTGTACTGGTTCTGTTCAGGATTCAAGACTAGCAAAGTCTTTGGTGACTTTACATGCCCTGGGAGACAGTAGTCAGTCCCAGGGTATGGAGTCTATGTTGGGGAGTCCCTAGGACACCCCTGGGTCACGGCACAGAGGGTGCTGTGTAACCCACATCACAAAAATACATGAGGCCCTATGGGGTAAAAGACCCCATAGCCCATTCAACACAAGGTTTAACCAAGAAAATACACTTCAACATGTCCAAGAGTGAGGGTAAAAGAGTCTCACTCTTGGCAGGAGAAAAAAAGAAACCCCAGAAATCCAGCAAAGCTGCTGGGGGACTCACTAGGTAGGGGAATTCAGCCTAAACAGAGAATTCTCCCTAACACTCGCCCCCCCCAGACTAAGGGACAGGAGGATTTAATCCACTCCTGGATGAACCTCATACCTCTAGTCGATGATATACATCCTAGAGAGTCCATCAGCATTTTGATGGTGACACCTTGACCTATGTTCAATGGAGAACTCAAAGGTTTTCTTTTGCAAGCTAACGGACCTGCAGACCCTTTGAGGAACATCAGTCTTTTTGTTATAGGGGATCTGGTTGACCAGTCCCTCAGAGGTTGGTACAACTTCTGAACCTATGTTAGGCTTTTTCAAGGGGTCCTTATAAAGGATTCCCTTAGATCTAGAGGGGCCTCCAAGGTTCCTCACCACCTCTCTTGTGGGAGCAGGTTGGGTCTTAGGCCTCTTGGTTGGAGGGGTTGGGGTTAGGCAATGTACCTGCTTCCCCTTCCTCTTAGATCTACCCTTACCTATTTTAGGAGTTTCCCCCCTAATATTAGGATTTGAGTTGGGTTCTTCAGTAGAAGGGCCAACAGTCTGAAGGTTTTTGGCCTTAGACTTTTCTTTTCTGGTTTTCCACCAGCACTGAGAATTACCAGTTCTCTCAGGTCCAGATAGGGGCCTAGTTGGTCTATCCACCTCTTCCTCAGAAGCAGGGGGAGTCAGAGACTCTGAGACTAGGGGAACAATGATGGAGCTTGGTTGGGGCTCCCATGTTCCTAGCATACTATCCTGAAAGGTGCCTGGGTCAGAGGTCAACTTACTAAACCCAGGGCTTGTAGTGGGGTTCTCAGTAGAGGGTCCCATAGGCTTAGAAGGGTCCTTCAAGGTAGCCTTTCTAGCCAATTTGGTTAAGTTCTGCTTCTCCATACTGGGAGGCCTGGGGGTATGTGACACTACTCCTAGAGTTCTTAGGTCATTCCCCAACAGGACCTTCCCAGGTACCTCAGCCTGAACACTGACAGGGATCCTTACTGTCATGTTGTTACATTGAATGAGGGCTGGTAGAATAGGAACCATTTGGACAGGGCCTCCAGACATCTTAGTGGGACCTTTGGGTGCTTTGGCCACATCCTCAGGTTGAAAGAAGCTTTCATCCACTACTGTTCTGCTGGCCCCAGTGTCTCTCCTGGCAGGAGTATCCTGGCCATTGACAAGAACACTGTCCACATAATACACCTTAGAGTTAACAGGTAGGGAGTTATACACAACCCTATTCTGGGGACTAACCAGACCCATAGGCTCTAAGTTTACAGTTGCTTGAAGACCCAAGGGTTCTTCAGCAAAGAGTTCAAAGTGGGCACTAGCCATCTGTACTTCATCCTCAGGAGTGAAGGCTAAGGAGACTGTGCTGATCCCTGCAGGTTTACCCTTGCACTTGGGATCTCCTTTGATATGGTCAGTACCCTGACAGACATAGCATTGTCCAAATGCTCTCTGGAAGGGTGGCTTGTTCTGACCTCCTTCTGGCTTGTGGCCAGAAGGTACAGTAGTATGACTCGGTTTCCCATGTGGCTTACCCAGGTTATTTTGTGGTTTGGGGCCCTCTTTGGGATAGGAATTATTAGAATTCTCTTTGGAGTCCTTTTTAGGCTGTTTCTCCCCATCCTTCTTCTGAGTTACCCCAGAATCCTTGTGAGTAGCCCTGTTGGCAACCCACAAGTCAGCAGCCTTAGCTAGCTTCCTAGGATCTAATTCCTGTGAATCAGCCAAGTGCTGTCTGAGCTCAGGAGAGCAGGCATCATAAATTGACTCCAACATAAAGAGATTCCTCATTCCCTCATAAGTGTTCACCTTGTAACCCTTAATCCATCCCTCTAAGTTTTTCAAACATTCACTCACCCAGGTAGCCCAAGGGGTACCATCATGCTTTTTGAGGTTCCTAAACCTCTTAAGATACTGGGAAGGGGTCTTCCCAAACCTAGCTATCAAAGCTAGTTTCACACATTCATAGTCCTTCCTATCCTCCTCCCCCATCTCCATTACCACATCAGTTGCAACAGGGGGAAGCCTAGAGAACAACCAGGTGAGTAAGTCATTTCCTGTGATGTTCTGGAGCCCATGATTATATTCAAACAGAGACAACCAATCCAACACATCCAACTTAGGCTCATACATACCAATCAATTCTTTAGGCATCCGGGGTCTTTTAGGACTGGAACTTCTAGAGGAGCCAGAGAGAGAAACATTCTCAACAGATAATTTCTTCATTTCTAAGTCATACTTGAGCTCCATTTCCCTTAGCCTTAGTTCTTTGTCAGTTTGAGCATTAAGTTTCTTATACTCCAATTCTAGCTCCATTTTCTCCAGTTCAAAGTACTGAGGACTAAATGTGGGACCTGGTAAAGGTCCAGTAGGCACAGCAGGTAGAGCAGGCAGAGGCCTAGGGGGGACAGTTACAACAGCCTCACCCTCCTCTTCTGACTCTTCCTCAGAATCATCAACATTTTGCTCCATGTTAACTTCAATACTGTCATCTACAGTTGCTGGAGTGGTAGGTTCCTCTGAACCATCACCCAGACTTTGGTTAGCCAACAATCTTTCAATCAGCTCCATTTTCTTGCCCTTAGTCAGGAGATCCTTATGTTTACAGAGCATTCTTAAACAATCAGCAGTTTTGGCTGCAAGGGACTCTTGACTATAGCTTTCTATAACTGACATGTTAGAGGATTACTTTTACAGTGCTAAGCTTTGTGGTTAGTTGCACTAAGGTATCTAAAGCACAATAAAATGTATACTCAATACAAATCCCACCGCTGTACACCAGTGTTAGGCAGAAACCTGTGCAGTTCCCTTGGGGAACACTGCAAAAGATTTAAGACTACAGGTATAGCAGTAAACCCACTTGGTAGCAGTCTGTACCACCCAGATTTACCTGGTAGCTGTGGCTGAGCAGTCAGACTTCCCTCAAGAAGAGTTAGGCAGTATGCAAAGTATACACAATATGTCCTCAGACACAATAGCACAAGCAAACACTGACCAGAGCTTGGTTTCAATAGTATATAGTTATTTATTTATAAAACACACATAAGTTGAAAACACTCTAGCAAAGTATAGTAAAAAAACACTTCAAACACAGTTATGATGAAAGCAGTTTCAACCCTTACTCCTATCTAGACAACTCTAAGTTAACACCACATAATTAAAACAGAGGTGAGCGCTTAACGTTAGATGACATTCTAGTAGGTTAAGGAAAGGGGTAAAAAGAAACAGAAATGGGTTAAACACACCACTCTAAGATCCAGAACACTTGCAATAGGCTCAAAGAAGCACAGGTGAGCAAAAGTCACTAGGCAGGGCCCACTCTTAGAGTAGCCGGAGCGAAAATGTGCCCAAGATCACACTGTTATTAGGGATTCAAAGTCTTGCAAAGAGTTAGAAAGAGTGTAGAGTGGCTTAGAAAGTTTAGCCAGGGTGTCCCAGGCACTCCCAGGTTCGAAAGCCGGGGGCTAAATCTACCCCGTACAGTCGGTAGCAAGGGAAGCCAGGCGGAACACGGTACCTTAAGCGGAAAGGATCCTCCAGCGGTGGCAGTTGTTCCAGGCAGTGGCAGCAGGGCTCGACGTCGGTCAGGGGAGAAGAAGTTCTCGCTGAAGAGCAGAAGAAGAGGGTCGTTGCACTGCCCGGGAAGAAACCAGCCGCGGAGTCCTCCGGTTGAAGGGTTGTACCGACTTTCGTGGTTTGGGGTAAAAGTGGTGGGGTTCCGGTTGCCGGGGTGCTTGGCACTGGCAAGGCGGCCACGAGATACCTCGAGAAGCGAAAAGAAGGCGAAAACTGGTTGTCCCCACCAGTCAAGGGAAGGAGCCACTCTGTTAGGAGTTCTCCTCGGTCGTCGGGAAAAGTGGTGAGACGGTTCAGCAGGGCTCCACCGGGTGGTGTCGTCGAAGCAGGTCGGCTCAGCTCTTCCCTCGTCGGATTCTTGGTCCTGTGGCGACTTCTGAAGTTCCAGTCCCCAAAGCCCTGCTTTTATGCAGCAAACCCCCATTCACCCAGCCTAGCTGTCACTCAAACATGCTAAGTGGTGAGCCGGGCGGCTCACCACTTGGGCCAATCAGGACGGAGTGCGACTTGAGTTACCAAGGTAACTCAGTCCAGGGTGCCTAAATCCCCCTCCACCCCTCCTAAGTACCCCAGACAGAGTGGCACCACTTTGGAGGGCTTCTGTGGAGAAGCCCGCCAAAAGTGGAACAAAGGGCTCCACTTTGGGTCAGAGTTACAGAGGCGAACACCAACGCCATTTTAGAATCAAGTTTTGGCAAAAAGTCCCAACCGGAGTTATAAAAATAAATATATAAACCGGTGGTATGTTTAAGGCTACCGTAAATAAATAATTAAATGTGTTAGCCTAAAACAATGGGAAATCCCATAGGAAAATATTCGCGGTCGAATATAAAACGTAGTTTCCACTGCCACCAGCCAAAACTCGATCAGGGGGGACGGAGACGTGCCCCCTCGACTAACAGACCCTGGGGCAATCGAATTGCCCCAGCCAGTACGTCCACAATATGATGGTTTGTACTGGTTCTGTTCAGGATTCAAGACTAGCAAAGTCTTTGGTGACTTTACATGCCCTGGGAGACAGTAGTCAGTCCCAGGGTATGGAGTCTATGTTGGGGAGTCCCTAGGACACCCCTGGGTCACGGCACAGAGGGTGCTGTGTAACCCACATCACAAAAATACATGAGGCCCTATGGGGTAAAAGACCCCATAGCCCATTCAACACAAGGTTTAACCAAGAAAATACACTTCAACATGTCCAAGAGTGAGGGTAAAAGAGTCTCACTCTTGGCAGGAGAAAAAAAGAAACCCCAGAAATCCAGCAAAGCTGCTGGGGGACTCACTAGGTAGGGTAATTCAGCCTAAACAGAGAATTCTCCCTATCAGCTTCCCTGCTTCAAACTGGATATTAAAGGGTCTGTAACATATAGTTTTCCAGATGTTTTGTACTACATGACCTACACCCACATGTTGTACAAATTTTTATTTCTGCATCCGGTATCACTCATTTTGCATGTGATAAAGTGCTTCCAGTAACATCTCATGCTGTGTCATGGTCTAAT
Organism: Ambystoma mexicanum; assembly: GCF_040938575.1. Taxonomy (NCBI): domain Eukaryota; kingdom Metazoa; phylum Chordata; class Amphibia; order Caudata; family Ambystomatidae; genus Ambystoma; species Ambystoma mexicanum. The sequence continues at coordinate 218,416,573 of NC_090927.1, read as the reverse complement.
TGATATCAATACAAATTATTGTAATATGTGCTTTCGCTATGCCTCTATTATAATGGCTTATAGCCATTCATTTGAAGTCTCGTTCAATCTATGCACTGTTGCTTTCCATTTGACACAACTCCCTTTTGGCGTGTCATGGTTATATCACATGCATAATTTTACCATTAACACTTCTATGGTGGTGAACGCTGAATCGTGTGGTGTGCCTCATTGTGTCCTTTATGGTAACCTTAAATGAGACCCCTAATCTTTTACTAATCTTTTACTTCAATGATGGGCCTTGCATCTTTTATTTAATGTATCTTTATTGAAAACCTGACATTGAGGAAAGCAATAATGGATGACTAGCAGAAACACACATCTATATATTCTAGAAAAAAGCAAAAAGCATGGTTACTTTTAAATTGACATAGGGCCTCATTCCGAGATTTGTGGTAGTCATGGCGCTATTTGCGCCATGACTGCCACTAATAACGGGTCCGGCGCTGGTGTAGTTCAATGGGGGCTTACTGGTGTAGTCCGACCCTGGCGGGGCCGGTAAGTCCCCATTGAACAACCCATTCCCCATTCCCATTTGAGCCCCCATAGGGCTCAATGGGGAAGGCGCTATTTATGGGCCTGCTAATGGCAGGCCCGTAATTAGCGGCCTGGTCCCCTAACAGGACCCGTAAGGGACGTGTGGTCCGACCACACGTCCCTTAGGGTTCCCGTTAGGGGACCTCGGAATCGGCCGGTAGGGGATTACCGGCACCGGTCTCCTTACCGGAGGCTGGTATTCCCTACCGCCTGGCTCATAATGAGGCCCATATTTTGCAAATGAGTCCACAGGGGTTGTACTCCTTAGTAGGATGCTTTCACCATCTTTGCTGAGCGCATAGATGCTGCCTCTGCACTCCAGGGTGGACCCTTATTGACCCCTCTGTGAGGCCTATCTCTGCAGTTGGAGACTTTACCATTTCTCCCTGATCATGGTTCCTTTAAGGGGCCAGAAAGCCTTCACGTCAACAGTAATGTCAATATGAGATTTTATGTTAGGTGGTACTGCATTTCATCACTTTTCCAGTCTTGGGTCAAGTGGTTCAATGTATCTTTACTAAGACTGCAATTACCAGAATCCATTGTGTGCTCAAGGAAAGCCAAGGTCTGGAACGGTGGTGTTCTTATAGCATGGAGTCATATGACCACGCTTAGTTTAGGGCTATGCCTATGGTAACTGCATACCGATAAGCAGGAGCAACTGCATGCCCTGGAATCACAGTAGGGTTGGAGCACATTTCTGGTTTTCATGCACAACAACCCTAGCCCCAAGCAGAAACACATCAAACCTGTGCCTTGTCCAATGGCTCCCCCCGCCTGCAGGATCTGTCCAGCTGTATTGACATCACACTGCACAGTGACAAGAACCGAGTCCCATGATTGCATCCCTTGTCCGATCCTGCACTGACACCCAACATGTGCCAAACCCAAACAGGAGACACATTCTGGCCTATAACATCCAGACAAGTCAACAGCGCTATAAGGCCGATGAGCGCTATATAAATGCCTAGTAACATAGCTCGTGTTAGGGATGCAGAAGAAGGCTGCGGTGCAAAAGCCGGAGTTCTTTTCCCTGTTGAACAACAGCAGATAAGATTATGGAAAATGCAGACTCTAGGCTGAGAGGTAATATTGGAAAGGGTAGTGGATGTCTGAAGTGTTCTGTTGTGGCTGCTGCCGCGCAGTGCCTTCAAGGCAGCGCACACTGCAATCATGCTCCGGCTTGGGCTCTTGCGCCTGTGATAGCCGTGTTTGAGTGGTTAGAATCAGCCCTCGCGGTTGGTGCTCAGACCGTGGCCAGAGTCGTTGGGGAAAACACAGAGTGAGGTCCTTTAGGCGCGGCTCACCATGTTTGTACTTACCAGGGAATAAAGCTGTAGTATTTAATGTTCTGCATGTCACATTCCATGCTGAGGTACGTGTGGAGTGTGGAATGTAGAACATGGAATACAAAGAAAGAAAAATGCATAACAGAAAAGGGATAAGAGAAAGGCAGTTTAAAGTAATGCCTGTTGAGCCGGTGGGCATAAGAATAAACTTCATTCGACAACTTGCTTCTGTTGTACCGTAGACTGCTTCAGTGGCGATGGGGATATTAAACAGTGCCCCACAGAGTAACCGTTCCCCAAAGAACCCGCCGTTCTCCTAGTCCCAACTGAGACAAAGAGCCAGCAAACCATTGCCGCGACGCCCTGCAAGCCTGCTTAACTCCTCAAGAGTAGGGGGTGGATCTGGGGACACCGATGGCCTGGAGATGGAGCGAGAGCTGTTCCAAGGCTGAAGAAGCTCCACCATTTTGAAAGTAAGTTAAAGGGTCATGAAGCGCTGTATTCTTCCTTTCTAGTCAGGAGGTGCAATAACATTTTGGGGGCTAGAGCTAGCCCTACGCGAGACAGAACCCGCAAAGGCAGCGCGAGAGCAACCATCTCCATTAAAGCAATGCACACCGAAGCAACTCTCATTCTTTCGAGTAAAGGACCCTGCGGTGTCACGTTGCATGCCGCCATTTGGGTTTCCTTGGAAACCTACATCAACATAGTTGATATATTAGAGAGCCTTCCTTTACAGCAGCTTTCAAACACCTCCATTTAAACAGCGTGAGCTGTGGCAACTCTCCTTAAAGCAGTTGTTGAATGCATCGATTCTGAATTATCAAGGGTGAGTTGTTTCATTACACATATATATATATATATATATATATATATATATATATATATATATATATATATATATATATATATATATATGTGTGTGTGTGTAAATTTATGCAATTACTGAAGGTGGTTTAAACAGATTGTACACACTCTCTCTACTACTCATTGTTTGGCATTGACCTGCATTGCAACACTGCACAAAGCAGCATTTGCAGTTATTATTAAAGGAGACTTAACACCTTTTATTGCCCATTGTTCTATTTTATGAAGGGGACATCAAGGATGTGCAGCAAGGAGTGCATAATTAAATAAGGAAGCAAAGTAGAGTTTCCCTCTCGACAGTTTACCATTGTGCTGATGCCATGAGAAACCTGCCCAGAGCAGACGAGACAGGAAGGATCACTGTACTCAACACATTAACCAAACTCAGTACTGTATCACTGTATGAGATCTTCTCACACAAGACGAAATATAAGCGACAACTCAAGGAACACAGTTGATTCCCTCATCAACAACCATGCAAGGTATACCTCTGCCTAACTACTTTTTAGATACAAGGGGTGAACCCCGTACCCTGGAAATGTTGGAAAAGACGTTTTGATCACTATGTGTTCGCAGCCCATGGTTTGAATTTTGCAGGTGAGCGGAAGACATTTTTACTCATGCACTGCCTAGGCAATTACCTAGGCAATTACGGTCAATAACAGGTTGAGAGCCTTCCCACTCTCTCTGACAAAGAATCTGTAAATCTTACAGAGTATGAAAAATGCATTAGACTGAAGGAAAAACACTATGGCAAATCTGTCAGCATCATACTTGAGAGATATCACTTTGAGAAATGGAAACAAGAGATCGGAGAGCCAATTGAGCAATACATCACTGCTTTGAGAGGTCTAGCTGCCTTGTGTGAATTTGGCAGCACACTTAATGAGAGATTACGAGACCAGTTTATGTTAGAATGCAGTGATGGTAAAGTGAGAGAAGCGTTATGGTAAGACAACAACCCTTCTTTTGATGAAGTACTCAAAGTAGACAAAGAAGTTGAACATTCCAACAAGTATGCAAAGGAGTTGAAAAAAATGACTGAAATCAAAATAATGAAAGAAGAAGTGACAGAAGTTCTGGCAGTACAAGAGAAAAACTCGACTAGGAGGAGACAAGGAGTTAGAAGAGAAAACATCACCAAGAGAAGAGGAGCAAAGTTCAAGGAGAAGAAGGATGAAAACCAGAGAAGACTATGCTTTCGTTGCGATAGCCTATATCATTTAGCCAGCAGTGACAAATGTCCTGGAATTAGAGCATTATGCAAGAGATGTAACAAAAGAGGCCATTTTACCAACTGTTGTAAGGCAAAGGCTGAGAATATAGAATGTGTGGACTAGCTGTGTGAAGAGTTGAAGGAGGGTACCTTTGTCATTGATGGTGAAGTAAACAATGTGGAAGATATAGACACTGATGTTGAGAAACTCATGTTCACTATAGAAATCAGGAATATATAAATGGACATGGTAATAAACTCTGGAGGCAAATATACCTTACTGCCCAGATCCTTATTTGAAGCAAAAATTAAAGAACACATTGTTAAGGATTTCAATCAGGCAATACACCCTGGTCTCAGCCTAGTATGTAGTGCACAAATGAAATATTTATTGTGTCTATAGGTTCAGTATTCTGAGTGATATACCACACATATCACACCCCTTCTCAAAATACCCCCAGGTCACAATGGACCACAAAGGAATCCAGCTGGTTGGTAAAGGTAATATTTATGTATTTAAAATTCAAACCAAACATATGTTTTAATATATGGGGCAGCAATCACCAATGTAGTGACAATACAAATAATAAAGTAGGTAATGCAGTTGAATTCACTTCCTAGCAACACAGAATATAAAACACAGAGAAAAGAACAGTTTTGACTTGTTTGAAAAGATAGCATTTAAGTTAAGATTTCAGGAATATAGGACAGTGTGTGGGGTTTGAATGCAATCTTCCCTCCCCTAACAAGAGAGAAAACAATGTTTTGGACATTTTACACTTTTAAAGTTACAATGAATTGAAAATGGCTGAGCAAAACAATGAAAAGTGTGCAAAAAGTCATTAGATTGATATACATCTCTGTGGGAGCAACACTAAAAAGATCCTAACAAGCATAAGCTACGACATGAATACAGTACACATTTTGAATCAGAATGGGAGTTTGGAAGTAATAGAAATTGAAAATCACTTGCATAAAACTGTGCAGAAATGCAAATTCCTGCCTAAATTTCACTAAACAGTTTTTAAGAAAAACAGGTCAAATACACTGTTTAGGATGGGGTCTGTGGATAGGGATGTAGCTAATGGTCTTCTGTTTAAGTCAGAGTTGATATTAAGTCTCTTGCTATTAAATTGAGGAAGTTATGCAAGTTTGAATGAGAGGCATTTTTAGAAAAATAGAACAGAGAAAAAACAGAAAATCGGTTTTTAAATGACAGGTTGATTTTACTTAACCTAGATAAATGGCTACGAAAAAGAAGAATGCCACCCATGAATCTCCAAAGTTAGACATGGCCACTTGTAACCCTTCATGTACGGAGAAAGAAGAATGCCACCCATGAATCTCCACAGTTAGACATGGCCACTTGTAACCCTTCATGTGCGGAGAAATCATTGCTAACACTCACAAATAGGGTTTCAAGAATGGTTCGGACAATATTATAAGTTCTTAAGTTAAAGATGGGATAGGTTATAGATTGGGATAGGACAAGACAAGGTAAATATAGTATGGTTTACTATGGTTTCTTTTGATACTTAAAGTCCACTTTAATTTAAGATTTTGGACCATCAAGGGCTCTGGTCATCTCGGATCGGGTCTAAGGGCAGCAGGGCGCATCTGGCGGAATTGGATCAGCGGACTGGCACCTTGGACTGGACTGGCACCTCGGACTGGACTGGACTGGCCCTTCTGGTTGCTGGATACTGTAGATCAGTTGTATGGCGAGTTTCAGCAGGCAAGCCTTTATGGTAGCAAGCCAAACTAGATCAAAATTGCTTCTCTTAAGTTTTGGGATTGCTTCAGGATTTGGGCCTAACTGAAAAAGAGTTCAGTAATGCTGAGGCATTGGCTTTGCAAAAAAATCTGGAATCAGGAACAAGATGGAGAATTCAGGAACAGGGCGCCACGCAGGAATCAGGATGGAGTCAGGAATCAGTGTGTATCTGTGTGTTGTGTGTTGTGAGGTTCCCTTATTTATCCTGCCAAATGACATCACTCAGTTTATGGTAGGAGCAGACTTACAACCCACACCCACAAGGCTATGATTGGTGAAAGGCACAGTTCCCACCTTGCTTTTTTTCTGGTTGGATGACAGAAAGGGTTGTCATGTTTTATGATCTGGAAACCTCCCATAGTTATTGGGATCAAAATGTAACTTTCCCACAAATAAATGTTTATGTACTTATGACCTATAAGAAAATTGGACGCGTAGATAACATATTTCATGGGTCACATTTACATCCAACTCCCAAGTTGGTGGGACCTGGTCTTGTCTCTCTATTGAATTTTGGCAATTTTAATCATAAAGGTTTGGCCTAACAATTCCCAATTCGGTACATATATGAGCAATCACCCCTAGCATATGGGTACACAATATTAGATTTGCAGCATTAATAGTTTCTGCACAATTAGTCGTTTTTCATAACTTCAGTTCCTTATGCAGTAGGAAATCCTACCAAGACTTCAAATGGCTAGCCTAAGTTCAGATTGTTTACTTATTCTGGCTGCCAAGTTAAATGTCTTGAAGTTCAGTGGCAAATAAGCATTTTAAATCCAAAAATCACAACGCAGTTTTTTTTTCTTCCTTCAAAAGTGTGTGCAAATGGCAAGTCCTTTGAAGTTCAATGAGAAGCATCTTCATGGAGAGCGTGGCATCCTGCTCCTCCCCTGGAAGGATGAGTGTCCAAGCCTTCTATTGTCTGTGCCTGGGGCAAAGATGAATGTCTAATGAGGTCCTTTGCCATGAGTATGCAAAGCCTCGCAACAGCAATTGGCCTTTCCTGCCAGAAGTGAAGTGTCAACCTTTCCCAGGCTGAGGACAGTTAGAGCAGAATTGTTTTTTTAAATAAAAATAGTTAATTAATACAAGACTGGGTTTTAGCTTTAAGTTTCACATAAATCTTTAATTTAAACATATAAAATGAACACAGTTTATAGTTGGATTTTTACATTAGCAATTCTTTGACATTTCTTAAAGAATTAAACCTTTAAACAAAGACATGCTTTCACAACAGGCGACTTTGCATTTCATTCATAAAAACCACATCAGACTGATCTCTTTAAATCCAATTTTCCTATGCAACACATAAACATTTTATTCAGCCTTAGTTCCTCCCTTGAGTGCTGGGATTGTTTGCAGTCTGGATACATGTATCCTGCCTTTGTTTGGAGTTTCTCTCTGCACAGCTGTTTCTGTTACTTGTTGCAGTTTTAGCCGCATTTGTCCCATGGAAATGAAAACAAAGGTTCCTGGGCTGCTTTTTCCTTATATAGATTTTATAGAGCTGTCAGTCAATGAGGCTCAGTGCCTCTGAGCCACACTGGATGATCCTGGGCATTGCAGTACCCTTTTAATCTCAATGATTCAATGGAAATAAATGGATCTAGCACCAAAAACAGCACCTTTAAGGTTGCAAAGCTACCATTTTAAAATGCATTTTCGGTTTTCAGCACAATTCTGCTGCTTTGCTCCATGTTGAATGCGGCAGAGCCCACCGGCATGCTCCTGCAGTGATAACTCTGTTTTCACCCCCCCTGACTGTGTGTGGCGAGGTGTGCAGCCTTTTCTGGTTGTGAACCAAATGCAGTTTCAAGATTTTGGTGCGCACAGGAGTCAGCACATCCATTTTAGGCTGTTTCTTTCACTATTTGTGAAGTGGTGCAGTGGGGCAAAATATCCCACAACATTGTTTTAAACATAGTAGATATAAGACCATTAGCTTATGGTGGAAAACACATTGATTTTGAGGGTTGGTTTTGGTCTACCATGCGTTTCAAAGACAGATCAGCAAAAGGAAAAGTCTATGTTTCTAGCAAAGGAACATCTCCTTTACTCAGTTTGGTCACATCAAAAAAGACTCAAAATAAAACTGGACCCCAATGCTGAGGAAGCAGTTCACACTGTAGACAATGACAAAACTTCTGAACTATTTGACCAACACTCTGTATTTCGAGAAGAATTGGGCAATCTAAAAAACTTTAGACATAAACCTTGCGTGAAATTCAATGCTATTCCTGTTGTACAAAATGTAAGACCAATACCTTGAGCTATTAGAGCCAGTGTGAAGGAAGAACTTGGGAAAATGGAGGCACAAGGTGTGATAGAGTACAGTCCTCTGAGTGGGTTTCACCGTTAGTAAACCCAATGGAAATCTTAGGTTGTGCATAGATTTGAGGTGTGTAAACAAATGTGTTATACCAGACAGACATCCTTTACATCCTTTACCCAACATAACATAAATGCTGGCAACAATTGATGGGGCGAATGTGGTGAGCACTTTAGATTTAAAGTCTGCATACCATCAAACTGTATTGCATCCTCTTTCTGGGTATGCAACTGCTTTCATTACTCCTGAAGGTTTGTTTCAATGCAAACACATGCCTTTCAGTCTTGTATCAGCAGCAACTGTATTTGAACGCGTAATGTACCAATTGTTTCACCACATGGAGGGAGCTTTGTGTTTCGAAGATGATTTGTTGTTACAGAGAAAGATTCGGGAAGAACATAATTTTAGACTTCAGAAGGTTTTAGACCCTTTTAAAGAAGCTAGCCTAACACTCAGTAAAGACAAATGTAAATTCAGTGAGTCCCATAAAGTACTTAGGGCATGAAATATCTGAATGAGGTATTGGACCAAAGAAAGATTTAGTGAACACCATTTTGAAATGTATCAGTCCTAATAGAAAAGAAAAATTAATTTCCTTCGTAGGTATGATGGAATACTATGCCAGGTTTATTCCTGATTTAGCCGATAGGACATTTCACATGAGGAAACTTGTGAAGAAGGGTATAAAGTTTCAGTGGGATGATAAATGTGAACATGAATTTGAGGAAATAAAAACAGCCTTAAATAATGCAACCTTTGAGAGGTTTTGATCCCAGTAAGAAACACATTCTCACGACTGATGCGAGCAATCATGTCCTGGGAGCATTATTGTCTCGGATAGATGGAGGGAAACAGTCTCCTATCACTTTTGCATCTAGAGTTTTAAGAGAGGCTGAACACAATTATTCTACAATAGAGAAGGAACTCCTAGCAATTAAATGGGCGATTGATAAGTTTCATTCGTTTCTCTGGGGTATGAGATTTGTAATCAGGTCAGATCATAAACTGTTGAAGGAAACTTTTAATGAAAAAGGGTTTAGAGAAAGTGTCATAAAAAATGCATAGGTGGATTGCAAGTATGCAAGATTATAGTTTTACAAAGGTAGCGGGCGCCCCTCTCTCGCAAGAACAGACATGATAACCTGTTCAGTGGTTATTAACCACTTGAGAGTTCGCAGCCACTGCTTTTACTCACTGTGCCTTTCACAGATGGGAAATATCAATTTGCATATCAGTCTTTGTCCTGCCCAGAGGCAGTCCAGCACCGAAATACAATGGCAATTCCAATCTGAACGAGAGTACCACCAGCAACCCCATACACGTGTTTCACCCTTGTTGGGGATCATCAGTGAGGTGAAGCTGATGCCTCTCTAAGCACAGTGAGAGGGAGACCACGTCTGGTTGCCCCCAGGAGACCTAGGGTTACCAATCCCAGGTTCCTTAAAAAATAGTTTTACAAAGGTAGCGGGCGCCCCTCTCTCGCAAGAACAGACATGATAACCTGTTCAGTGGTTATTAACCACTTGAGAGTTCGCAGCCACTGCTTTTACTCACTGTGCCTTTCACAGATGGGAAATATCAATTTGCATATCAGTCTTTGTCCTGCCCAGAGGCAGTCCAGCACCGAAATACAATGGCAATTCCAATCTGAACGAGAGTACCACCAGCAACCCCATACACGTGTTTCACCCTTGTTGGGGATCATCAGTGAGGTGAAGCTGATGCCTCTCTAAGCACAGTGAGAGGGAGACCACGTCTGGTTGCCCCCAGGAGACCTAGGGTTACCAATCCCAGGTTCCTTAAAAAATAGTTTTACAAAGGTAGCGGGCGCCCCTCTCTCGCAAGAACAGACATGATAACCTGTTCAGTGGTTATTAACCACTTGAGAGTTCGCAGCCACTGCTTTTACTCACTGTGCCTTTCACAGATGGGAAATATCAATTTGCATATCAGTCTTTGTCCTGCCCAGAGGCAGTCCAGCACCGAAATACAATGGCAATTCCAATCTGAACGAGAGTACCACCAGCAACCCCATACAAGGAACCTGGGATCAGAGGCATCAGCTTCACCTCACTGATGATCCCCAACAAGGGTGAAACACGTGTATGGGGTTGCTGGTGGTACTCTCGTTCAGGTTGGAGTTGCCATTGCGTTTCGGTGCTGGACTGCCCCTGGGCAGGACAAAGACTGATATGCAAATGGATATTTCCCATCTGTGAAAGGCACAGTGAGTAAAAGCAGTGGCTGCGAACTCTCAAGTGGTTAATAACCACTGAACAGGTTATCAAGTCTGTTCTTTCGAGAGAGGGGCGCCCGCTACCGTTGTAAAACTATTTTTCAAGGAACCTGGGATTGGTAACCCTAGGTCTCCTGGGGGCAACCAGACGTGGTCTCCCTCTCACTGTGCTTAGAGAGGCATCAGCTTCACCTCACTGATGATCCCCAACAAGGGTGAAACACGTGTATGGGGTTGCTGGTGGTACTCTCGTTCAGGTTGGAGTTGCCATTGTGTTTCGGTGCTGGACTGCCCCTGGGCAGGACAAAGACTGATATGCAAATGGATATTTCCCATCTGTGAAAGGCACAGTGAGTAAAAGCAGTGGCTGCGAACTCTCAAGTGGTTAATAACCACTGAACAGGTTATCAAGTCTGTTCTTTCGAGAGAGGGGCGCCCGCTACCGTTGTAAAACTATTTTTCAAGGAACCTGGGATTGGTAACCCTAGGTCTCCTGGGGGCAACCAGACGTGGTCTCCCTCTCACTGTGCTTAGAGAGGCATCAGCTTCACCTCACTGATGATCCCCAACAAGGGTGAAACACGTGTATGGGGTTGCTGGTGGTACTCTCGTTCAGGTTGGAGTTGCCATTGCGTTTCGGTGCTGGACTGCCCCTGGGCAGGACAAAGACTGATATGCAAATGGATATTTCCCATCTGTGAAAGGCACAGTGAGTAAAAGCAGTGGCTGCGAACTCTCAAGTGGTTAATAACCACTGAACAGGTTATCAAGTCTGTTCTTTCGAGAGAGGGGCGCCCGCTACCGTTGTAAAACTATTTTTCAAGGAACCTGGGATTGGTAACCCTAGGTCTCCTGGGGGCAACCAGACGTGGTCTCCCTCTCACTGTGCTTAGAGAGGCATCAGCTTCACCTCACTGATGATCCCCAACAAGGGTGAAACACGTGTATGGGGTTGCTGGTGGTACTCTCGTTCAGGTTGGAGTTGCCATTGCGTTTCGGTGCTGGACTGCCCCTGGGCAGGACAAAGACTGATATGCAAATGGATATTTCCCATCTGTGAAAGGCACAGTGAGTAAAAGCAGTGGCTGCGAACTCTCAAGTGGTTAATAACCACTGAACAGGTTATCAAGTCTGTTCTTTCGAGAGAGGGGCGCCCGCTACCGTTGTAAAACTATTTTTCAAGGAACCTGGGATTGGTAACCCTAGGTCTCCTGGGGGCAACCAGACGTGGTCTCCCTCTCACTGTGCTTAGAGAGGCATCAGCTTCACCTCACTGATGATCCCCAACAAGGGTGAAACACGTGTATGGGGTTGCTGGTGGTACTCTCGTTCAGGTTGGAGTTGCCATTGCGTTTCGGTGCTGGACTGCCCCTGGGCAGGACAAAGACTGATATGCAAATGGATATTTCCCATCTGTGAAAGGCACAGTGAGTAAAAGCAGTGGCTGCGAACTCTCAAGTGGTTAATAACCACTGAACAGGTTATCAAGTCTGTTCTTTCGAGAGAGGGGCGCCCGCTACCGTTGTAAAACTATTTTTCAAGGAACCTGGGATTGGTAACCCTAGGTCTCCTGGGGGCAACCAGACGTGGTCTCCCTCTCACTGTGCTTAGAGAGGCATCAGCTTCACCTCACTGATGATCCCCAACAAGGGTGAAACACGTGTATGGGGTTGCTGGTGGTACTCTCGTTCAGGTTGGAGTTGCCATTGCGTTTCGGTGCTGGACTGCCCCTGGGCAGGACAAAGACTGATATGCAAATGGATATTTCCCATCTGTGAAAGGCACAGTGAGTAAAAGCAGTGGCTGCGAACTCTCAAGTGGTTAATAACCACTGAACAGGTTATCAAGTCTGTTCTTTCGAGAGAGGGGCGCCCGCTACCGTTGTAAAACTATTTTTCAAGGAACCTGGGATTGGTAACCCTAGGTCTCCTGGGGGCAACCAGACGTGGTCTCCCTCTCACTGTGCTTAGAGAGGCATCAGCTTCACCTCACTGATGATCCCCAACAAGGGTGAAACACGTGTATGGGGTTGCTGGTGGTACTCTCGTTCAGGTTGGAGTTGCCATTGCGTTTCGGTGCTGGACTGCCCCTGGGCAGGACAAAGACTGATATGCAAATGGATATTTCCCATCTGTGAAAGGCACAGTGAGTAAAAGCAGTGGCTGCGAACTCTCAAGTGGTTAATAACCACTGAACAGGTTATCAAGTCTGTTCTTTCGAGAGAGGGGCGCCCGCTACCGTTGTAAAACTATTTTTCAAGGAACCTGGGATTGGTAACCCTAGGTCTCCTGGGGGCAACCAGACGTGGTCTCCCTCTCACTGTGCTTAGAGAGGCATCAGCTTCACCTCACTGATGATCCCCAACAAGGGTGAAACACGTGTATGGGGTTGCTGGTGGTACTCTCGTTCAGGTTGGAGTTGCCATTGCATTTCGGTGCTGGACTGCCCCTGGGCAGGACAAAGACTGATATGCAAATGGATATTTCCCATCTGTGAAAGGCACAGTGAGTAAAAGCAGTGGCTGCGAACTCTCAAGTGGTTAATAACCACTGAACAGGTTATCAAGTCTGTTCTTTCGAGAGAGGGGCGCCCGCTACCGTTGTAAAACTATGCAAGATTATAATTGGGAAACAGTGTATGTAACGGGAGTCAGGAATACAACAGCTGATTGTCTGTCGCAGCTAACCAATGTTGTTGAAAGTGATAATGTTGAGAGTGAAGAGAACCAAATTCTAAGTGTTAACCAAGACATTGTGTCAGAGAGAGAGTGGGAAGAAGCCATGTTGGAGGATGAGGTACTCAAAAATGTCAAGGAATGTCTGGACTGTGGCATTTAATGTAGTGACATTAGGAAAGGGACCATGCCAGATGCTGTCAGACATGTATTTGATGAATTATTAATAAATAAAGACATGATTTAGAGAGGAGACAAAGGGCCTCATTACGAGTTTGGAGGCAGCCATGCCACTATTTGCGGCATGGCTGCCTCCAAACTCGGGTCCGGGTTCAGGTTCCTCAAATGAGGATTTACCGGCCCATTCCAACCTTGGGGGACCCAGTAATTCCTCATTCGAGGAACCCAGACCCGGTACATCCCATTCCCATTCGAGCCCCTATAGGGCTCAATGGGAATGGAGAGGGAGTTAACAACAGGCCCGTTAATAATGGGCCCATTGTTAGCTCCCTGGTCTCCTCGCGGGACCCGCTAAGGGCGCCTGGTTTACCTGAAGAGGAGACCTCGTAATAGGGCGGTAAGGGGTTAACGGCGCTGGCACCGTTAACCCCTTACCGCCCACCTCGTAATGAGGCCCAAAGTGTTTCCACCCAAAAATGTAAGAAAGAAAAGTTTAGAATTAGCACATGAGGGACACCAAGGAATGATATAAACCAAACAGCTTATAAAACAAGATTACTGGTGGCCTGGAATGGACTTGCAAGTAGAGAGACTAATAAGATATTTCTGCAATTGTGAAGATGCCGCAAAGGGTTGGTTCACAAGATTTGAACCTATGACAATAATGTCTATTCCATCTGTTCCTTGGGAGTGTGTGGTTTAGATATTGTGCATCCTGTAAAAAGTCAAAGGACCTTACCCTTTTGTATTGTAGATAATAGATATGCTATCTAGATTGGTGAGGGTTGCATGGGTACAGAATGTCTGTTCAAGGTATTATTGCATTTTTAGAAGACATTTTCAAGAGAGAGGGTTATCCCACAACCATTGTAACAGATAATGGAGTTCAACTTGTGTCTGAAGAAATTGAGACATTTCTTAAACAGAATGGTATAGATCATAAAACCAGCTCTTTTTATCACCCAAAGGCTAGCGGGATTGTTGAGAGATTCAATAGAGTAATCAAGAACAACATCGAGGGTGCCAATTCAGAGAATGGGGATTGGAAAAAAGTAGTAGAGGACAAAGTAGTGGCACATAGATTTACACCTCATGCCACTACGGGAGTTTCTCCTTTTGAGGTTTTGAGGGGAAGGGAACCCAATACCAGAGTTTATCCCCCATGGTTGGGCAGGGCGTGTCAGAAGGACATTGACTTGATATGATCAAGGAAAATATTATCAAGAAACAAGTGAGTAATTAAATTTGCTTTGATATCAGGAAGGCAATACAAAAACGTTGTGTTAAGGAAGGTGACTGGGTAAGAATAAAAGTAGGAACAGGAGGAGGTGTTGGCTGGTCTGAGCCAATTGAAGTTTTGGAGAAGTTTCATGGAGCTGTCAGAGTATCAAATAGTAGAGTGTGTAATGTCAACATAATATTAAACAGACAGTTTCTGTATTTGCATCATCGAGGATGTATATATATATATATATATATATATATATATATATATATATATATTCAATGAAACAACTTTGTTAAAAGGGACGTTATGGTTACGTTGCGCTACTAAAAACCTATCAAATTCAGTAAACAAACTTTGTTAAAAGGACGTTATGGTTCAAAGTAAAACCGAAAAACCCCTGAAATTCGGCAGTTATGGTAACCATAACTCGCGCCACCGTGCACTGCTAACACTAACACCCAGGACATCAAAGATGACATCACAAATGTCATTGATACACGTCCTTATGAGCATTTAAGTTTTTTTAAAGTGAGATACCAACTGTGTTCTATTTTCCAATTCAAATCCAGTTGTTATATTATTTAAAAATAATTTGTTGATTTTGTATCGTTTTATTCGCCATATGCAATGTTTCACATGCTCTGTTGATTTGTAATTTTAATTTAAGAAAGGGAGAGCTGTAGTATTTCATGTTCTGCATGTCACATTCCATGCGGAAGTAAGCGTGGAATGTGGAATGTAGAACATGGAATACAGAGATAGAAAAATGCATAACAGAAAAGGGATAAGAGAAAGGCAGTTGAAAGTAATGTCTGTTGAGCCGGTGGTAATATGAATACAACTCATTCGGCAACTTACCTCTGTTGTACTCTAGACGATGGCCAGAGTCGTTGGGGAATGGACAGAGAGAGGTTGTTTAGGCGTGGCTCACTATGTTTGTACTTACTAGGGAATAAAGGCATGTTCTTCAGATCTCCCGGCCCCGTCTGTGTTCTTCCAGCGCCTTCACTCGACCACTGTAGACTGCCCCTGCGTGGTAGCAATGCGTGGTATAAATCAACATAACATAACATAACATAACATAACTAAACAGGATCCCCGCAGAAGAGGGGATCATTTAAAAATATCTGGGACGCACAGGGTGGAGAAAATGTGCAGGTAAGAGTGAGGAAACGCTGGAAACCATAAAGGGTCTGTGCAGCAAGGGCATGAAGAGAAATTGGCAACTGCACGAGGAGTGGAATGAAAAGTCACCATTAAATTCTATCCTTTAATATCTGCATGTTAACATCGGATGAAAAATATGCTTCCCACATCAGCACCAGCAAAATCACAAAACCACGAATCGCCTAAAAAAAGCAAGACAAGCTCAATTTGCATAAAATATACAACGTCAAATATACAACGTGCTGCATTTGGTCGATGATAGCCAAGGGCTGATTTTAGTTCTGGCAATCAGGTGTCACTTGCGACACCTATAAGCTAGTGAAATGGCATATGAGGAAGGACACAGCCTGTAGGTGTTGTTTGGTTGTTCGCATACCCATTGACTGCGTATGGTCATGATAATCCCTATGGCCATTCTCATCCAGTTCCTGCCACTCCCGCCCAAAACACCTCCTCAAGGGAATTCTTTTAGCTCACTGTAATCAAGCCTTATCATCAAACTTTGAACGAAGTGCCTGCCAGTGTTTTTTCAAAGCAGTCTTCTGAGAGTTAATGACCTAATTGGAGTTGCAAACCCGCTAATGGTGTAATAGAAATGTCTAAAACAGGCCTGGCTTCAGCCACTCGATTTATAAGCACTGTGCATGGCCTTCAGTCAAGTCCTGTTAAAAACAAGCATTGACAAAGCCAACAGTTCTGGCTGGTGTAGAAGTATTAAGCATTTCTCAGGCATTGATATTAGATGCCAAGGTACTTGCACCATTTTTCACCTGCTACTATCAATGGGCAGTTAACACCACTACGGCGGTGCCTGGCAAGTGCCTTTCCGATGCCTACCCAAAATCCCAAACTGTTGGCATTGACAACACTTGTTTTCCTATGCATGGTCTCCTTCTGGGATGTTTCACCGCCATTCCACCGCCGCAGCTGAAAGGTCCAGTGCCTGGTCCTGTCCCCCTGGATGGACTGAGCAGGCACGTGACTGATATGTGACCGCTATTTAGGAGGTACCCCAGGAACTAGCGCTGCCACTCCTGACTGTGCACTTTACAATTTGCATCACTAACTCAACTGCCGTGCTGCCATCTCCATCTGCTGCCTATGCTCCTGTTCCCCAAGGTCTGAAGGTCTCCTTCTTAGTCCATTGTCTGGCCCTTGTCCCCATGGATGGACTGAGTAGTCACGTTTCTGTCACGTGACTGCTACATAGTGGCTGGCCCTAGGCCGTCCTTCGCCGTGGGCGTCCCATTCAAAGGGCAACCACCTAAGGGCATTGTCTCTTACTGTTTGCCCCTGTTAGCGCTTGATAATGCACCCTCTTGACATTTACCCGTCCTTTTATCATTTGACCCTTTTCTTTTTAGTTTTTTCTATGCCTACCTCTATTACATGTAGGGTCTCCCATCGCTCCTTTCCCCAGCCAGTTTCTGCTCGCACCTGAGACTGCTCTTATTTTTGCTACCCTTCTATTTCTCTTGATGGCCTTGCTTGCGTTTAATTTTGGACTTTTAAAAACGTGTTCGGTCTGCAATAAGTCCCATTCTATTCTTGATTTGTTCTTCTGTTGTAATCTACACTTCCTCTGTCTAACGGAAACCTGGACTACCGCAGATAATTCCTTTACTCCTCTACCCAGTTCCCACAGTTCTCGCTTGCCTAAGCGTGCCAGAGGACTGAGACTCTTTTTAATTCCTCTTGATCTCTTTTACCCTCTCCTCCTGGCCTTCCAACCTTTACATCCTTTGAGTATCATTTTTTTTCCTTCTCCAATCCTTTTCCTGTTTTGCTTTTTCTTGTTTACCGCCCTCCAGGCTCGGCTGCTGACTTCATTGATCACCTTGATCTTCTCTTATCCTTTTTTCTCCCCTCTTCTTCACCCCTTATTCTTCTGGGGGTCGTTAATCTCTCTTCTACCAATCCCTCTTATTATTTGCTGATTTCACTCACTGATTCACATCATTTACATTTCTTTCCATGACGGCCTTCTCGTCAATCTGGTTCTTGTCTTGACCTCATTTTTTCTACACTTCCTTCCTCTGAATCTGTTTCCTCTCGCCCTTTCTACCCATCTGATAATTTTCTACTTTCATTTTCACTCTCTTTTCCTACTCTATCCACTCTTCCCCCTTCCTCACCCACCTTCACTCATCATAACCTTCGTTCTTTTAACTCAGCTTCATTTCTTTCTTTGCTAAATCCTTCTCTTCCACCTATCCCTACCTTTTCGTCTCTCTCCTCTGATGCGGCCACTATTACGCTGCATTCCCCTCTACTATCCACACTTCACTCTGTTTCTCCTCTTCGCCCTTTCTCACCTATTTGTAAATCTCCCCAAACTTGGCTCACTTCTGATCTTTCCTCCCTACGTCGCCATCTATGTAAAGCAGAATGGCACTGGAATAAATCTCACTCCTCCTCTGAACTCAATAAACTGTCTTCCCTACATTCCTCCTACGATTCTGCCTAGCTTTCGGCAAAGTTCGGAGTTCACTGTCTCTCTTTCCCATCATCCTTGTCCTCTCATTAATCTCCTTCATACTATTATGTCTCCAAACCATCTGATCCATCTTTTCTGTCCTCTCTTTCTTCCCCTGACTTTACTATTTCATATCTAAAGTTGCCATCTCTGTTTCTCCTTAATCCCTTCTGCTTCCCCTCCCCCCTTTCTTCCTATAGGTCCACCTTCAAATTCGTGATCTTCCTTCTCTCTTCTCTCTGACACCTCTGTTCTACTCACTGATGCTCATCCTACTGCCTCCGATCCCCTTCCCTCTACTCTCCTTCCTCAGGTCTATCACCATCTTCTTCCTTATGTTACTTCACTCATTCATTCTTCTTTTTCTAATTCCTGATTCCCCGCTCTGTTCAAGCATGTGCTTATTCTTCTGATCTTAAAAAAGCCATCTCCAGATCTATCTGCTCCCGCTAACTTCCGTCCAATCTCACTTCTTCCATTTCTTTCCACACTCCTTGAGAGCGCTGCCAATGCTCAGGTTTCTACTCACGTGAAACTTCATTCTCTCCCACCACCTCTCCAGTCTGGGTTTTGATCTTCTCATTCTACAGAGACTGCTCTCTTACATGCCTCTAACACTCGTCATTTGTCTCGTCATTCTAAATTCTCTTCTATCCTCATTCTCTTAGACCCTTCTGCTGCTTTTGATTCTGTTGAACACGCTCTCCTTATTTTTTCTCTTTACACTCTTGGTATTTCTGGCTCTGTTCTTCAATGTTTTCGTTCTTACTTTTTGTCAGCAATCCTACTCTGTGACCTGGAATGGCTACACCTCCTCAACGCTTCCTCTTCTGTACGGCATGCCTCAACAGTCAGTTCTTGGTCCTCTCCTTTTCTCTCTTTATGCTTCCCTCTTTTCTGCCATTATTTCTTCCTTTAATCTTTCTTTCATCTGTACGCAGATGATACTCAAAACCTTTTCTCTTTCTCCTCTTGTGATACCTCTTTACATTCCACTGTCTCTGTCTTTCTGCTGCCCAAAATTGAATGTTGTCTCATTTTTTTCACCTCAACCCTTCAACGAGGGAGGTCTTATTCTTCCCTGCCTCTGCTATCTCTCCTACCCCCTCCATCTCTCCCTTTTTGTGCTCTATCTTCTCTACCATTCTCTTCTTCTGCACGTAATCTGGGTGCCATCTTTGAATCCTCACTTTATTTCTCCTGACAAATCTCCTCCACTGCTCGCTCCTGTCATTATGCCTTGTTTAATATTCACCGGGCCTGCAGCTAGCTCTGATTTCATGCTACCAAGCTTCTTCTTTTCTGTTTGGTTTTCTCCCGTATTGACTCCTTTTCTTCTCCTTTGTCTTCCTGCTTCACGTCTTTATCCTCTTCGTTCTATCATTCCTCGGTTTGTCTCCTTTTTTCTCCGTCTCCTCGTTCCTCTATTACACCATCTTTTCTTTCAATATCGCTTCTCCGTTAGAATTGCGTCGCCTTTCCCATTTTCTTTCAATCGTCTTTACGTGTATTCATGGCCTTGTCCCTACTTGCCTCTGCTTGCTGGTTTCATTCTATTCTCCTATTCGGTCTCTCCGCTCTCAGACCCAGTTTCCTCTTCCTCTTAGTAATCGTCTCGTTTCCGTTCCTTTACTCTCCTCGCTCCCAAGCACTGGAACTCTCTCCCTCTTACCATCTGCTCTTCTTCTGCGCATTTCCAGATCAATCTCACGGCCTATCTTCTGTCGCTTCTCTCAACTAGTCGAAATCCTGGTCCCTCCCCTTCTTCTCTTTTGAGTGATTTGTAGTGCTCATTTATTGTACCAGTGTTTGTGTCAGTGCGTTTAGTGAAACATCAAATTTATCGCATATATTGTAGGAGTTGTAGAGCTGTATTTGTAATGGGGGCAGGCAAGTGGGGCAGCATAATTTAGCATCTACTGAATGGCGTGGGGCATGCTGGCCAGCTGCTGAACAGTATCTGTATCACACAGCCAATCACTGCAAGGGTCACCAACGTAACGAGAGAGGTGGGTGGGCAATTGCCACGTTGGTGGGAGGGTCGCCTCCTGTTGCGCAAAAGGCAAGTCCTGCACAGAGCCACAATACACACCTGGAAAGAGCGGGATGATTAATAGCTGCCGTGTGAACTGGCACATTTGCCCACGCCTGCCTGGTTGCGGCTTTTCAGCATCCGCCTGGTGGTGATAAGCTCAGGCCAAAGTCCTCCCTTTCTCTGGGCACGCAGAGCAAACAGGGCCGCTGATGGAGCAGTTATTAATCCCGACCCTGAGCCGGTGAGCTGTCTCTCGGCAACTTGGCTGCCAAGTGTCCATTCACACGCCAATCAATACCCCTGAGGCCCCTCTGACGGTTGTCAGCTCGCCGTGCGGCGAACTAACGGCTTTCTGATAACTAAGTACTCCATTTAATATCGAAAGGATTATAGAAGGGCCTGTCCATCTGTGCGCAAGCGCGGGAACACGGGTTGCCATTTTGTTGGGCTGTACTCTGAGCGCTAACTCAATCTGTGTGACAGAAAACGGCCCTGTTTACCCTCCCTCCACCCTTGAGTAAATCCTACATTTTAAGCACTCCTGCATGTCTTAAGGCACTGAACCAGGAACTTCCGTTTGGTGTAGCATTCATTGGCAGGACTTACACCTGCGCCAGCCACATACCTTACCCTGCACTTCTTCACTGCCTCCTGCTGGTGGTGGAGATGTGCATTCTGCCCTGCCCACATTTATTAACCGATTCAAAAGTTTGGGAAAGTGCCGCACGTCACCTCGCTGCCAATTTAGAACGCTACATTTTAAAAAGGGGCTCTCTGTGAGAATGAGTCACTGATTATGAGGTGCAAAAACGGGAAAGTGTTCTTCCATGAATGAAGAACACTTTCCTTAAAAGCGCCATATTCTGTTAAAGGGATAATGTGGCGCCTGGCATCCAAGGTATGACTTTTGCATGTGCTGATTTACTGCTTGACAACAGAGCAGAGCAGGCACTGTGAGGGAATACTTTTTTCAAAAGCACTGATTTATCACATAAAAAGAAGGCGATACACTACACCACGTCTGAGGTGTCATTATCCTCTACTGAACCCTTTCCCCTGTGTAAAAATAGTGTTTCCCAGACTGTAGCAGCACTTTTCTAAATTGCTGGAAGCTTAAGGACACTTTTGCAAATTAGAAAAGTGTCAGTCTTTAAAGAAATGCTCGTACTACCACTGATGTACATGTTACTCCCACACCGGGAGATTTTAGCAGCTTTTTCTCCAGGACAGCACACATCCACCACCCAATACTTCCAACTACCATAGAATGGTGGTGCTGGAAACTGGAGAGGGGAAGTTCGGCTTTCCACACTAGTTTTTGCAGGAGCTCAGAATCGGGCCCTTAATCGCTTGTTAGAATCCAACTGGAAGTGTGACCGACCTATCTGTTATTCCTCAGCCGCTAGCCCCTTCGTCGCATGTCAGTGACTCTGGTCTTCTGTATGGCGAAGGGTTGATTTATCAGGGATAAAAAAAATTGCATTTTTAATACATCGACAGCAAATCCGTTATCGAACAATGTTCCAAGCACTTGATTTTCTCTTCATCAAAATGGCACCAAAGTCTGATGTTGTAGAATGCCCCGGAAATAGTCTGATTGATCCCACGTTCGACTGCGTGCAGCATTTCCAGTCAGTTTCCCTGTATTACTGTGTGACGCAGCTTTTGTGCGCAGAGTTGAGTTCCCGAAATTAAAGTTTGTACGCAACGCATGGGGGAGCCATGTGGCTAATCCAGACTGAAACATCCCTGCCATGATTGTCCACTCCTGTTTGTTTTCAGAGCATGGGAGCATCACGGGAGCAGCACGCAGGATTCCAACCATGTGGAGACTAGTAGAGGAAGAACCCGACCCTCATAGAGCGCGATAAAGAAGGACTGCACGTGAGACGCTGAGAGGACCTGGTCTCATGAAACGCTACCCTTGATGCCCTATGTAAAACCTCAATTTCTTTTGAGGACTGCTCAGACATCTCCCCCTGCCCCCAACTCCTGGAAGACAAACCACCTGGTTCCTGCTGCTAAGAATCTGCCCTGCTGACCCCCCTACTGCTCCACCAAAATGAGCCCTTCGCTGATTCCTCCTGCCACTAGAACCACCGCTCCTCTGGCAACATGCTGTGGCCTGCTCCCTGCCTAACCAGCGTTGCTCCTTCAACAAACACAATTGGGGTTTCCACCAGGACCATGGCTGAGAAGGCCAGAATGATTTACTTGTCCTGGTGGAAGGCGTACTGAAGGAGGAGGCACGCCACTTTGGGCCTGAGGTGCGCAGGGCCGTACTGCGTCTTGCTCCCAGGTTGGGAGGGGACAATCAAACCGCAGCCAATGTGGTGGCTGGCACAGCCCATAGTGGGGATAAAATGTGTTGCCAACACACAATTTGCACCAGTCACCAATCGGTTTATTCCAACATAGGTAACGTCTGTAAGGCAACACCTGTTTCGCCCTTGGGCCTTCTCCAGAGCCAGACAGATACCAATTAGTTAGTGATAGGTATTTTCTTAACCATTCATGCAAACTTGAGTTACTGGGTATAATCCCTGTACCGATTATACAGAGTTCTGTTCTCCTCGTGTCCACACATTGTGGAAAATCAGGTTGCATGCTAAAATGCGCCTTTTGAATCGGGTAATGTTGGAAATCAGGTTGCATGTAAAATGCACCTTTTGAATCGGGTAATGTTGGAAATCAGGTTGCATGTAAAATGCACCTTTTCAATCGGGGAATGTTGGAAATTAGGTTGATGATGAAATGCTCCTTTTGAATCAGGGAGCTCATGCTCAATTAAAGTTTTACAAACGTATGATATGATATGGCATTTATAACGCGCCTATACTCAAGTGTTTCAAGGCGCGACAAGGCAAGGGAGGGGGAAACAGAGGGAAGACAGACAACGATCCTACTAGGCCAGGTGTCATTCAGATCGCACAAGTGCATGGGAAGGGGAAGGGGGAGAAATGCGAGGGGGAGGGGAAGAGGACAGCGCAGTACATGGAAAAAATAATAAATAGCAATAAGTAAAGTACGGCCAGCAGGTGGCAAGTGCAAGGGTAAGTGCAGGCATCAGGTGTCAGGTGATGGTAGTGGGATTGTAGGGATACAGACAAAAAGTCCCCAAGTGTGAGGGTTGCCAGGAAGGCAGTGCAGGAGTGCAACTGGGGGGGGAGGGGACCTGGGCCCGAGATCAGAGGGTGGCCAGGTAACCTGTGCAGTTCCAGAGTCAGCCAGGAAGTCAGCAGGGGATAGGAGGAGAAAAAGCAGAAGCAAGGAGAAAGGTTTTGAGGTGCTTCCGGAAGCGAAGATGATTCTCCTCAAGTTTAAGGGAGGCAGGGACTTGTTGCTTGGAGAAGCGACCGACCCTGAGGGAGTTGGAGACAGATGAGCAAAGAGCTCGAGAATAGAAGGTTACTCAGTTCAAACATGGCGCGTAAAAATTAAAATCAGGATCTCTGAGGACTTTCTTCTTTAGGACTACCTCTGGGCCTACCAGGCACTTAGGGGCTGTTACTGTAACCTCTACAGTCCCTTGCCTCCTTGCACTTACCCAAAGCAGTGCTGCACTGGCTGCACTACTCAGAGCATTGCTGCCCTGTTCCCCTTCCCTCTCCTGGGCACCCCCCGCCCCCACTTGCACTTCTCATTCCCTTGCCTGGTCGCATCTAGAAACACTTGTGTAGAGGGGCGTTACAAATTAAATGACGTATCACATCATATCATTTAGATATACCTCTGCGGTTGTCATTGCTGCTGTGGGATCTCCTGTATTCCAGCAACTGCGGAGGGGAGATATATTTCATATGGTAGACATCCTGGACAAAGTGGCAATGCCATCTCTTGGGGAGTTTCCACTCAGGCCAAGTAGGCACTCAAGTGCATCAGCTACATGTTGGAACGGGGGTGTCCCAGCTCCAGTACCTTTTCTTCTTTCAGAACCCTTCTTACCTGCCCCCTAAGCTGACCCTATCATGCATAACATCCTGGACTGGCCGTCAGCCATGGAGGCAGGTCAGCAGTGCCCAGAGCAGAGTTGGAGGTCCCTGGAAGGCACAGGAGCAAAAGGTCAGCTTTGGTGTCACTGCACCTACACTCTGGAACACTCTCAGAAATGAACAATCTTATATGGTCTTCATAAAGCTTGTAAAAACTTGGCTCTTTGATAAGTATGAATAATTCTTTGTATTTGTATGTACTTTTACTATTTATGTACCTTTTCTGCTGGATTACTGTACCAAACACTGTCATACCCTGGGGTTTGGGCATTATATAAATACATAAATAAATAAATAAAATAGCTATGCAATAAACACTGCAGATGAGAACAGAACAGGAAGTAATTTTACGTTTTAAATGTGAATCCTTTTTTAAAATGTGAAAAACGTTTTCTTTAAAAATAAACTAAGTGCAAAAAAAAAAAGGACAGGAAGTTGAGCCCAAAGCCACGTGGGCGAGGAGGCAGCCTGACAGCAAGTCATCAAAAACAATTCGATCTTCATCCATGGCTCACACAGCACTGCAGGGCCTTATGAGGTATGGACCGCTCTAACACCCCCTCTGCCATGAGACACCAGCCTTCATCATACCGAGTCACGTGCAGTCTTCACATGGCTGCTGGTCTGCCACAAGCTGCTTCTCATCTTTATTCAAGAATGCGTGTCCCATGGCAGCGGAACCCGGACATCCACTGTCCCAACCTCCACCACCCCCACCCCACTATACTCAGTACAGAGATCCCTTCACCACCCCACCCCACTATACTCAGTACAGAGATCCCTCCACCACCCCACCCCACTATACTCAGCACAGAGATCCCTCCACCACCCCCACCCCACTATACTCAGTACAGAGATCCCTCCACCACCCCCACCCCACTATACTCAGTACAGAGATCCCTCCACCACCCCACCCCACTATACTCAGTACAGAGATCCCTCCACCACCCCCACCCCACTATACTCAGTACAGAGATCCCTCCACCACCCCCACCCCACTATACTCAGTACAGAGAACCCTCCACCACCCCCACCCCACTATACTCAGTACAGAGATCCCTCCACCACCCCCACCCCACTATACTCAGTACAGAGATCCCTCCACCACCCCCACCCCACTATACTCAGTACAGAGATCCCTTCACCACCCCACCCCACTATACTCAGTACAGAGGTCCCTCCACCACACCCACCCCACTATACTCAGTACAGAGATCCCTCCACCACCCCCACCCCACTATACTCAGTACAGAGATCCCTCCACCACCCCAACCCCACTATACTCAGTACAGAGATCCCTCCACCACCCCCACCCCACTATACTCAGTACAGAGATCCCTCCACCACCCCCACCCCACTATACTCAGTACAGAGATCCCTCCACCACCCCCACCCCACTATACTCAGTACAGAGATCCCTCCACCACCCCACCCCACTATACTCAGTACAGAGATCCCTTCACCTCCCCACCCCACTATACTCAGTACAGAGATCCCTTCACCACCCCACCCCACTATACTCAGTACAGAGATCCCTTCACCACCCCACCCCACTATACTCAGTACAGAGTTCCCTTCACCACCCCACCCCACTATACTCAGTACAGAGTTCCCTCCACCACCCCACCCCACTATACTCAGTACAGAGATCCCTCCACCACCCCACCCCACTATATTCAGTACAGAGATCCCTCCACCACCCCCATCCCACTATACTCAGTACAGGGATCCCTCCACCACCCCCACCCCACTATACTCAGTACAGATATCCCCAGAGCAGCCCCACAGGCATTTCACCTGCACTGGGAGCGGACACTGCACTGCTGCAAAAAAGGGGAAACCATAAGGGATGGGGCTATCGACTTTTACTTAACAACCTTGCACAAATTGAGTTAAATTATATTTATTTTATGGACATTCCCCTTCCAGTTGAACATCCCCAGGGATTGTTTTTCTTTTCTTTTCCTGACCTGCAGACCCTCCCTTCCCAGATTGCTTTTCCTTTCTTGGAAATGAGCCTTTAGGTGGCCTTGTCACCAGCATAGATGATTCTTTTCGTTTTGAAGGATCATCTACGTCATCTTTTCTCTTATGTCATCTTTATTATTTTTTATAACCACCCCCTCTGCTTTCCTACACTAATGTTTTGTTTTTTTCATTTGTGCTCCACTCCATTCCAGTTGGAGTAATGCAAAAAAAAACAATGGATCTACTTTCTGGAATCAACATCACACTTTAGAATGCCAAACAGGCAATGTGTGCTTGAACAAACAGAACTCTGGTGCCATATATTGCCAACCCAACGAATTCAGAAAGTGCCCAATTCGTGTGTTACTGCTGCATCACCAATTGGCACAGATATTTAGCTTTGCAGGTGTGGGGTTTCTTCTAAAAGTCCTCTAGGAGAGTCCCCGCCTACAATGAAACGAGGTGGGCCACCTGTGTGTGCCATCGAAGCGTAACCTGTCTGCATAAGTTAGTACTTGTCGGACATGTTTTGGCTCTTGTGAAACCTGACTAAGGGCCTCATCAGGAGTTGGGCGGAGTGGGAAAATGCAGCGGTTATGCTATTACCGCTGCATATACCCCTCCGCCCAATCCCGAGTATGACCCCACCTCGACGGATTCAGTTCCAGCTCTGAGCTGGAGAGGAATGCACCGGCGGTATGGGCATTTTCAGTGCTATTACTGCTGGTGGTATTTGCAGATGTGCTAATTGCGTCACCCATCTCTGGCTTCAATGGGAATGGGGACTTACCCCCTCCCCGCACCTGGCATCTTGGGATCTGGCGCAAAGTGTGCCGGACCAACTTGCGGTAATGCTAATTGCGTTGGCCAGTATCCCGGGATACCGCCCAATTTATGATGAGGCCCAATATTGCTTTAGTTGCCAGAGCCATGCTGCAAGTGAATCTCTGCCTCCTTCTCATCACGATAGGAAGAGTGGCGACTGGTCTCTAGTGCTACCGTATAGCTTTCCCAGTATGTGGACTGGTGGGACTGGAGGCAGGAACCCAAACTAGAATCCCAATCCAGCCAAGGTCTCGAATTACAAACGAGGAGCCATGAGGAGACGGGACTAATTGTTTAGGTCCCAAGCCCCATGATAATGATAATGATTTGTTATTAATATAGTACCTTTATCCAAAGCACTTTACATAGCACATATTTACATACCCAATATCATCCATCCGAAATTGGTACTCATTTATGGTACTCATTTATCGACCTCGGAAGGATGAAAGGCTGAGTTGGCCTTGCCGGGATTCGAATCTGCGACCTGTAGATCACGCTCAGATCTGGTGGGTTTCCTTAACACTGTTGGGTTGTATTCTGGGCAAGACAGAACATGATTCAGTAAAGTGACATTCGAGGTAGACAGCGGTTTTCAAAGAAGGCTTAAAAGTTTTAAAAAAACAACAGCAAAAGAAAGTCATCAATGTTACCTAACAAAGACTCGTGAAAAAACTGGCTGCAACAGGGTCTGGAACAACGGGAAAATGTATCATTGCGAGAGCACTTTCCCCTTGTGTCTGCCATTCTTAAATGCAGGGAGTGGACTTGTGTATGGTGTAAAGGAATAGACGCTGGCTGGTAGAGGAAAGGACCTGTTCGCGTCTTGATGCTCCATGTCATTCTCATCTAAGAAGGATCCTGTGTGACAAGATATGGAAATCTTTTACCGACAGTGCCAGCTACAACCCAATCTCCATGGACTGTGGTAACTCCTCTGGTAGTAATCCAGACTGGAATCACTAAAATGCCCTGACGCTACTTAGAAGCTGCAAAATACCTTTTTAGACTGTGATTAAAATAGAAGCGCATCCTGTTTCCCAACTATGTGTTTTCAATCCCCTGATATGATATGATGTGGCATTTGTAACGCGCCTATACACAAGTGTTTCAAGGCGCGCGAGGCGGGGGCGGGGGGCAAGGGGAGACAGACAACGATCCTACTAGGCCAGGTGTCATTCAGATCGCGCAAGTGCAAGGGTAGAGGGGAAGGGAAAAGTGCAAGGGGGAGAGGGGAAAGTGCAGTACAGGGTTAAAAGCAAACAGTTCAATACACATTTTAAAATAACATCAGTTTTTTAGGAAACTAGCAGGGGCCCCCTTAAGACTGCTTAAACCTAACATAATGGTTGTATATGAAAATAATCCATATTTCTCAATTTTTTCTGTTAAATGCAACTCTCAGAATGTGCACTGTTTCCAACCCCTTGTTTTCCCTACTTCCAGGATTCTTTATGGACGTTTAGATAAGAAAGCAATTTCAGGCCCACATTCCATTCATTCTGTTCCTCCAATTAAATATTCATTTTTTCATTTTGAGAATTATCTGTGCTGTGGCTTTCCTCTTCTAATCATTTCACTTTGCAACATCTGATGGAGAGGTCTGTGGGACTTTATAAGCTAATGTTTTCTTCCATGTTTATAAGTTAATGTTTTTCAGTTAGTCCAATGAAAGACATCCAAATATGCAACTTGTGTGGTAATAATCCAGATATTTGTAGGCAGTTTGGGGAATAGACCTGCCCCAAATCCTAAAAAGTTCAAGATGAGGCAGGGTGGTGCATTGATTGGAAAAATGCTGATTAAGCATTACCAAAGCTTAAATCTATATATGCTAGGTAAATAGGAGTGTACTTACCAACTATATTTTGCACACAGAAGATGAACATTTTGATTTTTCTCTAAATCCCAGCTTTGTGCCAGGCAAGATGCATGCTCATAGTCTGGCATATATTTTTATTACCAAGTAATGTTGTAATTTCACTAATTGGGTGGCAGGATATAGGGACTGATCTATGTCCTTTTTGTAGATTTGAACAATAATACTAGAACTCCAATTTTCAGGCAGTGGATCAGTCAACATCAGGGCATGAAAACTAATTGCAAGTTTTAAATGACACGCCAGGATTCAAGCAGGGCATGGCGCATTTCCACCTTCTTCCTTTGCCAGTGCCAATGCCTCCTCTATAGGAATTTTATAATTAAACGTATTAAGGTTATGTAAAATATCCTCATTTAAATGTGGAACTTCTATTGAACATACTAATCTACAGTCGTCCTTAGCCCCTTTTTGTAAGCGACATTCAATCAACACTACAGCTAAGTCAATACCTAGTCTGGGATGCTGAGGAAAACCCTTATTGATGTATTTTTATATCCAGTTCAGTACTCTGGATGACAACCCTTGTATAACACCCCCCTCTTAGAATCCCCCTGACCTCACTGAGCCAAGAAGTAGGTTCGTTTTGCAAATGAAAAGGTTTATTTGAAAATGTAAACAATATATATATATATCACACTTCTATAAATAAATTGATAATGGATATTACACTTGTGAATATGAGCAGTAGTCAGCAAGAGGTAACTTATGAATAGGAACAGAAGAATAAGGTGGGAAAGAATGCTTTATATGGTTCAAGGAAACGCAAGGTGGAATAAAATGCAGTACAGAAATAACTTGTTATGATTTTAGCAAAAGGTAATATGATCACCTTTTCTTTTGACAATTCATTCCCCCCCATGCAATACAAGAAATAGAAGGAGAGCACACAGTCTTCAAGAATCCCAACAAATCACACTTTATAATGCAATACACAGTTCCAGTTCTCCCAGAAAGCTTAGGGAAAACAGGGATGCGTTTTAAACACAGGTAAATTACTTTACTGTGGTTTGGAAGGAAGTGAAAAGGTGCTAAAATTGCTTTTAATTCCCTCTAGAGGTTCAGGGTAGGTGATGGCTACTTTATATTAGTTCAGGCTCACTTTAACAATACTCTATGAATGATTAGCAGATTGCAAACAAATTTTAGCCAAGAGAAGCAAAAAGCTGCTGATTTCCACAGATGAAGAAATCGGGCCAAATCGCAAATCGCAGTGAACTTTGTGAGTGCGTGTCTCGCGATTACGGAAAAAGTATAGGGAGTAGGAAGTCGTTAAAGTAAAACTCAAAATGACAGGTGACAGCTTGCAGCTGCAGAATTGACAGGTGACAGTTGTGCAGCTTTACATATGACAGATGACACGATTTCTAGGAGGCTGTTCTAATTAGGTTAAAATAGTTTGGATTAGATTATTTTAACTAAGAGATTGGGTTCTGCACAGTTCTGGCGGATGCTCACTCCTAATTTTGAAATGAATGGGCCTCGTCACGGATCTGGTCAACTGGACTTGACTGGGCGGTTCTGCTCACAGCGTCTGGGTCAGCTCTGCTCTGCTGGTCTAGCCTCTCTAGATACGGCGGGTCAATCAGGCACCGGTTCCTCTCACAGTGGTCTGGGTCTCTGGTTCTGCTCACAGCGGTCTGGGTCAGCTCTCTGGATACAGCGGCCTGTGGTTCTCTGGATCTCTGGTCTGGTCTCTGGCAATTGTTCTTGGCAAAAGAATTCAGACAGCTCGCCCGGCTGTGGAATAGTTTGCAAATGACTTTAAGGATGCTGAGGCCTGCTGAGAAGAGTTCTCAGTTTGTGGGTTTAGGCCCTTGCTTTAAGTTCTGAAGTAAAGTTCTGGTCTTTGGAGATTGATGGATGTGAAGTCTGGAGTCTAATGGCAGAGCATCCAGCAGAAAATGGAATTGAATGTCCCTACCTGTCCCAGCAGTCTCTATTTATGTGTTTTAAAAAGTGGGTGGAGAGGTTAGCATCCTTAAGCCTGCCCCTCTCTTGATTTGATAGGTCAATAGATTCTTTGGTCCCTGATTTGGGAAGGGATAGTGTGTCAGAGTGATGTAATTTTTATGACCTGCAGAAATGACACTCCCCTGGTCAATGTGCACACAAATCTATTCCTGATCCAAATACATATTTCCCAGGTACACAGTTGTTTGACATCACATACACACATCATATATTACTAAAGATAGTCCCTGTCCCGACTCTGGCGTTTCTAGGAGCTTGCATTCAAAAATGGCAACTTATTTTCGATTTTAGTGGGTTTTGCAACATTGGTTTTTCATCAAAAATTATACAAAGGTACATTTCCCTTCCACATATATCCCAGTAACTTTCCATGTCTCTAGCTTAAACACATTTTCTACAATAATCATAATTAGCGGGGTTTTGCCCCAGAACATGATACAAATTGGAGTTTGGACTCAAATCGTGAGGGCATTTTTCAAACTAAGACTCTCAAAGTTGTACAATACCCGTCATTTGGTTACAATAAATTATCACTGTTTCTATAAACTATATATTTGTTGCACTTCAACTCCCCAAAGTGTTTGGGTCCGCCTCCAGGAGTCTGGGTGGGTCAGTGATCACATGTCTCTCCTTGCTGGCAGAGGGCTGTTGACAGGAAACACTCAAAATTAACATACCCCATTCAACAGAAAGAGCCTTTTGTGTGGGCTCCAGCAGGCTGCCTGGAAGTCTCTCCTCAATCAATCAACAGGGTCATGTGATATCCTGCCTCCTGGTGTGGGAATCTCTGAGGTGTTAAGGTTTCCCAGCCTCTTGGCCCCTGGGAACAGCAGGTGGCTAAGATTTCCAATTAACCAACAAGCTTTGAAGTCCCTGCCCCTCTTGCAACTCCTAAATACAGTTTCCCTGTCACAGTTTAGACCGCTAGTGCCACCTTGGGGAATTTGTCGGTACTGCATCCATTTTTGAGTTGTCTTGAATTACTGCATTTCAATAGAGTGGTCTTTTGCTTCATAGTATAGGACCCTTGCTTAACATTGTTTTGATGGCATCCTTACAGTAGAGTGGTGATGTGGAACCCCCCACAAGAAGGTTGTATCTTTGGAGTGGTCTCGTGCCAACTGCGCAGTTCTCCTATTCTGGCATGAATGTGGGCGGCGATAGCTCATCCCCACATCCACCCAGTCTATTGATTTAGTTTGTTCTGTGATAGAATAATGGGCAGCGACAGCTCATTCCCACATCTACCCAGTCTATTGATTCAACATGGGTCAAAACCCTTGACATTTTTCATGTAAAGAAGTTAAATGGTCTTCCCAGTTATTCCAAAAATATAAGTTGGAATTTCATTTTTTGTGGTTGTATTAGTTGTGTGTTCCCTTCCAATTTTCGTAACAAATGAGAATTACAATTTTCAGCTGCCGCTGATAGTTTCGTCCAAGTATCTGGTTGATAAACACTCTTTCCTGAAAAAAAATCTTATATTTATTTCTAAGCATTGTAACTATTTCCTTAACTTTAGGAGATTTCATTGAGCGCCAATAAACATTCTCGCTTTAAAAGTTGGAAGTTAATGCCTAACCAGGATTTCTTTATACGGATGTTTGATATTTTGGGACTAGTGAAAAATTATCCGCCTATAGTTATCATTAATTCATATAAGCGTTTTATTCTCTAGTCTTCCTTCTCTTCACCAATGAGTTCATTCAAAGCCTGTCACCAAATTGATCATTTGATTGTCTGACCGATCTAGAACCTGGAGAATTGCTGCCTATCACTACACGAGCACTCTTGCGGAAGCAGAAAACCAACATCTAAAAGACTATATCGATAAAATTGTCAAAAGTGGCAACACACAGCATTCCGTTTCACAAGTGTGTTCACCATTCTATTGTTTTTTGTGCCCAGGAAGACTTGAGACCTGCCATGTACATCATCTAGAAAATAATAAACATCATCACGGCAGAGAAGACGAATCCTTGACCTTTAAATCCAGTTCTTTTGGATCAGGTGAAAGAATCAACTATACACACACACACACACACACCAAATTGGGCTTAGGTGATGCATAACACCTGGTGTGGGGGCATGAAGGAGACGAGTGGAAGGGCTGTGTTTAGAAACCATTTTGGTCTGCACGAAGATCATTCATGCCATTCAGTCTCTGTAATGTATCCACCAGCTTCCCGCACTTCCCAGATGAAGCCATATGTGGATAACTAGATATATTTTCTGTAATCTATAGAAATTATATTGAATCTGTTTGCACAGTGAAGAGAACACCAACAGCACATCGAGGCGGCTCTCCGGCCTTTAATGGAAACGTAGACTTGAGATGTATGACTTATATTGCTCTCAGATTGAATTTCTAGGTTTCATCTTCTCACCAGAGGTTGTGCGAAAGGATCTGAAGAAGACGGGGGCACTCCATTTCTGGCTGGCACACACATCGGTAAGAGGAGTACTCGCCGTCTTAGAATTCACCAATTTCTGCAGGCAATCCATTGGCGCTTTCTCAGGGTTGGTTGTGCCCATTACTCAGTTGCTGAAAAAATGTGTGAATTTTTGTTGGACATCTAAGGCCACACATTGATTCCACATTGGTCCATACACTGTAAATTCATCTAGATGTATGGGACAGTTCCATTTCTTTATAACAACAACACAAATAACGAAAACCTTTTCAGTGAAATAAAAATAACAAAGAATTGTTGAATTTATTTCTCTTTCTTAATTTGGGCGGGTCCACCGCTGAGCCCCCTGTTTCCACAGCTGTCCCCCAAGTTCCCCCACCCTTTTTAATCCCTTACTCCAACCCCTATATATACTTTTACTAAAGAATGTGTCATTTGTTTCGTTATTTAGGTTACACTGAAAAAGCTTGTAGTTATTTTTGTAGTTATTTTTATTTCGTTATAAACTCTGTAGACCGTACGAGACATACAAGTTCATCACAAATAGCCCTACCGCCAAACACCCCGGCGCTATCAGCGCCGGATCACGGGTTTGGCGGAACGGTTATTGCCCATTCCCCATTGGGCCCATTCGGGAATTCCTCATTCCCCATTGGGCCCAATGGGGAAAATTTGCGATATTACCACAGGCGGGAAGTAAACGCGTCGAAAATCAGCAAATTTGCCGCAGATTTCCCCGAGCTCAGAGCTGGGGGGAAATCCGCCAATGTCATGATCTGGCGAACCTTTAAATGCGGCGGTAATAGCGCTACCGCCGCATTCAAGGGTTACCGCCAGACTCGTGATGAGGCCCATATTGTCGGAAGAGATTGAAGCCACCAGCTGTGGAATCGGTCCATTATATCTCAGTAGCATAAATAAAGTCACCAACTGCGCGCACCAGCTTTTTTTTTAAAGGATTTAGGGAAACTGATAGAGCCAGAGCAACATTTTGTATTTACAAAAACACTTGATGTGGTTACTGTTAACCTGTGTCTGCTCCATCTTATTATTCACCCAATCGGAATTCCAAGTTGCAATACAGCCTTCTTGGTTTTTGTGTGTTTTTTCATAGAATTCTGCAGGAGAGTAAAAATGTTTTTTAAACACACTCAACACAAGAACTGAAGCCTTGGTTATGCGGTGTGCAGGGCAGAGTTTTAAAGATGACTGCCCAGCCCTTCTTTGTCAGCAAGTTAATCCTTGCAATGTATGGGATTGAAGGGGTAAATATTACTAATGCAGATTTGCTATTGCATTTTGGCCAGC
This sequence comes from Ambystoma mexicanum, assembly GCF_040938575.1. Taxonomy (NCBI): domain Eukaryota; kingdom Metazoa; phylum Chordata; class Amphibia; order Caudata; family Ambystomatidae; genus Ambystoma; species Ambystoma mexicanum. Next base: position 218,382,163 of record NC_090927.1, on the reverse strand, counting down.
ACACCTTTACATTACCTAATTAATTTTCATAGGCACAACTTGAATTTCTTTTGCTTTGCAATGCATTGCTTTGCATAGAAAAATGATTAGATGCCATTTTCTCAATCAACCAGTTGTTTCCCTGATGAAAAACATGAAACATATGATAGCTGTTCTGTTACATTCATAATGACTGGAAACATATATGTAATTAATGTATATTTGATGTCTTTTAATGGATGCATGTATGCATCTTGTAAATAAATGAAGTAAAACATGTCATTTGCAATGTTTAGACAAGTGCTAAGATGAAATGCTTTTATTAATTCACTTTTTATAAAAAATAAAATTAATTAATGTATTAGTGTAATTATGCAAGGTGTGCTGACTTGTATTACAAATGAGGAATACAACATTTTCTTGTGATATTTATATGTATGGGGCTTGTAAAGTTGCTCATTTCCTTTGGCGCCCTATCTATGTAATGTTTGCAGGGGGGAAATTACGCCATTGTCATCAGAAAGCTCCAGGAGATCAAGGCAGCATTTGAGGAGTGGTGACATTACTTGGTGAGGGCCCAGCACACAATTCCTAAGGACCACAGAAACCTGCAGGTTCTTAGTTCAGCATGGTCATTTATTATTTAACACTTTGTGGTGCACTTAACTTCGCAGACTTTGATTGTATGTGGACTCACTGGCCAGGAAGAAAAACAGCTACACATTCGCTCTCAAACTCAAGCGATTATTGCAACCACTGGCGTGGACCAGTTGTTTGAGGATATCAGCAAAGGCATGATAATTCAAGGATCAGTTGACGGATTTTAGTACGAAACACACAGAACAGAATTGGTTTCCATATCCGGGAACATAAGTCTTTTTATCTACCTCTGTCAGTCAGGTCTGAGTGCTACGGTGGTGAGGTTCGCTTTAGGGCAGGATGTCTGGGAGTTTTCAAAGTTCAAGATCTTGTAACACATCACATTTAATGACCAAAGTTAAGAAGGACATACAAGCCCATCTTCATAGTTGTGAGACCTGTGTACCTAGAAGTCAGAGCATAGTTAACCATCAGGCCTACTACAGCCTCTTCCTACACTTCACCCATGTAGATCACACTGACTGCGCTCCTGATTGTACAGCTAAGGTATAGGGGTACGCATTGAAGTCTCATGCTTAGGGGTCTTGGGATAAAAAGGCTTGGTTCAGTGATGCAGGTACTGGTCGGCACTCACCACCCATAGCCATGAAGAGTGTCCTGACTCTCCACGAGGGCGGAGTAAAACTCTGAAAGTGAGTAGACGGTTCCTGCTTGTCCAGTCCATTCTCCCATCCTGTTCAACGGTTTGGATCCAGAATAGAGACTCGGGTAGGCGTTCTCCAAACAAGGCGGCCCTTTTTTGGCATGAGTGTCAGGCCCACGGCTTTTCAGAGGGCAAGGATGCCGTGGTTCAAATTTAGCGAACTCTGACTTCGCGTCAAATACCGAAAAAGCTTTCCCAATCCACAAGTAATGATGTGACTTCAAGCTCATTATCTCAAACAACTACAACCTCTCCAAATACTCAAAGGGTGGCTTTGCTCAATCTTTCTGGAACACCAGTTGCCGCCACTCCATGGTTTTGTTTGTCACTCTCAGTTTGGATTCCAACATGGTAGACACAAGGGCCACTTTGGTTTTGACAGCAATGCTTGTGAGGTCCATATGACCATAGCCCAAACACCACAATCAATCATATCCACTTGAACAGCTGTAAGTATGATGGCTTCATCTAACTTCATCATCGGGTCCAGTTGGTACCAATAGAGTGGGAAGCAGGGACGTCATCTCACCAAAATGCCAGGGGTAGCAGAAGTGACATCACACGACCCTTCACCTCTTGTGACATCACAGGAAGTGATGTCATTTGACCCCATCCCAAAGTGACATCAGAGGAAGCGATTGAACACAACCTTTCACCCCTTCACAAAACAGGAAGTGGCATCACACAGCATTGATCCCAAGTACACTACGAAAATATGGTTACGATATCACTGTAATGTGAGATACATTTCATACAAGAATGGATCACTATATGTATCGTTAATATCAGTGTGCATAGGCCCATATTACCAAATTACTGTGAATGCAAGCAGACCTCCAAGGCCAAATGATAATGATGTGTTATTATATAGCACTTACGCTTATGCACTTTATATAGAACAAATATACACACAATATCACCCAATCTGTGTTGGTCCTCATTTATGAACCTCAGAAAGATGAAAGGCTGAGTTGACCTGGTTAGGATTCGAGTCTATAACCTGCCCATCACACACACATCGCTGCAGCGAGCGCTCAACCTACTGAGCATTCTTACCGGCTATAGCTATCTTACCGGCTATAGTAAAATTATCAATTGCATGTCTGAAGTCCGAAAGCAAATTCCACTCTGTAGTGGATACCATTAAACTGGTAACAGACTTACCAGCAGGGCAGTTCATCTGCAGGTCTGGCGCAAAGTTGGCCTCATGTTAAGCCGTGGATCTACTTTTCATGCTTCAGAGGTTTGCCTCACACATCGTCCCGTACTCTGGGTGCTCGTTACCTCATACATGCAAACAAGCATCCTGAGCAGCATGCCATGGAGATAGGAAAGATAGACACATTACAATAAGGCATTTATTATGGTCCAATGAAATCAAGGGTCACTTTATGTGCTATGGTCAAACAATTCTACACTGTACACAAGCATTTAGGCACAAGAATATTGTCAAGTCACCAAAGACACCGAGATGAAATGTCTTGTGATGATCCCAACAGAGACAACAGTAGAAAATAACATGCAATTACTGCAACTTGCAAAAAGCTAAATACATGGTCCGAAATGGATGCTTATTCTACTCTAAATGCTTTTTGTTAGTGTGACGTTCTGATGTAACTTATGTGGCGTTCTGATGTAACTTATATAGACACTTATCCCGAGTTGTGATGATATTGAGAACCAGGAAGTCCCTACTGTATGGCCTTTCCTCTAATGCCTGAAAATCTTTGTTGTTGGTCGCCTAGGAGATGAGAGAGCGGGAGGACGGGAGCGAGACGGACGGTTTATCCTGGGCGTACTGAAGAGTGGAGAGGAGAGACCTGAAGAGGGGAGTCGGAAGCGGGCCTGTGGGGTGTATGTGAGAAGACCCCAGAGTGTGAAGCTGGTCATAGCGTGTTATCACCATTTTATTCAGGAGCGCTGTTCCCTGATAACCAAGGCCGTATGTAAACGAGAAAAGGGAAAGTGACAAGGTAAACATTCAGCCGAACCTGATGCGACGTCAGTTGCGGCCGTCAGCTGTGTAATCGAGTCTGACGGAAACTACGCAGTCGGAGGTGAGTGAGCGAAAGAGAGAGAGAGAAAGGAAAACTCTACCGCTTTACTCAGATACAGATTGAGTACAGAAAAGGCGACCGTTGTCGCTCGAAAGACCATAAGGAAGTTAGCGCCATTGCGCTTTTGCTAGAGACATTAGTATGATCAACCAAGTTGAAAGGATTTTATAAGTTTAAATACGCGCCATTGCGCAATCAGCGTTTGGGAACTGTTAAGAAAAGAAAAGGTTTAAGTCTATACCAGTGAAGAAAAAATTAGCATCCAGGCAATACAAGGTTTACTAGAAGAGTATACATTTAAAATATAAAGTGATTCGTTATGAAAGGGGGAAAGAATATTCCCATCTGAGAAACGCTGAGTAACAAAAGGAAGCTGGATCGCATTACAGTCAAAGGCGACATCAGAGCTCATGAACAAGAAGAGACGTATACAAATAAAAGAGTGTGAAGTTGAGAAAGAGAGAGAAAAGGAAAGATAAATAGTTAGAAACCAAGACAGAGAAAGGAGAGAAGAACAACTCAAAAGTAGAGATCATAAAGAGAAAGAAGAAAAGGGAAACCTTGAGAAGGAGAATTATATGTTTGTGACTGAAGTTTGAAACTTTATAAGGAAGAAAACTATAGACTCTTACCTGATCTGCTGACAAAAAACCTCCGTCCACATGAAGCTGGAAGTCATCAAGAGAAGTTGTATCCTTTTCAGTACCTAAAAGAAAGAAAGTAAATATTACATTAATAAAAGAATTGGATTCTCGTTGTAATCCAAACAACCTACGTATTGGCTCTGAGTATCATTCATGTATTAAAGGCCATTCTCACAATTGGTGTCAGAAGTGGGATAGGAGAACGCTATGGAGGACCTTATTAAAACCCTAAGTGAGGGACAACAATTATTACAACAAGCATTACAATTACAGACTAAGCAGGCCCAAGCAGACAGACTAGCATTTCAACAAGCCTTACAAATGCAGCAAGCACAACTGCTTGAGGTTACCACTGCCAGGAACAACGCTCCAGTACCTACCTCTGTGTTACAAAAATACTCAACAGGAGAAGACCCTGCACATTTTTTTGTGAATTTTGAAAGAGTTGCTCGAAATGCACAGTGGCCAGCCGAGAGATGGTGCCATTACATTGCACCATTGATGACCGGGGAAATGCAGGCAGCTTATCAAACAGCCAATCCAACAGGAGACACCACGTATGGAGATATGAAGAAAGTAGTGTTAGAGAGGATGGGACACGATGAAGAAACGTATCGCCTCAAATTCAGAGACATCAAGTTGGGTGGAGAGGAAACTCCTAGGCAATTGTACTACCGAGTTAAAGAACTGGCAGAGAAATGGTTACAGCCCACTGTGTCCTCTCCAAATGAAATAACGGAGAAAGTGATATTAGAACAATTAATTGAGGCTCTTCCCGGACCTGTTCAGAGATGGGTTAAACAACATCATAGACTATCTTTAAGGGAAGCAGTAGATGTGGCTTGGGCCTATCAAAAAGCTGTACAGGGTCGGATAATGACATATCCAACAGCTAACAAGTTACAACACCCTGTGAATAAAGCTATGCCTCAATCCAGATGGCCACATTCTATGTTGAAGAAACCTGAAGGAGAAGTTTTACGTGCCCGACCAAACAGTGAGGGCCCTAGCAATTATCGTCCTTTTACATCCACAGTTCGAGGGCCTCAATGTTTTGATTGCGGTGAATGGGGTCACCTTGCTAGGTTCTGTCCAAAGAAAACAAAAACGGAACCAATGGATGTCGGGGCCTTCGACTCCTTGAAAGAAAGTGAAAATTTGGAACATCTACCTGGAAAACAACCCCAATACCTGTATACTTGTGATGCAGAAGTGGATGGAAAGCTGACAACTGCATTGATCGACTCCGGGAGTCTACAGACCGCTATAACACAAGAGTTGGTAGGTGAAGCTTATCGTTCTTCTGGAGAAATTCCAATACGCTGTGTACATGGGGATGTAAAGTCTTACCCGTCAAAGAATATCCAGATTAAGTTAGGCGGGGAGACCATGGGGGTGAAAGCAGCTGTTCTCCCCAATCTACCGAAGCCATTATTAGTCGGGTCCGACATACCTGAGTTGCCTAAATTAATACATGAAATTGAGAAGAGCTGGTGGGAAAGTGCCCCTTTCTTTGAAGAAGAAATCGACCCACCAACCAATAAAGCATTTAAGAGTAAGAAGTTAAAGAAACTTCAGAAAGAAGAATGGAATAGTAAGAATGTACTGCCCATAGCAGTGGACTGGAAGATAGAGGAAGATGGTGACAGTTTCAGGGCTGCTCAAGATCTAGACCCCTTACTTCAGTATGCCAGGGAACGAGCTTTGGAAGATCACAAGGGTCAAGGTCCACATTTCATCAAAGAGAAAGGGTTGTTATACCGAGTGAGTAAATCCCGGACTGGGGATGAGTTGAAGCAACTTGTAGTCCCTCAGAAATATTATCCAACAGTACTAGAAGTCGCTCACGTGCAAGTTGGGGAGGGACACCTCGGAACAGAGAAAACTACTAAGAAAATTTTGGACAGATTTTACTGGCCAGGGGTTTACCAACAAGTATTTAGATTTTGTCAAGCCTGTGAGGACTGTCAGAAGAAGAATAGAGCAAACATAAAGAAAGCTCCACTACAACCAATGCCCCTAGTACAAGAACCATTCAGCAGAATTGGTATCGATATTGTCGGACCTACTGATCCCACGAGAAGAGGTCATAAATACATCCTCGTTGTGGTAGACTATGCCACTCGCTACCCAGAAGCTTTCCCCTTAAAGGCCACTAATATACAACAGATATGTGACGTACTAATTCCTTTTATAGGTCGAGTAGGGATTCCAAGAGAAATTGTTACAGACCGAGGAACCAACTTTATGTCCAGTGTGATGAAACAAGTCTGCAATACATTAAAGATAGAACATCTGAAGACCGCAGTATACCATCCACAAACGGATGGATTAGTAGAACGCTATAACCAGACTATCAAGCAGATGATTCGGAAAACAACCTCACCAGAAGACAAAGACTGGGACCGAATATTACCATGGATACTAATGACCCTCAGAAATACTCCACAATCTTCCACAGGCTTCTCACCCTTCGAATTATTGTTTGGAAGACCCGTGAGGAGTTTGTTAGACGTGTTGAAAGAGAATTGGGAGGAACAACCAGACAGGAGTTGTCCCTAACTGAATATGCCTCACAGCTGCAGGAACGAATAGAAAAACTACGGATTGTAGCAAGAGACAATCTTCTCCAAGCTCAGTTGAACCAAGAGAAGTATTACAACCAGAAAGCCCAACTTCGTACCTTTAAGAAAGGAGATCAGGTTCTAATCTTAATGCCCACATCAGACAACAAGATGTTAGCCAGTTGGAAGGGACCGTTCGAGATCCAAGAGGTTTTGGGACCATTAACCTATAAAGTGAAGCAACCCGGTAGTAGACTACTGTGTCAGACGTATCACGTGAATTTGCTTAAGAAGTGGATTCCACCAATACGGAACGTTGCTATGATCACAAACGATGTACCGTTAGAAGGAAATTTTCCCCAGATAAAAGAGAAAATAGGTGTCGAAGGGTTAAATATCAACATGGAGTTAACGACGCTGCAGAAATCTGAGTTGTCTCATCTTTTACAAGATTTTGATGACATATTCTCTTCCCTTCCAGGCAGAACTAGTCTAACCTACCATCGTATAGAAACTAAACCAGGGTCTATAGTAAGACTCAGACCCTATCGGATACCTGAGTCAAAAGTAAAAGCCATCAACCAGGAAGTGCGAGAAATGCTAGATTTAGGGATCATCGAACCATCATTTAGCGACTGGAGTTCCCCAGTAGTCCTGGTCCCGAAGCCAGATGGTAGTGTAAGATTCTGTATGGACTTTCGGAAATTGAATGAAATTTCTAAATTTGACGCTTATCCGATGCCACGCATCGACGATCTCTTGAATAACCTAGGGAAAGCCAAGTTCCTGACTACCATCGATCTGACCAAGGGCTATTGGCAGGTACCGTTATCAGCGGCCGACAAAGAGAAAACAGCCTTTGCTACTCCGACCGGACTTTACCAGTTTACGGTATTACCCTTTGGCCTACATGGCGCACCAGCAACCTTTCAAAGATTGATGAATCATTTGATAAAAGGACATGAAGGATATGTTGGTGCATATTTGGACGACATCATTATATATAGTAACACCTGGCAAGAACATATGATTCATCTAAGAAAGATGCTCGGAACACTGAAAGGTGCTGGTTTACATATAAATCCTAAGAAAACACATATGGCTGAGTTCCATACGAAGTATTTAGGGTATTATGTTGGACAAGGGATAATTAAACCCCAAGAGGAGAAAGTAAAGGCCATCAAAGAGCTGAAGTTCCCGGAAAATCTAAAACAAATACGGGCCTTCCTTGGTTTTGTGGGGTATTACAGAAGGTTTATTCCACACTTTTCTACTTTGGCTACTCCACTAACAAATCTGTTGAGAAAACCCTCCTTACCAAAGAAGGAGTGGCAGAATACTGAAGCTATGGAAGCCTTTAATGCTTTAAAGGAAGCTCTTACCAGTAAGGCAATGTTACAATGTCCTGATTTTGAATCCCCATTTGTTCTTCAGACAGATGCTTCAGGAACGGGACTTGGGGCAGTCCTTCTCCAGAATCAAGGGAACGGCGAAAGACCTGTGCTGTTCATCAGTCGTAAATTATTACCTCACAAACTTAACTACCCAACAATAGAAAAGGAATGTTTAGCTGTTAAGTGGGCCATTGATGCTCTTAGATACTATCTGCTGGGACGTGAATTTACTCTAATAACGGATCATGCACCGTTGGTATGGTTAGCACGTAACAAGGACTCAAATCAAAGAGTACTAAGGTGGTTCCTTTCCCTCCAGCCCTTCTCTTTTAAAACTGTTCACCATCCTGGGAAGCTGATGTCACAAGCCGATTATTTATCCAGGGCACAAACCCTTCCCGAACGTAAGGGTTTAGTAGAGGGGGTGTGACGTTCTGATGTAACTTATGTGGCGTTCTGATGTAACTTATATAGACACTTATCCCGAGTTGTGATGATATTGAGAACCAGGAAGTCCCTACTGTATGGCCTTTCCTCTAATGCCTGAAAATCTTTGTTGTTGGTCGCCTAGGAGATGAGAGAGCGGGAGGACGGGAGCGAGACGGACGGTTTATCCTGGGCGTACTGAAGAGTGGAGAGGAGAGACCTGAAGAGGGGAGTCGGAAGCGGGCCTGTGGGGTGTATGTGAGAAGACCCCAGAGTGTGAAGCTGGTCGTAGCGTGTTATCACCATTTTATTCAGGAGCGCTGTTCCCTGACAACCAAGGCCGTATGTAAACGAGAAAAGGGAAAGTGACAAGGTAAACATTCAGCCGAACCTGATGCGACGTCAGTTGCGGCCGTCAGCTGTGTAATCGAGTCTGACGGAAACTACGCAGTCGGAGGTGAGTGAGCGAAAGAGAGAGAGAGAAAGGAAAACTCTACCGCTTTACTCAGATACAGATTGAGTACAGAAAAGGCGACCGTTGTCGCTCGAAAGACCATAAGGAAGTTAGCGCTGTTGCGCTTTTGCTAGAGACATTAGTATGATCAACCAAGTTGAAAGGATTTTATAAGTTTAAATACGCGCCGTTGCGCAATCAGCGTTTGGGAACTGTTAAGAAAAGAAAAGGTTTAAGTCTATACCAGTGAAGAAAAAATTAGCATCCAGGCAATACAAGGTTTACTAGAAGAGTATACATATAAAATATAAAGTGATTCGTTATGAAAGGGGGAAAGAATATTCCCATCTGAGAAACGCTGAGTAACAAAAGGAAGCTGGATCACATTACAGTCAAAGGGGACATCAGAGCTCATGAACAAGAAGAGACGTATACAAATAAAAGAGTGTGAAGTTGAGAAAGAGAGAGAAAAGGAAAGATAAATAGTTAGAAACCAAGACAGAGAAAGGAGAGAAGAACAACTCAAAAGTAGAGATCATAAAGAGAAAGAAGAAAAGGGAAACCTTGAGAAGGAGAATTATATGTTTGTGACTGAAGTTTGAAACTTTATAAGGAAGAAAACTATAGACTCTTACCTGATCTGCTGACAAAAAACCTCCGTCCACATGAAGCTGGAAGTCATCAAGAGAAGTTGTATCCTTTTCAGTACCTAAAAGAAAGAAAGTAAATATTACATTAATAAAAGAATTGGATTCTCGTTGTAATCCAAACAACCTACGTATTGGCTCTGAGTATCATTCATGTATTAAAGGCCATTCTCACAGTTAGTTTTTGTCTGCATTGTGAATTTGAGGTGTTTAAGAACAGACTAAGGGCTTGATTCAGGGAACTTTTTCCTATGGGATTGCGCTATTATAAAACACTTCCATGAATCAGGCCCTAAATCAGTGACTCACCCCCTGAAGTGTGCCTGAAATAAACCTTTAATGAGTCTAGCAATTATTTTAAAGAGTACCAGAAAGACAAATTATTTGTTATTCCTTTTCTTTCTTATTTAGGGTCACGGCTCAAAGTGTGACACTTGTGGAACCCCCTGTTTTTTTTTAAGAGGCCTGAACAAGAAAGCCAGCCACTCCAGAAACAAAGAGTCACGTGGTACAGGCCCCAGCCCATTTCTCCCTGTTTATATTCGGGGTAGCAATGGAGACCACAGAGGTAGCAAGGGAGACCTCAGGGGTAGCAAGGGAGACCCCTCGCGACCCCTAAATGACGTTCCTGGTGGGAAGTGCACTGGATTGCATTCAAGGCCGCTGCCAGCTGAATACGGACATGTCATCCAGCAGCACTCCTGCCACACTGTGTGCTTGTGATCTGCTGTGCATCCACTGCGTTCCGGTTTCCCCCTACACCGTTCCACACTAGTCGGGGGAGAGATTCTGGGGAAATCCTAAGTGAGACTCCTCTCAGTCTGTACCCCTGTTCACAGCATCGCTGAAAACAGTCTCTTCCCCCCAACTCTCTCACACCTCCTCCCCACAGACAGCCCCTGCTGCTCCCGACCTTTCACAAGTCTTCACAGTCATTGGGCCTGTCCACTTCCAGTGAGTCCTGCAGCCACTACTATCCAGTTACTCTTATTCCCTTCCAGCCTCCCTGGAGAATCCATGCTGCTACCCATTGTCTGCCCCTGCCATCTCACTGCAGAGCCACTCAACCAATGAAGCATCAGCGTGACATCACACCAGGAACTACTGCTCTGAAAGCGTAACCCTTAATCCCAGTCAGCATCTTCCCCGATACTGGCCAGGTGATATGGAAAAACAGCAATATGTATACACAAAAGAAACACACATAAAATACAGTACAGCCTGACCTCTTCCCAAATTGCCAAAATAGTGGAGTTATGCTATCCCCTTTTCCCAGTTTAATCATTAGGACGGACACACCTCTGAACCACGTTGTGGTACAGGTTTGAACATAGTGCATAGAAGACTTTTCTCCCCATTGCAGTTCCTCTGGCTATAACAGGATTTTTCACACCGGTGGCAGCATGAGGAGTTCCATATTGGATTGCTACTACCGTTTAGTTGCCAAAATCAAAGAAATGTGATGTGCATACAATGCTGAAAGCACTAGGTACGCATTTGTTTAGCCATTAAACTGGACCTGGATGCTGTGACGTGTACGAAAAACCACACTACCAGATCTGCAGCAGGAAAGGGGACTCCCCTATGGCACAAGGGTCACCAAACTAGAGATTTTGAAATCCTGCAAATGTTTGAGGAAGCAAGGCAGGCTGGGGTCCAACCCAGGTCAGCGATGGCACCTGAGCCCCAATACGAGGTACCCATCTAGAGGGGGAGGGAGAAGGCGATGGGTCTGACAATCATTCCTTCAACTCTCCTGGTATGGTTGGCATTGCTTCCTATAGGTCCGAGTGTTGCTTCTAAGTTAGTTGCCAGTGGCATTGGAAGAACAGACGTAGAGAGAACTTGTGAGTATACAACTATAAAAGGTCGATCTTCAAACCCTCATGGATGCAGACAGGGTCACCACTAGTGAGGAGTGAACTGGTCAGTATCAAAGAGCCTGGACCAAGGCTATCAACCAGATCATTCAACATCTATTCAATTTAAAATCAGGATATGTGTTTCTGGTTTAAGGGTCTACAACTAGTTTTCTAGCTCCAAAGACAGATGAAGAATTGCAGGGTCCATCCATGGTGAGTTATTTATCAGCACAGGGCATGGATCATATTATCCGGCTTATATTTTAGGATACACCCGTATATTCTAAAATGCAAGCAGACTTTCTTATAAAGTTTTTCATAATACCTGAACATGTGGAGAATCATGGAACCGAGTGCCATTACCTTGAAGTAAACTGACAACAGAAAAGCCATTCTTAAAGCGCGAGAGATGCACCATTGACAAACGTGCTCCCATTGGATTGCTCACCTTGCTCTCTGCCATGAGGAAAAGGCATGTCCCTGTAATATGCAATGAGCAAATACATGTGTGCAGACCCAAGTAAAAACGTCAACAGATTAAAAGTGAACCCAAAAAACTGCAACCATTACTAATACCTTCAATTGATTCCAGAGACTTACTTGTCAATGCTGAAGACATACTGAGAATTAAATATATTTAGTGTACTTTTTACATGGGAACTCTCTACATGACAATGCAAGAGGCCTGAGTTCATACTTTATAGACCCAAATGTTAATCAAGTGTTTCTTTATCTATTGCCTCGTTAGTATGTGAGGGAATGCACACAAATGGAAAGAAGTTGGAACTGTGCCCGATGTAAATGACAATGGGCCTCATTACACGGTAGGCGGTAAGGGTTTACCGGTACTGGTATTTTACCGGTATTTTACTGGTACCGGTAAATCCTTACCGCCTTACTACAAGGTCACTTTGCGGGTTGGGGAATTTAACACCTGCTTTTTGCAGGCGTTAAAAATCCAACCCGCAAAGGGACCAGGGTGCTAATTACGGTACCGCAATTTGCGGTACCATAATTAGCGCCTTCCCCATTCCCATTATGCCCTATGGGGCAAAAATGGGAATGGGGAAGGGCAATGGAGGAAGGAGGAAACCCGCCTTCCCAACCTTGGAATGGGGCGGTAATTCCCCTTTCCTCCAAGGCGGTACCAGTAAATTACCGGCATGAACCATGGCCCTAATAGCGCCATGGTTTACCGCCTACCGTGTAATGAGGCCCAATGTCTGGACCTTTTGTTTGTTTGCCACAGCCCAGTGAATTTCCCAGGCCTAAGGACATATATTTCACAGCTTTGAATCCTCAAGGAACACTATGAAGATTTCATCACAAGTGTTATATTCCTGGATGCCTCGTGTAATACAAATCAACTCGTGTAATACAAACCTGTCATGTGTTCCCTCTCTTCAACTCTGCTGAATCATTGGCACCTTCAATTTCAAGGAAGTTGCCCACATTGCCACCTTCAATTTCAAGGAAGTTGCCCAGAGATAAGCTACAAGACATGTTTTGGTAGGTTGAATATGCTTGCACAGGCTCATGACAAGAAATCAGGGTTATTCTTGTGGCATACAAGAAATTAATTGCCTCTATCACTAAAATGTGTGTGTATTCACCCTCTGCCCCTTTTGCTTGCCGGATTGGTGCAGGGTAGGATGCTTCCTGGTTTGATGTCGAAATTCAGGGAGCTAAATTCAATATGTCGTCTGCTATCAGGAAGAAATCCAAAACCGCAGAGGCTACATATAATCATATGAGCGTATATAAAAAGCATTTGAAGTGCAAGAAAAAATTGTTTACTGAGTTGCAGTGGGAGCAGCTGGAGGAGACTATACGTGGTAGAAATGTTAAAGGTTTTTGGTGTTAGCACGTTGTACATTCCAGTAGATTTGTACAATGAGCGCCATTCGGTCATCGATTCCTAGACGCATTCTCGCAATGGTGACATTAAATGTTTTCCCATTAAGATGCCGGATGTCGTGACAGTTTAGGTTTAAGTTCTGTGCTTGTTGTAGTGGTGCCATATACGATTTACTGCATTTTCTGTTTATTCATAGAGGATTATGTTTATGAATGACGTATCATCATGCAGGATGGAGACAGATGCCATTGAGAAGGAGATGGACACCCCATATTGGAAATTGGTGTCCAGACAGCCAGCTGAAAAGAGAGCTTGCTGATGGTGTAATTACATACTGACTGGATCCTTGCTCATTCTCCAGATATGAAATCCACATTTAAAAAGTAAGTAGAACCCTTAAATAATGCCACATTGTCCCTATTGATTATTCAAGGAAATATCCTGGGAATAAAACCCTGATGTGACAAAGACCCAGGTGCAGTGTTAGATGAAAGTCCCTGTGTCTCCCATTTACACTGAATATAAGGTGAGATGTAAGGAATACGGAATAGTATTAGCACTAGGGCAAACTTTTCCCTGAGGCAAAGATGCATCAAAAATGCATCTTTTTAGCACTAGGGTAATTTTAGCCCTGGTGCTTTTAATATGCCAAACTGCACTTGTTGAGGAGCAATGTGTTTTAATGTGTCTCTGTGTTTTTAAGAATAGGGTAAAGTTTGCCCCAGTGCTAATTCCGTGCAAACCTTTCACTTGCACTGGTGCAAAGTTTCTGTAATCTGGCCTTTGGTGTCTTACTTCAAACACCTAAACTGCAGCTGCTCGTTTGTATTGCTGCAGGTGGTTGGTGACAATTACTGTCAGTGAGCTGCCCCTCATACTGCGACTCTCACTCTCTCTAGATTTGCAGGTGATTGGTGAGCACTGGTGTCAGTCAGAGAGCTGCCCCTGATTGGTTTGTTTGTTTGTTTGTTTTAATATTTGTAATGCGTGCCAGACCTGGAGGTATCAGGGCGCAATAAGCATCAAGAACGTTGTTCAGCTTAGGTTACAATGAATATACATTGATACAAAGTAGAAAGTAGGACAGTGGCCCTCATTACAACATTGGCAGTAACCCATGGCGCTATTAGCACCATGGTTGCTGTCCGTGTTGTAACAAGTCCGCCAATGTTCAATGGGGAATCACCACCCCATTCCAAGGTTGGAGGGGCGGTAATTCCCCATTGAATATTGGCCCTTCCCCATTCCCATTTTTGCCCCATAGGGCTTAATGGGACTGGGGAAGGCGGTAATTACGGTACCGCAAATTGTGGTACCGTAATTACCTCGAAGGTCCCTTTGCGAGTCCCTATTTTAACGGCTGGTCCAGACCAGCCGTTCAGGTCGGGTCCCGCAAAGGGACCTCGTATTTAGGCACTAAGGGGTTAACGGCGCCGCAGTCTTTTACGGCACCGTTAACCCCTTAGCGCCAGGGTCGTAATGACCGCCAGTATGTACAGGAAAGACAAGAAACAGGTAGGTTACTGCCACCCTCACTTTCTCCGGATTTGCAGGTGACTGCTGAACACTGGTGCCAGCCGGAGAGCTGGCCCTGATATGTCCATCCTCACACTCTCTCCAGATCCTGATGTTACTAGTTAGATTAATGGTGCTTTGGTAATTACTAGAAGAGCCGGTAATCTAATCTTTGGGCAGGTGCTTTCTGACAATAAAGTGGCTTCTTAATGATAGTTGTTTGAAACGAGTGCACACATTCTACTGTACTCTGTACCGGCAGGCTATAAAATGTGAGAAAAATAGCTTTCATTATCTCCCAGGCAGGAATTATCGATTATGCTGCTGCTTTCTAATAGGAGAGAGGGAGGTGTGATTACACCTTACTCCTAACAATACTGGTGAATGATTTGCAAAGCTCCACTCTCCTAATCCGGTCCACACATTTACACCAACCCAGGCATGAATATATTTGAGTAAAGTCAATTGCAAAATTGGAAAATATACGATTTATGCAGGTGGGAAAAGGTATGCAAACTTGCCTTTGCTGGTGCAGTTGTGGCTCACATGCAAAATATGAGAGTGGTCTGCCAAGATGCTGGACAGAAACTATGGGGCTCATGTTTTGTCATGGCATAGAGTAAAATGCAGGTGTAGAATGTATGTGTAATCATTTAATGCAGACATTTTATTCCATGCCATGTTTTCTTCCAATTGTATGGTGGAAGGCGGAACGGATTGTGATTTATGATTTAACCTCCTCCATCCCCTTCGCCATACAAATGTGACAGCATTTACACCAGCATGGCATTTTATTTTCAGGAATAAGTTGTAAGTGCTGTGTGATGAATCCTTTGGTGTCGTTGCTGATTCTAAAGGGGAGCCCATTCCCATGAGACCAGGGTGGTGAAGGCACTACCCGATAGTCCCCCAGGGTGGTGCTCAGCAGGTGGATTTCATAGGAAGTGAGACCCCCTTTGGGACCAGTGTCGACCACATCAGGAGAACATGGTATTCCCACCCAACACATGACTCTGGTGTCCTTGTTCAGAGTCACCCGACCTTTCATTCCTCCACTCATTCCTCTTCATGCTTACAGTCACATCCCATTTATTCTGCTTAGGCCACTCCAGTAGAGAATACTGAGATGAGGAGGAGTACTAGTGAGTTTCAATCCCAATACTCACCCGGTACTGAGAAGAGGGAGAGGACTAGTGAGTTACCAGCCCAATACTCACTTGGCAGAAGTAAGAAACAAAAGACGGCAAAGGACTTGACAGAGTGTCAAGCCCTCCCAGGGGGAACTGCGAGAGCGAAGGAGAGTCTCACGAGCAGACGGGCGCTGACCGGGATGCTGTACAGAGGAGGAGAGAATCCAGGGCTGGTCCAGGAAGTGAGGATTGAGTGGCCCAGAAGCAGAGCAAGACTCCAGGCATCCCAGAGAATGGGGAGCAGAAAGGCGAAGCAGCATGCCATCCCCGAGCAGAAGAGACCTGCAGAGCTGTAAAGGTGGCAACCTGTTCCACATCGCTACTCTCAACTCTCGCTCTGCTGTCAAAACTTTCTCTGACATCTGCCATCTCCTGGAAGAGCTTGATTTGGATGTACTCGGTCTCACCGAGACTTGGTTCATGGCCACCTCTGCCACAAGTTTTGACACTCTCCTTCCGATGGCTACAAGATCCTCTCGGTTCCCAGAACCAACTGTCCCCGCGGGGGTGTAGCCCTGATTTTCCCAGAGTGGGTCCTTACTTCTATCATTCCAATGCAGCACTACTCCTTTTATGAATGCCTAGTCTACAGGCTCTCCATCTCTCCAGGCTGTTCTCTCACTGTTGCCACTATCTACAGGCCGCCTGGCCAAGTCGCTCTCTTCCTCTCTGAGTGGGCTGACGTCTCCTCCTCATTCCTTACATATACCTCCCAACTTCTCCTCCTTGGAGACTTGAACATCCACCTGATGCTTCCAGCCCTTCTTCAGGGCTCTTTTGCAACCTCTGCGACTCTCCCTCTCTCCCCCCCCTCTCTCTCTCTCTCTCTCTCTCTCTTTCTCTCTCTCTCTCTCTCTCTCTCTCTCTCTTTCTCTCTCGATTCTTCCCTCTGGTCTGACTCACTCTGCAGGTCACACCCTGGATGTTCTGATATCTTCAGACCCCCCCCTCTAACCCTCTCATCACTCCTCTCTCATGGAATGACCATTTTGTTCTGTCCCCCCACTTCTCTCTCTCTACCCCTCAGGTCAAACCAACCCCAGAAATGTCACTCACCTTCTCTCTCATCCTGCCCATGAAGCGTGTGTCAGTTGAGGCTACTACTTTCTCTCCTCCTCCTACACCTTAAGCTGACTCACACTCTGACATAGCCCTCTCTAAACTTCATCTCTCTATCTCTAACACTCTTGATGTCCTTGCCGCTGACATGAGGATCAGTTTGAAGCCCACATCCAAGTGCAACTCCTGGTACGATTCCGACCTCGCCACCCTTAAATGCAAGTGTAGGGTGGCTGAGAGGAATTGGAGGACATCGGGCGCACCCCGTGACAAACTGGCCTGCCACCGGCTCCAAAGGCAGTACAGATGCTCTGTCCTCTCTTTTCAAAATCTGCAAGGAGCTAGCCAACCCTGTTGCAGTCGCTACATCTCCTGTTCATTTTCAGGTCCTCTGCATGGCCCTGGCCTCTCATTTCACCACTAAAACTCAGGACATCCTGTCCACTCTTTCCTGAACACCCATGGAGACTTGCTCTATAATCTTGAATCTAACTTTCGTTCTGTCCTCATTTTCCTAAATCTATCCTCTGCTTTCAACATGGCCAACTACTCCATCACGCTCAATTGCCTCTGCGACAACCTGGGTATCACTGGTCAGGCCCTAGCCTGGTTGATCTCCTTTTCCACTGACTGACCCTCCCAGGTCCAACTTGGGTCTTTCCTCTCTTCTATCCCTCTCTCTAGTTGTGGTGTTTCCCAGGGGTCTAACCTTTCTCCCTGGCTCTTCAACCATTGCCTGGCACCTCTTGCCCACTGCATCACTACATTCTGCTCTAACTTTCAGTGTTATGCGGATGACACCGAGCACTCCTTCCGGCTCCCCTCAGCCACCTCTACTTCCTCTCTCATACCAGACTGTCTGGCTGCAATGGAATGGTATGCCACCAATGATCTTTGCCTTAATGCCAGTAAGACTGAGATCCTCCTCATCGGGACACATTTGCCCTCCTTTCCTCTTTCTCTCTGGCCAACCACCCTGGGCCCTCTTCCTGCTCCTTCCTGTGAGGCTAAGAATCTTGGTGTCATCTTCGACTCCACCCTCTCCTTCTCTTCTCACATCTCCAAAGTCTCTAAGTCGTCCCACTATCAGCTGCACCCCCTCAGAAGTATTCTGACTTTTCTCACTTTCCCCCAGAAACTCACTGTCTCCAGAGCCTCTGGTCCTCTCTAATCTGTACTATTGCAACAGCCTCTTTCTGAATCTGCCTGTCTCTACTCTTTGACCTTTACAACCTATCCAGAACAGCACTGTAAACCTCAAGCCCATGGATCATATCTCTCCAGCTTTGAAATCTCTCCACTGGCTCCCTGGGGCTGCAAGAATCAAGCTCAAGACCCGTTGCATTGTCCACAAGGCTTTCTGGGGCCTGGGACCATGCTACCTCCAACTTTCTGTTCCTAAACATCTTCCTTCTCGAGCCCTGCACTCATCCACCTCCAACTCTCTGAGGGTCAGACGCTTCTCTATGCAGAAAGTGAGGGGTAGATCTCTTTCCTCGGCTGGGGCTTCACTCTGGAACAGTCTCCCTGCCTCTGTCAAACTTGAGCAGAACCACCTCTGGTTCCGGAAGCTACTCAAGACCTTCCTTTTCACTTCCGCTTTATCTCTTCCTCTCCCTTGCTGATGTCCTTGACTGCTCTGCACACTGGTCACCTGGCCACCCAATGTAACTCGGGCCCAAACTCCTGCATGTCCAATTGCCCTTGCACTGCCTCTGGGCTCCCCCAGCACTTAAGGGACTGTATGTGCAACCCTACAGTTTCTTGTCTCTCTACACTTATTAGCCACCCTCTGGCAACACTTATTGAGTTACCTGCACTCCCCCCCCGGCAACCCTTCCCCCCTGCACTTGCGTGATCTGAATGACACAAGGCCTAGTAAGATCATTGTTTTGTACTCCTCCTGTCCCCTCCTCCTTGTCTTGTCGTGCCTAGAAACAGCTGTGTACAGGCGCGTTATAAATGACTTCTCATATAATATCATATCATATCAGAGTGAGAGAGGCTACCAGAAGCTATCAGAGTACCGCAAGTGAGCTCAGCTGCGTCAAGGGAGCCAGCACTTGTGTATACCATGCAATAACATACGTAGGAACCACAGGGGCTCGGAAACCTCAAGGAGGTCATTGCAAAAGCCGGAAAGGAGAGTCTGGGACTTGCACCCAAATAGTCCACAGACTTGTACTAAAGCTTGGCAGGAGAGTGAACCAAGTTTACAGAAAATGAGGATACCACCGGAAAGGCGAGTCTGGGTCTCACATCCCCATAATACATGGACTTATTCTAAGGCTTGGCAGGAGAGTGAACCAAGTCGATATAAAGCAGGAGTAAAGCCGGAAAGGCCAGTCTGTGACTCGCACCCAAATTGTACAAGGACATGTACTAAGGCTTGGCAGGAAAGTGAACCAGGTTTACAGCTTGGAGAGAGCATCCAGGCAATGCTTTCACTGTGCAGCACTTGCTGAAAAGGAACCAGGTTTGCATTCAAGGGTTTGGGACCTATCCAGCTTGTAGCGCGCTTTCAGGCAAAGTGTTTCAGCGCATTATCTGGCGAGGGTAAACCAAAGCTACGAACCAGGGTCAGGGACCCCAAAGAAAGAATTGGCAAGCCTGAGAAAGGCTGGGGAAAGACAGACATTTCTCCAACAGCCAAGGAGTGGATGGTTTTAGATGAAGAGAATCTGACAAGAACTGCCTTTTATCCAGGGGAAGGGACATAACACTCTGGATCAAGAAGACATTCCTTTTTGTTTAGTTAGCTTAGTTTGTAAGGGACATAGTTAGGATTTTGCCACTGGACAGTGGGACTTTTATATGGACATTCTGACACTAGTTATTTCCATTGAGACAGGGAAACCCCTCTTAGAGTGAGGGTAAGTTAGGGTTTTCTTTTCACACCTTTGAATAAAG
Source organism: Ambystoma mexicanum (assembly GCF_040938575.1). NCBI lineage: Eukaryota > Metazoa > Chordata > Amphibia > Caudata > Ambystomatidae > Ambystoma > Ambystoma mexicanum. The sequence goes on along the minus strand of NC_090927.1, from coordinate 218,362,301 downwards.
GTTTATAGCCAATATCATGACCCCTTCATGTCATGTCATGACCCCTTACTTCTGCACCCTTACAGCTGCCTGCCACGAATAAATGTCAGGTGGCATGTACTAAGTTTGCACAGTTTGCACTGCAGAGAGTAAAAGGGAAGCGTAATGGCAATTTCGCCTCCACTTTACACCTCCCTTTGGCACTCTGATGTGCAAATGATGAAAAATACCCATAGTCATCCTGTTTTTACCAAAGTACAAATGTAGCAGGGCCCCTTGGTGTAACTTATGGGGAGCTCGAAATTGAATCCCACTGTAGACTTGAATCTTTGTCCGAAGTCCATTGGGAGAAGAACTCGTTGAGTAGTTCAGGTGTCAGCTGTGGCTCCTAGAGACCTGTAGCCTCATTCACAGAGAAAATCGAAATGTGATTAGCAGCTGATTAGATAAGGGGTGTACCGGCCACTTTTATTCCCTAAAAATATGCAAATACTCCTCAAAAATAAAATTGAGGAGTAAAAACACTGCCCACAAAAAATATGAAACATACACGGTGCCCCTGTTTCACTCAAGCAGCTCCATGGATATGTATCGACCGGTAGTGTACATAGTACCAAAGGAACAAACTACTATTGCAATTGCCTGATCGAAAGAAGTAAACATGCATCTTTTAATGTGCATGAATATCTAAGTGCAAAGAAATAATTATTACAAAAACATTTCCGTTTTCCAGTTAAACAAATTTTCACATACTTACAAAAAATACTCCCATTGGGAATTGGGCTTACAGGTGTACTCCCTAAAAAAACATTTTACTCCCAACTTTAGAAAATGGGGAGTAAAATACTCCCACTTCCAAATCTTATCTGGAGCACTGGTGATTAGTGCAGATGTGCTGTTGCACAAATCAGGGACTGATACTTAGGACCAGGTGCAACTTTACAAATGTATTCCCATTGAAAGATTGGCGCACATGGTCGCACATGTGCTGATTAAAAAGATTCAGGTTACTCCTCTATCAGTGTAATGAATGTGACTAGGGAGAAAAAATGGAGGAGGCACCCCGATAACCCGGACAGGGTCCTCCTCGTCCCTCCCTGGGTTAAGGGGGAGGGTCGTGGCGAAGCGCGCCAAGGCGCAGGGAAAGCCCGTGAAGGGCACCAAAGGAAGGGGCGCGCCAAGCCCCATATAAGCCGGCGGGCGTCCTGCCGCAGGAGCATCCAGCCCCAAGCAGAAGGACGCCAGCCGCATCTAAGGACCGGATTTTTGTTTGTTTCCTGCTCCTCTTGCTGCTCCTGTTTGCGTTGCGTTGTTGCGGTCGTTCCAGCCGAAGGACTTTCCAGCGTTCGTGTTATTGGAGATCCAGATTCCAGCAAGGAGGGTTTCAGTTGAAGTCGTGAAAGGAGCTGTTGTGTTGCGGATAGAGAGGGAGAGAAGGTACGGGCTACGGAGAGAGCTGGATGCACCATTATTAGAGGGGATTGTTGATAAGTATATTGCGCCTGGACCTGAAATAGAGTGGAGGGTCCAGTCACATGTGGTCTAAGCGCTTGAGCAGTAATGCAGGCCCATTTGTGTTTATGGGGTCTTTGGTGGAGCCCGAGTAGCATGGAGCGAACTGTGGTTGTTACATGTTGTGGGCTATGCACGGCGCAGCAATGCGTAATTTTGAAAGACCGAGTTTTATGAAAGCAACATGCAAGGAAAGTATTATACGGCTGCTATAGAGTGGTATGGGGGTAGGCACTGTATATGTAGCAATGCAGAAATGGGGGTACAGAGCACTAAGATGAGCGTGTGTACATATAGCTTCCTTTGGATTATGAATTGGCACATAGAGAATTGTAGGCGGTCCACGGGCTGCGTTGTTTCACAATTTTACTCGGTGGTCGGGTAGTTTCGCCAACTGCATTATGGTATTCGCAGTCTCCTGTGGGTGTTTGTTTGTTTGTTTGTTTGTTTGTTTTATTCATTTAGAATGCGCACCAGACCCGAAGGTAATAGGGCGCAGCAGTATAGGATATGCGAGGCATAGGTTACATAGTTACATAATTACACATATAATTAGCAACATATTCAGGTTGTATCAATAGTACAGTAAATTACATACAGGTCATTAAACAGTTTGCAGGTGGTATATCAGCAGGATGGTGGGGGGTAGGTGATGCTGGTTTAGCTGACCACTTGTTTCAGATGGTTGATGTATTTGAATCTAAATTTCAGGTAGGATTTCTCCTGACGTATAGTGTGGGGCAGTGAATTCCATTCTTGGGCCGCCCGGACAGGGAAGCTGGCACTTGGTGAGTTTAAATCTGGGAATGATCAGTGTGTTGGTATTGGAGATTCTTGTGGGTCTGGAGGATCTTCTTTCTACAAATCTATCAGTTAGTTAGGGAGGAGCCATGTTGTTGAGGGCTTTGTGAGTGAGGGAGGCTACTTTCAGTAGTATTTTATCTTGGGTAGACAACCAGTTGTTATCTTAGAGATGTGTGTTCGTCTAGGGATACCAAGGGCTGCTTTCAGGGCGTTATTTTGTAAAATTTGAATTCTGTGTATGATGTGTTTGTTGGCCCCGATATATAAGGCGTTGCAGTAATCATGTCTAGATAGAGCAAGAGCTCGAGCTAGAATCATGCATTTGTCATTAGAGATAAAGTGTTTACCTGCTCTGATAAGCTTGCATGTGTAAGCTGTGTCCGAAGTCAATGAGTTTACCTGTTTGTTGAAGGAGAGGGTAGCATCTAGATGGAAGCCAAGAGTCTTCACTTCCCTGGCTACCTTAATAGTATTCCCATCGATCTCAAATGCAGAATAGTTCTGGCCTAATTATTTGAGATTGAAATGATTGCCCAGAATGATTAACTCTGTTTTGTCATCATTCAGGCATAGACCGTGATTGTCATCAGCTATCCAGAGCTGCAAAGTCCTCTTTTTAGGGGCTGTGTGGGTGAGGAGAAATCAATACAGAATATACAAAAACCCACAATAATAACTTCCTTCCTTCACGTACTGAGTCAGTACTTGGACCCACCTGACAACTTTATCTCTACCAATTTAACATATAATTAGGAGGACCTCCATGGGTTATCAAAAAATATACATATTATATCGTTCATAAAGCACAATTCAATATACAAAAATCAAGTGCTTAAAAAGAGACATGTTCATATTTCATTGTTCTAGATCTAATATCTAAAAGAAATACACAAAATATCAGTACATCCTACGCATGCGTATACATGACAAAGGAGAGACGACCACACCGTTCGTTTCACATTCATCTGTAAATTAACCAACTTATTCTGTCTGCTACCAAAACATAAAAACCTTCCTTATTGTCGAGAGGAACAAAAATGTGCCAAATATGTATATTTTTTGATAACCCATGGAGGTCCTCCTAATTATATGTTAAATTGGTGGAGATACAGGTGTCAGGTGGGTCCAAGTACTGAGTGGCCATCCATGCTTAGATGATGAGATACACCCTGTTTACCAAGGCCAAATCCTCTTTATAATCCCCAGAAAGCGAGGAGGAGAGTCTGAGTATCCTCTGCATAATTAGTGTAGGTGATACCAAGAAGGTCCAGATCATCAAAGAGGGGCTTAGTAAATATGTTGTATAGTGTTGGGGATACACAGGATCCCTGGGGCAAACCTCATGAGATGGGGATAGGGTCCGCCACATCTGTAGGGGAGAACACCCTCATGGTCCTTTCGCTAAGGAAGGATTCAACCCAGGTTATGGCTTCCTTAGAGGAGTGTGCCGCGGAATTAAGGTGGTCGCAAAGGACTTTGTGGTCAACAAGGTCGAATGCGGCCGAGAGAACCAAGAGTAGGAGAAGGGCTAATTGACCTTTGTCCCTTAGCTCATCCATTTGAGCTTTCAGATCAATGAGAGCGGTCTCGGTTCCATGTTGTGGACGGAATCCAGACTGTCTTACACCTAAGCTTGTGACATTCTAGGAATTGTTGTATTTGTGTGTAAGCGATCTTTTCTAAGATTTTTAATAGAAAAGGGACTGTCGTGATGGGGCGGTAGTTCATGGGAATGAGGGGGTCTAAGGATTGTTTTTTTAGCAGTGGCAGTACCCAAGATTGTTTCAAATTGGCCGGTACAATGCCTGAGATGAAGGAGGAGTTTACAAGTTTAGTTATGAAGGGAGAGAGTTCTCTCGCGGCATCTTTTATGAGTTGTGCGGGGCACAGGTCGCCTTGGCAGTTGGAAGGCTTGAGAGAGAGGATGACTTTCTCCACTTTTCGGACAGATGTTTTTGCAAATCTAAATTGGGTGGTAATGTTTTGGTCCATAGGGGGAGGGTTAGTGTTGGTCATAGGTGGTTGATTAAGGGCTGCTTTCTTAACCGATATTTATTTTTGGAGCCTGGTAACTTTGTTGGCTAGAGCTTGTTGTATCTCTGTGCACCAGGCTTTGTCTTTTACACATATATCTGTGTTGGGAATAGGCAACTCCAGTTCCTTTAAAATAGCAAACAGCTCCCTCATGCTTGAGTTAGCTGAGGAGATGCGTTTGTTATATGAATTGCGTTTGGCCAAGATAATTTCCTTCTTGTATTGTGAGGAGATTTCTATGAGTTTTCTTTTTGTGGTCATCTGATGGGGTAAGTCTCCAAGTGGATTCAAAACTTCTTTTGAGTTGACGTAGGACTTTCAGTTCGGGGGAACCATTTGTTAAGGTGGGCTTTAGGTTTACTTGGTCTACATTTTAGAGGGGCGACATTGTCAAGGGTGATTTGTATAATGTTGTTATATTCTTCTACAAGCATCTTTGGGTCAAGGTGTTCATTGAGTTGGTTTAGGGTGGGTAGAATGGCAGGAATTACTTTATCCTTAGTGATATTTTTTTTGTTCCTGGTATGGCATGAAGGTGCCATGTTGGCTGCAGGAATTGGTCTAGTGGTGTATAAGTCATAGGTTATCAAGTAATGGTCTGTCCATAGTTGTGGGGAGATGGAGGTAATGGAAGCGGAACAGTTATGTTCTGCTAGCCAGTCAAGGGTTCTCCCTTTATTATGGGTGGGTGCCATCATTTTTTGAGTAAGCCCTAGTTCAGTGAGTATATTAGTCACATTGACGGCCTCTTTGTCTGACGGGTCATTATAGCCTAGATTAAAGTCTCCAAGAATCAGAAGTTTAGTGGAGGTTTTGAGATTGGTAGACAGTAGACAGTTAATGTCTTCTTAAAAAGCGCTCACAGTGACGGGAGGCTTATAGATAAGGTGGATAGTCAGGGTCTGGGAGCTGTGAAGTGGGAGTTTGATAGAGCATACTTCGCAGGAGTTTAGTTCTGGAGTAGAGGTAGTTCTCATGTTAAGGCTGATTTTGGTAATGATGGCAGTGCCACAACCTCGCATGTTTCTATCTTTTCTCAAGATGGTGTAGCCTTCTGGGATAGCTAAAGATAATAGGGGTGTCCCTCGGCCGTAGCTGTTAGCAGGGGGAATGGGGTTTAGGGCTCTTTTATGTGGATGTGACAGGGTGCAAGGGGAATTTGGGCACTGTAGGCACAAACGTGATCATATTTTACTAATTTGTATGGGTTGCTGTCAGGGGGATAGCCTAGGGGCAAGATGTTGGGCTTGGATGCAAGACAGCACAGAGCAAAACAAGTTTGAAGCCCAGCCCCGTGCTTAGAGACTGGTCTCTGGTTTCACACGCATAATAAATGATTCATTACTTTTCACAACCATGCCACTAGTACGGAGATGGCCACATCCTGTGTAAACAAATCCGACGGGTAGACAGGGGGATTTAGCATTCGCTGCCAAATGTTTAAAGCATGGGGAATGGCCGCGTGATATGAAGGGTTAGCTAAGGGCAAATGAAGCATATTAGAGCAAACAGAGAGGGTTGCGGGTAACTGTCTGGTCAGTTGCACTATCATGGAAGTCCAGTTGCACTAGCATGGAAGCTATATGCGCTTTCAGCAAGCAGAATAGGTTAGGGGCGGCCGATGAAAGGGGGACCTCTTTTCTTACAATTTTAAAACTCATTTGGGTAAGGTTACTGGTTTGTTGAGGTTGGAAGGTTTTAACAGCGATGCTTTTATTTTGTAAGGTGCCCACACAAGGCAGGGGGATGTTTAGTGATATTTCTGCACTCCGGCGCGGTTCTCTGCAGGTGGGATAGTGCAGGGCATGTCTATCACACGCAATCCAAAGGGTGGTTTGGGTGATCTGTTAGCAACCGGAAGAATGGTGGTAGCAATGAGGTTACATAGACTGGGAACGAGGACAGGGGAACGGGCTGCAAGTTGGGAGGAGGTTTACTCCTCTACTGCTTATCACATGCTCTGGTGATGCGCGCATGTCTGAATATGTGATAGAACAAGGAATGGGCAATGTTTCTAACGGAGGGACTCGGTAAAACGTAACATTGCAGTGTTTTTGCCTGATTTGTTTTAGAATACAAGCACTGGCCATGACTGGCAAGCACATTTAAATGGGAAGCTCACATTCAAAACACACACTCAATTAGTAGCAGGAGTGGCTCTTCGAGGGGTATTGTGAAGGAACACTTTATGCCAAACAGCCAGGTTCATCGGTAGCAGGTATGTAAGTGTGTGTTCCGTATTGTTCGTTCACATGGAGGAGAATTCACATCTGATCCGGATTAGCGAGTTTATGGAAACGTCGGATGAAGGCAGGGCAGGATTCGTGGTGGGAGAAATGTATGGGTGAGTTTATGGGTTCCTGCGCCCATGAATCCGGGCCGTTAGAAAGAGGATGATGCTTTGTGTGTTTTGAGGGATTGGGGGTAAAACGCATGTTTTCAACAAATGGGAGCGAAATGGGAAAAATGGTAAGAATGCGGCCGGGGTTTTCTTTGGGTTACCGGCGTTTCGGTAGGCCTAAATGTGGGCCCTGGCAACGGTATTTCTGGTTATGGGCAATGCTGCAGTGCAGCACAAAGTGAGGCAGGGTAGCTGCTGTTACCATCAGCAGGCCTGGAGAGGGGCAGCCCAACCTCTCCCCCTCGCTGCTCCTCTCCTCCCCCCTAGTCGAAGAGACACGCAGTCTGTGGAACACAATGCTGAGGAAGGGTGAGGTGTGAGCAATCACCTCACCCTTCCTTCATGCAGCAAGGTGCTAAGCACCTAAGGAAACCTACAGGCAGGCAGGGATCAGGTTCAAAGACCTGCCCCCCCCGGGGGGCCAGATAGTCGGCTATCCGGCTGGGGGCTGAAACATAACAGCCCCCACTACTACACATATCAAAGACCCAGGGCTCCCCTGTGTCTTATAAATACAGAGCAGCGTGCTCTGAGAAAACACAAACAGTTTGTGGACCCTGAACGGGGACCCAAACACACAGGAGGTGCACTGTTTACTCAGTGCCTTCCAAAATCTTTGCTTCTTTACCACAAAACCCTCCCACCCTACAAATAAAGGAGAAGAACAAAGGAAAAGAAGTACAGGGCACTGTACGGTCCCCATAACAAGTCATGGGACATGAGAAGGCGGACACGGGCCAGAGGGGGTAACCCCAAGATCCGGTGCCCAAAAGTATTGTTACTATCATGATATGTGATTATTGTTATTTGCATAACCATAGCTGTACAATAAAACCTACGGCCTTTTATTGCCAACACTTGACAAACAATGTGTGAGACAAATTATTCTGGGTGAGGGTATGGGATCGGCATTATATAAGTATGCATGCATATGGGTTCAGCAGTTATTTATTACCGGCGGGTCAGAGTAGGGTGTGCACGCCCCGAGCAGAGCAACTTTAGCACTAAGAACGTAAACTTGGTGACTTGGGTTACCGATGTTTTGGTGGGCTTGAAAGTGGGCCCTGGCTATGGTATTTCTTTTGTTTGTTGCCCGGCAGGTCAGAAAAAGGTGTGCACGCTTCGATCATAGTAACTTAAGCACTAAGAGCGTTAACTGGGCGCGTTTGCACAAGGTTTGATAATTGTCAGGTCAGGGAAGGTATGCAGGCGGAATGGCTTTTTCTTCGGCGCAAAACAGGCGCCAATGGCCCGTGGTTCAGTTTCAGTATAAACGCAGGGCCACTTTTACAGCAAGAAAGTGGGCTGGTCATTATCACAAAGAATGCGTATGCACTCCCGCCGCCATTTGTAACCGGGGGATTTATACCTGGATTTGACAGAAATGTATGACGGGAGAGCTTTTGTGAGGGGCGTGAGAGGGGTGCTGGGATATAATCAAATTAGTTGTTAAAGGAAGGTATCTAAGGTTGGGGGAAGGAACGGGGCAGTTGCTCAAAGCGGAGTCAGATGTGGAGAGTCGATGAGGGCACAGATGCAAGATATTGCTAAGGCACCATAGCAGGAAGAGGTATGCCTTGAAAGGATTGGTAAATGCGGACTAAGGTGCTTGGATCGGCGGAAAATCGCATTTAGAATACCCGGGGAAAGGTGTGTTAAATGAAAGGTTTGGGCCAAACTCAGCCTTTCATCGCGCACGCCGGGGGTAATAACGAGCAATGCTCAGATGTCTCAGGGTTCGTTGCAAATATATGTAGGCGGAATGGTAACAACATAGCCACAGGGGTAGAATATGAAAAGGGGGATGCGTTTCATGCTCGATTGGGGGTTAAGTTTTGAAGCAACAGAAAATGTATTGAAAGCACATCAGGATTTGTGGGTTAGGTAGCATCGCCTTTACAAGGCGGAAAAGGCAGCAGGAGTGGTATTGGCTTTCATCTATAGAGAATCAGGACGCTTTACCATGGAGTCTGACCCTGGGAATATCGAGATTTCTGAGCTGGTGATGGGTGACCCAGTGGACAGCGAGATCTCTGGGTTTACAACTGCTCAGGGATACTGCGGGGGTGCACATTTTGGTTGGATATGTAATTTTAGAATACCAGTGTGGAGCAAGAGGAGTGCAGGTGCATGGGGAACCCTGGCAAGGGGTAGCTCTCAAAAACAACCCAGGGGCACCAAGTGGGAACATCTGGCAGTGGTCACTTCAAATGCCGGGATGCGTGTTAGTGGATAAAGGATCTGCACTGATTACGGGCTAGGCATGACTGACAGATCTGCATACTTGGTGACTGGCGGAGGGTAACAGCATAACGCCAGGGGTATAAATAAAAGGCAGGATACGTTTAGAGCTTGATTGGGGGTAGGTTTTGAGCAACATGACGGGAAGGGAAGTAACGATAGTTACACCAGGTTGGGGGTTGCAAAGCTTCAGGTTTGAGGTTATCAAAGCAGCAGCCATTTTACCAGGTTCCAATTAAAGACAAAATAATTCCTTGATGTTGCATGTGGCCCAGGGAGGATCGGGATTGTGTGCGCTGCAAAATGAATTATAGGGGTGTTAAGCTGGCCCAGGGTGGAACAACTTAGCGCCATGGGTCGAAAATAAAAAGAGGGACACATTTGGGCTCAACTGGGGGCGAGTTTTGAGCAACATAAAAGGATTTGAAACAACATCAGGATTTTCAAGTTGGGTAGCATCGTCTTTACAAAACTAAAGAAAAGTGGCAGGAGTTGTAGCATGAGTAGTAGCAGCTTTCATCTAAAGAAAATCAAGACTATTTAAAGCTGCGTCTGACCCAGAGAACGAGATCACTGAGCTTATGATAACAGGTCGTCAAGACCAACTCAGTGAGGGGACTGGTTTAATTTAACGGCTGACCTAGGGAATAGCGTGATTTCTGAACCAATGATCTGGGACATGTGCCATGCAGGACTGAAGCTGCAATATAAATGGGGAAAAAGGCATCATTCTATAGAATAAGGTATCAAGCTGTGCGCGGTATTAAGCTATGCATTGGGGTACATCGATAACAGTGGGAGTAGGGTTTTAGATGCAAGGCCAGCTCCGCATTTCATCCTTCCTGGGTCGATAAGCAAGTGGCAGTGGTGCGAGGAATCTCGTAGGTAACAGTATAGGTTGTTAAGATGCTACTTAAGTGCCAGAAAGAAGGGCGAGGGAGGCCTGATTAAAACAAGGACAAGCTCAGATTCTCTGGGTCGGGAATGGCACTGGTCCAGCCTGGGACTGTCTGCAGGTAGACAGGCTGTGAGGACTATGGCTGGGGAGCGCCGGCCTGCATAAATAAGAAAAGCAAGGAAGGAGGGCTAGTTAAGAAGAGGATGGCACAGCTCCTCATGGGCACGGACGACGCTCCTCTAGCCCAGTAAAACACATGTGAGGGCAGGCAATCCACCAAGGATTAGGGTGGGGGAGCTTGGGGCCAGAATGACAAGGAAAATGGAATTGGGAGCTTCCCTTTAAAACCCAACGGCGAGGGGTGCTTTTAATGAATGGATCAAAGGTCAGCATCCCCCATCAGAAACGGCGCTCCTACAGCAAAAGATCTCTCCCATGGGCGGGCAGACCAAAGGTTATTGTGGTTGGCGAGTTTAGCCTAATTACAAATAGTGGGACAGAGGCAAGGGGAAGGAAGGCTAAGTTGGTTTTCAAAGTCTAACAAAGGAATAAAGCTCAGCTTCACCCGTCAGGTTCCGGCGCTCCCCCAGCATGGTGACTCCTGCAAGGGCAGGCAGAGCCATGAGAATTTGTTGGGGAGCTTTGGTCAACAAAAGGCGGAGAGGAACATATTGAGGGAGATGTATGACAAAGGTGTTGGCCTCTCAGTTGGGAGAAACCACGATTGGGTGGTCTGAGATCATTCCAAGGCAGGAATGCAGGGGCACTGGAAGCAATACAGCATTGGAAAGGGAAGGAAGAAAGTGGAATGGGGCAAAGGGAAAATGTTGCAGGGGCAGAAGTGATCCCCAGACCAGGCAGAACCTGGTCAAGGTGAAGTCCCCGGTAGACTATGCAAGGGATGGAGTACATTGGTCAGCATTGGGCATGAATGTTTTACTGGAAATTGTGCACAAGGCCACTGGAAGTAGGAAGTAGGAAAGGGGGGGAGCCGCGGTGGGAGGTAACCCACCTTTGGCGTGGCAATGTTTTGGCGACCAGTGACAAGAGACAGACTCCGAATGAGCCATGGGAAAGTCAGAAGGGTCTTCGCTCTTCTCGGGACCAGCGCCTCTTGGGGGCCTAAGCGGCAGGGGCTTCTGGTGGTAGCGATGAGGGCTCAGCTTCCCCCAAATAAATGGCACTCTCCCAGCCCAGGAACACCTGCAATGGCAGGCGGGGCGCAGACACGAAGGGTTGGGGAGTTGTGCATACTGTGGACTTTGTTGGGGAAAGAGGGAAGCAGGTTTTAGACACGGAGCAGTCGCTGCACCTTCAAAACTATTTTCACAAAACTGTGTGCAGTGTTTTGAATTTATTATGTTGTGAAAATAAATCTGTAGTCTGTTTATGCCGAGAAGAAGACATGTCTCATTGTGCACCTTACTGGGTGGGGGCAAAGATGAATGAGCAAGTATGATGTATGATGGTACAAAGATGGACAAATGCCCAGGTTATGACGACGCATTTGTTATTTTATGAAACTGTAGCCGACATGATATAATGAATAATAATGAGTGGTTCCTGCATGAGGGGCTCATGGAAGTCCTTCTGAAGGGGTATTTACGTGCACTTACACTGGGTACTGGGCTACTTAGGCCATGTATGTGTGTGCGCTTCAATCCTGAGCATGCTACACCAGCCCAAGCCTGCCAGGCATTTGCGACAAAACGCCCCCAGAGAGGGGGGAATCGACAAGCACGCTTACACTTAGGGATACGGCAGTAGTCAAGGTGGTTGCCACGCCATAAAGTGACGCAACCGTTAGGATACAGAAAGTAGCGAACAGCATGAATATCCCCAGCCTTTTCTTAAGATCTGAATTTGGCGTTCGTGAAGAACGGAGGACACATTGCAACATTTCGGCAGAGATAAGAATTGATCCCAGTAGTCCTAAATCACAAACATCGGATGGACATAATGCACACTCTGCTCACCGTCAACATGCACACTTAGTGTGCCAAACGTGCACATGGGCAGAGTACCCATGAGCACAATGCTTATGGCTACACAGATAAGCACACCGTTGTGTCCTCTCCCCTCTAAATCATGTGTGATTACTGTGCCAGTGGTCACTCAATTACAACCAACCTTTGATGTTTACAGATGAATGGAATGTGAGTGACAGGAGGACGGCACTATTCCTTGATTGGCAAGCTTTTGGGAACATTGGGGGCAGTCCAGGTGGAATTCTGGGTACTAATCGCTGATTTCGCCCTACCTATTGCTGGACGCACCCAACATTCTCTTCCTTCCCACCCTGCCCCCGCTCACTCTTCTTTCTCCCGCCGCCTCAATCTCACTCTGTTGGTTTTCTCGTCTCCTCACTGAGCTGGTGCACTGCCCCCCTGCCCAACTTCATTTACGCTGTGCATCTGCCTGCACGCTGCTCCCCAGTCGCCTTCTGTACTAGCGCCTCCATTTCCTCTACTGCATTCCCTCACTGTGATGCAGCATTACCACGGCAATGCAGCAAACGACACCAGATTATTCTCTTCTCATCCTGTCTTCCTGCTTTTCATCTTCCCTCTTGACTGCTGTCGGTGTTAAGTTAACTTATGAATCCTCGGGTGTAGGGAGCAAAGGCGGCCATTTTGTGACCTTAACCCTCCCTCATGGGCCTCGCTTTGCTCGGTTAAGTCAGGCTTCCTGGGCACCTAGGAGCTAAAGCTTAACTATCGCCCTTTTTATCCCTGTTTATAATGTTGGGTATTTCCCAGTAAATAAAGAACGTGGAATTCCTGTCACAAATGTCTGACAGTGCCCAGCAAATTCCATGCCACCGTGTTCCAAGCCACACCCTATGTTTTGCTGATCCATTATGCCTGACACCCATGTTTCTCACACCCCTTCCTCCCCATGGCATCCCATCCTTGCTTGCAGGATTGTCCAACTCCGGGCTCGAGGGCAGGAAACCTGATTGGTTTTCAGGATATCCCTGATTAATATTCATGAGAAGAAATGTGCAGACTTTTAGAATCATTGTATGCAAATGTATCTCATGAATACTAATGAAAATCCGACATGTTTCCGCCACCGCCCTCAAGGCTTGAGTTGGACAACCCTGTAGGCTATGCTGCACCCTCTTGCTTTGCTTGAGACATTAAGCAGAGCTTTCTGGCAAACAAACAAATACCCTGCCTTGCCCACTGCCCCCATGCCTGTCGGGTGCTAATTCTTAATTAGGGTTATTGTTGCAAAGTTTCTTTGAGAATTTATTCTTTTTTATGGCTCTTTTTGAGGGGCTGATTCTTGGCTCAAATTGAGAGAGACATTGTTCAATTGGGCTGGGTCTTGTGATTCCAATGACCTAGAATCAATCCTTAATTTCTTTGTTATGTTATGTGAATAAGCTTTTGTACCATGCCCATCACCATTGTAGTGGACTAACTAGGCCGAAACATGTATGCATATTAATTTCTTTTTCTCCTGCTAGAAGGTAACCAGAGTGTGGTCTATGGGGAAAAAAGGGCAAAGAGGTAAGAGCAGAAAGTAGTAAGAGGTACAGCAGGAGTAGGAAAGCAACAAACAGACACACATTGGAAATTTGCAAGGACTTGAAGGGGAGGGCGTTGATTGGGTAGTTGAGGTGCGTGTGGTTACCATGTAATACTGATCGTGACAGTGGGACTAACAGCCTTTCCTACGAAGTCATTTTCTAGTATATTGCTGCATGGGACAATAATTAGTCAGTGCATATCCTGTGAAGTCCTGGGAACCGGTGATCCCAACCAGCCCCGTCTACCATCCCCTCACTGGCCAAGCCATGGCCACCTCCTCCTTCCAGCCTACCTGGAAGAAGAATGTGGTGGTGTCCTATAGACTGGTGGAAGAGAGGGGGCCAGAGTAGGTTGCAGGTGGACGACAGAGCTCTTTATTTATAGAGAAACTGCTGGTTACCTAAACAACTACATAAGCCCCACTTACCGTCACTCCAGAGTTGGCAACGAGCGAGGAAGTGAACAAATGCAGCTTCGCTGAGCAGACAGCCAACACTCGATTACCAGACATGGAGGTGTGCAGGTGAGTCCATGGCAACACTGAGCAAAGGAGCAGGGGTGCACCACCAAAAAAGGGAGATATAAAACAAAGGTAAACATGAGTCGCACCCCCCACCCGTGGGTCAGTAAATAAAAATAAGCATTGGCAAGGCCAACAGTTCGGGATTTTGTGTAGGCATGGGAAAGGAACTTGGCAGGCACTGCCGTAGTGGCATTAACTGGCCATTGATGGTAGCAGGTGCAAAATGCCGCGAGTACCTGGCCATCTAATAGCAGTGCCTGGCAAATGCCTAATACTTATACACAAGCCAAAGCTGCTGCCTTTGTCAATGCTTGTTTTTAACAGCACGTCAGTGAAGGTCACACAGTGTGCTTTTAAATCGAGTGGCGGAAGGCAATTTGGTTAAGACATTTTTATTACACCATTAGCAGGTTTAGAACTCCAATTAGGTTATTAACTCTCAGAAGGCTGCTTCGAAAAAACACTGTCATGCAATACGATTCCAAAGTTTGATGCTAAGGCTTGAATAAATCGAGCACAAAGTGTTCCCATGAGGAGGTGTTTGGCATGAACTGGGTGGGAATGGCCATAGGGATAAGCATAGCCATGGCAGTCAGTGGGTGGGAAAATAACCAAATAGCATCTACAACCTGTGTATCCTTCCTCATGTGATATTTCTCCCCATCTGTACTCTAACGCAATAGTGTAGGCTCATAGGTGTCGCAAGTGACACCTTATAACCCAAACTAAATAACAAAGAAAGGACCAACAACAGACGGCAGCGCAATCAGATAAATGCATGCTGAGAATCACGCGGAAGGCTCTTACATCACGGAGTGACACATTGCGCCCCAAGGAGTGTTGCTTAGCAATGCTTGTACACAAAAATGAGTCACAGCTGCAACACAGCTTACCTGCTCCAAGTAATGAGTAATAGGGCATGGACTAAGATAGCACAGACAATGTCTGAGGCACCAGAACAATTAAGTCAATACAAAGGAAGATGATTATCACATTGCGAACCAACCAGAGGAAGAGAAGAAATAGTAACAGGCGCAAACATACATCGGTGGGGACTGATTAAACATTTAGAGTGTGTCACCTCCCATAATGTTCCTGCCAGAACCGGGAGAACCAATCACCCCTGGGAAAGAGGACTCAAGTCATTTGAACACTATGGAAATGCAGCGTGGCTGACTAACTACAGTGCAGAAAGGAAAATGCCGCTGCGATTACATTGTCTAGCAACCACAGGGCAAGAGGAATCGGAAGAACTACCCGAGCTACTGCAAGAGGAAGTTCTCAATCTCAATGAATATGAGAAATGTGTAAAATAATGAACAAACACTATGAAAACAAGATGAGCACAACACTAGAAAGATATTATTTATTTATGTATTTATTTATTTATTTATTTATTTAGCGCTGAAAGCCTGCATGATTCAGACCGCTACAAACATATAAACAGTTAACAAACACATACTGAAAACAAGGCAAATAAAAATCAGAAAACCATCAAAAGAGGTAATTCCTGCTAAAATAACAAATCTTAATCAATTATAAGGTTAAGATTTGTGTAGCCTTTGGGCAGATATTGGCAGATGCTAAAGAAATGTGGCAGATTACTAGTCCCACATCCTACCAGTACACAGTCCCTACTCTCCAGAGTACACCAATCATCAATCAAAGGTTTGCACAGGATCTTCAGGTCAGAGCTTCTAAACACTCCAAGCCCAGTTCTTTGGCATAGCCATGCCATTACTTTGTTCCGTAAGGCTTCTCTCGGCTCTTTACACTGAGGTTTCTGAACATTTGTAATAACAAAGTTTCTATAGTCCATGCCAAGATCTCTGATATTCCTCTCATTGGAGGACGGCATTCGAGATTTTTTTATCCGCAAACTTCTGGACATAGCTAGATGTTTACAAACTTCTACAGGACTATGAAACCCTGAGAAAACTTGCTTGGATTTATTTACAGCAGTTGTGGGTACGATATTTGATACCCGCTCACTTGATACCAACACTCGCTCACTTTCTACCAAAAATGCAGGTAAATACGAGGCCGTAGGAACAAAGGTGATTTCAAAGCCTGGCTTATTAAATATAATATGTGTGGATTGTGGCAACTGGGTCACTGTCCCTAATTGACAGTCAGTCTGACAGCAACTGTCCACTTTGTCCGGATGCTGGACTTCCCCAGGCGGAGGTGGGAAATCAGTTTGGGAAGAGCTGTCTGTTTTAACCGGACATGATTCCTCAACACATTTATCCAGTACATCCATCCATGTACAAAAATCACTAAAACTATTGCACATGAACAGGACATGTTGGCTTTTACTATTGACCACTGATCAGGAGTATAATGGGGTTAAGGACTATTCTCAGGTGGCAAATGTGTTGTTAAGGCAATACATGGTTCAGGGTTAGCGCTAATTCCCATATCAACAGTGTGAGATGTACCATGTGCCATAAAGAGGTTAGTTCCCTGCTTTCTGCATGAGCTCAACACTGGAACCTCAGCAGTGCAGTTTATAATAGATAGTGGGGAGGTGACCACAGGGGTGGGGTGGCTGGGGTTTTACAGGCAAGCTTAATAGAAATCGGGGCAGATTTCATAATTTGGCTAGCCTGTAACTTTGTTTGAGTCACTTTTCTTTTGGCAGTAGGCATATTGCCTCAGGGACAGCACACGCTGTATGCTGTATGCTATATACAAGGCAATGCAGTGCAGATTGTAACAGTGAAAACACCCCGCTATCCACGGAGGCAGCGCCTGACAGGATCTGAGATATAACATTGCGAAAAGAATGCAAGAAGAAAGGGAAACAGTGAAGCAATATATCACAGGACTAAGAAGTTCTGGCAATTTTGGGCAGCAACTGGATGAAAATTTGGGCGATCAATTCATGTTAAAATGTAGGAGCAGGGAAGTGGGAGAAAGATTGTGGTCAGAAGATGAGCCCTTGCTGGAAACGGTCCTCTGAATAGAACACATGGAGACCTGTGTAAAGACGCTGGAAAATGGAATGAGGCAAGCCGCAGTCAAAGATCTGGAAAATTTGCAAACTGCAGCAATAGTAACCACAGCTGAGGTACAAAGCCGAACAGACTGTCCAATAGCAAAGAAATAGGGATAAGAAGAAAAAGTATACAAGAGGAATATGTCCCGAATGGACAATCCAAGAGGGAGGAGAAGGTTCACGAGTTGACCAAGGACATGCTATAGGTGTGATAGCGAATCTCACTGGGCAAACAATCCGTCATGCCCGGCGATTCACATCATGCGCAGGACATGCAATGGAAGAGGTCACGTGGCTAAATGTTGTAGAAGCAGGAGTAGCACAATAAATTGGGTGAATGAGATATATGATCATGTTGAAGAAAACATCTTTATAATTGGAGAGCAAGATGAGGATTTGGATAGTCCGAAAGTAATGGTGAAATTGAATGGTGTACCTGTCGCAATTATGATTGATTCAGGGGACAAATATACATCACTGCCAGAAGCAGTATGGGAAAACAACTTCAACCACAAGTACTTACGTGAAGTGGACATTAACCTGAAAGCATATGAACATAAACAAATAGAGCTAATAGTTTGGTTCAAGCGACGTTGCAATTTAAAGGAAGAGAGGTCACAGGAAAAGGGTTGATGCCACTGTTGAGTTGGACACGTCAGAAGAAACTGGAAGTGAAATTGGATCCAAATGCACAAGAACCAGTGATGCCAAGAGAAGAAGTGGAATCACTGCACATACAACAGTTACAAGAGAAAGATCTCAGAGACAATATAAGGTGTGTAAAAGGTGTGGTACATCAAATCAAACAGAAGGCAGGATCAAAACCAGTGGAACAAACGTTATGCAATTTACCAATTGCAATGAGGGAAGTGGTGACAATGTAGCTAAGGAAACTGGAAGAACAAGGCATCATCGAGAGAATAGAGGCCTCGGGGGCGGGGGGTCACCACTCATAGTGACCACTCACCACTCACTTTATCTTCTATGCCCACTCCTGTGCCTACTGCTACAGGTCTGCGATGTGGACTCCTCAACACTCGGTCCTTGATAGCACACGCCCTCCACTGCCATGATTTGCTGGTGAGCTCTCAGCTTGATCTCCTGTTTTTAACAGAGACTTGATTGAGGGAGACATCCGAGCCCGCTATTGTTCAGCCTTTCCCCCCTCACTATACTTTGGCCCATGTCAACTGCATATTGTCCCACCCTGTAGGTGGACTGGCCGTTATCTACAAAACTATTTATAAAACGGCACACACGGTGCCTGTGCACACAATGTTGTCTGATTCACATTTCTGTCTCTTCTACGTTCACGCTCTCTATTCTATTGGTCTACCATCCTCCTGGCACTGATGCTGTGTTTTAAACCAATCTCCCTGACCTGGTTTCTGAGATCCAGACCAGGCATCCCAATCTCTGGGTCATGGGAGATTTGAACCTCCCGGTCAGAACTTCTTCTTCCAGTCAAGTCGCCAATTCCCTTTCTCTTATGGAGGACCTAGGCTTACCCCAGCTGATCTTGGT
The DNA here is from genome assembly GCF_040938575.1 of Ambystoma mexicanum. Classification (NCBI taxonomy): domain Eukaryota; kingdom Metazoa; phylum Chordata; class Amphibia; order Caudata; family Ambystomatidae; genus Ambystoma; species Ambystoma mexicanum. The sequence continues at coordinate 218,343,845 of NC_090927.1, read as the reverse complement.
ACCCACCCACCAATTGGGCAATACCCTGGATTTTATTTTTGCCTCTTATTCTGCTATCTCGGTCTCTTCTCCTCCCCCCCTCTTGTGGTCTGATCACTTCTTAATTTCTTGTTCTATTTTGTTGCAAGATCCTGTTTCTCACTTGATCAAACCTGCTATTCTCAAGTGCAATCGGTGCAAGGTGAATAATCTGGAACTGGTAGCCTCCCTCCAGTCCCAGTTGACTCGTTATAGCCCACGCTCGTTAAGCTCTCTAGGAGAGTCCTTTTTAATAGTTGCTGACTTGTTGGCTCTGCTCAGACTTTGTAAGGCAAGGAATCATCCATCGGAGCCTTGGTTTTCTGATGATCTCAGAGCTCTTAAACTCTGTTGTAGTCGAGCGGAAAGAAAGTGGAGTACGGGTTAGCTCAGTATCGATAAACCTATCAAAAAGCTATTAATGATGCCAAAAAATCCCATTTCAGCCAGAAGGTCCAATCTGCTGTAACTAAACCTAAGGTTTTATTTGACTTAGTTCAATCCTTGTCCACCCCTAACACAACCGACTCCTCTATTACACCTTCCCAAGCTCTCTGCAATTCTCTGTCATCCTTTTTTCATTCCAAGATTGAAGCTATCCGCAGTGATATGGCGGTGGCTAGTCAATTTGTACCTGCTCTGACCCCTCACGATTCTGCTGTATCCAATTCTACCTGGTCCTCTTTTCCTTTGTTCTGTAACTCCAACATTCTGAGGGCTATTCAGCACCTTAAATCAGCCTCTTCAGCCAATCCTATCCCTCTTACTCTGCTTAAAGACATATCTAGCGAAGTTATCTCGTACATTACTGCTGCAGTCAATGCTTTGCTTCTAGAGATTTCCATCCCCAGTCTGCTGAAACATGCCTTGGTGATACCCCTGCTTAAAAAACCCCTGCTGGACCGAGGGATGCTTGAAAATGTCCGCCGCATTTCCCTCCTCCCGGCTCGGATGAAGGTCATGGAGGCTCTTGTTTCATCTCTGCTGTCATCCTATTTGGAATCCTGTGGGTGCTTTGATGTCTTTCAATTGGGTTTCTGGCCAGCGAGTGGGACCGAATCGGTTCTAAATTCTGTATTAGACGATCTGGCCCGCCTGGTCGATCAGGGTGGAGTGGGAGCGGTGCTTCTGTTGGATTTATCTGCAGCATTCAACACGGTTGACCATACCACATTGATCTCCCGGTTGTCGGATGCGGGTTTATCCGGCTAGGTCTTAAGCTGGTTTTCGGGCCTTTCAGTCTCCCTCCGCCCTTTCTGTTCTGAACCTATAAGACTCGCCTATGGGGTCCCTCAGGGATCCGCTCTCTCCCCATACTATTTAATCTTTATATCAGAGGCCTCCTTCTTCTTATTTGCTCTCACAGATTTAGATACTACTCCTATGTCGACGATACACAGTTGTTGGTGCGCTTAGATGTTTCTCAAGCAGACACTGCATCTCGGCTGAGGAGCTGTTTGGAGGACCTAGGAGCCTGGATGGCTCTGAATTCACTTAAACTCAATGGGAATAAGACTGATGTCCTTGTAGTGGGCACCAAAAGCCCTCTCTCTTTCTGGACCCCCAACTTTTGGCCTACCTCTCTTGGCCCATTCCCTCTTCCATCTACCACAGTAAATAATCTGGGCGTCAAGCTGTCCTCATCTTTATTGATGGCTGAGCAGGTTGCAGCGGTCAGCAAATCTGCTCACTTTAAACTCTGTGTGTTGAGGAAGGTCCTTTCCTTCATTCCTACTCAATCTCATGCTCCTGTAGTGGCCGCTCTGGTTCTGAACTCGAAAGACTACTGCAACTCGCTCTATCTTGGCCAACCTGTCTTTTCAAAAAACAGACTCCAGCCACTGCTAGAGCAATTCTTCATCCCCCTCCACGTTCACTTATGTCCCGTGTTTAGACAGCTGCATTGGCTCCTGGTGAAAAAAACGATTCTGTTCAAGTCATTGTGTATTGTCCATCGTGCCTTCTATAAGCAGGGAGTGGAGTATCTTCTGGAAAAATTCCCTCAGTATACTCCCTCTCGCTCTCTCCGGTCTCATTCTGACTTCCTGCTTCTGCTCCCGCGGGACAGACTGTCCCAGATAGGAGGTTGTGCCTTTTTGGTAGCGGCTGCAAGGTCCTGGAACAATCTACTATCCACTCTACGAGCCACTACTGATCATTTTTCTTTTCGGCACTTGCTGAAAACGCTGCTTTTTTAGGTCCTCTGTCTCTACTGCTGACCCTCCATTGTGCTATAGCACCAAGATGCCCTTGGGCGATCATGCTCTCTATGAATAAATATAACATAACATAGCGTAATGTAAGAATTTGTATGGACTTAAAAGAACTTAACAAGTGTGTCATACCGGAAAAACACCTGCTAATGAACATTCATGAATTAATAACAACAATGGGACCAGGGAAAATCTTCTCAAACCTTGATCTCACGTAGACCTATCGTCAGGTAAACATCCTCGAAATGTCACGTCACTTAACAACTTTCATAATGCCTGAGGGTCTATATCAATACTGAGAATGTAATTTGGAGTTATCTATGCAGCATCCGACTTCCAGAAGATAATGTATCAAGTATTTGTGATAAAGGAGTTTAATTCTTCCAGGGAGATAGCTCAGTGTATGCAGAAAACATGCAACAACATAATGCAAGGCCTAAGGGAGTACTGAAGAAACTAGAGGATGTTGGAATGACATTGAGCAGAGAAAAGTGCAAGAGCAAAAGAAGTGAAATTGAATATTTACATCATGCGATATCTGAAAAAGGAATAGCACCAGAAAAGAGATCAGCTAGATATGATAGAAAATACACTGACTCCCATCAATAAAGAACAAGTTAGGACATTCTTAGGGATGGTGGAATACTATTTAAAATGTGCACCAAATTGTGCACACAACACAGCAGCAATAAGGAATCTGGTGAGAATGGGAATACAAATTTGAATGTGATCAGGAGTGTGAAAAATAATTCATCTGTATGAAAAAATCACTTGCCAATGCACCAGGTTTACACAACTACAAGAGAGGAAGGAAGACTAAATTGCAACAGATTCCAACAATGTCGGCCTGGGCGCAGTCCTGAACCAGAATGAGAAAGCAAGCGAATACCTAATAGCGTTTGTGTCATGATTATTGAAAGGCCCAGTGCGAATGTTTGCCACGATTCAAACAGAAACATTGCCGATCTAATGGACGACTGAAAAATTCAGGTCATTCATTTGGGATACATTTTATGAAATACATACAGGCCATAAACCTTTGTTAGGAATATGAACATCAAAAGGATTGTATAAGGTATCTGCCAGGGTACAGAGATGGGTGACAAATCTGCAAGAATATAATTTTCAAACGATCTATATCACGGGGGTAACGAACCACACAGCGGATTGCTTAGGGAGAATGGCCACCAAAAAAGAAGAAGTAGACAGTGAGGAGGAACAGGGAGTATAATAGACCAAGTGATTGCGGAGGAACAGTGGAAAACAGCCGTGAGAAACAATGCAGTTTTACCAGATATCACCAAAGGTTTGACTGAGAAAAAGATAAGTAACACACTTCTGAAATAACTGAACATGGAAGCATAGTGGAATATGAATGATGAATTATTTGTCCAAGGTATTATACTTAGAAGAGTAGAAAATATCGTGCCACCAGAAGGAATCAGACAGTGCTTAATAGGTTCATGACATAAAGTGCACCAAAGGATTATCAAAACTAAGGAGAGAATCAGGAGTGGCTATTGGTGGCTAGAGTTTGACAAACAGAAGGAGAACACTGTGAGAGACTGTATCCTTTGTGAAATAAGTGATAAATGTATGTTTCCAATGTCTTAGACACATTTACCATGACAACCATGAGAGAATGTGGCTATGGATATAGTGGGTCCAGTATGCAGCGGTGGGACCAAGATGTATTTTTTAGTTGTGATTGATTCCTTAACAACATGGGCAGAAGTACTCCTAACATCTTATGTTAGCAATAGAAGAGTGATTGAGTATTTAGAAGAGATATTTAGTAGCAAAGAACATCCAAATACAAGATTTTAACTGACAATGGTGCGCAATTCAAATCAGCGGAGATGAAATATTTAAATGATCACACCGTAAGGCACTGCACAGGTGTGATATATCATGCCCAGACAAATGGAGTAGCATAAAGATTTAAATGAATTATTATGGAAGCAATAAGATAGGCATGGGCCAACCACAGGGACTGGAAAGCAGCTGTGAAAGAGGACATATTAGCGCATAGGTTCACCCACACACCACTACTTGATATCTCCCTTTGAATTTAATAGACGCAGAAAAGAAACCACTAAGCTGATCCCGGCATGGTTAAGAAAAAGGGCTAGGGTAGTGGTATCTAGAGATGGTGTGGAAGACAGGATCAGTGAGAGACAATATAAAAATGTAACATTATCTGACAGATAAGGGACTGTCCCAGAGTGGGGTTGGGTGTCAGAATAGAATTGCCAATTGCACTCAGGAAAGATGGTCGACAGTGGTTGCATCCTATTAGGATGAAGGAAGTGTGTGGAAGGGCAATAAAGACTGCATATGGTAGAGTATGGAACATGGAAAGATTAATGGTGATAAGAAGTGAAGCCCACATCCATCAGCAGCTGAAAGTAAATGGAAAATTCCTTGTTTTACAAAACAGATATCAGACCTTCTGCTTCAAGTTGCGAGAGTATGCACAGTGATGGAGCAGAGATCATTTCGTAAGGAAAGGGGATTTGTGGTGATCTCATATAGAATGGTGGAAGAGAGGGGGCTTGAGAAGGTTGGAGAGAGAGGACATTGTTTGCAGCAGGAAAGTGGAGCGCCTTATTTATAGAGATACTGCTTGTTACTTAAATATATACATAAATCCTGCTTACTGTGTGCTCAACCATCACTGCAAAAACCAGCTGTGACTACAACATCCGCCTTCAGGTGAAGCCCAAGCAAAGCCATTGAAGTCCTTCCTTCACTGACTGGATCTGACCTCAACCTCTTCATGCTTCGTGGCCTTTTTCTGTCCTATTACTTAAATTCTTTAAGATGTTACCAACTGTGGTCTTCTCCACCTCCTGCTATTATGCTGTTCTTTAGTTATCACATCGTTCCTCTCTCTTACTTGCTGCACGCAACAACCTGCAGTCTCGGTGGACATGACCCAATTTCCTGCTGTCCATTGCCCACATCAGCCGGGTCCACCACTCCGAATTCTTTTCCATCTGGTGGAATCATACAGCTTGGTTTTATATTGTATTACTTCCTTTTCTCTATGTTTTCTATGTTGCAACTGTGACTCACACTATTCCTGTTCTTCATTCCTTTGGAACTACTCCAAGTCACCCTCATCTTCTTACTCATCAAATCTTGTGTCTCCAGGAACTGTCCATTTGCCTTCTGCTGTTCCTATTTCTCTTGCACTCTGGAATTCCCAATCTGTCTGTAATAAGACTCATTCTATTATCAATCTCTTGCTTAGTCTTTAACTGCACCTCTTCTGCTCAACTGAAACCTGGCTTCTAATTTCCCCCATTCCTGTTTCTCTCTGTTCCTCTAGTTTCTGGCTTTCTCATTCTCCCCATCTTGATGTAAGAGGCGGCCCAGTTGACATTTTATATCCCTCATCTTGAATCCCCCCTCCACCAAACCTCGCACTATTTTCCACATTTGAATATCACTATTCTATTTTTGTTGTCTTATGTCATTGGCATGTCCAACTATCTATTGCCCACATGGCCCGGTCACTTCTTTTTGTGATGAACTGGATTAATTGCTGTCTTTTATCCTTCCTACTGACTTCCTCTTGACCATCTTTGGTGATGGTCTCTCCATCACACACGCTGCAATCCCCTTTTACTGCACTCTTAATATCGCTCGCAAATTCAAACCCTACTCTCACATCGTTCTGGCTCCTCTATGGATCTGATCTTCTCCAACATTCCCTTTTCCTCTACAGTTCAGGCGACCTCAATATACTCTTGTGATCATTTCCTTCTCTTACCTCTTCTCTTTCTGCTACTGACCTTTCGTATTACTTAACTTCTCAAGTCACTCTTCTCTGCACATCTTTTCACCTTACGTATCCACAGCTGCCTCATTTTCCTTTCAATAATATCTTGTTTTCCCCTCTTTCTGAGACAGCGGTTGCTACTTATCTTGCCTGAGCACATGCTACTGCTGCCCCCTCTGATCATGTACCCTAGGTATTAATACCCAAGGATATTTCCTTACCTTCTGTAACATTTAAAACTGAATTTAAACATTCATCTATTCGCCCCATTCGGATAAAAGTGCTATTGAGCCCTCCCTTTCTCCTAATTCCCATCCCATCTCGCTTCTCCCATTTATATTTAAGCTTCTTGAATGTATTGTTTACGTTCACGTCTCTGCCTATCTTAATTGCTCTTCTCTCTTTCCAATCAAGTTTCCGTCCGCACAACTCGTCAGAGAAAGTTCTTCTCTATGTTAGCAATTCTACACTATTTGCCCATTCTGCAAGCGTCTTCTCTCCTTGTTCTAGTCGACCTGCCGGCAGCGTTTTATACTGTAGAACACTCTGTTCTTCTTTCCACTCGCTTTCATCTTGGCTTTCGCAACTCTGTTCTTGATTGGTTTTGCTCTTATCTAACCCCACTTATTCGTTTTCTGAGCTAATTCTACTTCTTCCACTTTTCCTCTTCAATTTGGGGTACCTCAGGGCTCGGTACTTCGTCCTTTCCTTGTTTCTTTGTATACGATACCACTTTCTTCTATAATCACCTATTTTGGCCTTTCCTACAAATAAATGGTAGCAATACGGACATCTTTTTCTCTTCTTCCCTGACTCTCTTCTTACTTCCCTCTCTAGCTGCTTGCTTGCCATCGGATGTCAGCTAAATATCTTCATCTTAATCTTACAAAAAACAGAGGTCCTTTTCTTTCCCCATACCTCTATTCACCCACCAATCCCACCTGATTCAATCCCTTTTCCTCTTCTTTCCTTTATCTGGATCAGCCAGAAATCTTGGTGTTATCTTTGATTCTTCTCTTTCCTTTTCTGCCAATATCTCTGCTGTTACTCAGTTTTGCCGCTATCAACTTTTTAACATCCAAAATGCACGCTGCCATCATTCTTTTCATATGACCATGCTTCTAATTTCCTCTCTTGTTTTCTAACTTTTTTCTCCAGACTGGTTCACTGCTCCTCCCTTCTATTGGATTGTTCCTGCCTATCAGCTTGCCCCCTGAGCCCCATTTATAATTCCACTGTCCGTCTCCTTCTTGGCCCGCCACCGTGCTGCTCTATTTCTGCCGTTCTCTCCTCCCTTCGACGGCTGCCTTAAATCCATCTCATATTTCTTTGCATCGTCTTCAAATCTTTACATGGACTACCCCTTCTTATCTCCCTGCTCTTGTTCCTTTTTGCCCCCCAACCCCCTTGTTCCTGTCTCAGTTTCGTCTTTGAGTTCCTCGCAGTTCTTGCACAACTTCACGTTTCGGCTCCTTCTCGCTTCTTGCACCAAAACATTGGAATAATATGACGCTATCTGTCAGATCTCTTTCTACTATCTCTCTTTTCAGGTCCCGTTGGAAGGACTACTTACTATTTCTCTCTACCACGTCATCTTTCAGGCAATTTGTTATTATGTGTGCATTCTTTTGTACCGTTTTTATCTTGTAAAAGCACTTTGATGAAAGCCCTATGCAAATGAAATAAGATACAAATAAGTCATTTTCTTGGTTTTTTTAAATTTATTTTTGAATTTTTTAAAGAAAATTATTTAAAGAAAGTTATACGTCCAATACATTTGAATATCACTAACATTTTACAACAAGTCATTTTCCAATACATTGTTGCGTGGTACCATAGCTAGTCAGTGCATATTTCTGTGTGATGGACTTGAGAGGTTCTCATGTTTGCCCTGGATATGTGGATGCTTTCACATCAGATAGAGTTTTGGACGCACCCCTCACGATCACCCCGGGGCATAATCGGGGTGCGCTGAGTCAACTGACTGAAGTGCTAGAACCAAGAGTTGCCCGTGTACAGGTGAATGTGGGGAGTAGACATGGTCCTGCGGGATCGCCATATTCTGGGTGGAACATAACTTGACGGTCATATGGAGAGATGTATAGGTCGGACCCTTCTTCCTGAAACCTCTGTGATTGATGTGGAGGGTTTTTAGTAGATGTAGTAGATGTCTTGGGAGGATAGCTCAGGGGCAATGTGCTCGCCATGGAAAGACTGTGAGGATATTTCATGCAACAATAACTACTGGCCCTGATTTGAAAAAGACGTTTTATATGTCGAAACACGTGTCATCACCAAAGGGCATTACATTTCTTCAAAAACCAACACTGTGTGAAGTTAATATATATTGCGTACGATCTTCACATTTCTGTTAATTGAAATCAGACAAATGGGCGCATGAGTACCCCCCAAGGGTAATCTTTATTAAAAGTATCAATGTAGCCAACCTGTTTTGAATCGTCGCGGCATTTGGATCAGGTCGTTGGTGAGGCCGACGTGAAGGGGTCGTCAATTGCCCCGTCTGCTTCAGACTGATACCTGTAGGAGTTCTCTTTGGGAGTCTCTTTCGGATATTACACTTGCACACAGTTGAACATGTCCGCTCTTTTCATCTGCTGTACATTTACATTAGGTCTTCTTCCCATCAGCCTGGCCAAGGGGTATGACGCTCGTCTAAAGGTATATGACACACTCGATCCATTGGCCAAGTCAATGAACAGATGTGCTGTGGTTTGGAACAGGAGCAGTTCATAATCTGGAAAAGTTGGCACAAACTGCTTACTCCTCTTTTGTGAATAAGTAAAGATTCGGGTGGGGGGGCTTTGGCCTCCTCTATTGGGTTTTCACACTGCACAAGTCTTTGCGTGGCCTCTTCACCCTTCTTTTGCTAACCAATGGCAACTCAAATTCATTGTAGCGCAGTGCAATTTGCCCATGCATTAAATCGAGAAGCACCTGTTTGGGAATAGTTTAAGTGTACCAGCCTGAATGTATATATTTTTATCAGCACAACTTCATTTTGAAAGCAATGTTTCTTTGTGAATTGTGCCTCGGATAACTAAGAGAGCGTTTGCATTTAACGCACTTTTGTGACTGAGGGTAATTTTTCCTCGCAGTGTCATCAGGGATAATCCGGTGCGTTTAGCACTAGCCTCAACATTATGCAAAATTTAACAAAGCAGGACTTTTCTCTTTAAGTTCTGTCTCTACAGCAATAGAAGACATTGCGGAAACCTACAGACCCATTGGGAGTCATTACGAGTAGAGCGGTAAGGGATACCGGGCACCGTTAAGGAGAGGGGTGCCAGTAATCCCCTACCACCCTATTCCGAGGTCCCTTGGAGGGAACCGTACGGAACGTGTGGTCCGACCACACATCCCTTACGGGTCCCGCTAAGGGACAAGATCGCTAATAACAGGCTTGCAAGTCTATGGGGGCTCAAATGGGAATGGGGAATGGTTTGTTCAATGGGGACTTACCGGTCCCGCCAGGGTCTGATTACACTGGTAAGTCCTCATTGAACAACACCGGTGCCGGACCCGTTATTGGTGGCAGTCATGGCGCAAATAGCGCCATGACTACCACCAATCTCGGAATGAGGCCCATTGTAAGGTTTGCCTCTGTCTTACCAGCTCAAGAAAAGGGATTTTTTCTGTATACAGTAATAACTTGTGACAGAACAAGCTGCCATTTTAAAATGAACTTTTAAACTCATTTATATGTGGGGTGTGGGTTGTGGTAATATTTATGCTAAGAGGGAGCATGGGAGATGCGGCGGTCTCCTCCCACATATGAATGCGTTCAAAATTGCATTTGTAAAGGCGTCTTTTTCTGCCGTGGGATTTGGTGCGGCGAGATTATTACATTAAACCCTTTTTTACTGTTGACCAATGAGTTAGGGGGTCTATCTTCCCCTGACAACATATCACACCGATTTCCTGTTGCACCTGAACGTTCGCGTGACCTTGCGGCAACGCCAAGCCACAAACTACCCCCTCTAAAGCACGCCGTGGGTATATGTCACCCCTTCATGCCATGCTTTACTCGCCTGCAAGACACACCACATGCTTTCCAGGCCCTGCCCATCCCAGCTGCACTGCTGCCCCGGCACACTACCTCTAACCTCCTGGGGGTGCCCCCTTTGTACAATGCTTGGTTGCCCCCCAGCGCTGTTTGTGTTTTATAAACCCCATAAATACAGACATTACATACATACATACACACCTGCCTCATGTGGGGAGAGTGCCCTGTTATTCCCACCACACAGGCGGTGGGACAACCTTTGGAGTCATAAATAGTTGGGGACCCCTTTCATCACAGGGCCTTCATGTTTGCCTGTCAACCCCCTGCTGTGGGCATTTCAAACCAGAAGGTGGCAGCTTCTGGGTAGGAGCAGCTCCTCGCCCACTGCTTCTGCCTGGTTCTTGTTAATCATCGACCACGCTGTGTTCCTGAGAACACATCATGTGCTCTGAGGATAGCCTTGAAGGGTGCACTATAATCACAATAACCACTCACCTGTGAGGAAAGTTAAGGAGGCTGATGAAAGGATAAGGTATCGCAGAGTCATGGAAAAGCAGCATTAGGTTAACTCAATAGTCTATCATCTATGGGTCTGGCTTCGTAAATCCGGAGAAATCAGAGCCAATGTCGCCCCGCTGAAAGGAGGTGTATGGAGCTCCTGAATATTGAGATCCATATACGTTAAGGACGGGAATAAAAGAACACCGTTACAAGGGATAGCAAGAGATAGATGGCTGTGGATTTTACAGAGTGCTAAAAAGCCTCTAGAATTATAAAAAACTCCAGAATTCATATGCCATTCCCGGCTGACGTCTGTCTGAAAAAAGAGCCACTTTGTTGTTCCCAATATTGAAGAAGAACTACTATGGAGTCAAACATAAACCACTGGTGACTGAAAACCTCATCTTAAAGAAATTTGTTGTCCTGAAGATGGCCCTTTCACCTATTTTTGAATGGATACCTGAGAACGCATCCAATTTGATATTTGGCCGAAACATGTCGACACTCTTTTTCTCGAATAGCGTTTAAGTGCATTTGCTATAGTTAATTTCTTTAAATGTGAAAGGAGGACTGATAAAATCCCCCCCTTTCCCCTTATTGTATGTTCTATCATATAGACATTTGTCTTTTGTGTTTTTTCCGTGATTTATTATTGTATAAAGATATATTGTTTTTAATATTTATGATTAAAATAAGATTTATACATATTTTTTCTTTTTCTTTTTCTTTTGCTTCCAGTTTGCTTGATGTTGTTCCTTTCTTAATGAGTTCTTTTGCAATGCATTGTTTTTGTGACAGACTTTTGGTGTTGATTTGTATGTGACAATAATCGACCAATCTCTACCCACACCCCCTGGGTCTTAGTAGTGAGGGGTTTTCCAATTCTCTGTGCTCCTTGCACCTATTTTTTGCTCTTGATTAACGTCCCTTTTTGAGAATTGGCCCCCCGAAAACAAATATTTGTTGGGACTTTGCCTTTTTCTTGCATATCTGTCCTGTAGTACTGACAAACCCAATAGACCTAGCTTCCTTAAATGCCATCCGCATGCAGGCTCCATCATATAGCCGGGAGGATGGCTTGAGCACAATACACTCTCCGATGGAGCACACCCCAGTTCAGTAGATTCAGCCATTCACCCCTCTCGCCACCCCAAGTGATGCATTTACTACCACATTGTGGGAAGCAACATCGGATGCAAGCGCTCTGAAACTTCCTCCCCGCTGATAGTGGTGGTCTATAAAAGACCAGAATTATTATAATATGCCAATCAGACGCAGCCTGAAAGCTCGGGACCATAGCGCCGTGTGCCATGTCCCGTAAGGATAGCTCAGGGGCAAAGTGCTCGCCTTGGAAGCAAGACCACACGGAGCACCACCGGTTCGATGCTTGGTAACCTCTGAGTATTAAGCGCGTTATAAATAACCTATCATATGCCATATCATTTCATGTGCAGTGATAGAAAACATCAGTGCACACATTGGCCTGTATTCACTGTCTATGGTGAGAGGCGGGGGCATGGAAAGAGTGGACATCCATTGGTTTACTACATCTGGAAAAGGATTGGGTCAGAAGCTGAGGTCAAACAGATACATTTCCGCTTATGTTTGAGATGAGAAGAAGGTGTGTTCCAGAGGATGAGCGCCTGCTCTAAAACAATGCCACCTCTGAGATAATCTTTTTGAAAACTTGGTAGGACTTGTAGTACACATCTGAAGAATTGGAGGGTTTTTGAGGGTCGCCATCTCTTGGAGCTTAAATTGTGTAGAGCCTCCAATGACAAAGATCTGGCACTAAATGCCGGCTGCAAGTTCCTGTGATTGCAAAATCCTACACACATGTCTCTTCATCAAACCAGTAACCCAAATAGCTCCCAGTCAACCGAGGTACCCACACAACCTCGCCTCTCAGTCTACCTTTGGTCAAGGAACATCCCAGAGCTCGGAGAGATAGGAGCCGAGGCTCTTCTCCCAGGAAGCACATGTCTGGACCTCGGGCCACTCCTTCACACAACTAGCACACATAGGCCGCAATGACATGTCTGCGGCGTCACAATCAGAGCACAAGTCTGTCCCTCGTGCATGGCATCTAACTTAACACACACAGATCACACCCCATCCCCACTCCCTGCCATATGTCCATGAAAACAAACTTGCCGCATATAGAAAACTCTTCACCAAAACCATCCAAGCCAGCAAATGCACAGTACCTAGAACACCATGGTAAGCATTGCCAGCAACCCAATCAATACATCATTTCACACAAGCAAATTCCAAAAAGGGACAGATTTAATACACACACTGATAGTCTGCGCCGAGCCCTGTTAGGGGGGCTGCAGGGAATTTAACACAGCACAGGCTCCTGAGTTTGCCTACATTTGCACAGGCCACAAAAAGTGCATTCGCCACTGGCCATTGCTCACTCTTGGCGAGTAGGAAACGGGGTTCCATGTGCCTGTGGAGAATTGGCATTGAAGGCAGGGGGCGAGCGAATTTTATGCCTGGCTACTACCTTACAACTTGACATTTTTATTACTTCGGTTTTCTATATGATTAGGTGCAAAAGGGGGACTGTCATTGATTGGTTGAGGCAGGGCCGGCCTTAGGGCAGCCCAGGCTGGGAGACCACTTGCGGCGCCATGTCCCCCGGTGCGCCATTAGCCCCCCGCCACACCAGCTTGGGGGAGTCTTTCAAGGGCTCCCCCGAGCTGGCGCAGTGTGAGAAGGCGCGGCAGGCGTCCTTTTTGTTATTAAAGGCGCCCGCAGCGGCAGGGGCACATTTAATAACAATAGGGTGCTTTGCATCAGCACCCTATTCAGTTGATTACCTCTCCGCTCCGACACGGGAGCGAGGCAGTTTGCATTAGAATAGAGTGCTCACGCATTAGTATGAGTGTCCTAAAAGTGGTGCATCCTGCCTCCTCACCCTCGCCCTGCCCCCTGTTGATCATGGGTGCGCGGGCTGGGGGGTCGACAGTTTGGCCAGGGCGCTGCTGCCGCTAAGGCCCGGCCTGGGTTGAGGACAAATCGAGGAACGGTAATGATTGGCAGTTGTGTACCAAGAGCTGCAGCAGTCTTTTTTTTTCATAAGAAAATATGTGGTCCCATGCATGAAGTAAGCGCCTGAATGTGGTCGGATATGTCTGTAAAAAAGTTGCATGCCAAGTTGTATGCTGTTCTCTGTTCGTTGGCCCAGCGGTGAGCGCAGCGGAATGCAATAATTGTCTTTCCTTTCGGAATAGGTGTGCTGGTTAAAGGTTAGTTAAGGGCAGTTTCTTTGTAATGCTGTAATGTTTTAAACCTAATTCCTCCAGTTCTATTTTATGGAATCATTTTAAGCACAAGTTTTAATCAGTTTAAACCAGTAATTGGAGATCCTGCTGGCACACGGAATCCTGTACCCTGATGGTTTTAGTGAATACCTTTAGGGTGTTTTCTTTCCATTCTATCCCATTTTCTCCCGGTGTTTGCGCTTTACCTAACGACAGAGCCGGTAAACTGCTAAAACAGGCACCTGGTGGAACACGTGTTGATATTTAGCCTGTATGCAAGTCTTAGTTTGCTTCTCTTCAAGGTCCTAGGTAGTGCGAGTCTTTTTAACAACAAAGGTGACAACGAAGGATTTGAAAGGTCCAACTAACCATAAATTAAAAGTTAGCCTTTGTTAGCCTTTGTTGTTGTGTTGCTGTGCTGTTGAACTGCTGTGTCGAATTGAGTTGAACTGAATTGACTGAACTCTTTAATTTGAATTATTTATGTCTATGCATGTATGCATGTATGTATAACTGTATAATTGCTTAGTACTGAGGATGTGATATACATGATTAGTACCCGGCGGGAGCGAAGCAGAATGCAACACGTATTCTGATTGGCTCTCGCGGGGTCCTTACCCGGCCGGGAATCCCTCCATCGGGATTCCACGGCCTTTGTCCCCGGCGGGACGCGTGGCAGCCCCTCAGCCAATGAGGAGGCTCGAAGCGGGGCCATCCCTGCTCCAAGCCTCCCCGCGTCTGAGAGGCTGCCTTCGTCCCCCGCCAATTTGCAGCGCCAAAACATAACACCATGACCTTTACTGCTACAAGAAAGAGTAAAGATGAAACTAGTAAGATGAATAAACCCCCGACTCAGGCAGTAATGCGTAAAAAGAAGGTGGTATCTCAAGCAATAATGTATGCAAAACGCCCACAAACTCATCAGATAGTCATACACACCGCTCCTATGACTAAGGTAGTCCACAATACCCTGGGGATCGATAGCCCCCAATTGACCATCCCTGGTATTCGGCCAAATATCTCATCGAATTGTACATGCGATCCAGGGGATTATGTGATCTCGAGTCCTCTGAACAAAACTTCAAACACTGGAAACCCAGAGAAACGGTGTGAACCGGTCAAATCCCAACAAAATATAGCAAAATTGTGGGGGTTAGAAAAAAATAGCGAGATTAAATCAGTAGACACGAATAGTAAAAAGAATGTGCTTATAACAGATACAACCAAATTCAAAGCCATCCAATTGAAGGATACAGTATCTGAGGGACTTGCCCCTCCTCTAAACCGTACAGCGATACTTGGACTGTTCCATACTATTCCTCCCCTTCGTGTTATCAGCACTAAGGATATTTTGGTGGTCGATCAAGTTGACCATAGTGCAATAAATATCTCCAGCATCCGTTTTAAAGATAATTCGCTATTGGATTATGTCTTATCTTTTGAGGAAATAATTTCTAAAATGGGATAGCAGAGTTCACTTACTGAGATATCTGTAAACAAACTTAGATATCCAGACGAAATTTAAACCATTAACCCCATTTGAAGCAATTAGATAAGCACCGGCACAACAGAGGGCTCGTAGTCCAAGGAATTATGCAACCATCTCGCTGCCAGCAGATAGGTAGTGGGAGCTGCAAAAAGCACCCTAACATTCAAGAGAAAGCAATAGTGACTAAGATGAAGACATTAGAAGCTAATGATGAGGGTAATGCAACTGGCATCTACCCACTGAAATGTAACAGGAAGATGATATGGGATACTGGCAAGGGCTCCCAGTGATCTTTAAATCTCACTTTACCCAGATGTCACGATGACATTAAGTTAGTGATACCTGGGAACACACGAGGGCATTCTCATATTTTCAGTGATGTTGGATTAATCACTTATCTAAAAACCTTTTCTCTCGTTGTGCTACAGGAGACATGGTTGTGCGACCCTTTTGATTTCAACGGACACGCAACCATTACCAAAGCAGCGACCAAAGGGATGAAGGGCCGGCCAAAGGGAGGTTTGCTTATCTCTGCATCTACACAATGGACCTTGAAAGAAATTACGATTTCTGCTCCAAACATATTGGAAGCAGCAGTGAACTATGGGACTAGTAGTTTTGTGTTGATAAATATATATGATCCACGCAATAACATAGCCGCTAATGAGAACGTGACGGCGGTGAGATCCATAATTCAATCTTATCATTCTAGGGTTCCAATTATATTAGTTGGTGATTTCAATGCATACATTGAACTCTCTGGGATAGATAACAAGGTGAATGTTGGGTCACAACCAAGTACTGTTAAAAATGCTGCCTACCGTAGAGGGAAGAAAAGGATGGCCCTATTTGAGGAAAATGCCGTCATACAGCTAAATGGCTACTGTCCTAGAGATGCTCATATTGTATATACACAAGTTAGCGGTCAATCAGCCTCTACAATAGACTTTATATGTGTTAATATCTTGGCCTTAAAAATGGTGAAGGATATGGCAATCGCCATTCGGGATGAGAGCGATCATCTACCCTTATGCTTGTTTCTGGAAAGCATTGATAATCCCCTCTCAGAACCAACTAAATCTCAAAATGGGGATGTCATTGTAAACAACCAAGGTAATTGAATTTGCTGGAATGATGCCAAGATTGAAATGGCCATTATAGTGTCAAGATACCTTGTAACTGACCTTAATGATAGTCTTGCATCTTCTAAAAGCAGAGATGGGCAAATAATATTTGCTGCAAATTTCTGAGATGACTCTCCTAATTAAAGAACATGTACCTGACCATTGTGTCTATAGAAGTATTGCAGAACGGACAAACAAGGCAATAGACAAGAGTATGACTTATGTCCCGGTAATTGCTAGAGCGAAGCGGGATTTAAGGAAAAATATTTACCATCTCTGTCATAATATATGTCTTCTCTCAGCGAATGAAGTAGGATGTCAAATTAGGATTGTGAAACGGGAGTACCGCAAATGGCTCAGAGAACATAGAGCTTACAAGAACCAAGAAAAATGGAAAGAAATTGCTCTGTTAGTGACTCAAAGGGACATTACATGCTTTTTTTTTAATTTATTTAAAAGAATTACACAACATAGAAACAAAATGTACATAATATAACATCATGAGATAATCATAACAAAGCGAACAGAACTATATACATCAGAAACCCCCCTCACCCCCAGGAGTCACAAAACAATCAATAAACTGGTCTAATATAATAACAGAAATGTACCCCAAATCTTGTTAAATAATGCAGTTTTCTTCTCTCTCCAATACAAGCAGATTTGGATGGTTTGAAGAAAGGTTGGGTTGGGAGGGTCTAGGGCTCATCCTTTGAGTCCAGGTCTAGGGGTGTGGCTATTCTTATAAGGAAAAATGCACCAATCAAGATTGTCAAAGAGATATGTGACAAGGAGGGTAGAATGGTTGCTATTTTAACTAATATTCAAGGAAATGATGTGATTTTTTGTAATGTTTATGCGCCAACATCGGATGATGGTACCTTTTTCAGAAAGGTGGCTCAGACGATTCAAGACCTTAGGTCCAGTAACATAATCTTGGGTGGCGACTTCAATGCAGTTGTGGATTCTGCTTTGGATAGGAGCAATACTAGACATTGCCGAAGGATAGACATGCAGTCTCGGGCATTGAAGGATCTGCTAGAGGAACATAATCTGAAAGACTGTTGGCGGATAGAAAATCCCTTTAAGAGGGAATATACTTTTTATTCCGGTGCATATGCTACATATTCCAGAATTGACATGGTATTGATGGCAGGAGATATGTTGCAGGATTACAAAACTAGTATTATAGGTAATATTGTGCTGACTGACCATGCTAATGTTTCATTCGATTTGGATTGGAGTTATACTATGTGTAGACAAAAAACCTGGAGACTAAATACCATATTGTTGGACAATCTAGATGAGATGGACAAAATTGCGACCAAAATAGACTATTTTGTAGAGGAGAATTGTACTGGGAAGTTGGATCTGATATGATTTGGGAAGCGTTTAAGTGCACAGTTCGAGGTATGTTTATTAGTCTAGCGAGTGGTTTGAAAAGAAATTGGGACAAAACACAGAATGTACTGGAACTGAAGATTAGAGATTTGTCAGGGGTTCTGATGGTGGATCCTACGAGAGTGGAATTGCTTCCCGAGTTAAACAGGCTGAAAAGAGAGTTGAGGGAGTTGATTTCTAATAGGGTGGATAAGAAGTATTTCCACCAAAAATGCTCTTATTTTGAACTTGGGGAGAAATGTGATTGCTGGTTGGCGTATATATTGAGGTTGAGAGAGTCTGAGCGTTCGATCATGTCTATTACTGATTCTGATGGTCAGGTCACATTCACTCCGGATGGTATTAATGAAGTATTTAGAAAGTTTTATGTGGATTTATATAAGAATGAACCCCATATTGATGCAGATAATGGAGACTTCCTGGAAGAAATTCAGGTCCCAGAAATTTCAGGGGAGGAAGCTACTTTACTGGAGGAAGATATCTCGGTGCATTACATGCTTTTGGGCAGTCTTGCGTGGCTCCTCTCCCCGCAATTTACCACCCATTGCTATAACAGAACCAGATTGGTTAATATATATTGAAAAGACGCTGGGGTTGGATGAGTTTAAAGGCGATCCCCTGCCACTTTCAGTAGTTGAATGGCAATGTAAGACATCCAGTGACGAAATTGCCAACATTATCAGGAACTTAAATCAATCAAGAGCGGCGGGGCCTGATGGCATCTGTAGTCCTTCCTTAAGGCAGAACCTGAGAAATGGGCTGTATGTCTTTTTCATATATTCTCGATAATGGGCAACACTGGTATGATGCCTCAGTCTTGGCGAGAGAGTCATATCTTGCAAGTACATAAAAAGGGCCCTTGGAACATACCGGTTAATTATCGTCTGCTAGCAATGGTAGATGTCCCTTCAAAAATACTAACGAAAGTGTTGTTGATGGAACTTAATGATTGGATCAGTACGAACAAGATATTACCACCTACTCAGATGGGATTCATAAAGAAATCCAATAATCTAATACCATCCACAACCTTCTAATATTAATATCTTCAATAGAGTATGTATGGACCAGGCAGAACTTAAATTTTATGCAGCATTTATAGATTTTTCAGCTGCGTTTGACACAGTAATTAGAGGCCAGCTATGGAGGAAATTACTGTCGTGGAAAATCCCTTTGGGTCTCCTCAAAATGCTGATGCTACTTCATGCTGGAACTTCAGAAAGAATAAGGCTAGACGCTGACTGCAGATTATCAGCTGCCTTTCCTACTAGCCGGGGTGTAAAACATGGATGTTCAGTTGCTGCAACACTATTTAATCTTTATCTCTCGGATCTGGGCCTCAAGTTTGATAGTCCCTTACTATGTCCAGTAAAGCTCGGCCGTCAATCCACGAGTTGGTTAGCATATGTGGACGACCTAGTTTTACTGGACCACACTCCCCACAGCCTTCAAGCTTTGATAGATGCTTTGGGTAGGTTCTCGAATGCAAATGGATTATGTATAAATATCGATAAAAGCAAAACTATGATTTTTCATCCGACAGCTGGAAAGAAGAGTAAATCGATCTGCTCCCTGAATGGTCTGAGATTGGAAAATGTACTCTCCTATAAGTATCTGGGCATATGTGTACAATACACTAAAGTGGGATACCCATTGGGCAGACACCAAAGTAAAATGTAATACAGATACAAGAGCTATTAAACAATTTATTGGTAAACAAGGTGGAATGTCGTTTCAAACGATATTGTTGTTGTACCGTACCAAAGTATGCTCGATCATGCTCTATGGAGTAGAAATATGGGGTGTTAAGTTTAGGAATCTGCTTCAGCGATATGAGACAGTTACACTGCGGCAAATTTTAAGGGCCTCATTACGACTATGGAGGTACCGGGTCCGGGTTCCCTGAATGGGGAAATACTGGGACATTCCGACCTTGGAGGGCTCAGTATTTCCCCATTCAAGTAACCAGGACCCAGACCCGGTACATCCCCATTCCCATTTGAGGCCCCATAGGGATCAATGGGAATGGGGAGGATGCCAACAACAGGCCCGTTAATGACGGGCCCGTTGTTAGCATCCTGGTCTGCTAGCGGGTCCCGCTAAGGACACTTGGTTTTACCAGGTGTCCTTAGTGGGACCCGCAAGCAGACCTCGTAATGAGGCGGTAGGGGGTTAACCGCGCCGGCTGCTCTACCGCCTACCGCCAGGGTTGTAATGAAGACCTAAATCTTCCTCTGTCACTCCCAGTTGAATATATGCACCTGGAATTCGAAATGGCAGGAATTGTTATGGATGTAACAGAGAAAACTATCCTATTTTGTGACAGAGTGATGAAATCTGACCCTGAAAACATGATATGATCCTTTGTAGCAGCATTCTGTTTAATAGATAATTTCTATAAAATGGGCACTTTAGTAAACATGCTTAACTTATGTGTAAAATGGCAAGATGGCTGTTTTGGCCTTTCCCTGAATGGTGCTGTGTATGTGATTAAGTCATGGCTGAAAGCTAAAATGCTTGAGCTCAGTAAAGAACAACACTGCGTCAACTTTCTATCTTGCAATCACTGCCTTGATTTTTGTAGGTATATATCTAATCGGGTCCATAAACCATCTTTCATAACGGCCTACTGAAAAAGTGGAATTGCCATCCAATATCTCAGATTGAAGTTTAACATAAGTGTGACTTTGATGACCCAGGGTGCCCAACTAGGAATAGTACGCTGTAATCGTAGATGTTGGCTATGTGGAGCAAACAAAATAGAGACCATTGAGCACCTATTAATATGGTGTAAACGTTTGATTGGTTTGTGTACAAGCTACTTGAAAGCGTATAATAATAATGTTAACATGGACCAACTAACAACTATTTGGGACAGGTTCCTAAATGGTTGTGACAGCAATTTGATATTTTATATTGCGCTATGTAACGTAATTATGTTATATAAAAGCCACCTGGGTCTAATAGATTGGAATTTGTACCAATATGATGTGTTGTGTTTTGTATTGTTCTGTTATATGTTTGTATATACAAAGTCATGTGGCTATTGGTATATTAAATAAATAAATAAGAAAGCTTCACTTGGGAAATATTTACTTTCGAAAATCCTTTTCCATGTTTTTACTGCTGCTCTTCATTATTTTTTTATGTCGGTAACTGCTATTATTGCTTTTAAAAAAAAACTTTACAGTATAAGTATGCGTGGCACACTGTTTTCACCATTTAAACAGTGGACTTTAAAGTGAAGGCAAATCACACCAGAATTACTTTACCAAATGACCTTGCAGGGCTTTGAACTAAAACCCGAACATTGGGCCTGCAGCATGAGATGAAAGGAGAGATGTCAAAATAGCCAATTCGGAAGCCTGCCCACAAGTAAGCGCAAGGAAACATGGACTATGCTTTTGGACATCGAGACTTGGGTCTCTAGTTGTACCTTGCTCTTTTTGATGAATTTTCTTAGAAATATGTGGCACAATTGAAATAAACCAAGAGGAGGAGGCTCATTATGAGTTTTCCGGTATCCCGCCAGTAATTCCGCTAAAAACTTGTAATGAGCCCCTAGTCATTAAGCAAAAGAATTCAGACTATGTATCATGAACCAAGGTATGAATTCGGATTTTTTCCACCCTTCTAGATATACATATTTATAATTTTGTGAACTTAGTGGTTAATAGGTAAGTTTTTGTTGTTGTTGAAACCGCGAGCTGAGGTGTTGTTTTCCGTTTGCAGGTGAAATAATACCCTATTTCAAAATGGTCACAGAAGAAGGTTGTACTGGTCAAAGTCTTGTGGAGCTCCATGAGAAATATCCAGATTCCCCCTGAGGAAAGTCCATGGTATTAGTGCACTGTTTAGGACAGAATATGTATGTCGGGGCTGCAGGCTACATGATATAGATTTGTTTTATTGTTTGCATGTGGAGTATGTTTTTTTGCATGTATATCTGTTTTTTCTGATTTATGCAGTTTTTTTTAATTGTTGTCATATGCATAGAGATCGAGTAGTGAAATTAATTATATATATTTTTCCTTTATTTTATTTTTTTAAAGTGACTTTTGTATTAAATAAATAAAAATATGGTATTTTTTGTTAAATTGTGTAGCTGCGTTTTTGGGAGTGGTCCATGTTCTATGAGTCATAGGAAGCACTGCAAGTGAGAATTACAAAAGCTGGTCGACAACACCAACAGGAAAGGATCGCTAATGGTGTTGGTTGTTTTCTTGCTGGCAGCGCTTGAGGCATGTAGCTCACTATTTATCGTAGAAGTCAGCTTACAGTAATTAGGCAAACGTCATTAGAGTGCAAGGCAAGTCATGCCTTTAGCACTTTGCCAGCTGCCACAAAAAGGCATGTACTTAGTTCATTCTTAAATGTACACCATGGTCTGCACATTGTGTGCCCGGGGCAAATGCAGCACATTGGGCCCGATTTACAAAGCGTTTTTCAATGGGATTGGCACTTATTAAAACAACTCGCCTGTCTCTTTCCATTAGGAATCCTGAGTCCATTTGTTCACAGCATGCGCCGTGTTGGCTGCAGCAGCGGCACCATGATCGCAGTAGA
Source organism: Ambystoma mexicanum (assembly GCF_040938575.1). Classification (NCBI taxonomy): domain Eukaryota; kingdom Metazoa; phylum Chordata; class Amphibia; order Caudata; family Ambystomatidae; genus Ambystoma; species Ambystoma mexicanum. Next base: position 218,321,453 of record NC_090927.1, on the reverse strand, counting down.
CCTGTGGGCGTCACGCATAACATGTGTAACATACTCCACACAGGCCACTCTCCTTCCAGACACCTTTCAAACCACACATCAAGGTTCCTGTCCACAGTGCTTCCACACAAACTGTCAGAGCTACAGAGTCACATCAGTGTCAGATGTGCCTTACACAATTGCCATTCATCCTGACACAAATGGTAAGAGGTTATAATGTGGTTAAGCAGGTGCTCCTCTTCATAAAGTGTGCTCACTGGAGCTGCACAATCCTTTCACTGGGGCTGCGTAGGGGGACATGGCTTTTGCCCATTGCCAGTGCCGACCCCAGGTCTGCTAGCGCCCAGTGCAAGATTATTCATACAACACCCACCCCCGCCTTTCCCCACCATCCCCAACATTCTGACAGCACCCACCGGGGCCTTACTGAACCCTGCCTGAGGCTCCTCTCCAACTCAAAGATGTGTTTGGCTAGCACCTAAACAAAGGGCCTGGAGTTTACTTTTGTTAGACCTATCTCTGTCAACAGCATGTATAGGCGATTAGAACTGAGATGGGACATTTATAAAGCACAGCTCAATTTGCCACCCAAATATGTGCCTCAAATGTCTGTCAAGAGCAAGTATCAGCTGAACAACAGAACTGAGACCCCTGCTGTTCTTGTAAAGTGCGTTTAAGTGACGCGCCCAGCGCAGCGTGATTCTTTGATTGGCACTGGACCAGACTGAAACTTAAGTTTACATGACACTGAGCTGGAGTCATGGCGCCCTTTATTTGTTGCGCTGGGGGGTTTGTAGGGGTGGCATCCTTGTGCAGCCACACCCCCTTAGCGCACCCTTAGCCGGCACTGCCAATTGCCATGAGATGCAGAACAGTATATTAATAAGCAGCACATTTATGACAGCAATAAAACGAGTTGAGCTGCAGAAGCGATCCATTGCTGTGCGATAACACCACACCTGCGAAGCCTGCCGCACTCATCTCTGTCTTCTGTTTGCACTTCTCAGGTGTAATGTTATCTTATGAACAAATAGGCCTCATGTCTTACTGTTTATCCAGATTCAAGCTCCTGGTTACGCTTCATTTTTCTTTTTATTTCAACCAAAAGATATGATCATTTCATTTTTTGTGAGCAGCTGCATGGTCAATTACTTTAGTAATATATTTATTTTGCATGCTTTAAAGCATTGTGTAAAACTCTGGGTTCTCAGTGATGTCTCTGACATCTCTTGATGTTCCAGTTGCTCCTTTAATTAAGTTCCAGTACATCTCTTAAGTTTATAATGTCAAGTTCATCAGAGCCTATGACAACATGCACCGGCATCCTCTCAGGTAGGCTACATCTCACCAACTGACTCACACAGAACTCTCAACCATACATCAACATTCTCACCCACAGCATTCCATGTCACTCAGTTAACATTGCATTCATAATACACAGATAACATGGAAACCTAATCACTACACATTGCTTGTCAACTGCAGGCTGGTTCATAATGAACATCTTAGCAGCAACAGTCAAAGAATGAAGAAAAGCACCTGCAGTGGAGATTAAACCTGGGGCCACACAGTATAGAAAGTTCTCAGCAGTTGAAAATAAGTAGCAAATCCATTTAGCACGATTTTCCAGCATTTGCAATAGTGAGTTGAACGAATAGGTCTGTTTTATGGTGCATATTGAATGAAGATTGTTGTAGATGGTGGAAATGGAACAAAAGGGGTTTCGCGCAATGTTCGCTGCTTGCGTGATAGGAAACAGAGCAAAGAGGCTTTTCTGCAAGTTTAGCGCACTTCTTATAAGGTTTAACACAAGAGGGGACAAGAAGCACTTTCATTTAGCACTATGTTTTGCTGACCAAATAAAAGACAACATGGAAAATACATTTTGCTCTATTTTTCGAATCTTAACAATGAGGCAAGGGGCAGATTCACATGTCATGCACATGAGCTATTGGATTAGCAATTTTTTAAAATCTTGCATTAACAAAGTTGCATGCTTTGACAAAAGCGTTCAGAATGTGTACATGTTCAGACTCGTGCAATCATGTGTAACGGTTCATTGAGAGGCCACCATCAACACAGGGAGTCCTTCCCTCTCCGATCAAGATGTCACCCAGCAAACTGTTTAATGGATTCTTTTATTCAGCCCTTTCTCCAATTCATGCAATAACCCCTGGATCCCTCCCGCCGACCTACCTATGAGCCAAGAACCAGGCCGTTGTACAGGAAATATATTTATATTTGTTTAAATTAGATGTTACAAAACTCACACTGAAATGTCAAACACAACTTTATCCATGGCACAACACAATAAACATCTCTCAACATAAATAAATCAAACAAGTGAGTTGAAAAGAACACAAATCACAATTCATTACTATCTACAAATTTCACTTCAAGAAACAATTAGCACACGTCAGTTAACACAATTTACAAATGTAGTGCTGTGCAATTTCGATTTTTCTGTGCGCTTAAAAGGCTAGCAGTAGGGTTTCTAGATTGGTAAAAATGCATATGGCAAATATAATTTCACCTACATTTTTGGTTTAAAATAAACACCAGGTGATTTCGCGGTTTGTTTTTTAGTCCCCCCTACTTTGGTCTGTGTTGGGGAAGTCACACAGAAAAAATTGGAATTATTTGGGAATTTTGGATTTCATATCGCCCTCCACTTATAGGCCTTTGTTGGGGAAGCTGGATGGTTCAGGGATTTTTTCTTTTTAGTTTAGGCACCAAGATACCCCACTACCTAAGGAAGTCGGGACCAAAAGGATAAAATGGATTACACATTTAAATTTTAGGCTATAGTTTTTCAGCGCACACTGGGAAGTGAGCTTTGTTAATTTCAAATTTTAACAAAAATCACCTCTGAGGGCCTCATTACATGGATGGTGGTAAGGATTTACCGGTACCGGGGGATTTAACGCCTGCTTTTTGCAGGCATTAAAAACCAACCCGCAAAGGGACCCAGGGAGCTAATTACGGTACCGCAGTTTGTGGTACCGTAGTTAGAGCCTTCCCCATTCCCATTGAGCCATATGGGCCAAAAATGGAAATGGGGAAGGGCAATGGTGGAAGGGGGAATTACCGCCCCGCCAACCTTGGAATGTGGCGGTGATTCCCCTTTCCGCCAAGGCGATGCCGGTATTTTACCGGCATGAACCATGGCGCTAATAGCGCCATGGTTCTCCGCCATCCGTGTAATGAGGCCCATAGTGTTCTGCCAAAGGGAATGAATTAAATTCATATTTTTAGCGAACTAGGCTAAGGATCTACACAGTTTTTCCCCCCTCCCACTATAATGGGAAAGGATTTAAGGGAAGCAGACTCCCCCAACGTTTGGTTTCCCAGGCTTCACTTCGACATAAATAGGAAACCTCTGTTTAAAATTCAGGACAGCCAGCTGCCTGCTAGATACCTCTAAAAAGGTAGGGAAGGGGTTGGGTCACTCCACTCACAAGGATGGTCCCCAGCTTTCCACCACTAGGGGACCCTGACGTCTATGGAAACAAGGCGAGTCACCACACATGATAGATACGCCAGACACGAGGTTGTATTCCCAAAGCTAGGGTTTATTGCAAAGCAAAAGTCTCAGTTGGCCAACTCGGTCTCATGCCCCGCAACATGTATCTCTAGACCTCGAGGGACGCAAGAGAGCGAATTATGTTACATATATACAAAATGCATATCAAACAATCAGCTATGACGTGTTTAACACCCCCCCTTTATTGGGTTTCTTTGAACTTGGTGTGATGATGGACATCTCCAACTACTATGACACCTTGAAACATCTATTCTAGTAACAATTTGCAATTTGTGAGTGCGAAGGCATCTTTCAGTTGTTGAATAGAACACAGCGCTTCTGTTCTTGGAAGCGAGCTACATACGTGGGGGAAGAGTTGCATTCCGGACCTTGCTATCTATCAGGTGCTATTCGCGTCCTGGTAGTTGACACGCTCTAGCAGGCTCAGCAAAGGGGGGCCGTAAGAAAAGCATAATTCAAGCCTTTAGCGGTATTATTCTAACATATTCTACCATATAATGAGACTGGCTGGCAGCTGTGAAATGATTAAATGCCCTGCAGCTCTGCTTCAAGGCTACATTCGGGAGGGAGCCGGGCATTCTTCCTGGCGCTGCCTACGTTTGTGTTTCAGCAAACTCTTGTTATCTTGTCGGCCCTGCGGCCTTGTCCTTTTCACATACAGACAACAATGTTTTACAGTCGAGCAGTGTAAGCGGAAAATATACTGCAAAGCATTAGGAACAGAAAGCAATAAGCAACGGTTAGAAAACAAAATGGCGATTCTTATTACATCAAAATGGCCGTTCATTGGCAAACTCGAAAACCTATATTCTGTCATATCGCGCATGAGACGGTTGGCCCACGGCCACCAGAATGCGTTTGTGGTTACAAAGTAGAGGTATCCATTTTTCTAGACTGATAATAGGACCCAGTCAGCTTTTAGGCCTTCTGCGAAATAGACAGCTCCACCCAGATGCACTCTCAGCAATCCCTTCCGGTGTTTCCTTAGAGCTGTCAGATGATAAGTTTCAGCAGCCCTCCCCTGATGGTGAATTCGCCTCTGTCTGATGATGAATTTCAGCAGCTCTGTCCCTTCCTCATAGTGCATTCCACCTTAATATAGCAGCAATGACACCACCAAGTTTATAATCCTGGAAGAGTTCTCGCAATTAGTATTGGACAGTTACCCTTATCTGTCCCCCAGGGTTCTATCTTCTCCCCTTGGCCCTTTATCATCTACCTTCCTGATGACCATCTTGCACCCTCCATCATCCCTGATTGCCTTTCTGCAATGCAGTCCTGGTGTACTCCAACGATCTCTGCCTCAATACCTGTGAAACTGAGATCCTTCCCATTGGGTCCCCTACTCCCTCCTTCTTCCCTTAATTCTGCCCTTACTCCTTGGGCTCTCCCCCTGCTCCTTCTTCGGAAGCCGGAAACCTTGGAGTCATCTTCAACTCCTCTCTCTCCTTCCTCCCTCACACTCAGGACATTGCCATGAAGTCCCACTTTCAGCTCTTCCTTCTCAAAGGAATTCTCCCTTTGTGACTTTCCCCCAAATGCTCAATGTTACCCGAGCCCTGGTTCTCTCTAGGCTTAACTATTGCAATAGCCTCCTCCTAAATCTACCTTCTTCCACTCTGTGACCCCTCTAGGTAATCCAGAATTCGGGCAGCGAGAGTTATCCAGGGACCGCATCTCTCCTGTTCTAAAAAGCCTTCACTGGTTCCCGGCTGCTGCACTGATTAAATTCAAATCTCTCTGCATCATCCACATGGCTGTCAGGACCCAGGAACCACGCAATCCTCAACGTTATCTCGCTAAATACTCTCACTCTAGACCACTACATTCCTCTGGCACCAAGTCTTTGTGTGTAAAGTGTTTCACTAAAAAGAGTGTAGGTGGTTGATCGCTTTCCTTAGCTGGCTCTCTCCTATGGTACAGCCTCCCCTGCCTCTGCGCCTTGAGCAAGACTTTCTAAAAGTCCAGAAGCTCCTCAAGACTTTCCTCTTTACCACCTCCTTTGGTTCTTCTCTCCTCCGCTAACCCCACAGTTGCTGTGATTGTTGTCTGGGGTCCGAATGCATCCACGGGCCCCTGACCTCCCCCATGCAACTGGCCCAGCTCCTGTCTGCCCTCAGCACTTGCCTTGGCACTCCCTCCACCCTATAGGTTCACACTTACACCTAACATGGCTACAGGCCGTTTAGCAATCATCAACCCAAGCACTTCATCTGTGGCTCACCCTTGAGCTCAGATTCCCCAGCACTTACCCCCTCTGCACTCTTCCTTGCTGCACTTGCATGGTCTGAATACTCACAAGGTATAGTAGGTTCACCCTTTTGTCCTTTTTCCCTCTACTGCTCTTATTAAATATTATGTTTGGTAATGAATTTCATTCCGGTGTTCGCTCCCCTCGCCCTGTGGGTGCTTTGAAACAGTATTTTACTTGCTGTAAAAACACCTAACAAGCAAACAACACAATAAAACATAAATACAACATTGGCGTAGATTGCACAAGGTTTCATTCTGCTGAATTCCAAAACATCCAGAAAATAATTGCAGCAAACAGAGAAATGTATTGGTGAAATCCCTTGCATTGTAAATGGATGTGATGAGAGCATATTTATGAAATCAATGCACTGCTACATTTCCCTAACCCTTCTAGTTACATAGACACCCACGTTGTATTGTTTTGTGAAAGAACACAGTATATCCAGAGCCACAGGGAGCAAAGTGTTTTTTTCATTGCATAGCCACCATTCCTTACGTCACATTGAAAAATAATTTGGTGAGTATGAGGAAGACAAACAAATAATTTTGTATTCATTCCTTGAGAGAACAGCCCAGGCCAGAGTCTTAGGATATGAACTGGAATTTCCTCGGAACAACGAGAAGATACCAAGGCACTCTTGTAGGGATAACCCTTGGTGTTAGTAAGATTTTTCAATTCATGCACTGTGATGAAATATATTGTACATTATACTAAATTCCCAGTAACAATTCCAGTGAGTAAACTCAATCAAAATAGTATTACATTTAGGAATAGTCAGTCAACAAAGAGCAATACATTTCTTTTGAAAACAAAGTCTTGTCTAAGTTAAGACACAATTTATACAAACCAAAAAGCAGTGGCTCACAGGAGTGAGAATATAGTAATATTGACATTCTCCATAATTCAAGAGTAGTTTAACAATCATCAATGTGATGGATCTTCAAAACCTCCTCTTGTAATCATGACGTGTTTCGGAAATTGTACTCCTTCTTCAAGGGCTGTCTTCCTAAAGTGGTACATAAAAGAGTGTGTAACCACCATATTAAGTATAATAACTTCAGGTAATTCAGAGGTTAAACTCAACAAAACTTTTTCTTCAGGTGAAACTCACTACTAATTAAAGCTGCCAAGAAAAGATGATCTAAGAATAAAGCCAAACACGCTTCTTTAGTATTTATAACTTCATCCCCACTGTCATAGAAAGTGATAGTTCTTAAAAACCTCTTAGCTTACCCACTGTGTATTCTTATTAAATCAGGTATTGTGGTTATAGTCAGAATTATAATTATATACTTTTGAAAGCTATAATACTGTTTTGACTGATTTTTTCAGCTTGAATGGTGTGCAGGGGACAGGAGTGTCTTTAGAATTAGACACTTTTCCTTTTTTAATAAATTAAACAGAGGCAGGACGTATGGAAGTGCCTGTGCTTCATACTGTTCATCATGTTCACCTGATGTGTTAGGCAGTGCGCAACGTGAAGACGGCACGTAAACGTGCACTTCATTTTATATAGTCAACTAATTACCAGATGCGGTAATGCAATATAAATATCAACAAGTTCCTGATCCCAAAAAGATATTGATGTGGGTTTTTAACAAATCTCCAAGTCATGTACTTCCTTGTTCGGAATGAACATCCTTCATAGCATAAATCTTGTTGGTCAACACGCTTCGCAGCGTGGTGACATCACTGCAACCATATACTTAGCGTGTCGACAATCACAGTCTCCATCTTCAAAACGCTCATAGTTCTTCGTTATGGAAAGCCTGCTATGGGATCATTCATCTAATCACAGCGCTCAAATGTTTCTATCCCATGTGTTTTCATGTAGTAGTGATAAGGATTGCAACTTATGTTACTCATTATACACTGATTTTTCCATTGCATACTGTAATCAAATATGTTCCAATTATTGCATTTCAAATTTGCAGTTCAGCCAAACACATCCATTGTTAGTGTTACAATCTTTGATAATCACCTACCTACATTGTGCCTAAAAAATAGGCTTTGGATAATTTGTTTTTCTTCAATTTTTGGATTCTTCAAATCGTATCTGTTAATTAAAGATGAAAGTGGCCACTATTACAATCTGATGACATTTTATCGACTGAAAAGATTTTAATGGACAATACAGCAATCTTTAATAACTCTATGTTCTTGTTGTTTCAGGAGCTTCCAGTTCATATTCATTTTAGTCCATTAGCCAGGGACTTACCAGAAGTGCTTTGAAATCCTTTCAATAAATCTTTCCAGTAATTCTTTATTAACTTTCTTTTTTCCAGAGATTTGGGATAAGCATTGGCTATGCAAATTACTCCCAATTAGATTCACTCTATGCTGAAAACATGGAGAGGATTTGATTCTTGAGGACCAGACCTGGGACGCCTCTGGCATACAAGATTGTTAGTGTAAGGAGTGGGGCTCTGTCCACATTTCAAGGTCTTGAAATAACCACAAAGGATCAAGTGCGGTTCTGATGCAGTGTTGATGAAAACATATTTTTGTAAGCTCGACGTCCAATGCAGCCTCTTAAATGAACAGCCCTCCCAAAAAAGAAACAGCACCCCAATTGTGTAGGTTGATATAGAAGTGCTGAAAAAACAAGAGGATAATCACACATATTGTTTTCCCAACCCCAATCGTTTATGCAGCCTGATTAAAAGACTTGTCATGGCATTGAAGCTCACACGTTTGTGCCAATGTTAACCACTTTGTACTTTCCTAACCCCTTAAGTGCTAGGGACTAGTATGCTCGTCCTTTTTGCATGGACTATGATTAAAGTTAAGGGCCCAATATATGCAGTGCATACTTTTAATTCTGATCCTGTAGGCATAAAATGCATACATTTACACCCCGGATAACTCTGATCATCGGCTAGAGGTCAACAATCACTGTGTCGATTTAAGCATCTGGGAGTAATAGCAATAGACATCCACCTTTAGTTGTATACCTCAGTAGGACATTTGAAAGCCTATATCGATATTAAGTGATAAGTGATAGTTTATTTATATCGCGCTCCTACACAAGTGTTTCAGAGCGTGACAGACAGTTGTGAATTAAATGGAATTATAGAGTGAAATGAGGACTCTGTGAGATGTTATGAATTGTTCAACTTTTGTGCTGGTCACTGCCAATAGACATTTAAAATTGGACATGTGTTAATGGACTTCTGTCTCCAAAGAGAGCCCTCCTCTGATCTCCATTATACATCTGCCATCTTAGTATTCCAATGGAATACCCTGCTGCCTTGCACGCCCGGTCTTTGGGCCAAATAGGTAAGACACACTTGCATGCGTGTATATTCTTTTCCGCCAACCCCATGTTTTTTCTGCACATGGTCAATGGCCTTATCGTGGAGCTGCATCTCATGCATGTTTGTGCAATCATCGAGGAAAAAGGAGTCCAACAAGAATCATTCCACGTCCCTTAATTAGTGATATGCTTTAAATGTTGAACAAACCTTCACTCTTTCCCTTGCACCTCGGTTAAAGAATGGTTCTCCAAAACCTTGGCCAGGCAGTATGATGGGCTTCTGTCCTAATCCCCGCCCTTCCTATGGGTGAACATGCAGGAGTGCTTTACTCTACTTTCTCAACTAGTATGTTTGAATGTTTGTATGTATGGGATTTATTAAGTACAAACCTAGCATGGAAGCAACAGATCGCTGTACAAAGGGGGCATATCCAGAGGTTACAAGTAGGGCGCAGGGGTAGCAGAGGAGATGGGATGGGTAGAGGAATCAGGGGTGACTCGAGAGGGAGAGAAAGGGTTGAGCAGTGCAAACAGTGATTGGCCAGAAGATCTTTGAAGAGTAGGGTCTTCAGGTATTTCCTGAAGTGTACAATGTAAGAGGGAAGAACTATCAGCCTGGGTAACTTCTTTGAGAGACAGAGTACACAGCAGGAAAATACCTGCTTCCTGTGTTTCCCTCTTGTCGTTTTGTGGCTCCAGCCTGGTGATGTAGCTTCTGGTGGTGCAGTGGCCTCTCCAGATGGCATATTGTTCGGCCACGTAGATTTGTGTTTTCGTTGTGATTGCTTTTTATGTGATGTGGGCAGTCTAGACGATCATGCATGCTTGAACAGGTAACCAGGGCAGCTCCTTGAGGATGGGCTGATGTAATGGAATTTTCTTAGTCCATGATGAGGCATATTGAAGCAAGCTGGACAGCTTTCAGAGGGCCCTACCACTGTCCAAATGACTAACCGGAACAAGTAGACAGGAACACATTGGGTTCAACCAACCCTCTGCCAGCAAACCCAGGGGAAGTCAGCCTCCAGGCCCGGAGAGGAGGCCAGATTGGCTGACAAACCACAACCTAGAATGTTGGTAGATACCAATGAGTGCCAACCAAGACTCACGTCAGAGGCATCGTCAAACTGACTGACTCACTAACCCATTTTCCCTCTTCCTGCTCCTCCAACATAACCAACACCATTACACATGATTAGGGGCCAGCCACACTACACATAAACACACCGAGAATTAATCTAATGTTCACACCTTAATAACTGTCTGAGAGTCTGGAGACAGCACTAGAGGAAACACCCCTGCGCATAGTCCATAAATCCATTGACTCTACACACATGCACACTAACACAATATGTTCAAAAGCTAACAACCATTTGTGACTCTAGACCCCTTATGGATACAACTAACCAGTACGAACGACCGCAAACCCCACCTTAACATCACACGACATACACACCTAACACAAACACTAGCACACATCCGAGGCACTGAGTCGTACCCATACGGTTAAAACACATGGGGCCTCCTGGACCAACTCCCACATGTAAGACAATGCTAACAGACACCAGTTCCTCCTGGTTCTGAACCTATCCTATCATCCTATCCCCACTAACACTCCCCACCCTCTTCTTTTGCAGAGCCAATTGAGTGCCTGGAGACTGCCCTTGGGTGGTAGCTGTGTGCGGTATAAATCATATGAATCAACATAACATCTGTGTGAAATAAACACAAAAAAATAACTTCACATTTACTCTTAAATCCTTGAAATAGATTTGAGATTTTCCCACAGGAGTGCCCAGGTATTTCTTTTTTTTTTTTTTTTTCGAACAACCAAACATTTCTTCTGTCGAGCCTCGTGCAGGTCAGCCAATTCTGGACTTGGGCATGTTTCGTGGAATTCCGAGTGCAATGAATTTAATCGTTCTAGGATTGAGCTTCAGGTAGACGCTTTACATCCAGTCTTCAATGAGGTACAGACAGTGTTTATGTCGATGTATGTTGCAGATACAATTGATATTTCGGTGAAGCTGTGTGTCATCTGCATATTGGTGTATCTTGATGTTCGTGTTGGTCAGGAGTTCCACGTAGGGGTGGAACACGATGACAGGGGCCAGGATGGAACTTTTTGAGATTCTGCAGATTACTGGTCGACACAGGATCGATTTGTGCCCATTTGGATGAATTTCTTTCTATTGGAGAGGTATGAACTGAAACTCTGCAGGACTGTTCTGTCAAAGCCCATGCACATGGGAGGATGGTGTGGAGGGTTTCATGGTCAGCGGTATAGTAGGCAGCAGGGAGGTAGAGAAGGGCAAGTAAGCAAGAATCCCCTTTTTCCAAAATGTGCAGAGTGACATCAATAACTTGGATGATGTCAGTGCCTGTGTTGCATCGTGGTCCAAAACCGGATAGGTAGTCCTCTAGGAAATTATGCTGAGTGATCCTTTCATAAAACTGGATGATGAGGGTCTTCCCAATGATTGAATTGCAAAGGAAGGGTAGCTGCGTGATGGGGTTAGTTGGAGAGGTATTCTGGGGTGAGTGTGGGTTTCTTCAGCAGCAGGAGGATCTAACCCATTTTCAGTGCATCTGGGGAGGCACATTGTGTGAGGGATTCCTCGATGATGTCTAGAAGTTGTGTTAGTGCTTCACATTTGATGACCTTCACGATGGAGGAGGAAGAGGTGTCGTCTTTGGAGTTGGCAGGGTTGAAAGCTGCATTCGTGTTGGGCAGGTCTCCTGGAGTAAGTGTCATGACTTGGTCCATCTTCATATCTGGTATGTTAACAATGTTGTCTTCAGACTTATTTGCTGCCATTTTTTCTTTCATAGTGAATAATATGATATCATTTAAAAATACATATACTTTCTGTGGTCATAGTCATCCGTTGCACGTTCTATTTAAATTCAAGCACAGTTTGCTCAGCAAAATATAAAATAGACTGAATACATCACACGACTAAGACAAGGATTTGAATTAATCACAACAACTGATAATGCTTTATTAGGCTGCCTGTGCCATTATAGAAAGGCATACCAACATAGGAATAAAATAGAATCCTATTTCCATGCCAGATTTTGCTGATGTACACCACCACTGAAGCCTTCGTACTATTACTTTGGACAAATGCAACCTCTAAAACAGTCTGACACTTCCTCGTGCTATTGATTATAATTATAATTGTTTTTTTATATCATGCTTAATACCGAAGTGGTTTCTAAGTGCTGACCCGGGGTTCAGACCTTTGTTGCTCTGCATATTCTTGCTTCCAGGATGAGCGCGTTGCAACTGAGCTGCACTTACAGTTAATTGGCAACCATTTCTTTACACGACCTACCTCATGGTGCACTGAAACAGCTGCACAGTGGCAAGACACACTTTACGAACAACCTATGTGTTATGTTATGTTATGTTACTTTGCATTTATATAGCACCTTATGTACCATTGGTCTCAAGGCGCTGGTAGGTTGAACGCCCTTGGGAACTGAAGTTCAAGTCAGTAGAGAGAGTAGAGAGAGTCAAAGGTGCTTGTGAGCACCGGATGTGTGTGCAGCTGGTGTGGCATTCGTGTAATAGCTGCTTCTTAGCATTAGGTGTGGTGGTTGAGAGATCAAGAGTATGTTTTCATTCTGGCAGGTTTTATCCAGACCGATTCTGGCTGTGTTAGGCCTGAGTAGAATGCCTGGCTGGAGGGTGTGTAACCAGCAGTGTTTATTAGAGTGATGGGATGAGTATGAAGCGGATGTTGGTATGAGAACAGCTATACTGAATGGTGTCATAGTATCTCTGTGTTCTAGTTGAATGGTGGTGTAAAGAAGAGAGTAAGCGTGGTGATGTGATATGATGGTTTACATGTGTTTCAAATGGTCTATGCACTCCAAACCATTCCATGTATGTCGCGTAATTCTCTGCGCTCCAATCTGTTCCATGCACTCCATTCCACGCACTCCAATCCGTTGCACGCACTCCAATCCGTTTCATGCACTGCAATCCGTTCCATGCTCTCGAATTCGTTCCGTGCACTCTAATCTGTTCCATGTACTCCGATCCGTTCCGTGTATTCTAAGTTGATTTATGTACTCCATCCACATATTTCACCCGTACATTCCACATATTTCACCTGTACCTTTCACATATTACACCAGTACCTTCCACATACTTCACCTGTTCCATCCACATACTTCACCCGTTCCATCCACATACGTCACCCGTTCCATCCACATACGTCACTCGTTCTATCCACATACATAACCCGTTCCATCCACATACGTCACTCGTTCTATCCACAAACGTCACTGATTCCATCCACATACTTCCCCGGTTCCATCCGCTCTATGCATTCATCTGCTCTACGCACTCATCCGCTCTACGCACTCATCCGCTCTAGGCACTCGTCTGTGGTCATAGTCATCTGTTGCACGTTCTATTTAAATTCAAGCACAGTTTGCTCAGCAAAATATAAAATAGACTGAATACATCACACGACTAAGACAGGGATTTGAATTAATCACAACAACTGATAATGCTTTATTAGGCTGTCTGTGCCATTATAGAAAGGCATACAAAGATAGGAATAAAATAGAATCCTATTTCCATGCCAGATTTTGCTGATGTACACCACCACTGAAGCCTTCGTACTATTACTTTGGACAAATGCAACCTCTAAAACAGTCTGACACTTCCTCGTGCTATTGATTATAATTATAATTGTTTTTTTATAACATGCTTAATATCGAAGTGGTTTCTAAGTGCGGACCCGGGGTTCAGAACTTTGTTGCTCTGCATATTCTTGCTTCCAGGATGAGCGCGTTGCAACTGAGCTGCACTTACAGTTAATTGGCAACCATTTCTTTACACGACCTACCTCATGGTGCACTGAAACAGCTGCACAGTGGCAAGACACACTTTACGAACAACCTATGTGTTATGTTATGTTATGTTACTTTGCATTTATATAGCACCTTATGTACCATTGGTCTCAAGGCGCTGGTAGGTTGAACGCCCTCGGGAACTGAAGTTCAAGTCAGTAGAGAGAGTAGAGAGAGTCAAAGGTGCGTGTGAGCACCGGATGTGTGTGTAGCTGGTGTGACATTCGTGTAATAGCTGCTTCTTAGCGTTAGGTGTGGTGGTTGAGAGGTCAAGAGTATGTGTTCATTCTGGCAGGTTTTATCCAGACCGATTCTGGCTGTGTTAGGCCTGAGGAGAATGCCTGGCTGGAGGGTGTGTAACCAGCAGTGTTTATTAGAGTGATGGGATGAGTATGAGGCGGATGTTGGTATGAGAACAGCTATACTGAATGGTGTCATAGTATCTCTGTGTTCTAGTTGAATGGTGGTGTAAAGAAGAGAGTAAGCGTGGTGATGTGATATGATGGTTTACATGCTCTTTCAAACGTTCTATGCACTCCAAACCATTCCATGTATGTTGCATAATTCTCTGCGCTCCAATCTGTTCCATGCACTCCATTCCACGCACTCCAATCCGTTCCACGCACTCCAATCCGTTTCATGCACTCCAATCCGTTCCATGCTCTCGAATTCGTTCCGTGCACTCTAATCTGTTCCATGTACTCTGATCCGTTCTGTGTATTCTAAGTTGATTTATGTACTCCATCCACATATTTCACCCGTACATTCCACATATTTCACCTGTACCTTTCACATACTACACCAGTACCTTCCACATACTTCACCTGTTCCATCCACATACGTCACCCGTTCCATCCACATACATCACTCGTTCTATCCACATACATAACCCGTTCCATCCACATGCGTCACTCGTTCTATCCACAAACGTCACTGATTCCATCCACATACTTCCCCGGTTCCATCCGCTCTATGCATTCATCCGCTCTACGCACTCATCCGCTCTACGCACTCATCCGCTCTAGGCACTCGTCCGCTCAAGGCACTCGTCCGCTCGAGCCGCTCATCCGCCCCAAGCACCTGTTCTGTCTACGCTCTCGCCCACTCTACGCACTCACCCGCTCTACGCACTCACCCGCTCTACGCACTCACCTGCTCTACTCACTCACCTTCTCTACTCACTCACCCGCTCTACACACTCACCCGCTCTACGCACCCATCTGCTCTACGCACCCATCTGCTCTGCGCACCCATCCGCTCTGTGCACCCATCTGCTCTAGGCACTCCTCCGCTCTTATGCACTCATCCACTCCTACGCACTCATCCGCCCTTACGTGTGAACTCATCCGCTCTACACATTCCTCCGTTCTTACACATTCCTCAGGACTTACATTCACCCGCTCTACACACTCATCCGCTCTGCACACTGTTCCGCTCTGCACACCATCCATTCCGCGCACTCATCCATTCCGCACATCCATCCGCTCTATGCACCCATCCGCTCTACACAGTCATCCGCTCTACACACTAATCCGCTCTACACACTCATGCGATCTACACATTCATCCGATCTACGCACTCATCTGCTCAACGCATTCATCTGCTCAGCGCACTCATCCGTTCCACGCGCTTCAACCATTATACCGATTTCATCCGCTCCACTCACTTCGTTCATTCATCATGCATTATCGGTTCAGGCCATGTCACTTGCCATTCGCACTGGTTCCGTTCCGTGCTCTCTATCTGTTTCATGCACTACACCCGTCTCATGTACTTGAATCGTGTATTCTGTACTTTCCATTTATGCCATGCACTCATACATTCCATGCCACCTGTTTGTGTACTCCTGTATTCATCTTTCCATCGTCTTCTCTTTATTCATTTCATCCATTTTGTTCATTTGTCCATGGCAATCATTACATACATTTCATTAATTTAAACCGCAATTACTGTTTTCGTACGATTTATTCTTTTTATCCATTTCACTGCTTTGATCTACTTTCCTCATTCTATTCTGTTTGTCCTTGTGTTTACATTAGCGGTTATTAGTTGTCGATTTCTCGCTTGGATCTTGATGTTGTATTGTTATTTGTCTTATTGTTATTCAAGATCTAGTAGTTTGTTGGGTTGGTGTCATTGCGATGCTGTTATTCAGTTTAAGTTAGTTTGAGTACAGGGTTGGTGTTAGGGGAAGAGCCAAGTTTTCAGTAATTTGCGGAAAGACATTAGATCTTCAGTTAGGCAGATGTGGGGTGGGAGGGCGTTCCACAACGTGGGGGCCAAGGCTGAGAATGATGATCCGCCTAACCTGACTGAGTTTGTTTTAGGTATGACTAGGAGGCCGGCTGAGCTAGATCTTAGAGTACGTGGAGGGTGATAGGGTTTTAGCATCAATACATAAAGAGGTTTTATGCTCAGGGCTTCTACATGGAGAATTACAAAGGCATGCCAGGCACATTGGCATTTAGGCACTGTTAGAGAGTTGGGTCTTTCTAAACATATAACTTAGGGACACCAACACACAACAAGCGATTTCAGGGGTAATTTGGGGAGAGTTTGAAAAGAAATACTAGGAACACCCGGTTTTCAACTCCTATGTATTTGCATATGTCTCTGGTTCGTATAAGAAGGCTGCCCCTTACAACAGGTGTAAAGTTCACATGCAGTGACAAAGTTGTTTTTTTTATTTTTATTTAAATGTATAAAGCGCACAGCGGCCCTTGGTCATCGTGACGCTGTTACACAATACAAAATTGTAAGACAAGCAGTGGTAGTGGCAATAGTACCTAAACGATGGTGAGTTACAATAGTAAAGACAATAGTACTTAGACATAGCATGGTAATAAGTACAATTCGGCGGAATATGTGGAGGATACTGAGATGGTGGTGGGTCTAGTGGAAGAGTTGTGTTTTCAGAGCTTTACGGAACATTGTAAGGTACGCTTCTTTCCTGAGGGCGGTTGGTAGCGCATTGCAGTTCTTTCATGCTAGTACGGCAAAGCTAGATCCTCCTGCTTTGGATCTCTTAAAGGTTGGGACTGTGAGTTGGTTGCAGTGCTGGGCCTGCTTGGGTCTGTTTCAGGTAGCACGGTGGACAGTTTACGATAGGGAGGTTGAAGAACAGTGTGGGTAGTCTTGAACTTCCTGAAAAGGTGGCATCAGAACACATCATCCCACCCATGACGCAGGTGCCCAGAACCAGGTTACTGCACAGTTGGGAACTCCTTAGCTTCTCAGTAGACCTTAGCTCCACAGACAATGCCTGAAGAAACAGGGAACCTCTGAGAAGAGTTTGTAAAGAGTTAAAGGGAGTGAAGCCTATATATTCTGAGATGCAAAACAGGGGGGGTCTGGGAAACTCTCTACCAGCACAAACACAGGCCATTGACTTGTTCTTGGGTCGATGGCCCCTGGGAGAGTCTCAACCAAGTCTTTAGCTCACTGTTCTTTTCAAAGAGAAGAAATTTCCCCACATATCAGTCTTTGTCCTGCCCAGTGGCAGTCCAGCACCGAAATGCTAGGCAATTCTCCTCTGAACAAGAGTACCACAGCAACCCCATACACATGTTTCAAACTTGTTGGGCATCATCAGTGAGGTGGAGCTGTGTCTCTCTAAGAGCAGTGAGCAAGGGGTCCATGTCTGTAGTCCCCTGGTAACTTAGGGTGAGACCCAAAGTTACTTGATATGCAAAACTGGGGGGGGGGGGGTCTGGGAAACTCTCTACCAGCACGAACACAGCCCATTGACTTGCCCCTGGGAGAGTCTCAACCAAGTCTTTAGCTCACTGTTCTTTTCACAGAGAAGAAATGTCCCCACATATCAGTCTTTGTCCTGCCCAGTGGCAGTCCAGCACCGAAATGCTAGGCAGTTCTCCTCTGAACAAGAGTACCAGGGGCCATCCACCCAAGAACAAGTCAATGGGCTTTGTTCGTGCTGGTAGAGAGTTTCCCAGACCCCCCTCCCCCCTGTTTTATATATTCTGAGAGTTTGCTGTGGTGGTACCATGTACTTAGAGAATGTTAGCAAACCAAAGGCTCCTGAGCCATCAAAGGATCTCATATTGACCTCTCTATAATAATGAGGCAGAGGCGTGCATTCTAAGTACACTGTAGAAATGAGAGGTCTGAATAACTCTGGGAGTCAATCCTCATCTCCGATTTGATCAACTAAGAAGAACATGTACAACACTCCATTCCCTAGCCCCCTAAATTTCATATTGCCAAATATCAAGATGTTTAAGATCTTGTCTGATCAATGTAATGCTCTCATTTATCTATGGCAGAGTCTTTGGGACAGATTTGTTGTTTATATGTAGATGCGGGTACAAATTATCCATCAATAAGTTAAGTTGCAAGAACATTTGCCTGGCTGTTATGCTCACCTGGACCCCACAGGGGTGTCGATCGGACCCGGACAGGTGCGGTCTCCGTCAACGTGATGTGTAGTGCAGAGATGACTGTCTGGACTGGCTCGCCTAGTCTTGTCTGCTGGACCCGAAGTATTTTCCTGCAAGTGGAGACAGGGATTAGCCACCTGTGGGTTTTAGTGATGGCCTCCCAACAGTTCTCGCTCTCCCCACTAATCACCTCTGATATCCCCTTTGTAACCTCACCTTATGTTTGTAAAAGATGAGCTCTCCATCCTGCGTGTCTTTCAGGGGTGCGTAGATACCAGTTACTTCACTGGTTTGAAGGCGTTGGGAGAGTTCCGGTAAGCATTGACTCTGAAGTCCCAGGCGGGATTGGTAAGTATCAAGTTCAAAGAGTTCAATGTGCCCGATGTTCACTCTTGTCCCCTTCCTTCCTTAAATTGCAACTGAGTTCGTGAGAAGAAGGTCTTGTAGCTGCTTCTGGCGTTCAGGTAAGAGTCTGTGTTACCCAACACTGTCCGGTAACTATTGCATGCGTTAACGTGTTGTTTTTCTCCCTCAGATGCAGCATATGAAGATATGGAGAATAATACCGCCGGTGGTAAATCAGGTAAGTCTATGGTGGTAAGAGGTATTTGTTGATTCCCTTGGCTCACCTTGTTATTCTTGTGCCCCTAGGTGCCGGAGTACGGTGAAGAAATGATGGAGACAGTGCCAGATCGAAAGATGCTGTGAGAACTGGTGAGTATGGCGCCGTGCTGGAACTGGCGAAGCAACGCGTGCAGGACTGATGTACTTTCCAGGTCGTGAGATGAAATGGATCTGGAATCAGGTGAGGAATTTGAAATAAGTTTGTTTTCTAACCTTGTCCTTTTCTTTCTCTTTATTCTAGGAGCTCCGGATTCGAGGCGGGCGTGGCAGAAAACTGGATGCTGGCTGCAGGCACGCTGGCGTGGCAGAAGACTGGATGCTGGCTGCAGGCACAGTGAGAGTCACGCTGCTGGATGCAGAATAACAAGAAGCATGTGCTGCTGTTCGGGTGTGGTTTAAATAGCCTCCAATGTAGTCCCAGGAAAGAAGTTCCCCAGGACCACACCCGAGTAAAAAATAGTCCCTGTAGTAAAATAGTCCCATCCAGGCCTCACGTTGGCTTGGATTTATTTGCAGCATTGTCTGCATGAGGTAAGTAAAGTCTATGAGCCTATGGCCGCAGGACTGATTTGTATTATGAACCTGGTGCCTACGGCGCCAGGACTGAACCCAGACAGCCCCTAGCTGGGGCTGCTGGGGTTTTTGTAAATGTCTGGATGCCTGCTCCCGGGGATGATGGGCTTGATCCGGATGCCCGGGGGTAGGCATCATGACACTGGCCCTGTTGTTATATGATAAGCCATTCCCTTCAGCATTGAAGTGTGTACTAATGCAATGGGGCAAAGGGAATGGGGCCTCATAGAGTACTCATTTTCTTAGTGGAGATAAGAAAGTTAAAGGAGCAACACAGGTGGTCAGAATAATAATAATTTGGCATTTAAGTAGCGCTACGAACCCTCAGGTATCTGAGTGCTGCTTATTATTACCCACGGTGTGTGGTGCTCATTTATCGACCTCGGAAGAATGAAAGGCTGAGTTTGGCCTTGCCGGGATTCGAACCTGCATCAAAGCGAGCACTCTTCTCGCTGTGCCACTTGACCGGCTATTCCTCCCATTTCTCAAAAGTTGTGGTCTTCAAGAGTAGGTGTTTACAACTCTGTAACTCTGATATCAGTTGTGTTGAAACAAATACATTAGCTCATTGTTACATAATGTTGATACGTTATGTGGTGAATACATGAGTGTGGACTGCCAGTTCAGGGCGCTTTGAGACACAATAATACAACAAAGAGCAAATGTCATAGCAGAATTCAGAGACTACAGGATGCAGCAGCCAAAAGAGGGAGCCTGTGGCAAGGCAGTCCGCAGAGTCCTGAACTGAGTGCCTCGCATCACTGTGTACTCCAATCATTCACGATGTTCATAAGGCCTCATATTGAGGTAGGCAATAACAGGACCATGCATTGGCAAAGCCAAAGGTTTTGGATTAATTGATGGCAAAGGATAATCATTTGCTGATTATGATACTGGTTGTACAGTACTTACCACACGTAGTATGCCCAATAAATACTGTCTAATTATATAGTCAAATACTTCATACAAATCTGCATATTTTAACCTCTACCAAAAAGATGAAGGTAAAAATATTAAATCCCCAACAAGTTTAAAATGTATTTTTAACTGTAGTGAAGGGATACACTAGTGAAAAGGTCTTTGCAGATGGACCTCCGAAGATGATGCACTGGTGGTCATCTGATGCCCACCTCCTCACAACCTTCTAAAAAATGTACAGCAGTGATACTGTACAGAGTTGATTTCCATCCCCAAATTGAGGGTGGAAATGGATGTAACAACGTGAATTCTAACAATATTATATCATGTAGATGTTGAGGAAAACTGGTTGTGGTGTCTTAGGAAAACTGGATCTGTCCCCACAATATGAGTAGCATTTCCAGATTGCGGAATGGTATTCTGATTTAACACATGTGGTAAAGGAAACAACTGATTACGGTAATCTGGACCAGAAACCCATATTGCTTGATAGGAGGCCTGTAGAGTCATATTAAATGCATAGACTCATAGAAAATGAGTGTGGAAACAGACTACCAATCAAAATGAGTCTCACAACGTACCTATCCATTGTAACACCTACCTTGCCTGCTTAGTCTCCAGCGTTACCTTCGCTGCATCCAAATATTTTCTTCTCTTTGAAAATTGACTACTGTTTGAAGTTCTCTTTTTTTTTTACCAATCTCTTAAAAACCCTTTCCATTAGTAATTTGTGTGTTATCTTTTTTCAGCATGCATGGAAAGCAGCAATTTCAGCACAAACTCTCTACCTATAATCCTCCATAATATACCCAAGCACAGAACTCCACGTACTGGAGAATCTTTCTCTGTCATGTTTGCCATGTGCCTCCACTGTGGACACAACTGTATTCCCTGCAAAGGACAGAGGAGTGAAATACTGAAATAGAGTGGGTTCAACGTTCCATGAAAATCATCTTTCAGAAGGAGAGAACATCCGGATATGTTCAACTTAATAGAATGATATGCATACTAGCCATTCCCGGCGTAACATACGCCGTTCTAGCATATCTTGAAGGTCAATATCAGTCAGTAATTCATAGGGTCACTTCTGTCCCCCTTCATAAATTAGCGGGATTACCTCCAATCACTTCCGGGAAACGGGCGTAGCTCCCTGTGACTTATTAATGGTCACCACTGATCACTTCCAAGAAGGGGGTGTAGGTCATTGAAAAGCCTAAAGCCTAGGTAACTGTCTTCTTTTGAATTTGAAAGGCATATTTGTATCAGATGGAATGCGAGTTATGCACGATATAAGAACAGTATCTAAGTTCCACCGATTACATGGGGCTCTATGATGTGTCTTTGTAGATGCATAATTGTCAACCTTGTTCCATTGCAGAGTCCCAGTGATGGCATAATATTGCATAGTAGAATAATTACAGCGCCTACTTTCAGTTTTAGTGCGTGAGGAAGCATTCATCCTACAGCGTTTCACTCTTTCGAGACTGCAACATTGAGCCAGTAATTAACTGTTCATTGACACTGGAACTACCATACCCTGTGTGAAGAGAAGTGGGGGTTGAAAGAAGTAACTTGAAATTATTCCAAATGTTTGCGATAGTGAAAGGTGATGGAGAACCGTGCTCATTCTGTTTGTTAAAATGATAGCTGTTGTTAAAGTGGAAGGAGACACAGAGGTGCACTTTGCCATTTGGACAGCAGACGGCAACTGTTACGTCCGTAATGCATGTGCGCATGCGCAAGCCTCGTTGTGGCCGCGCATGCGCGTAAGGGATAAAGACGGTCCGCGAGGCAGATGCCGCCGGGACCCTGGAACGATCAGACATGCGTGTGTGAGTCTTATTGTGCACGTATGCTTTGATGCTAGTACAGGGCGGCCCGAGGCACGGAAATCCCCATCACACTGGCGACAAAGCGGGATGCGGGGGAGAAGCGCTCGGCACATACAAACGTGTCGCTATGGGCATTTCATCTCACGTGTGCCACGATCCTCATACGAGTGACGGCGGCCATTTTATTTATGGTGTTTAAGGCGGTTGCGGCCCGCGAGGGTGCTCGTGCACTGTCTAAACACTGAGGTAGACAATCCCTAAATTTTTGGACACTCTGCAGTCTTCCTAGAAAGGAAGGCTGCCCCCCTTTTGCCAAGTCAGGTACGTCGGACACGGATATAGCCAGGTTTGCGGCCTCTAACACGGTTTGAGGTGCCTGTGCGACCTGTGAACATGACAGACAGCGACAGAGAGGCATCTGGAACAGTGAGGGTGGTGAGAAGGCAGCATGGCTCATTACAACCAATGCAAGAATTTGACACCTCGGGTTCCCCCTCGAAACTGGGCCCGAGATGGCTCCTCTGGATAAAAAAACTTGACATGTTTTTCGCCACCACCGGAGAAACAGATGATGATGCCAAAGTGGCGACGCTGTTGTACTCGGCGGGCACAGAGGTACTGCGCATTTATGAGTCTCTCACCTTACCTGTGGTAAACTACGATGCGGTCAAAACCGCACTAAGGGATCATTTTATCCCCTTATCCAACGTGGACTTTGACAGGTTTGTCATGTGTGGAGAAAAGCAGCACGATGAGGAGTCATTAGATCAATTCTGTGCCTGTTTGAGACAGCTAGCCACCACATGCAGATGGACGGATGCTGAGTTAATGGTCCGCCACCAACTGATCCAAGGGTGCAGCTCAGGGAAGCTGCGGAGGCAGGTCTTGAGAGAGCCAGGTATGTCGCTGGTGCAGATTTTGGACAGCGGAAGGGTATACAAACTTGCAGAGAGTAGAGGGGCAAGCTCGAGGAAGCGTTTGCTGTTGGGAGACAGTCCCAGACAAAGTCGAGGTGGAGCCAGAAGAGGCAGGAACCTACATCTCCACAAGGCAATACGGTCATTTGTCAGTATTGTGGGTACGATTTGCCGCATTCGGAGGACTGTCCGGCCAAATCGAGGACCTGTGGAAGATGCAACACGCCAGGGCACTATGCCAAAATGTGTAGAGCTGCTGCCCCAGTTGCCACACAGCGGGGACCCGCGAGGTTAAGCGGCGGATACAGAAAACAACGCAGTGTCGGTACGGTGGAACAGGATTTCCAAAGACTCAACATCGCAGAGGAGGAGGAAGAGGATGAAGAGGTCTTTTTCATCTCAAATTCGGCTACCGGGGCGAAAAAACGCAGACAACCGGTGTGTGTTGTTAACATTCAAGGGGTCCCTACGCAGGTACTAATAGACACTGGTGCCTCAGTATGTGTGTTAGCTACCGAACATTACGAAGCCATCCCAGGCCCCCCTCCACTGGACCAATCGAGGGCGAAGATTTTCATGTTCGGGGGTGACACTGCCCTACCAATCAAAGGGGTGTTTGTAGCTCCTGTAGCCCGTGAAGGAAAGACGATTAAGGCAAGGTTTTTCGTCATGGATGTGAGCCCGCGGCCCCTGTTGAGTTGTGCGGCCTCGGAAGCATTACATTTGGTCCACTTTGCGTGTGCAGTTTACCAAGGGGACATAGACTCACTTTTGGAGAGATTTGAGAGTACGTTTCACGGGATTGGCCGACTAAAAGCAGAACCAGTGCGACTGCACATAGATGAAACGATCCGCCCAACGGCATTGAAACACCAATGAATTCCATTCCATCTTCGGTCCCAGGTCGAGGAGGAACTCAAAGCACTGATCAGTATGGATATCATTGAAAGGGTGGAAGGGCTGACTCCATGGGTCTCGCCAATCGTGGTGGCACCTAAGCCCAAACAACCGGGCAAGGTTTGCATCTGCGTGGACATGCGGTTGCCCAATGCTGCTATCAAGAGAGAACGCCACCTAACCCCCACTATAGATGATATCAATGAACTGAAGGGTGCCAAGATATTCTCGAAGCTAGATTTAAGAGCGGGATATCACCAGCTGGAGTTGCATGCGGACTGAAGGTACATTACTACTTTTACAACGCACGAGGGTCTGTACCAGTTTAAGCGCCTCAGCTTCAGGATATCCTCAGCAGCGGAGGTGTTTCAGAATGCCATTAGGGGTGCTTTGGCAGGTCTAAGGGGAGTAATAAATATGAGTGATGATATTTTGGTCTTTGCCACTACACATGCCGAGCACTTGAAGCGTCTAGAAGCAAACCTACAGAGACTGAAAGATCTTGGACTCACCTTACATCGGGAGAAATGTGAATTCTTCAGGGATCGCATTGTTTTTTTTGGCTTTGTGTTTCATGGCAACGGTGTATCCCCGGATCCGGAAAAGGTCAGAGACATCCGCGAGGCTGTACCCCCCCGATCGCCGACAGAAGTCTGCAGTTTTCTGGGGATGGTGAATTAATGCGGCCGCTTCATCAAGGGGCTGGCATCCCTCTCTGAGCCCCTCTGGGCCCTCACAAAAAATGACGCTGTTTGGGTCTGGGGTACCAAAGAACAAGATGCATTCGATGAGATCAAGAAGGCATTGTCAGATCAGGACACAGTGGCGTATTTTGATCCTGCAGCCGAGTCTGAGGTGGTTGTAGATGCAAGTCCGGTGGGTTTAGGAGCTGTGCTGATGCAGAAGGATGCGAGAGGCGAAATGTTACCGATCGCATATGCGAGTAAAGCCCTCACGGAGACTGAACGCCGCTACTCGCAGATAGAGAGAGAGGCCCTGGCCATCTTATGGGGCTGCAGACATTTCAGGTTGTACATTCTTGGGAAACCGGTAACAGTCATCACGGATCACAAACCACTTCTTCCAATCCTAGCGGGTGTATCCTCGAAACCTCCTCCCAGGATAGAATGGTGGATGCTCGCCCTCATTGAATACGGGGTCAGATTTGTGTACCGGCCACGGACGAACAATCCGGCGGACTACTTGTCCCGTCATCCCAATATGGTGAGGGAAGGTGATCAGGGAGATGTGGCAAAGTGCAAAGAGTTCATAAACAATGTTGTGGCAGTTGCCATGCCGGTGGCGTTGGACAGAAATCAATGGCACAAGTGTCGGCAGACGACGAGGTGTTTAAAATCATCAGAGCTGCAATTCAGAATGGCGATTGGAGAAGTATTCTGCAGAATAACACAAGGAGGGAGGACAGAGCCCAGAGGGATCTTCAAGCACTATGGAAAATCCGTGATGAACTCTCCACTTCAGAGGATGGTTGCTACTAAGAGGTCGGCAGATAGTTGTACCACGCTCGCTAAGAGCGCGAGTCATGGTACTGGCTCACACCGGACATCAGGGAGTGGCAAAGACGAAGGCGAGGCTGCGCACAAAAGTTTGGTTCCCAGATCTGGAAACCCTAGTTAAGCTGCATGTGAAAGGATGTTTGTCGTGCCAGGCTGCCAGCCCCGTAGAAAGAGCACCCCCGATAAATTCTATGGAAAGGAGCGAGAAGCCGTGGGGCACAGTCCACACTGACTTTGGGTCAACTGGAAGGGGCATGTACTTTTTAGTGGCAGTTGACCAATGGTCGAGGTATCCTTAGGTGGAACTAGTTGACTCACATGCCACAGATCATACGATCCCTGCGTTGGAAAAGATGTTTGCCACGCTTGGCCTCCCTGAAATCCTCTGCTCGGACAATGGGCTGCCATTTACTGGGAACCAATTTGCACAATACCTGAGAGAAAGGGGCATACAACAACGGAAGGTGTCGCCACAGTGGCCCAGGGTGAATGGAGAGGCCGAAAGGCTCGTGAGGACACTTAATACGGTATTCCGCATAGCGGCCAACAGTGTGGTGGAACTAAAGAGGACCCTATTTGAGTTTCTTCGAGAATATAGGTCGACACTGCATCAATCCACAAGCGTGGCTCCGGCCGAGGCTCTGTTTGGGAGATGCCTGAGGGGACTCCTCCCGGAGGTGGAAGGTCGTGAGCCGGGGATGATAGACAATGACTGGGTGAGAAGGGAACGAGAAGCCCACAATGCCAAGGAGAACGAAAGGAGAAGACTGCGAGAAAAGGAGATAGCGGTTGGAGACTCGGTACTGGTACGCAACCGCAGGCCAGAGGGAAAACTGTCACTGTCATATGAACCCCAACCGTGGGTCGTCACCCATGTCAAAGGATCTATGATTACTGCGGTGAATGCAAGGGGAACCATCACCCGCAATCAGTCTTTTTTTCAAAACATTTGACAGCCGGCCACCAGATGCTGATCCATCGAGGCCTACGCAGCAGGAGGAAATGCGGAGGTTCCAGAAGATGACCCATCCGTGGGTCCACCACCGAGAGTCGGGACCCCACCGCTCAGCTCGCAGGCGGAACGGCGGTACCCGGCGCGACAAGGCCGCGCCATACCTGTTCGTCTCAAGGATTACATTCTAGACTCAGGAGACTGAACAGGTGTCTGTCCTTGGTCAATGATGCACTATTCAGAAAGTTAATGTTGGTAACCTTCATGGTTGACATATAAATGTGTTGCATTTGTAATTTGTTGTTTCTTTTGTTTTAAGAAAAAAAGGGATGTTACGTCCGTAATGCATGTGCGCATGCGCGAGCCTCGTTGTGGCCGCGCATGCGCGTAAGGAATAAAGACGGTCCGCGAGGCAGATGCCGCCGGGACCCTGGAACGATCAGACGTGCGTGTGTGAGTCTTATTGTGCACGTATGCTTTGATGCTAGTACAGGGCGGCCCGAGGCACGGGAAGCCCCATCACAGCAACCTAACACTGATGAATTGCATCAGGGTAGTATTATAACATACTTAAGCATTTCATATATATAGATTCCAGTATTGTCCAGTAACAATAATTATGTCATTTATTGTAGCGCCTCATGCAAGATTCCTTGCTTTTCCAAGCACTGAGATAATAACTGGTATTAGCACATGCAAGTCATGAATGACCTCTCATCCAATCAGAATGTTCAGAATGCCATCAGTAGCTAGTGGTATACTGTCATACTGATATAAGCAGCCAGCGGAACAAACAGAAAGCATGTCTCTGCATTCTCAAAATAGCAATGCAATTTCCTAGTAATATGCTTTTCAACAACACACTTCTTTTCTTGGAGAATATTTTGTAACTGCACCTTCAATGTGACAGTCAAGAACCTAATAAAAGCACCAAAGTAGAAGCTAAAATATTGAACAATGCTTTCACTTTTGTTAAGAAAGAATTTCTTTTAACATTGCATGTGATACAAGCTCATGCTAAAACTGTCCTGGTTCAACTAGGTTTACAATTACAAGGCTTAGCTTATAAAGACAAACTAGATATTTAAGTATTACAGAATAAAACTGCATTTCATTTCATTACACAGATTCTGTACTTTACTTATTTATTTATTTATTTATTTGCATTTTTAAAGCGCTCACACAGCCCGGGGGCATCGAGGTGCTGTTACAGGAATTCTCTTAGTTGCGTATTTATAACACGCTTAATACCCAGAGTTTTCTAAGCACGGACCCGGGGATCGGACCTGTGTTGCTTCATGTCGTCTTGTTTCCAAGGCAAGCAAGTTGCATTGCAGCTGAGCTATCCTCCCGGGACTTACTATTAAACAAACGTGTTTTACTTTACTATCACAATTTCAAAATCTTCATTGGTATTACCAGTAAGAGCTAATAACCTTATACATCTCGGGCGGGGTCATTATCACTTGGGATAATGACCCTTCCCCAGGTTATGGCCTTTAGCTTCACTTCAGACCATAACTTGGGGGTGGGGCATTATGCTGCTGTAATGATTCAACCTGCGATATATAAGGCTACATTATCATCCAGTTTAATGTTACTCCAAATATTCAATTTGGATGCAAGAAGGGCTGAGTTGGCCTTGCCGGGATGTGAACTTGAGAAGTGCAGAGCGCACTATAACAGTGAGCTACATAGCCAAGGCTACAGAGTGCTATTCCACGGGAGGAGGTTTTTAGAAACCATTACACTTTAGGTCTACATTAACATGCAATTATTAAAATAGCACTGTTAGTTACTTAGCAAATATAGTGATCAATTTCAATTTCTGAGCATCCCAGGTTTCTTATGTGGCCTGAGTAGCTTAAAGTGCAGAATAGTTGTGCATATCAGTTAAGCAGTAAGAATTGATTGTGAAGATAAAGTGCAGTTGGTTGAGTATGGAGTGGCAGACAGCCATTCGACAAACATGATTTAAGATGCCAATGCCTGGGTCTTGCTTGGCCACTGGTATAGGCAGCTCACGGCGCACAACATACAAAGCTGATGAAGTGTTTATTGCGAGGTATACTTCTCTGGGGTGAATTACTAGACCATATGGGATTTGCCCTGTACTGATCACGGAAATCATTGTCTGATATGTTCAGACTTTGAAAGAGTCTGGACCGTGTGTCTGTCGGTTTCCAATGTTTCCATTGAAAGACTGTGGACCTCTAACTGCATGTCACCCTGACCTGGGTACATGTGTGCAGGTCTGTAATAGGACGTGCACTGTACCTGACTGCACGCTTTTTTTTAAAGGTTTTGGGTTTCAATATTCCTCAACATGGTCTCTTTTTGTGCTCATTTGACAGCAACAATCATATACTCAATTCACTCTTGAGCCAAAAGTTGTTCATCCACAAGAGACAACCAAGGAAGCCCAGCCATCTCATCCTGGTGCCTCACCTTCATCTGAACACACATTAAACCAATCCAAGAACATAGAATCTGCCCTGTTACTATCTGTCCCTGAGCTTTGCAAAACCTTTATGTCTGAAGGAAATCCTTATCACCTAAGTCTGGCGATCCGCACTCATGACAACCTCCCTGCCCCACTTGATCCCAGGTCCACTAAAAGATCCCTGAGCACACTGCAAGGAATTTGCAAATAATTTGTGAACATCCAAGGGCCTTATGAATACCCCCTTGAATCTGTATGAATGACCCATGGAATACACTTGATTAATGGGTCCAATATTGACTTTCATCTCGGCAGCTAGTGTTTGTTTGATCCCGTATAGCCCTATTGTACATCCGATGCGCAAGCCCTATTTATCTATTGCCTTTTGTTACCATTTCGCAGGGGCTATTTTAAGCACTTTTGGGGCCCAGGACATGGACACCTTTGTCCGAACCAAAGGAATTAAGAGATCCAGAATATCTGGTCATGCCCCCCCTGCGCCCCATTGCGATCACAACCATAGCTTGATATGTTGCCTCAACATACTCGATCAACATAAGCATGGGTACTCCCTTTTAGTCACATTACCCTCTTCATTGTTGATGTTATTGGATTGATAAGTAAGCAGCATTTCAAGTGCAACATTAGCAGTCCACGACAAGGGTACTTGTGTACTAGCATAGATACCGGACACTTAACATCTATAGCAGTCATGAAGAAGGTACCCCGGCCATAATATAAATGCAGGATGTAGTGCAATACTCCAGAATAGACATATAACTCAGATTAGCTGCCTCAAAGA
Source organism: Ambystoma mexicanum (assembly GCF_040938575.1). Classification (NCBI taxonomy): domain Eukaryota; kingdom Metazoa; phylum Chordata; class Amphibia; order Caudata; family Ambystomatidae; genus Ambystoma; species Ambystoma mexicanum. Next base: position 218,291,679 of record NC_090927.1, on the reverse strand, counting down.
ATGCAAAAGTACGCAAGCAAGGCTCTAGGAGACCAATTCGAGGCAAGGAGAAAGCTACACATAAAATAGCACAGATAATGGATGAAGATTAGAAGCTACCAGGAAAGTGTCCGTATCCAGACTGAGATTAGAAGGGCGACATGGTTTTCAAGTAATGTTGCTATTAGATAGCAAAGAAAGAAGTAGTTGCGGTGTGCAATATATAAATGCTCACTATTATTATAGAGGAAGCAATACTATGGCCAGTGAAAGCTTGAGTGAAAAGCGACACAAAATGTTATAGAAGCGTTTTCTGCAAAATGGGAATGATTCTAGCTTCATTGTCTCCATCATCATGGAAAGTAATATAAGTACCAACAGTCTAATTGATGTGAATTTAAAGGATTTCAACTGGCTTTCTATTTTGTATTTTAAAGCTTTAAATAGACCCTAAATGGGATTGCAAGTTTTTGCCACTGTACATTTCGATTTTGTTGAAGAAGAATGAATTGTGTTTTTTACAATGGATATTGCTGTATATATATGTGGGGGTGGGTTTAGGCAAATAATTAATGGAGAGGTGCTAAGGGGGGAAGGAGCTTCAGGGGGTCTCCTCCTGCGTACATTTGCAGCAAAATAAACCTGTAAAAAAAAAAAACAATGAACTCATATTCGACTACCATTTTTTTTCCATCAGATCACATGCAGCCCCCAAAACACAGGCTTGTGAAATTGCTATTTATAAACCTGTAGATGAACTTTTGCATTTTTACAAAAAAACGTTCCCTTTTTCGTGTGAAATGAGCAACCCTAAAAATATGCTTGCCAGATGCTTGTGACACCTTGTCCGCTCTCTTCTGTGAAGAACACCATCCACTCAAATGGCTTACATAAAAAGAAAGATCAGGTGATGGGCTAAACAATGCCACCAGAATTTGAGAAGGCAAACAGTTTCACGGAAGACTGCATAGCACAGTAAGGGATATAAGATGATTTGTCTAGGATCACTGTATCATCAGATAATGGGCCTCATTCCGAGTACGGCGCTAACCAATGGCGCTATTAACGCCTTGGTTGACGCCGTACCCGGACCGGCAGCGCCTTGGTGGTTGGCGGAATTACCGCCCCATTCCAAGGTTGGCGGGGCGGTAATTCCCCAATCCCCATTTACCCTTCCCCATTCCCATTTTTGCCCCATAGGGCATAATGGGAGTGGGGAAGGCGTTAATTACGCCACCGTAAATTACGGTGGCGTAATTAACATCAAGGTCCCTTAGCGCCATGGTATTTAACGCCTGCTAAAAGCAGGTGTTAAAAGCACCATGGCGCTAAGGGAACTCGGAGTATGGCGGTAAGGGATTACCGCCACCGCTCTCGTTAGCGGTGGCCGCTATCCCTTACCGCCATACTCGGAATGAGGCCCAATGAGTCTCGTAATTATTGTATAGAATTCCAGAAAGACACATTATTCCTATTCTTTCTTATTTACGGTCACTGCTCAAAGTATTACACTTGTAGAACCCCCTGTTTTTAAGAGGCCTCAATAGAAATTCCAGCAACTCTAGAAACACCACAGCCCAGTACCTTCAATTAAAAGAAAAAAATGTTTTCTTTTCTTTTTGAGGGGGGTGGGTGTTGCTTGGGAGAACACAGGTGTAGCAAGGGAGACCTCAGGGGTTGCAGGTGCGACCTCTGGCAACCCACAAATGCAGCAGCACTCACATTTACCAATATGCACTTCAACCTCAGTTATTGCACACTGTCAACACGATCCCCAGAGAAAGGTGAAAATGCTACAGGAGTTGTTCTGTAGTGAATGCACAAACTATGTATACCACAGTGAACACAGAACACATTACAATCAATTAATTAGAGCAGAATGAACTTGTCAACAACAGACAGGCAATAGGTTTAGAGCCTCAACAGCATCCCATAAAATATCCTGACATGTGCTATTTATGTTTGGTGAACAATGGAAACGGATGTCTTGAGATCAGGCAGCCTTGGGGGGCCCTCCTCCAAGGTGGCGGCCCTGGGCAAGGGTTCCTTTGCCCTCCCAAACACTTTTGTTTGCCATTTAATGCATGTGTTTGATGTCTTCAGCTCCTGATTGTATATCATCGTGTTTGCTCCCACCCTCATAAAACACCTATGCAAATAGGTTTGGCTGAACCTCAAATCACCCAAATGTCTGCTGTATTTGGGATTCCACAAACGTCTTGAACTTTTACAGGATTTGGATAATCAATTTCAGGCATCCAGGTTCACAAGTCTATCTATTGAACCTGCATGTGGAGCCCTTAACCGGTCACTGGGAATCTTTTTTAGAGGGAGGCAGTGTTGTATGTTGCAATTTGAGATGGCATTTTACATTAGGCAGGGTGATTTTAAACATTGCTGAACAGAATATAATTCTGTTTTTTCATTTTTCAAATATCTTTAAAAGGAATGATCTGTATTTCAGAGAAAAAGCAGGCTAGGCAAAACATGCTAGGGTTTGGGGATTTTGTTTAAAATAGATTTTACTTTGTCTCCTAGGAACATTTTAAGCTTCCTTCCATATTTTGTGCTGGGGCAGATTTATAGAATGCACACTCGTGCATGATTTGATGATGTTAGAACTTGAATATCTTTTAAATTTCTTAGCTGTTTTATAGGGAATGTGAGACAGGCATGGTATCAAGAGAGATGACATAACAACAGATGTATATTTGTAAACAAAACTTTATTAATGATCACAATGGTGTAGCGCCTAACTACCCCTATGTTAAGGTGAGATTTTTCCTGCCTAAATAAATCTAAGGAAAGTCTGCGTTTACAAGTCCAAATCAAAGGTCTGTCTGTGTCAAAACCTATGCTTGTCCTCACAACTACAACAACATCTAGTGGGGAAATGTTCTCAACCAAATATAAGTGTTCAAGTTCAAGACAGTTCCAATGTAACTTTGTATCAAAGAGGTTTGATCACGTTCTGAAGTTACCTTCTGTAGGTTCACAGGTATCACAGTTGGCATCAAAAGATGGTTTTGGGTTTCCCTTCCCCAAGTTCAAATGTAACCAAGTTCATACAACACTTTCATCTTGAGACTCCCTGCCCTAAGATAAACACTCTCCAGTTATTTGGTTCTCAGGGTTGCCTTCCCCAAGAATTATACTGAGCAGTTGACTTGTTTCTTCTGTTCACAAGTTTACAGAAGAATAGTTGGTCCACTTGACCCTTCCTTTGGTTAGCTTCACCAAGGACACACACGTATTTGCTGCTTTTCCAATATTTAGTGGTTTCTGGTCTAGGCGCAGTTATCATACCACACAGTCCACTCACTGCAGGTCACGCAACCAGCAACCACATGCCCTGTTTGTAATTTTACTTTTGATATTGGCAATGTCAATGTTTAGGAAACTTCCTGGTCTAGGCGCAGTTGTCAGACCACACGATCCACCCATCACAGGTCACACAACTATACATTTCCCCAAAGGCCGTTATTGAGTGATATTCAAGACAACTCTCCAATGTACATTATATGTCTTGCACATTATTCTTAAGGTGTATTTCTGGCAGTAGGTTACTTGATACACTTGATTGTCCCTTAATGCTTATGCAGTCTTTAGCATTTCATAGTTTGATCAAGTAACAACTTTCTATTCATTCAGTTCTTCATAATTGCAACATTCACTTGGTTTTACTCAAACCACTACTTTCCTATCGCACAATTTTCAGCAATTATAATGTTGCGTTGTATTTTTCAGGATAAAACATTTCACTTGATTTGGTATTCAATAAATGCACTTTTAAGTTGTGCACATGTTAAATAACACCTTTCACTTAGTTCGATATTCAAAAAGTGCTATTTTGCATTTCTTCCATGGACCGTTACAATTTCCATGGTTCCTTGGAGCGTTGCGGCATTCCTCGTGTCTCCTGACACTTACCGGGTCTCTGCAGCTCCTTTCAGCGGATTCTCCCAAAGCGGGAAAATCAACTCGTCAGTTTGCCGGGTTCTTCCCTCTGCACACCCCAGTCTTCAAGCTTGGCTCCGCCTCTGCTCCTTGGCAGTGCCTGCTGTACGCCTTCCCTCACAAGGGTTCCCAGTCCTGCACAGTCACCTCGGCAAGACTCTCGGGATTGCAGTCAGCGTCCCGGCTCTCTGTTCCGTCTGCAACTACATCTCCCATGTGCTTTTGATTTCCACCTTTTATACTGTTCTCTACAACCAACATGCTGCAGGTTAAATGAGGTATACTCAATTGCCTGACCCTACTTAAGCCTATTAGTCGGACATGCCTGATCTTTATTACCATGTGCCTCCAGACCACTCATTTTAGTCCCAGTACCAGAGTGGTGTTTAAAATGGTAACTCTGCACTACTCCTAGTTGTTTCTTCTTATTCTCAGTACCTGAAGAAAAACTACAGGGAAAGATGGGATGAGGTTGGCAATAGCCCATGAAGGCTAAGTGAAGTGGGGTTAGGTCAATATCAGGAATGGGGTGATACCATATCTCTCCTTCAGGTACCCTCTCTACAATCCCCAAGGACCCTCCTCTCAGGTGATCCTCCCTCGCTTGTCCACCTCCAGGGTTGGGATCCAAAAGCGATACCCCTTCGCTAGCCACCTGAACAGAAGCTCCCTGGGGAGTAGATGTGGGAGTACCTTCATGTTTCTCACAGGAAGGAGAAAAGTGTTGAGTGTGTGCTGGGAAACACTTGTTTGCAGGGTTTTGCTGATTACTGAGGAAATGGCGTTAGTGGCTGGGTGATTGGGTGCATAACGGAACACATCACTTGACTGGATGGAGGAAGAATTAGTACTTGAGTGCCTTCAATAAAAGCGCAATCACCAGTGACTTGGTTGAGAGGAATAACTGACACAAGCACCTGAATTTATTTTAAATGTATTAAGATACGTTAAGGGAAGGAGCATGTGTTTCATCCACACTGGGAAAAAAATGTTTTCAGGCTCTTGCTGATCCCTCAGGCAGTGGCATTAGTGGCAGGGTGATTGGTGTGTGAAGCGGCACAAAACCTACCGGACAGAGGAGGACTTTGTGCTGGAGCGGCTTGATTGAATTCATGCTCACACATGACTTGGTTGAGCACTATAGCGGACACAAGAACTTAGCAAAGGAGAAATGTGTTTGGTGTGTGCTGGGGAAATTTATTTTTCGCTGCCTTGTTGATCACTCAGGCCGGGTCATTAGAATCAGGGTAATAGGGTGTGTGATGCAAGACACCAACTGCATGGAAGGACCTTCTGTTTCTGTGCATTGGGTACACAGAGGACCAGTGTTTTCCTGCTTGCCTGGTCTCTGCTGGCAGCATTGTCTTCTGTCAGTGCCCTGCGCTCTCACTTTGGTCACCCACCCCTTTGCTGCCAGTTTCTGTGGATAGGAGTTGGTCAACAAAGGTCATGTGACTTTGATCACGTGGCCAGAATACACCTGAACATCCCAGGTGAATTGACTTGGACCTGTGGTTTATATGCATCATCTACACAGACGATCAGTGGCTTCCTGCTTACCTGGTCTCTGCTGTCAGCGTTCTCTCCTCTGAGTGGCTCTCCCCCTACCTTTGGTTGCATGCCCATTTGATGGCAGCTTGGGCCAAATGTGAGGGGAGCTGCCATATTTGTGGACTGGATTGAGACTAGGATACCACGTGACACTGATCATGTGACCGGAATCTCTTTCAATCTCTTGTGGTAGGGTATTTTCGGCCAGGCATTTGTGTGAAGTGTGGCAAGTAAAGGGATTTGTCCATGCGCCTGTTATGTGCATGTTATTTGCTGACAATGCCTGCCAGGAGGGATAGCCTTGATGGATTCAATTCCAGAGTGAATATCGTCATTTAGGCTTACTCGAGTGAATCCTTATAGGGGTGTCGATATGAATAATCTCCTGAAAGTTTCTGACCTGCCCATGCAAGGTAAATGTTTGTGCTTTAGCAATGCACAGGTTTAGAGTTTGTTGATGAATGTGTGATCCAATATGTATTACATGCTGCTGCTATTTCTCATGCTATCTTAGTTCATCACTTTTCTCCTATTGCTGAAACATGGTTCCATGACCACACATAGCATGTATTAGATTTTCTTGTGCCTAATGATTTTTCAATTTTGCACTGTGACAGGTTACTGATTGTTGTTGGAGGTGTTTCTATCTTTTTAAGACACATCTTTAGCGGTGCACCGCTAGAACGTGCCTCAACTTCTACCTTTCAGTCTGTTGCTTTGAAGTCTTTAGTCCATGCTATAATGACTCTTCCCAGGTATGCTGTCTACCACCCTCCTGGGATTGAGGTTGTGTTTATATCCGAATTGATGGATTTTATGACTAACGCCTTCCCTCCTGCTCTTTTTTGTAAGTATGTTTACTATACATTGAGGTGACTCTGTCCTGCCCCCATTTAACTTCTTTCAAACAAGGTTTTAATTCCCTGAACCTTCAAAAAAATGGTCTTTCCTCTTCCTCATATAAAGGTGATTATTATTGATTGGATCGTTATCCAATTGAATTTTAAATTGATTGTGACTCTTCAGAGCATTAACTGGTCTGGCCATTCAAGGGCATCGTTTGACTTTGATTTTCAATGTGTGACACATAGTGAAGAAAAAAGTGGCGTATTTTGGAACGAGAATTAGAATTGATCACGGATGCCTCTCTGCTTTATCTTCATCAATTGGAGATCACTTTTCAACAAATTATGTTTTTCAGCAGCTCAAATCGCATATCTATACAGTAATTGATACTCCTGATCATTTTCAGTTTAAATATTTACGTTTAAAACCTTGTGCCGCGTTGTTTTCAGAGGCACTTACCTTGAAGCGCCACCAATTCAATGTAGCAAGCGCTGTTGCCCTGTCTCATCTTCTCATTAAAAGATAAGCACACCTAAGACAGTCTGCACAAATTCAGAGAGCGAAGCAGAGCTACAATTCCAACATTATTAAAACATCATCAAATAAACACAAAGCTTTTTTTCCTTCTTGAAGTTTGTAAAAACCCTTGCTTGTGTGATTGTTTGTGTTGGATTCAAAGTGCCAGAAATGTGCTCAGCTTTTCTAATATAAACTCTCTCACATTCATGAGATTCATGAAAAGACCCCTGAAAACTCTCTTTTGTTGAGTAAAACTCCAGAAATGTGGGATACTTTTGATATCTTGCATATTGAAAAAAATGTTTTTGGGGTGTCAAGAACATAATCAATGTTTTTATCTGGTGACCCAGGCGCTGCTTCAAAGTTTTAGGACTGTTTGAACTCTTCCTCCTTTTGCTCTTCAACTCGTAAATCTTTGATGATTTCCAGATTCTCTGAAGATTGATCATGTTTTCCCATTGATGCATAGCCTAATCTGGATTCTGATGGTCTCCTTATTTTTCACAAAATTAATTATTTATTTTTCCTTTTTTGGCAAATTTGTGGAAATAGGGGTTTCTGACCAATTGAATTGCTGAGTTAAGGACAAGCACCTTTGGCCCTATTTAAGCTTAACTTTTGACAGGGCTGTAGCAGAGACTGTTGCTCGGCAAGTACTTGTTTATGTGCATCAGTTGCTGGATGGTGTGGGCACTTGTTTGCTGGTTGTGACAGAGTGACATCTGGTATGGGTGGATATCCTGAGCTTTTTATTTATTTTACCAAATAAAATGATATGGGCAGTTCTGTTTCTGAAAGGAAAGTCTGCTAATCAGTCCCCCTTTCAGAAAAATTGTCCATGCCAAAAATATAGTTCCAACATGTGACTTCAGCACAAGCTCAGCAGTGACACGGGCAGGTTCAAAGGTCACATGTGCATTCAGGATGGCTGCTAGAACACAAAGTGACAGCAGGCAGAGGTGGCTTTTTAATCTTCAGCACCTCTTATACGAGACATAATAATTGTGCACCTTAGTCAGCCTGGTGGCACATTAAACTGTAAACATGTATGGTCCTCTGATGCACTTGTGCCAAGTTTGCGTTTAACAAAAATAATGAATAAATAACATTAAAATACAGGAGGCAGAATACAGAATAGGGGAAGGATTGTGGCAATTGAATGCATGCTCACACACAACTTGGTTGAGCGCTATAGCTGACACAAGGGCTTGGATTTCTTTTTGCATTTATTAGCACACTTTCTGGGAAGGAGAACATTATTTGGGGTGTGCTGGAAACAAATAATTGTTAGCAGGTTCTTGATGACCACTCAGGCAGTGGCATTAGTGTCAGGGAGATTGTTTTTTGACAGAAATCCACAAATGCCTGGACGGAAAAGGAATTTGCATTGGTTCAGTTTAACATGCATTCACAGAGAACTTTGTTGCATGCAAAATCTAACAAGTGCATTTGCATGTCTTATACATTTTTAGCACACTTTGAGGAAGAAGAACGGTGCTGTGTAATGGGCAAAGAAATGTTTGCAGAGTCTGAATGATCATTCAGGCATTAAAGAGAGGTGGATTGGATGCATGAGTCAGGGAGCCTCCAAGGGGTGGCCATGGGGGGCCAGGGCCACCCTTATATTAATGTTGCCCCCCCCCCATTGGGCCCATTCAGTTTTGTGTGCTTGTTTTGGGGTGCCACCCCAAGATTTCCGGTGTGGCCACCCCTATGAAAAATGTCTGGGGGCGCCACTATGCATGACACAACACACCACATGACTGGCCAGAGCAGGAATATGTATTGGTGTGGCTTTGATTATTGAAGCATCGCATCTGATCAGCATTTGTTCAGCAGTTCAGGCCAGATGCAAGATCACACAGCACAACACTACCATGTGTTGGCAAAAACTCGATCATGACTGACAGTGTCTGAGGTTGTGAGGGTGTAAGCGACACCAAAACAAAGGTGCCTTCCAGGTTTGCAGACAAATGTGGGAAGTGGAGTCATGATTTTGTTGCATGTTTACAACGGCAACAGCTGCCACTGCAAGTGGTAGGGATTTACAAAGCACACTGCAGCACCAGGTAGCAAACAGAAGTAGTGCATTGACCGTGGCTACTACAATCGTTGAAACACTTGTTGAGGTGGATAGCGGTGTTCCTGATGTCATCATTTGATTGGCTCTGTGTGATACTCCATTATTGTCAGCCTCAAACTCCCCTTTCCTAAGATCTGAGTCTGACAGACAAGGAAATGTATAAAGTCCTCATATATTATAACGGATCAGGGTACACATCCAACTTTTTTCTTTTTTCGTGTGAATTGGTTTACTTAGCAGATCGTTAAAGAATAAAGAGAAAAACATCAGGCAATTCATAGGTACAACAATAAGCGAATAAAAACATATCAATACATAGGCATATCTACTCATTTTCAGGGATCCGAAGAAAGTCCCATTATCAACACCAGCGCCACCGCCAGTCTCACAAGGAGGAGGAGGAGGAGAAGGAGGCAGATTGTCTGTCTACCTCATCGCACCAACAATGCTATATAACTGTCCCAGAGGTAAAAGTACAACCGTTCAACGTTTACCTGCAGCATGCATCAAAATCTCTGCACTAAATGATGAGCTGCACAGCATATGTGTCCTTCCACCCGACCATTTCCTCAACCACAAAAAAACACACAGTAAAAGGTTTTCCCAACAAGAGGATTTTCGCAGTGCAAACTGGTGTCCCAGAGAAAACTGACTTTAAAAAAAGAAAATGGCTTCCAAAATAAGAACAAAATAAGGCTTTCCTACAAAAATAACAACGGGTTCACACAAATCACAACCACACAAGCCGCAATCTTCCTCACTGGTAAGAAAACAAATGGCTGCCTAATCTCCCTCCAAAAATTATCCAACTCCTCCTTTTTTCTGGTTCATGTATGATTCACCTTCCTGCAGCCAAACCACACCACAAAGAAAAAAGTAAGTTGTCTCTTCCTTTTATCAATGTCTTAACTTGTTTTTTTACCTAAGAACTCTCCTCTGAATCCTCGCATGAGAACCTGAATTCCAAGTGAAAATCACAATCTTGTCTGAGCTCATAGGCATGCTCTGATTCAGCTGTGTACTCAGGTGAGTCCAACGTTGGAGTGTGTCGGGGTTCATGCCTGAGATCTTGTGCAATTCACCCACATTTGTTCTTCCTTACATAGTGCAGTGGTTAGCTTTCACTTTAGCCAAAGCTTTCAAAGGAAGAGCCTAAAGTGGGGCTAAGAAGCTGGATGAGGTTTGTCATCGAAACCCCAGTGCAGCACTTGGATTCATGTATTCTTTGTATTTATTTTGAAGATGGAGAAGAGAAAGTACTATGTCCCTTCATTACAAAAAAGAAGCCGGGTGAAAAAACACACGGCTGAACAGTTGAGCTCTACACTGCGAATACGCTTTCAGATGAGTGACACACAAACTTCAGATTGAATCCTCGATTTGAAAGCAATTTCAGTCACACAGCGCGAGTCTCCTGCACGCACACGTGAAATGACAGTTATATGAACACGCACATGTTCAGATGCCTCCACGTGCTGTGGACATTCTAATAAAGAGAGTAAAGCCCTGATGAAGGAGAATATACACTCCGAAATGCATTGGCAATACATCTCTCGATTATACAAGCCTAGTCCTATTGGCTTTTTGTTTCATTTCGACAAAACACTTGATAATCTAATTGAGTTTTTTTGCAGCATAACCTCCTGTAGAAGCCAATCTTGAATGGATACTACACTAAGAACAAGGAAGTTTCCTTAAATATTCAATATTTTTTTATTGTGAACATATGCATTAATTGTTCAGAGTAACCTCGTTAGAGGAACTACATGAGAGCGTCTGTTTAGCCGCGTGTTTTTTCACCCGGCTTCTTTTTTGTTATGAGTATATATTGAGCTCAGGTGTCTCCGTGTTTTGCACAGTCTGCTCCTGTAAAAAATATTAAATCACCACTTTGCAGTGGTCCTTACATTTTTTAGAAACTTTTTAAAAAAAAATGTATCCTAAACATCTTTTGGTGGTGCTCACCATTTCACTTTTCTCTATGTCCCTTCATTATTATTTTTCTCTGAGTTTTTTGCAGATTTATTTTTCTTGAAAAAACTCATTGAAAAATGTTTTTGGGGGATTGCCCCCAAACCCCCTTCTTCCTCTATAGCTTAATGTCTATTCTCAACCCCCTACCTCTTATATGCCCGTACCCATCCTCCTACCTCCTCCCTATATTTTTAGATTCTTTTTTGAGATAAAACAAAATTCGGCAAAACACTCATCGAAAAATAATCTGCTGATGAATGAACGTCGTACCAAAGAGAAGTATCCATGTCTCTCTCTCTCTCTCTCTTTCTCTTTCTCTCTCTCTCTCTCTCTCTCTCTCTCTCTCTCTCTCTCTCTCTCTTTCTCTCTCACATGCATATACATACAAGTGGTGGGCAGAGTGTTGGTTTCCACAACAACCTGTTGCATCACAGTAGGCCTGCATCCTTCCTTTAATTTCTACTTCAATTGTGAATGCCTGTCACTTTATCACTTTACCATTCATGACAAATGTGCACTTGCTACACAAGGCATGGCTGATGCAGTGATCACCTGCAGTACTGGCAGGGACCACTGGACAATACTTGCTATGTTGGTTCTACTGGCATCATGATTGCTCTGTTGGGCATTAAAATGTAATATAATAGAGCAAGGTATTGACTATAATCCTATTCTCAGCTCAGGGGTTGGCAAATTAGTTCTCCAAGTGCCGGGGTAGTGAAGTGAGGACATGAGGAAATTTTTGTGGGAGGACAAGCTCAACGATATGTGCTTCACTTTTTAATATATATTTATATTAGTGCTGTTTTAGGGTTTGCCAAGTGATTGTTGGTCTACAATAGCATACGCATACCTGCCTAACCTCTGGATTTATCCCAGAGACTCAGGGGTTTTACTATCTTCTCAGGGTAGCCACGGTTTATTGTACGGTCAAAATCAAGTCTGGGAGCTCCTTCCTCTACAAGGAATGTGGCGCACAACAAATCACGAGTTTTTAGTTGTTTCACTTTAGTGAGGCCTCCAACCCATCTCGCACACCCCCTCAACAAACACCCAGTGCCACAATAGACTAGGAACCAGGCTGGTGTGTATTAATATGATATGTATTAATTAATTTAGTTAACATATTCACTAAACCCGTTTTCGATGATCTGGACCTTCTAGGTATCACCTACACTAACTATGCAGATGGTACACAGATTCTCCTCCCGCTTTCTGGGGATCACAGCAAGGACAGGGAGTTGGTGAAGCAGACCCTTGACCCCCTCATCCCCACCAATTATCGGCCTATCACTACCGTACCTTTCCTTCTGAAGATACTAGACAAGGTCACCTATACACAAATTCAAAGACACCTTGAATCTAATAATCTACTGGGAGCCAGACAATCTGGTTTCCGTCCACTCCATGGTACTGAAACTGCACTCATTCATCTAAAGACCCAAATAGATGAACTGAGAGACCAAGGTAAGACGGCACTCCTCCTCTTACTTGATCTCTCAGCTGCTTTTGATCTGGTGGATCATAGGGTCCTCTGCAAACACTTGGACAGTGCTGCACACTTCTCTACGCATGCCACCAAATGGATTGAATCCTTTCTGAGTGAGAGAACAATGAGAGTCTTCTCCCCCTCGGCAGCAGCCGACCCTCTTCCAATCACGTGCGGCGTCCCTCCAGGCTCCTGTGTTTCACCAACCCTGTACAACATATTCACTAAACCCCTTTTCAATGATCTGGACCTTCTAGGTATCACCTACACTAACTATGCAGATGATACACAGATTCTCCTCCCGCTTTCTGGGGATCACAGCAAGGCCAGGGAGTTGGTGAATAGGGTGTACCTCATCATTCAGGCATGGATGGCATCACATGGCCTCTGCCTGAATGATGATAAGACTGAGCTGATCATTCTGGGCACGCAGGCCAATATCAACAAACTAGGCAAGGACTACTCCACGTTTAACATAGATGGCAATTGCATTAAGGTCTCGAGTGTAGTAAAAACACTAGGTTTCTATCTCGACTCCAACATGTCTCTTGCCAAACAAGTTAATTCCTTAGCTTCCACGAGAGCCTATACCTGCAAATGAATAAGAGCAGGTAAACCTTTCTTATCCAATAACAGTTGCATGATCTTAGCGAGAGCCTTAATACTATCACGACTCGATTATTGCAATGCCCTCTACAGTGGCGCTAACAAAACTATCACCAAAAGGCTACAAATCCTCCAAAATAATGCCCTTAGAGCCGCCTTAGGCATAAACAAAAGGGAACATATCTCCTCCACTAGACAACAATACAAATGGCTCTCCACCGACAATAAAATTCACCTAAAAATGCTCTCCCTGACGCACAAAGCCCTCAATAACGCTGCCCCCATTTACCTGATGGACAAAATAAAAAGAAAAACCTCTAGCAGACCTACAAGAACGCCCAACTCCAACTGTTTGTAAATTTCAAGATTTAAACTTACCAAAATTGGCGGCACAAGCTTCCCTGTGCTAGCCGCTAAATGGTGGAATGCCCTGCCACACAACCTTAGATCAGACCAACCTTTCCCCCACTTTAGAACGAACCTCATCAAACACCTCATTGACAACAACATGTAAGGTTTGAAAGACTTTATTTGTGTTATGTTACTCATCTGAATGTATATATGTACCTTCAAAGATTCATCACTATTGTAAATTGTAATTATGTAACATTGTAATTTGCTATAACATTGTAATTTCTATGCAACTTTGAAAGCTTCGTATATTCTGCTCACTGCGCCTGGTTACCCTTGGGTCTGGCGCGCAATACAAATAAATAAACAAACAAACAAACAAACAAACTAGAACCAACAGATTACAGCAGCCACCAATGTTGTGGCAACACAAAGACAAAATATCCTTTTTAGTAGAGTACCACCACACAGCTAACACCAGACTATGCAGTTACAATAGCTACCTTTTATGTCACCCACCAATACAAGCAGAGAACAGTTCAAAGCACACCAGGAAAATGAATGCAAACAGACAACAAAGTGATACGTTTGAATGGAAGGCAGTGGAGGGAGTGGGGAACACAAGGGAAAATCAGATTTAGGACTTGTGGGTCACAGAACCAATAGGGAAGAAAGAAAGGAAATGGAACCAATGTATTGTTCTACACATGATAATAACACACAGGGCTTTAGGATTATGGTCAGACCAGAATGGGAAAATCAGTTTTCAGTTACGTAACACTATTGCAATGGGAAAGCATAGAGAGGAATGGGAAATTTGTTTAGTTACACCAAAAGGACAGGCAGGGCTTTGGGGAATATTAGCACACAATGGAAAAATCAGTGTGGGGTTAAGATTCACAGAAACAATATGACAGTAAGAAAGGTAAGGGGAAAATTTGTTTTGCTGAGCCCGACCATAACACACAAGGCTTTAGGATGATGGTCAGAACAGAATGGGAACATTGGTTTTGGGTTAGGATCACAGATGCAATGGGAAAGGGAAATGCAAATGGGAATTGGTTTTGCTGAGAACAATTGAAACACAGGGACACATTTGTTTTGCAGATCACAATTAAATCAATTCTTTTTGGCAACTCTTTATGACTACACCGATTCACAATACACACGGAAAAGATGGTTGTTTTCGAATGCCAACAATACTGATTCAGTGGAATAAATGGGGGAATTAATTGATTTACTTTGATAAATATGCTATGGATCTACACTGGCCAACAGGGGATTTTTCAATGGGAAAATAACTAACTACATAGGCAAACAGGGGATATTTCAATGGGGAAATGACTAAGACAATGGTAAAAGAATACAAGGCCTACACACTCTATGTATTTTGGGGTTTAGTACTACTTACCGGAGTGGTTTGGGCTGGACATCAGGGAGCGTCAGGGCACTGCTGGGACAGCAAAAGGGGGGTCAGTCAAGGTCTCTGCTTTGTCCTGCAAGGGGTGCCAGGTCAGAATCTAAGTCTCCTGGCTCCTCTGCAAGATTAGGCCTCTCTCTGCTGGGGTGTTCACGCCAGACTTCTACAGTAGGTCACCTCATGGGATTAGTGGCGAAAGTCCTGCTCAGAGGCATATTGGCTAAGTTATAGGACAAATGACATCACTAATGTGTCATGATTCTCGTGAAAGGGATTGTCTAGCCTCCACTACCCTCCTCCCGCTGTGTGTTGATAGGGAATAGAGGAGTGTTTTGGGACATCCGGGGGGGGGGGGAGAGCACTTCATCATCTCCCTTCAACAGGTAGGCATGGTCATGTTTTTGAACTCAAAATCTCACTACCTTGCAAGTACCCGTAACTTCCAAAACTTTACCTGTATGAATACATTTTTTACCACTATATTTTACTGCAAGTCAAATGACTCAAATCAGAAGTCTATATGTCATTCCTGTGCAGAGCTACAGTTTTTCTTCATTTACTTTGGAGCCATATCATTGAAAAACATGTCATTTTACGGGCCTCATAGGAATTATGATTGGCAGGTTTTATCAAATGTTCATGTCTCTGGAATTCAACAAGGGTGGTCATATCACATTTTCATGGATAACTTCAGTTGTGTTTACCTCTCAAACATTATTTTGGGATAATCAGAAGGAGTTTACTGTCATCTTTCCAAAAATCCTACAATGACTATTGTGCCATGTATACTGTATATTTTATACCATAAATTACATTTCTCCTATTGTAGTCCATGTGCAATCTCCCTCTTCATCTTTCTAGGCCCCCGCCCTCCTGGAGCACATGATGTCAGGAGAGGGTCTGTGTTTAGATTAGCCTACCCATTCCAAGGGCTAATGACTAAGCTAATGCATTTTTGCATTTTTTTATTGAGACTTGTGACCTGGGGCAGCAGCCTCCTGCCACCTGGAGGCTGAAGAATGATCTGGGCCCGGCGTACCCAAGTTTGTTCGTACCCTGGACCCAAATCACCACCCACCATGTTACTGTTGTGAACTGCAGGGCAGCCCTCCTGCTGCTTTGGATGATAGGAGCAGACTGCTTTGTGCAACGTGAGGTCACACACAGTTTGTAGAGCTGAAAGTGAGCATTGTGGCAAAACACAAAACAGGCACAGCATTCGGTCGTCAAGCAGTCTCCATTACATCATTTTATTTCCCTTTATTGCAGCCAGTAAGGGTCACCCATAGTATATGCATATCGGCGGAGCAGTGTTCGCAAGGTTGTGACCACCTTCTCCCAGTGAAAAACGTGTTCTTGTTTATGCCAATGAATAAACATTTTTTACTGAAAAGCCTTTGCACAGCAAATGCCACACTTATATTTTATTTGACAACAGCCACGCACGCTTTGGTGTGGTAGAGATGATATCATTGAATACTTAAAGGCTGTGATGTTGAGTGTTTCCAGTGCTGGAAATGGACAACATGTACTGTGGAAACCCACTCAACCACACTTTTGTAGGAAGGTGGAGAGCAGAACCTATACCAAGATCGAATCAAAACCTTTTTCAGCACATTTGGACACAGGAACTGAAAAAAAAACAACAACATAGGGTTTACAGGCACATGTAAAGATATTACATCTCAGCAGCAGTCCTCTGACCTGCTCAGCTGTCTTTGCAGCATTCTACTTTTGGATCCCCTACTTCTTCCATGTCCTTTACTCCCCCAGCCCTAAACATGCTACTTAGTGTTAATGTTGCATTTATTTGCCGCATTTCCCTTGACAGCATTCGCAAATGAGTTTACCTTTTTGACATGTGGGGGGTGGGGCATGTGGGCGGAGTCTTGTGACTGTGGGTCGGGCCATACATCTCAGGGTTTTTGGTGCTCAAATGTAGGCAGGTCTGAGCATACTTTAGGATCGTGCTATCATTTTTCATGTTCTTCCTTTTCTTGAGATTACCTTTCTTGTTTTGTTCAAGCCATTCTTCAGCTATTTTTCTGTTTTCTACATTCACTCCCCTCTTTCCTGTTCCTTTTTTCCTGCCACCATCACTTTTGGTCTTCCATTCACCTACCATTCCTCCTAGTTGTCCTTAATTGCCTCCCTTTTCCCAACTTCCTCATCTTCCCTACCCCTTTCCATTTTCTTTCCCCTTCACTCAGTCTCTTCTACCCTCTTTAAGTTGTTGTACCATAACACTATTTGAAACTTTAGGTTGGCACGCTACAACTCTGTAAATCCTTGACCGAGGGTGCCATCCATGTGTTTCTACAGAGAAGTTCCTATTGGAGTGAACGGGTCCCAAAGGACTTAATAGCATAATGTTTCAACATAGTCCTTCAGAACAGATTACCTGCAATGTTAAGCACTGTGAGAAGAGGTGTACTGTTATCCGATGTAGTGGTACTGGATGTAGTGGCTTGGGAATGATGAAAGACTTTGCAACCGCTGCCAGGATTCGAACACCCGACTGCATGTTGCACACGGATATCTGAATCATGAACTAAACTTGCTGAACGTGTCCTCTGTGGGTCGGATGATCGATGGCTCTCTGCCACTGCTTGATTAACAACAACCTGTTTAGTCTGCTGTCTGAAACCCTCAAACTCCTTGAGAAAGTTTGTAGCCACCCCCCATAGTATCTGCAGAAATGATCCACCATAGCCCTGTATGATTTCCCTGAAATGGAAAATAAAAGAAAAATGTTTTATCAAGATTGTGCACCAAAGTATTTTACCTAGATGTTGCAGAGAGGAGGGGATAAACTGTAAAGGCTGGCAGGGTGGAGAGGGTTCGGACGGTGTCTAGCGAGTCAGGTGGCGCGGGGGCGACGTGATAGCCTAGTTGTTGAGGAGGAGAGACTTCTTGAAGAGGTGGGTCTTACATTCTTTTCTGAATTGTAGGAGCATGGGGGTGAGTCGGATGCTGATGGGGAGGAGGTTCCATAATCTTGGGGCAAAGGTAGAGAAGGCTTGTTTTCTGGTCCTTTTCTCTGCGAGGTAGCTGGGTGACTTGAGAGGGTCTGCCCTATAGATGATGCAGCGAGACTTGAAGTTGATTCTTGCGTGCAGTGGAAGCTAGTGAAGGTCGATGAGGGCCGGGGTGATCTGGTCGTATCTGCATAGAGACTTGATGAGGTGTGCAGCCGCATGTAGGACACTTCTCAGGGGCACAAGGCAGGACGACAGGAGGCCTTCAAGGAGGGTATTGCCCGAATCCAGGTTGAATAGGACCAGTGCCTGAACATTGAATCTAAAGCTGTCCGTAGGGAGGAAGGGCTTGAATTTCTGCAGGAGGTTGTGCAGAAACCAAGCCTCCTGAGTTTTCTTAGCTATATGTGTCTTGAAGGAGAGGTGCATTTGTATTTTGTAGTAAACATAGTTTGACATGGGCACTCAAGCCATGAAGTGTCGCACCATGAATTCATGTATTTTCTGTGTATATTTGTAAGAGGGAGAAGAGATTTGATGAGACGCTCTGGACATACGGAGATATGGGATGTTAGAGTGGTTGAATGTCTGGAGGCCTTACAAAAGAATACAAGTTGCAATGAGTTAGAGTGTAACCACATGTTGAGTGGGGTGGTTCAGGACATATAGAGGATGGCACTGATGTACGATGAGTGTAGTTAACATATGCAGAGATTATCATTAACAGAATGTATACACACACACACGCACACACGCATGCGCGTGCACATACACTCACACACACACAATATGGGCATAGTGTGAGATTATGAGAGGTGGAGAGAAGGCCCTAGATAACTCAAATGAAAGGAGGGGACTTTTTAGGGCAGTCTTTATTCTGATAATGTGGGGATGGACTTTTTGTCAGGTGGTAGAAAGTTTCAATGTTGGGGGTTAAGTAAGGTCATTGAAGGAAAGCAGGAGACAGTGAAGTGAGGATGGGGACGATAGACTTTATGGAGCATTTAAGATCACAGAGTACAAGCAGGTGAGCAGTGAGATATGAAATTAGTCAAGTGTCAGACAACCATCCAGTGCTCAGAGGGGAAGGGTGAAGAGGGTGCGGTGGCAAAGATCAATATTTGTTTAAGTTAGGTACAGTAATTAGGGATAGTCCCACAGTGAGGTTTGAAGAGTAGTCCTACCTGCTGAGGAAATGGGTGGATATGGCAAACTTGGTGGAGTGGAAGTTGAGATGAGGAAGGATTTTTTTAGATGTTCTGGAGATTGGAGATTAGGTCTGGAAGTCATGCATTGTAGCTAATGAACTGTTGCATGTTGGGATCATTGTAAATAGGGAACCACAGGTTGTGACGTAATTTCAACAAAATTCTTGTTCTCCATATTAATTCTTGTTGTCCATATTCTCTCACATTTTGCTAATACTAGAACGTTCATGTATACGGTCACTAAAAGAACAAAAAGATGTGACCAGCTAATTTTGCGAAATACTTAACGGATAATAGCGGAGACTGTGACGGAATTGTATTACATATTTTGGAATCTGTGCAGTGTTCAATATATTAATAGAGGCACCTTTGTACAGCATATTAATATGTTGATCTCTGTGGCACCACGTAGAGGTATGCCTATCACCACAGTCCAAAATACATACAAATTGATAACCCCCAAATCCTTCAGGCTCTGAAGAAGGTGTTTCACTGGGTTTATGGTCTTTCCATCTAATGCCATTGCATCTAATGCTATTCCATAGAATTTTTTCCATCTAAAAACTTTGCATCTAATGCATTGTTATGTATTACTTTTTTTTTGGGGGGGGTCTCCCCTAACGCCCATTTTTTTACCCTTATGATGCACCTAAACACAAATGAACCCTTTACCCCCAAAAATAAGCATTTGATGGAAAGTTTTTAATTGGTAAATTTCAATGGAATGGCATTAGATGCAATGGCATTAGATGGAAAGACCAGATACCGTTTCACTGGTTTGAGGGACCGAAGCATGCAGTGCGGTTGTTTTATGAAAATGTTAATAGATTATTTATGAGCTGGTTTGTATTTATACTATTGTTGAATGCCACCAAAATGTTTGTGCACATATTGGGGTGTTTATACAAGCAGCGATCCTTGTATTGGCAAAATACATTTTTTAAATATTTGTTTGTCTATATATGTATATGTAACTCCTTTTTTGTCTGTATGTTTTTATGTATAAAATGTTTATATTTGCACACAATATAATGAATGGCAATAAATAATGTGGATGTGTAGCAATATGAGTGTGTTCTTAAAGCAGCAACACTGGCCTTATTCGGCATAGCCAATTTGAGTGTATTCTCAAAGGAGCAATACTGGCATAATTGGCACAGCCAGAATGCAAAAGTGGTCTTACAATGACCACATTGGCATTATTAGGTGCAGCTATAATAGGCCTAGTCTTGCAGTGGCAATAATAGCCTGACTGGGCACGGCCAATGTGGATGTGATCTGACAGTGGCAATGCCTGCATATATTGTGACAAGCAGCATGACAACGTCTTCTTAATGGCAATACAGGCATTATTGAGCATAATCAAAATGAAGGAGTTTTACAGTGGAAATACTGGTAAATCATGAAACATCCAGCATGACATGTTCTTCTTACAGTGGAAACACTGGCATTGCTGGGCAGATGTCATATGAGTGTGTTATTCAAATGGCAATACTTGCATATATTGTGAACACAGACATCATGAGCATGCATTGGAAAATGCTCCTGTGCCCGATTGGTGACATGGCATCTGTTAGATTTTTCCTATGCTCCCCTATACAACCAATTGAAAAAGTATGGCGTTTTACACAATATTGTAAAAAATATTCTCTGGTGTTGCACCTCCCCATACCGATCTTCGTCACTTGTGCTGAGGACTAGGAAATATTCCCACCCCACCATCTTTTTTGAAGACTCGGAGCTGCAACATACTAATGATCACCCACGCATACCTCCAGAAGCCAAGCATAGCAAAAACCAGCGGCATATTTACTTTCTTATTTTGAATTATAATTTTTAATGGCATTTCAAATATGAACACATTATTCTGTAGAGGTTCTCAACAATATAACGTAAACCAATCAGTAATATTGAAGCAAGGCAACAGCATACACAATGGATACCACACGATTCATTTGTGCTGCACAATGTGTTCCTTCTGTTGCCAAAAGGAAACCGTAGAACCTACACACTGAGCAAAACCAATGAGCCAACACGTGGATGGACGATTCACTCAGCAACCATTGTGTCCCTGTACCAGCAGCAGCCCAAACTATCACATCAAGCATGCATTCAACTCATAGAGAGGGTCAACATTTAGCCAACCCAATCATGCCCCATCCATCCCTCGGCCTAGGGGGCTTACCGTTGTGCCGGCAATCTGTACCTTGTGACCCATCTTATTCCGCTAGTAATAACCAATCAGTAGTTGCAACGGTGAAGTTACCGGGGAGTCAACTGTGGCGTGGCCAGCCGTAACATGCAGACGTGAGCCGCTGCCCCAAGCTGCCCGCAGACCGCATGCTACTGAAGAGAATGCCCTATTGTGTGTTTCCCATGTATATACTTTGACAATATTGTTCTATGAAATAAAGAGCCTTACATTTTACTGAATTGCATTAACCAACATGCGCCCTCTGCCCCTGCAACATAAGTTAACACAATCTACACAACATAATCACATTTGAGACACATAACAGAATTATAGGTTTTTGTAGACCAACCTGCACAAAAATGCACAAAGTCGTTCATATGGGATGTATATAAATAGGGCGTATAACTGTAGCATCTCTAATGCTCCCCAAAAATGTTCCCCAAAAACTGCCCAGAAGGGCCCTTTCCACTGCTTAGCCATGCCCGTGCTGCGGGAGGCCTTTCCACCGCAGCGATGCCTAAACATGTGAACTCTGGCTCGGTGTCCTGAACCCTGGATTGCCTGCTGCTTCTGGAATTCACTATCACCCCATGCCTGGGACCAGAGAGCGCCATACAATGGCATTTGACATCAGCCCGGGTTATCAGGAGCCCGCCTTATCCAGCCTGTGTTTTTCTATTAGTCTAACACTCGGTTGTGCATCGTCTTATCAGCTGGAAGGCTGATGTCATTCCTGGCCTGAAAGTGCTTTCTGACTCCCAGCCCTCGACATTTCACTTTTATTTGGGGTTAATGGCGGGAGGGAGCGTTGGGAGTGTGTTTATCAGCATTCTCACAAGAAGAGAGCAGGGTCTAGGCTTTTAACACCCAGCTATTGCCTACATTATTTTTTGTCTGTGGGACATCAAACTCGGGACAGGAGTCCACTTGGTAATAACGCCTTTATGACCCGCCTGCCAGGGTGCAGAGAGTTTTGTGGCCCACGTAGCTCAATCACAGCGCTTTCTGAGAGAAGCCCAATTTACTTTAGAAACAGAGCAGTCCCGTAGCGCTTGTTGCATGTGAACCCCTCCTGGGAGCATGGTAGCTCCCAGGATGTTGTAATGGGTCACGTGGCAGTAGCCACGTGACCAACATAATAAAAGAAGCCAGCCGCTTCCGGCTGGCCAGTCACTCCCATTCTGGCTCCAGCGTCGTTCCTGTTGCACCGGGCTGGTGCTGCGCTGTTGGTGCTGGGCCCACGAACGGGGCCCAGCTTAAGGACGGTGCCCCTGCCGGGCAACGCCGTCCGGACGGTGCCCCTGCCGGGCAACGCCGTCCCTGTGGGTCCCCCAGCCATGTGAGGCGGGCTGGGGAGGCGACCCCGGCCTGGGTGCCCCCAGAGCCGGGGCCGCGGTGGCCAGGTGGACCTGGCCACGTGTGCGGGGCTCCGGTGCTCTGGAGCGGGGTGGGCGGAACCCCCACCCCTGAGTATGCGGCATGGGCGCCGCCGAAGAGTGTGTGTTGTCGGGTGCCACCCGACCCGAGCATGGGGCTGCCCGGTGATCCGGAGCAGCCCCCAACAGCGCTCACACTGGCACGTCTGGCATTGCAAACAGAGATACTTGGTGTAGATGGCTACATTACACAACCAGTAACAAACACAATAGTTTTGGTTACTACATAGGAATTAAATGGCCTTTGCCTTCAAATGGCAAGATATGTACATCATTTGCCCGCTATTGCAATAATGTCATGGAATACAACCATTTGTTAGGAGCTGTATTTATTTATTTTGACATGTGTATAGCGCACCTAACCCTGAGGCATCTGGGCGGTGGATATGGATTGCCACGATATGCCTTGGCACTCTCGCTATTTACCAGCTACTTCCCTGGCAGCACAATCATTTCTCAGGTATGGTCT
Source organism: Ambystoma mexicanum (assembly GCF_040938575.1). Taxonomy (NCBI): domain Eukaryota; kingdom Metazoa; phylum Chordata; class Amphibia; order Caudata; family Ambystomatidae; genus Ambystoma; species Ambystoma mexicanum. The sequence goes on along the minus strand of NC_090927.1, from coordinate 218,268,619 downwards.
TGACATGATCTGGTACTCATGCCAAAGGTCTTCTAATGCCATCATGCACCAGGTACCCCTTCAAGCATTATGTTATACTTAGTTATGGGGTGCATTCTACACCAGCAAGGGCATCGTGGCGCTGATAACTGGAAAGGAGAAGTAACCACAAAGAAAAACGAAAATCAAAATGTTTGCAGAGAACAACGAAACATAAGTGGTCTTGGGTAGCAAGAAGCGAAAGAGGAATCATGTTCCGTAATTGGGTGTCCACAACCGAAAAGGCACGGCCACCAGTGCGAGAGCGTTTGAAAAGTGGTACCAAAATGCGAAGTTGCAGATGGCAAAGAGCGGGATGAGACATAGGGAGGAAACGTGGCTTGTGAGTACCCCGGACCCGTGCTGTAGAAAGCACGATGGACAATCCAAAGTGCCACGAAGTTGATGCGCTTGGACACAGAAAGGTGCAGCTCTGGTCACTGAGTACAGGTTTGGGGATGAATAGCCATGGTGCGAATGCCATTGACAGATATCACCATGGATACCGCAGTTCCTGGCACTGCTGCCACCCAATACCCAATTTACAAGCCCCCTATTGTCAAGGTGACAGCCAGCCAGTGGGGTCGTTTCGGAATCCATTATGCCCAGCTGCCAATGCCATGCCAGGTGCCATTATGCTGACTTAGAACTAAAAGCCTGATTCTAATATGGCCAGTTAGCGCCATAAGACCAGATTTCATTCGACCGTATGAGTTCAACGCTACACATCAGGGCCAGTTTCCATTAAACTAGAGCTCGATTCCATCATGCCTCATTAAGAGACTCAGGCCAGATGCCTGAACTTCTGTGGAAATAGAGAATAGAATCATTATGAAGATTAACTGATATGCCCTTACCTTTGAATCTTGCATCCAACACCTGTATTGTAAGTTTCACTGCTTCGCATTAGGTTTCCCAGCAATAGTTTAAGGGCTACATGCTTTTCATAGCTTTGGCTGCGACAACGACCACTGTTTTCAGATCTGAAATGTTAGCATTTTTTGTCTGCCAGAAATTGAGTTTTTGCAAATCTAGAATTCAATTTCTTTTTAAGGGATCTTTGCCCAGCATCTGCAGGTCATGCCGTGTGTTTCGCTTCTCCATTTCTCTCATTTCATATAAGAGTAATTTATACCACAACAGTCATCACCGTTGTACGATAATGACCCTGAGACGTGTCAGACAAGTGGAGTATATCGGTACCCAGTAATTTTTATCACAAACACAATAACACTGAAAAACACAAGAGATGAAATAAATATACAAAGGGTAGCGGATGTAGAAGGTGTGACAATGCTCCATTCAATTCATGCAAATTACCACTATTTGCCGCAAACAACCTTATTAAATTGCATGATCAGTTGCAATTGCAAATTCCCCTTAATATCACTAAGAGGGTCTATGTGCGGATTGCTTCCAAATGCACTCATTGATGACTAGAATTGAGCAAGTGAGCTACATACATCGATTCTTACCTGGCTGCAAATCTCTGGCTGAATTGTGCTATAAGACATCCGTCCTCTGGATGCCAGAGTGTCTCTCAAGTATGTTAAAAACAAGCTGTTTCTTCTATTTTAAATTCTATTTGAGTGAAATACCTTTTTTTTCTTCAATTTATTTAAATTATCCTTTCATTAGCAAGAACATGCTTCTTATTTGAACGTACAAGTTGGACTCCTGTCTAACACTATGCACAGTGTCTGCAAGCCACAAATACAAACAGGATATTTTCAAGTTTATTTAATGATATATAGGAACCCAAATGTCAGAAATACATGGTTGGGATAAATTGTTTTTGCTCCAACTTAAGCTCTTTTAGCTCCTTTGCTAGTTGAATACCAGTTTTTAGAACAAATGAAGTAGTGCAATCTTTTGCATGTATCATCTATTTATTATTTTTCTTGTTTCAAAAAGTGTCTCTCAAGAATATCTCTCTGGATAGTCTCTCTCAAAATTATCTTTCTACACGTGTTTCACAATTCGAGATTAATTTGGAATGGATCTTCAGGAGAGATTTTTTGTTCAATCAAATACATTCACTGTGCCTAGAAAAAATAAACACAATTTGGCATATGCAACAATTATTGTATTAGGTTACAAAACAGTGACTCCTAAATAAAAAGAATTTCAAAAACAAAGGAGATACTTTAGTGTAGAAATAATTAAATGCTTACCCTTATTGAAAGGGTAAATCCTTAGATTTAGGAGAAGTGTTCATATGTTGTTTTGAAAAAAAGCACTTTGTTAAATATTTTAACCGTATCTTCCCAGTATGGTAACCTTGAGTGAGTTGTTTCTGCCATATCTGAGGTGCTCAATTATCTAGGATTGACAAAAAATGAAAGGGAAAAGAGAAAAATCAAAAAGGTTAGGAAAATAGGAAGGTTGATTAAGGGTAGGGTCATGCTAGCAAGTGAAAACATGTGGTTTCTTTACTGCAAGGGCTATGATCTTATCTTAAGGTAGAGCAGCGTTAGTTTGGAAAAGGCTCAGGGTCCGCCTTGAACAGGAATTTTAAGGGTAATGGCTTTGGGTCCGCCTTGCAAAATCCTCGATGCTTCCTGTAGGACGCATGGTTGTTGCACCTGTTCTGGCGCTATTTATAGACGTCTTTATGAAGGTGCAATGACGTTTCACGTCGCTGCACGTTTGCGCGTGTGCGTGACGACGTGCTCGCGCTAGCAAAATATTTTTTCAAAAGCGCTCTACTCACAAAAAGACAACTTTTTTTGTTGTTTTGTCCCGGTTGGACAAAGTTATTTTTAGGAAATGGTTGTATTAATACTATTTTGATGGTTCTAAAGGTATGAGTTATACTTCTCATTATAATTGGGACTACCTAATATGGGTGAAATGATATGAATAAATATGAAAAAGCAGGGTAATTTTAAAGAGATGTAATCATTTGTTGTGTTGTACAAAAAGTAGAGTTTCTACGGTGCTCATGATACCTTTGTTGAGTGAAAGGATGTGAACAAAAGAGAAGGATATTGTTATAGAGATGTAATCATCGGTAGTGTTGTACATAGTTAAAGATACTACAATTGTTACATATGCCAAATTGTGTTTATTTTTTCTAGGCACAGTGAATGTATTCACACAAAAAATCTCTCCTGAAGATCCATTCCAAATTAAGCTCGAATGGTGAAACACGTGTAGAGAGATACTTTCGAGAGACACTTTTTGAAAAAAGAAAAATAATAAATGGATTATACAAGCAACAGGTTGCACTACTTCATTTGTTCTAAAAACTGGTGTTCAACTAGCAAAGGAGCTAAAAGAACTTACATTGCCACAAAAACAATTTATCCCAACCATGTATTTCTTTCAATTTGTTGTTGTGTAGCAGCCACAAAAAAGGGATACATTACTTTCGCATGACAACTAACCTGTCTGCTTATAGTAACTACTTCTGAATTAATTTGGAGATCGCCAGTATTAGGATATCATTGACTGCTAACCTCTTGATTGATAAAGGAACCCAAATGCATTTGAAAAGCTAAAAGTAGAATACTAAAAACTGTAATGTTGCTAATATTGCAAACAAAATACACCCACACCTGCCTGTGATCTCTACGCCAAGAAGGAATGGTATGTGGTCATTTCTGTGGGTCTCCTTGTGCCTTCTGCATCTGGAAGTGTCGACTTAATGCTCATGAAGATGGAAAAAGAGTGCCCAAAAACCTAATGAGGAACAAGAAGTCTTTGAGTGTCGACTGGTGAATTTGTTAGATGAATGGCCCAAATGAGCGTAGTGAACAACCACAAACCCACCGGAGGGGCTTTTCTGCCCGAAAAATTATTTTTCAAAAACGGAGTGAAAATGGTGCTTTTTACAGATACATTGTTGAGTTAAATTAAATAGGAAACAAGGCATAGCATTTACAGGTAGTTCTGTTTCTGTTAAAAAACACGAGAATAGAGAACGTTTTGCACTTGCCAATCTGAAAATGGCAGTCCAGTAACAGACATTGGAGTCTTTGACCGTTATAATTTATCCAGAACAGGACTGCGAGATTTGTCCTTGGCCTCAGGCCGAGTGATCGTATCTCTCCAGTCCTGAAATCTCTTCACTGGCTCCCCGTGGCTGCAAGGATAAACTTCAAGACCCTCTGCATCGTCCACAAGGCTTTCTGGGGCCTTGGACTGCAGTGCCTCCAACTCTCTTTTCATAAACATCTACCTTCTCGAGCTCTCCGATCATCCACTTCTAACTCTGAGGGTCAGACGCTTCTCCAAGCAGAGAATTGGGCGTATATCTATCTCCTTGGCTGGGGTCTCCCTCTGGAACAGCCTCCCTGCCGCTCTCAAACTTGAGCAGAACCACCTCCGGTTCCGGAAGCAACTCAAGACCTTCCTTTTCACTTCCGCGTTCTCTCTTCCTCTATCCTGCTGATGCACCTGACAACTCCGCACACTGGTCATCTGGTCACCCTCTAAACTCGGACCCAGGCCCCTGCACGTCCAGTTGCCCTCGCACTGACTCCGTGATCCGAAGCGCTTAAGGGTATGTACCTGCAACCCTACAATACCTTCTCTCTGCACTTGTGAGCCACCCGCAGGCTGCACTTGTGAGTTAATTGCACTTCACCCTGCCACTCCACACTAACACTTCTCCCCTTCCCCCTTCCCCACACTTGCACAATCTGAATGACACAAGGCCTCCCTTTATTTCGGCCTCCTTGTCTTGTCGCGCCTAGATACCCTTGTGTGCAGGTGGGTTATGAATGCCACATCATATCATCATATCATATCATAGCAAACACATCTATGTGTCTTCCATGCCACAGATACAGCGGCTGATAAACAGTGCCACTACCACACTGGTAAGAAATGCCAGTCATAACCAATTCTGTAAATGGATTAGGAGATGTTCCCACTGTGCGGTATGAGACTTCCTATTGGGTGTTGGTGCTTCAGAACCTCTTCAAAAGCAAATGCATTTAATCCTAGTTCCTAAATATTTCTTAAGTGAATGAAGCATCTTTTGGATTTATGGGTAACTGCGCTCCCAAGGAAAATCTTTCCTCTCTTCCATTTTGTACAATTCTTTTTATACAAAAAAGGTCCATTATACAAATCTTTCTTTAGAAACGGATGAACTATTCGTTGTTTTCTTGATTTCCTTATGTATTCTCATCATATGCCACCAGAGCTCACCCATCACACCCAGATGTGTTCTATAATTCTCTACTGACCCGCGAACTGCCGACATCACATCCAACTGCTTCATGATGTGTCCCAAGTCACTAGCATTGGATCCAGAACTTCTCCCGTTGACCCATGATTGGCTGCCACGTCACGACAATCGACACATAACTGAGGCATCACCCATGATCGGCTCCATGTGACTCTCATTTCTGCTACAGGAGCCCCCTGTCATAAAAACACTACTTTTTGATGTGTCCACATCACTCAAATTGCCCATTGCACACTGCTCCGTTGCCTATGATTTGCTCCATGCGATCCTCATTTCCCCTCAATGGCCCTGTCTAACTTCTCACGTCCCTTGCGTTGCCTGATTACACTGTCATTGTACTCAGAACTGCCCAATTGTTCCTGATGTGTACCGTGGCTTTCTTATTTCTTCTAGAGCAGTCGCTTGTAAAGTCTCACTGCCGCATGATTTGCATCATATCGATCCCTGCCCCTAGAATTGCTTCATTTTTCCCAGATATCCCAATCACTCTCTGTATGCCTCCAGTACTGTGCCATTGCCAGTTGATTTGCACATCATTCTTATGCTCTCTATGTCTGCCCCCCCCCAAACCGTAACCTCCTAATATCCCTTATATGCTTCTTGTCACTTTCATTTCCCCTGATCTGGCACTTTCCTGATTTGCCCCATGTTATCGTAATTGCCTCCTCTTACTAGCCATGAACCGCCCCCGTGACACTTATTTGCCTCACTTCACTGTCCTTGTCTTCACATCGGGTTCAGTGACCCCTGTCATTCCTACTTTCCCTAGAATTGCACCAATGACCATTGATTTATCAAACCTCACTCTCGTTGCCTTTGGGCCATGGCTGCATCTGCAGTAAACAGAGATGAAAACGTCAATGAACAAATAGTTTTTAACATAAAGAACTGCTACATGTAACACCCACGGCTCTTGATGTGTCCCATGTCACTTTCAACGCCCCCAATCTGCCTAATTGTTCTACTGATCTGCCCCATGCAACATTCATTACCCCATTCTAATTGTCTCCTAATTTGCCCATGTCACTCTAACTGCCCCTATAACTCCCCCATGAATTGCCTTACTATCTCTATATCATTCTACTTGCCCCAGAAGCACCCCATTGTCTGGATCTCTCCCATATCATTCTCATAGAACCCAGAACGGAGTATTCACCCCTGATTTCTTTTAAATAACTCTCATTGTGCCCCATGTCATGACCCAATGTGCCAAGATTAGCACATTGTCTGTCAAATTACCCCCTATTGTGCCCCATATCACTCTCTTGGCTTCCTGAACTGCCCCATGCCAAGAACAAACCCCAATTCCCCCGGCCCTAATGTACACATGTATACACACACATACATCCACGCATGTAGGCAAGCTCACACACACATCCTTTCCTTCTACTTTTCTCACGGCTTTTGGCTCCTCTCGAATTCAGAAACTGTGTGGCAAGTGTCAATCACGTCTAGTTCTGGCTTAGCTGTCACCTAAAAGAGGCCTCGAGGAGCCAACCTCAAGGCATGCACTGGTCTGCTCATGCCCAGAGTTGTATGTTGCAGGGTGCTCCCCCTCAAAGACCGCTATGTGTCATACACACAGCAGCCTTCTGTGTCTGCAGGCATAGGGATGCTGCAGGTGCAGATCTGTGGCTGGGTGAGCTTTGTGTCCCACTGTGATGAATTGGATTCTGCCTCCCAGGAGTACAAGGATGAGCACGGGTAAAATGGCCCACTCAGCCCTCACACTTCTACAAACCAAAACACAACTCAATCATTAAGGTCAAACAGGCACAATCAAGAGATATACCTCCTTCACCTTTTGAGGTAACATGGCCGAGGGAAGGTAATATTCTCAAGAGGAGTATGAAGGCGAACCAGTAGTGGCCCAAACAACACAGTATCACAGTCTAAAATAAAGGGAATGTCCAATCAAGGTTCTAAAATAATATAAACACTTTAAAAAAACACACCATTTGCCTGTAGAATAAAAAGAGATTACTATACAACTCCTACCCCAAAGGAAAGAAGAGAGAAGATGTGACAGACTAGAGAAAGTGGCACTCTGAGGGTAGTTCCAGGGGTGGCAAGGTACTACCATAAAAAGGAGATTGGGTTAGAAACAGGAGTGATTGTGGCCTAACCAGTCTCTAGGGCCAAAGTGGACCGTGGGGGTTGTTCAGTGTCATAGTACTTGGATTAATTTCTTTGTGGGCTGACACATCAGACCCCGACTCGAACATTGATGCAAGCTGATCAGGCTCAGTCAGGCACATAGGATCAGGAGGGCCCTGGCAGCAAGCCGGCATCCAGTGGGGTCATATGCGGGTGCTCTGTGCGGTCGAACAGCAGCAGTTCAAGTGATGCAGTTCTGGGCGGCCCCACAAACGCTTCACTGTTGACCAGGCCGAGTTGGGCTTTGGCCGCTGGGAGAGGTTGGTGAGTGATGCTCCAGCAGTTCAAGTCAGTGGCCGACGGTAGTTGAAGTAGTGATCGAGAGTGGGTCAATATGCATTCAATGAGGCAGCGGTTCTTAGGCTAGCTGGGCTGAGCCGTGGTTGTAATCCCCTGTTAGAGTATGCGATTGACCCTCCTGAGATATGGTTCAGGTTCCGGTGTTGAACACACGCTTTGGGCCTAAGAGGTGACCTGCTTCGCTAGGGCATGATCCAGTGTCAAGCTCACTTTAGATGCAGTGCAATAGTTTGGCTGGTTAGAGGAATACAGACACCAGCGCCAGCGCCTTTCCTATTGTTCAGGATGCAGGGAACATGGAGCAACTGGTTTAGTTCGGGAGCATAGGGAACTTCAGCTGGCCTGGCTCTCCAGTTGCTGTTAGGTCTTCACAAAGGACTCGTGGAAAGTATACTCCAGTTTAGGGTCTGTTCTACTGGCACAGAAGATATGTTGGAGAATGTTTGGTCCTGGTCGATCCGGATGTTTCTTCTGTCTTATACTGCTCATTTTTCACCTACGGCACAGGGTTTTGGACAGTGCAACTGACTGAAAGGAAGTCCAACTGAGAAACTTCAGAACATCTCTTAAGCCTCAAAGGATAATTGGGGAACTGATGAAATTCTGCTGAAGGAGTGCAAGACTCCTTCTTTTAAGGGCACATGTACCCAAGTGATTGGCATAAAGCTAGCCTGCCTTAGGGGACCAATCTCTACTTCTGGCTGTAGTGGACTTTGCCCTGTTGATCTTGCACCCAAAGTGCTTTGCTCCAGAAGAAGTGGAGGAGACAGGAGAGGGAAAGAGAGACAGTGAGAAAAAGATGGTGGAAGGCTTTTTCTAGTGTCAAGAGTGTTTGTGCCCTCCCTGTCTTCAACGTGCAAGAGAATAAAATGGACACTCCCCGGATGGGGAATAAGGCAAAGAGAGCAGGCTGCGAGAGTTCAAGGAAAAGTTTATCTAGATCTCTGAGAGCGCTCTGGCAAAATTAATGTTACAGTACATTATATAGGTACAATGACACGTCTAACATATGATGCTACGTTGGACCCGGATCTGTCAGCCAGGGTAGTGTCTTAGGTGTTGGCATCATCTCTTCCTCCTGGTTGGTTGTTTGTTTGGCGGGAGGATGGACGTCAGATATCTGTGCTCCGAATGGGTGAAGGTTGGGTCGCCGTGAAGCAGGGTGGACACTATCTAAGCTAATGAATACATTCTAAATAATGCATGCACTAAATAATAGTTGTTCAAAAGACTCTCAGTAGTTTATCATGTCTCTATACAAATCACACAGGTGTCTATATCATCTATAACATTTGGATCATACAGGTCACAGGTTAAGGGTCTTGACCACTATAATACACTGATTGAACTGTAGGTTTAGTCTCACAAGAATCTCAGGTATGTGGCATTTGTTAGTATTAGGCACGATATACTGCAGTAGGTGTCTAATGTTATTTGGGGGTCTGCTGGGTGGGCATCATGGCATGGTCAGTGGTCTGGCACATGAAAGGAATATCTTACAGGGACACAGGGTCAGAATGGCAGTAAGTTTCCGTCGGCGAGGGTGCGGGGGCAAGGACACGTTAGTGGAGATGAACGGGCTATGGGCTTAGTTGGTGCTGGTTCACATGCAGGTTAGTGATCTTCAGCGTGAGAATGGAGCCGCAGAGTTTTCCAGTCAGAGTGGGAACGAAGGTGGGGGCCATGTGCTCTGTGTGCCTGACCGCAGTGAGGAGAGGGAGAGAAGCGTTTCATACTATTGCAGTGAGGCCTGGTCACCAAAATGGAGTCGAAAGGGGGCACAAAAAATGGATGCCCTGTGTCCTGCTCAGTGGTCCCATCTACACGAAAGTCAACAAAAGTTAACATCGCATAAGGGCAAGGGGCGAACCCACTACTGGAGGCACTTGTCCAAGTTTTGTACTGAGAAGTGAAGGCAGAGAGGGGCCTGCTGGCCCCTCACTCCCACACAAGAGCATGCCGGCCTAACCTACTCCCACACCTTCCCTCCTACTGACAACAAATACCTTAGGATATGTAGCACCCTGGTGTGAAGCTACTCCTCCTGAATGGGGGTTTTCTTTGATACCTGGGCCCAGGACAGCTGCCTGCTGTTAGGCTGTCTCTGGGGGAGGGAGTTACCAGCCCTCCCAAAGAGAATCAAAGAGAGGCTGGGTCCTCTGGGTTTCTGTCCTGCCTTGTGGCAGTACTGGCCCGAATACACATTCCCTTCCATAGCAGAGCTGACTCACCGGAGCTGAACCATGTGCAATATCAATTGGGATGTGGTAGCCATGATCATAAGTGTTTTTATGCACTATGGCCAAACTCAGGCATAGCTTATTCTTAAAGATGACCCTGCCACCAGCATGCAGTACTCATTATAATCGAAGTTTGCATACAGGGTGCATATCTTAAATTTCAACCCTGTGCTGCAGTGACTTTGCTGTCACTGAGGTGGTCGAGTGGGCATCTTGAAACCTTTGAACCAGCTCTGTGCCAAGAGCAGAGTGGATGCTGCAGATCAGGCTACTGTTGCAGCAGGGCACACGTGCACAATGTTTTTGGCATGGAGTTGTGACAAACCGGGATCTGATTAGCAGATTACCCCTTTGGAGAAGGAATCACCTGCACCATTTCATGTACTAAAAATAAAAACAGCCAGTGCTTTGCACCCTTGCCAGATGGCAATTCCTCACTCCCCCAGCCAAAAAGGTTGAGACCGACCCTTGTAAGGGTCTGGCTCATCCTCCTGGCAGATGCCTCTATTATTACCTTCGAGAAGAACCCTTCGAGAAGAAACTTTGAAACGAAACCTAGGACTTTTCAGAGGTATACACCAATACAGATACATGATGGAGCACTTTACAGAGGTGTACAACATTTCAGTGGTAACAACAGAACAGGTATACAGTGGGGGTTTGGGGGGGTAGGATACAGAAGGGGACCGGGTGGCCTGGAGGAGAGGGACAGGTGGTGTCCAGTGAGCCTGGTGGCATGAGGAGCAACATGATGGCCTAGCTGTTGAGGCGTAGAGAACCCTTGAAGAGGCAGGTCTTGAGTTATTATCTGACTTGTAGAAGCATGGAGGTGAGTCTGATGCTGACAAGGAGGAGGTTCCATAGTCTTGGGGCGTAGACAGAAAAGGCTGGTTTTCTGGTCCTTTCCTTTTTGCCGTGGTGGAGTTCAAGTGTGCACATGTCCCGGCTTCTGGTGGTTTGCTATCCGTCAGAGATGCAAAGTTTCTCCATGAGGTAGCTGGGTGACTTCAGGGCAACTGCCTAATACATGATGCATCAAGACTTGAAGGTGATGCAGTGGGAGCCAGTGAAGGTCGTTGAGGGCCGGGGGGATGTGGTCATATCTGCGTAGACCCTTGATGTTGCAGTTAGCCATGTAGTACGACACTTCTCAGGGACACATGGGAGGATGGCGGGAGGCCTTCGAGGAGTGCATGGCCCCATCCAGGTGGGATAGGACCAGTGATTGTATGCTGGATCTGAGCTGATAAATATGGAGGTTGGCTGATGAAAGATTTCTGCTTTTCACTTGTGGCTCGATCATACTGGGCAATGGGTCATGCCCTCACCACCCAACATTGACACCCCCGTTGAAGCATTTATATTCCAAAAAGATATATGCAAGTGTACACCATGTTTCACTGACATTAGCATATGTATTTTACATGCATTTTTTTTTAAGTCGCCAGCCACAATCAGAGATGCCTCATTACACTGTGACGTTATGAGGCATTCAAAATCATTGGTGGAGTGGATCAAAACCTTCGACTCAGTTGATTTAGGAGTCACATAGATGATAAGACATTCAACCAGGTGATGAGGAAGACACTAGGTTCAAACTCTGGTCCCCAATCTACCAAGGCTATTCCAGGAAGGCGCTCAGCCTGAATGGCAATGTGCTTGAAAGGACTGCGTACACCACACACTTCATTTAGGCCAGGGCCAGCGTACGAAGGTTCGGGTGCTTCGACCCCTGTTGAATGATAAGCAGGCACCAGTGCTGAAATGATAAGCAGTGCCTCAGAAGGCTGTGCCCGCTGTGCATTGGAGATAAATTGGGCCAGAAGTGATGCTGAGATGTGTTGGAGAGGGGGACGCTGTGGGCGCAAGAACGAGCAATCTGTGAAAATGTTGATCTCGAATACAGTAGTTATTGTAATTAAAAGCTGATGTATAAGATTTGGATATCACCCACAGCATGATGCTGCCACTTGATTGAGAAGACCAGTTCCATTTCATTTAATAAAATCTGACCTGGGGCCAGAGCAATGTGTCAAGTAAGACATTTCCCTTTGGAAATTGATGCATCCTGTGTGATCCTTCTGAAGAAATTAGGGTGGTTTTCCCAGAGAATGATGTGAGGCTATCTATTGAATTACAAATCCAACATATTTCAGGGCTTAATTTGTGGGGGTGTTTACAAGGGCTCAGCCCTGGCACTTGTTTCTGAGCCCCGGCACTTATTGTCTCAGACTCAGATTGATTATGAAGTAATGACAGGCAGAGCATCCATCAACACCAATGAGCAGGTGCGAGCTGTAGTTTAACCCCACATGGACACTGTGGGGAGCAGCTATGGGTGGTGCAGCAATGGTGGGAACCGCCCACCCACAGTGTTACAAGCGTGCTAGAACATATTTTCTTACAAATTCAGAGCTGCTCAAAGTCATTTTTCCACGTATTCACATGTGGCTTTTCTTGTCCTTCCTGCATGCTTGGATGTGCAATAGCAATCTGTGAAAATACACAAGTCCACATGTACAGCATGCACTGTGACCTTGCCATGAAGATAGTACAGCGGAATGCTCCATCCTCCAACAGCTCCGGCCAACGAACTCATTGCAGAGGGAGGACTTCAGATATGAAGGCTCCAGAGGCAATGTGTGAGCTTCAGGCGTGCCTGTATGGATCTTTTAGTCTACACACAGAGAATGCAGGCATACAAATTTTGAGATTGTAGGGTGGGTTGGCAGGAATACTGCTGTCCCTTTGAGGTATTGTTTAATGTCTCTACACTTTTTCGAAGATGTAATCTCCAAACTCTCCATGCCAACCAGATATTCTGCTTCCCAACACCCATTTGTTTCATATATCTTTTCGATAGCATTGGTTATGATCATAGAGTGACCAAAAACCACCTTATGCCCCAAAGCCAATGAGAGATGCAGCTTCCAGCTGGAACTTCACACGTCCTTTTCATTAAACAGGTGAAGCAGTTGCTTACTTGATGAAATGTTCCTGTTTTCTAAACCAGTCCATCTACTCCTCCTTCTCTCTCTGTTCAAGTGAATAATTTGGAGATTTGATATTGTGTTGCGGGGAATTTATCAAGCGCGACATTTGCCTGAAGGCATCTTGTCGTTCTCTGCAGGACGGTGAGCAGAGGGAATTTAGAAGAGATACTTTTCCAGCAGAGGCGTTGCTAGGGGGGGGGTGAGGGGGCTATAGCTCGGATCTTTTGGTTGTAGCCCCGGATGGATGCTCAGGAGCTACAACCAAAAGGCGAGCTAGCCCTGAGTCCCAACAGTCCCGACATTATCATAGCCCCGGATCTTTTCCAGACCTAGCAACACCCCTGGTTTCCAAGGCCTTACTAAAAAGAGAGGTAGGTAACCGTGGCTCTGTGGGCACATGGCAGGAAATTCCAAAGGCCTGCGGCTACCACGGAAAAAAAGCAGCCCCCAATCCGACTGTATTTAACCATAGCAAAGGGGATGAGACAGGCGTAGGCCGAACAGAGAACCCGGCCTGGGACGTACGGCCGAAACTTAGCCTGTAAAAATTGTCCTTGTTGCCTGGTAATACTGGGGCTTTATGATTTCACCTACACTTTCATAGTGTCTCCACCCAGTCTCTATAGCACAATGTTCATAACTGCAAATAATGGCTGTTAATGGCTGTTTTTGTGCTGAAGTTAGAAACACCACATCTCCCACACACCACATCTGCAAGAAGATCTACACCTCTAGGCGCAGTTCCGAGAACAGAAGGAGATGTGTCTCAATACTGGAAAGCAAGGTGGGGCGGAGGGCCATTTCACAGGTGAGGGCAAATCAAGGCGCCCTATCTGAAAGATCGAATTTTTTGGAAAATCAGGGTAGTAGTGGAGGTGACACCCCATGACCCTTACCCTTCTATAACTTCAGGGGAAGTGACACTTCATGATCTGTCCCCCGGATACGCCATTGCAACTTAATTCAAACAATCTCTATTGAACACATAGGATGGCAACATGCTCATCAGTAGTGATGGAGAACAGGTAGAAACAGCAAGCTACTGAAACAAGCAGAGGCTAAGGTTACTTTTGCTCATCAGCGAGACCGGTGAAATCACAAGTTATGTAGAGTAGCCACCTTGTACACAGGTGCCAAAATAAGGGGTGCAGCATACTACCACAAGCGGCCCCCAAATCAGAGTGAAGGACCCTCAGCTTTTTACAAAGTACTTTGATTTGCAAAGCAATGCAAACAGCATATTTGCACAGCAATCAGTATTAAAACCACTGTTGAATTGGCCAGCACCTACACACAATCAGATCAGGAATTCGCTACATTTTTGCACGTGTGGGCATCAAGTTCCCCAGAAAACGTTACTTTGTTCTTTATTGTGTTGCTCTACAAACTATTTTCTTAAACGATTTTTTGTACTACTTTCACTTGAAAAAAAAAATAGTTGCCATTGACGCGTATTTCCATTCGTGCTGCCTTGACCCTCACACGTGCAGATCACCAGGGCGGGTGGAGGTGGAGTGGGGTCTATTTTTTGCTAGCCTTGTCCCGGCTGCCCCCTCACTCCTGCTTGTTCTCCCACCGTGTTCAGCGTGCCGACCAGCCCAGGATTCCCTGAGACTTTCCAAGGCCGCGTCTGAGTTTGCAGGGGAGGCAAACGAGAACAAATTCAGACTACACTTTTCAAGGGCATGGGATTTTCGGCTGCTTTCTATTCTCTGCTTGCATCTGGAAGGTGTTCAGAGCGCTTGTCTGGGCCCATTAAGGCAACATTCAGGGTTATTGTGATAATTATGGAAAGCGAAATGGCCGCAGCTGCAGCAGCGAGGCTCTGATTGGAGCCTGTTTGGGCAATACCATTATCTAATCAAACTTTGCGTCAGGTGTAGGCGATACAAAAATAAAGCATGTGTTTTAACTCTACACCATTACTTCAGTGAATGACATGCGGCTATGCATTCAAAATGCATACATCAAAATGCCTCCCTAATGCATAGTATTATTGTTTGAAAATAACATCTCAAAAGCTGATGTTTGTTGGTTTAATTGGATACAATTAAAAAAAGAGATTTATATTTAAAAAAAATTGTGTTGGAAAATACGCCTTTTTGTGTAATTCGCAATATTATCACTTAAAGCGTGTTTTTAGTTTTGGTCTCTAGGTGGTGCTGAAAGTGATGCCTATAAGCCAAAACTATTTTCATGGAAAGGGAAGATAGGAGAGTGCTGAGATGTTAGGAGTTTCACACAGACCATGGGCGGTGTTTGGATATTTACCCACCGATTGACCACCCATGGCAATGTTAGTCCTTGAGGCCCTTCCCATCAACTACCTGCCCCTCCTACCCAAACCACTTCCTCCTCAGATCTCTTTGAGTTAGGTCTGTGCCTTCTGAGAAGCATTCTGAAGTGTAATGATGCAATTGCCGCTATTAACCGGCTCCAGGTGTAATGCAAGTGTCATTACTAAGTGCGCCTTTCGGACACTAGATTTATATGTAGTATGAGTTTCCTTGCATCTGTTCCTTGCACTAAATTTCTGTTAAAAACAAGCAAGTCAAAGTGTTTTGGCTCTCGTATAGGCATATAATAAGGCATTTGCCAGACACTGCCTGACACTGCCATAACCTTCTCAGATACTAGACTGTTGTCTTGCAGTACATTTGGTGCATCCTTTCTCTTAATGTCTCTTAATGTCATGTTTAAAGAGATCAGGGGGCCTTATTACAAGTTTGGTGGTATTTGGCTGAACATCCACCGATATACCACCAACAGATTTAATGTTTCCACCACTTGTTCCAGCATAATTACCGCAGGATTACAAGTGGCGGTATTTCAGTGTTAGCCCATAGTCCATAGGACTCCACGGTGGTAATTCTGCCAAAATGGCTGCATTTTGGTGGTAAAATGGCCGGATTACCTCCAGCATTTTCCTCCACCCCACTGACAAAACCATAGTTGGACAGTGCAGTAATGCTGCGGTAATGCAGCGTTAACTCCATTACCACTGCATTACTGTCATTTTTAGCAGCACCACCCAACTTGTAATTATGTCCAGGCCCATACTTGTGTCCTTTTGGTTTTCTTAAAATAGTTTCAATATTAAAATTATAGCACCTCCCCATTCTTTCTGACATTCTGCCACCAGTGACGTCTCTCTCACCAGTATTATTATTAGTGGTAGATTTTGGTGTTGTTTTATTTCTTACACTTTCTCAATTTTTCTCATATTTGGCGAAGCAGCTTTTGTGTCTATAGCTCCTCGTGCTCTCCTAAGGCCTTCCTATCCTCAAAGCTTCACTGGACCTAGGTTGGAACCTAGTTGCTGTGCCGGCTGGTATCAGAATCACTTGCTGCTACTACGCCTCATCAATTCTGTCATGCGAGGGACACTTTCTATCACTTTTGATCATCTCCTGTAGATGTTCCTCTTCTGTATCCACCAGAGTCACATGTTTCCTGCTCACTGGGTCCTCTTGCACATGTTCTGCTGTCGCTGATGTGGTCCCCCTTCGCCATCTGCATAGGACCATTCTTCCTTGGGATCTGTCCAGGGATCCATCGCGTTGCCTTCACTCCTCTTGGGACACCACTCAAAGTGACCGTAGACCCACCGCCTAGCCACACTCAATCCCAACACTGTAACCTACCTAGGCACTAAATCCCTTGTGGTCATTTCTGCCACAGCCAGAACCGTGAGTAGCTGTTCCCATGTCCTCTGACCCTGCTTGCATCACTGGCCCTTTCTTGCGGGGTCCCCTGGCCCGGGGTGTTGAGTGTCTGCACCACAACCTTATTACGTCTGTGAGTGTGTGCCTCACATTGCAGCCCTCCAGGAGTTTGGCGGTGGATTCTGGTGTGGAGGTCTTCTGTTGTGGTCCTTCAGCCTTCTCAGCTGGTTGGTTTACATGTCTCTTGCACCTGCGGGCTATAAGAACAACATGCTTACCTTTAACTCATAACCCCAAGAGAGCCATCGGCTTTGCCACGTTTTGCTCTATGGGGAAACTGGCTGGAACTCAGAATCAATCTCTACAAGTAACTATATCTGTTCATTACCTGTAAACTGCACTTTGGGATCTTTAGAGCAATCCCTTTATTTTGAAAGTACTCATGTGGTTTTGTATGCAGTTGAAAGTAATAGATCACGGTGCCTCAATCATGTTGTTCCTTTTAAAGTGGGTACATTTTGGTTAAATGTATCTTTCTGTTTACGCTAGTTTTTAGGGATGCGTGGGTTTCTTTCTGGATCATTATTAGGTTTACTGTATTTGTGAATAATCATACTGAGCCTTGCACATTGCATACCAGTCTCTTCTAAACCCTTTTGATTATGTTCCATACTATATTCTCACTTACCTGATAGCACCTATTTGAAATGAGGTTGCGTAATTCAATATATTAAAAGGTGTATACATATTCAGTATATTTGGTGTTGGGTATTTTATCATGTCTTGTCTGGGATGACCTGTACCCTGACACCATTTCACACACCTCCAAGAGTAAAGCCAGACTTCTCTGCCACGCTACCATCGAGAGCGTTTTGGATATGAGAGGCAATCTACTAAGGTGAACAACTGAAAATAAATGACTTATCCTTTATAAGTCACCCCTACCTAAATAAAGCGGATTGAGCCCCAGCCTACAAGTGAACGTTGAACAGGATGTAGCGTATCCATCTGACCTCCCCAAGAGCAGGGCCAAATAGGTTGGATACGATAGTGGGTTTTCAGGCATGAAATTGATTATATTATGATCACTTTAGGAGCATGGGGGAGTTTATTAACATGCAGGAAGACCAGCAGGTGGAGGGCGACCATGACTTGTAGGTGGCGATTAACATGCAGCTGGGGTGAACAAAGAGATACAAAGCTTGCACAGAGCCGATGGGGACTCTACGGCTATTCTGGCAAAGAATGCGCTCAGCAAACATCTCCCTATCCTCACATGTGACACCGCTGCAGTGCCACAGCTCTTGGAACTCTCTGTACCCTCAATATTGATCCTTAAAGTATATGACACTATCCGTAACTTGACAACTGCAGTTCTTCTGCTCGTGCCTATTTTCTCTGCTGAGACCATAACTGCATCTTGCTCCATGGGGCAGGCCCACCTGTCTGTACTCATACCTTTATTTGGTGCTTCTTCTTATGTATACCTGTCTGTTGTTGCTGAAAGAATCCCTTGTGATGTTGCTTTCCCACGTGTTCTCCCAGCCTAGTGTTTGCTCTTGCCTTGTTGCCTACATATTTGATGTAACCACCATTCCTGTGGGTGAGACTTCCCTTTATGCACACATCATAATGTGCATGGTAGCTCCTGCATCCTTACCTCCTGCAATGTCTTGACTCTTCTATTTCTCAGCCTTATACTGCATTGCATAGTATGTGCTCGCTACTTCCTTCTTGACTCCTCTCTTATGCCCTGTGTTTTATCCTATTGTAACTGTAGGAAAGAGGCACGGGAGGAGAGTAAGTGCAAAGTCAAACTTTATTTACAGGCCCGCTAGGACTTGCTTCTCCAACGCTCTCTGCCAAAAGCCTCACCTCTGCCTCGCGCCCGTGGTCACTGGAATGTAAACACAGGCGTGAGGCAGATGCGAGACGGAAGCACATGACAACACATGAATGCAATGAGACTAATTGAATGCAACTTCACTACATATCTCCCCCTTATCAAAGAACAGAAAACAGATTATAATAACAATTTCTAGGAAATAAAACCCCAAGCCCAAAACATACACACAACTCAAACTTCTGTAAATTAGGGCTCAATGCACATATTCTCCCAGCCATACTGGTTCTCTGGTCACCCTTCCTTTAGTGGTAACACTCTCATTACGCACACCAGGTTCCCCCTCTACACTAGCACGATTAAGTTTTTGACTGTTCTCATTATCGTCTTTTGGTTGGTCTTTTACACTACCTCCTTGTACTTCGTTGGATTTTGCCAGCCTCCCTTTTGACCACACTTCAGTTCCCTCTAGAACAACAACTCCATTCCTGACAGCACATATCTTCTTTGGTCCAAGAAATCTGCTCTCTGTGCACTTCTCCACAAACTGGGGATTCTTTATAAACACTTCCTCACCCACAATCCATTCACGTACTTTCACATTCTTCCTGGTATCAAAGTGCTCTTTATTCTACACTTGCCCTTCTTCAATCAACCTCATTATCTCTTTCCTATCCACATCAACATCTTTTACCATCCCCAGCCATCCTGGGCAGAGTTTGGTGCCCGGTTCTCTCCCTTTAAGAGACACAAACGTAGCAACACCTGTTATTGAGTGTGGAGTCATCACATAGCTCCACGTTACATGTTTCGACACTTTTCTCCATGGTTACCCCATGCGTAACGCCATCTGGATCCCACCTTTCAAGTACATGTTCACTCTTTCTACTAGGCCATTCGCTCTGGGATGGTACAGTGCTGTTCTTGTGTGCCTTATTCCATAACTCGCCAAAAATGTTTTCATTCTTGTTGACACAAACTGCACTCCATTGTCCGTCACTACCTCCGATGGAACACCTTCTCTTATAAAAAACCCCCTCCAAAAACTGAAACAAGTCATTTGCAGTCACTTCTCTCACTGACTCTCACTCTAGAATGGTAGTCTACCACCAGGTATTTACAACTTTCTCCTAACCCTGCAATGGGGCCCATTATGTCTACCGCTAATTTCATCCATGGTTGAGCCAGAATGGTGTTGGGAATCATGGGAGCTTCACGTACTACCTTACACTTGTCACTGGATTGGCACATCATACAATTCTTTACCTTCATTTCTGCCATTTTATCTATTCCCGGCCACCAATAACTTTGCCTCAACTTTCTCTTCATAGCTCCTACACCTGGATGACCCTGGTGTGCCAACTCTATCAACATGGCTCTAGTTCCCTCCGGCGGTACACAGAACTGTCCTCTCCACAACTTACCATTAGTCAGATACAACTTTTCTTTGGCTTCCCACCATACGTTGAAGTTCTTATCTAAATTTTTCTTTTCTGGCCATCCTTTCACAGTCCATAGTTTCAAAAATGTCATGTTGTCATCTTTTTGTTCCTCTTGTAACCACGCTTCTTGTGTTACTGCACAATCTACTTCTGCTACTACACCTTCATCCAGAACATCTTCCTCTCTTTCTACAGGTAGTCTGGACAAATAATCTGCCACTACATTCTTAATGTAAGCCCCACCTGTTGATTCTTGGAGAACCCATTGCCCACCTAGAACTCTGAAACAGTTGAACCATGGGCTTGTGGGCAGAACTCACTACTAATTTTCTCCCCCACAAGAAATACTTGAAGTGATGGATAGCCCAAAACATCGCTAGCGTTTCTCTGCACCCAACACCACTGGCATCCACCACTAGAGCACGCTTGTCATAAGTCATGACTTTTCCAATTGAAGGTGCACTTATTATTGCTTCCTTAACTCTATTGAGTGCTTCCTCATATTCCGCGCTCCATACAAACTTCACCCCCTTTCCCAGTAGTACTCTCAACGGTGTTGACAAATCCTTGACAAATTTGTGATAGTATTCCGCTAGCCCTAGGAATGATCTCACTTGCTCCTTATTTTCTGGTCGGGGTGCATTCTTAATCGCCTCCACCAAGCTTTCTTTAGGCTTCACAGCATTTTTGTCTACAACATGCCCCAAGAATTCCACACTCTCCACTTTTATCTTGCATTTGCTCCTTCTCACAGTCAACCCAGCTTCATCCAACCTTCTCAACGCTTTCGAAAGGATCACATTGTGCTCCCCTTCTGAGTTAGCATGGACCAAAATATCATCCTGGAAGATTAAAACATTTTGTACCCCCTCTAATACAGTCTCCATTACTCTTTGAAATACAGCGGCCGCCGACGCTAGCCCAAATGGCACTCTGCAGTACTTAAATGTTCCCAGCGGGGTTACAAATGCCATCAATTGTTGCCTCTCTTCAAGTAATGGCACCTGATGGTATGCCTGGAATAAGTGTATCACAGAAAATATACTGGCCCCCTCGAGTGTTGTTAGCTTCTCTCCGATGTTGGGAAGGGAGTGCCTTTCAACCAGAATGTTTCTGTTCAGGTCTCTTAGATCTACACATAGTCTGATTTCACCGTTGGACTTTGCCGCTACTACCACCGGTGAAAGCCATTCAGAGCTTTCTACTCTCTCGATGATACCTCCTTGCAACAGTTTTTGTATTTCCTGTTTCAACTTCTCATACAAGTGGTGCAGAACGGGCCTGACTTTATGCACCTTTGGCACAGCCCCCTTCCTGAGAACAATTTCATGCTCGAATTCTTTCAGCATTCCCAACCCTTCTGAAACTACTCTGGGATATTCTTGTTCCCATTTGTCCTTTACTTCAGAAATAGATATGGGACATTCAGCGTTGGCCTGAATCCTTATACCCAACTTCCTTTGTTCTGCCCACCCTAATAGGGAAGACCCTTCTTGTGTTATGTATACATCAGCATCACAACTGCGACCCTTGTATTTTATGGATGTTTGGAACTTTCCCAGTACCTTTATTTTTACATTCCCATAGTCATATGGTTCAATCATGTGTTCATCTAGTTGTTCCATCTTTCCCTGTATACATCCTTCAAATGTGTTTCTTGATATGAGGGTCCACGGTGAACAACTATCAACCTTCATGGTCAATACCCTGCCTTCAAACAAGAAAACGTCTGTCGGTCCTTTCCCTTTGGGATATAGCTCGGCAACTTCGAATACATGTTTGCCTTGGAAGAGAACTGTATGACTTTCTTCTTGTTCAGGAACTCCTGCCTCTACAGTGTTGACCTGCTCAGCCTCCTTGCAGACTCTCACAAAATGTCCCCTCTTCTTACACTTCAAACAATTTATATTCCTTGCTGGGCAAAACATACTCGAGGCAACATGGCGGTTGCCGCCGCAATTGAAGCACTTCACTTCCCTGAAGGTATTGGGCCTCCTTGAGTTTGAGCTCTTGACTGCTGCAACTTCACATGCTGACTTATCCGCCCTCATGTTTAACATATACTTGCTCGTTTGTTCCATGCTTCATGCCATCTCCACAGCCGCTTCCAGCGGAAGATCCCTGGACAACAACCTTTCTTGAATATTGAGAGTATTCGTGCAACGCACCAATTGATCTCGAATCAGTGAGTCAGTAAGCGGACCAAAGTCACAGGAATGACTCAAGGTCCTCAATGCGGCTATGAAATTTTCAACTGGCTCTTTGGGTTCTTGCACTCTTTTGAAGAACTTGTATCTTTCAAACGTAGTATTCTTCTTAAGCTCAAAGTGAATCGTCAATTTTCTTTCAGCTATGCCATATGAGTCAGTTTCACCTTGACCTTCTTGCGGCGGCTCGGGCAAACCATCGTACACACTGCAGCCTACGGTGCCTAAATTGTGCAAAAGGATAGCTTCCTTCCTGGCAGGAGCACATTTCTCCCCTTCTTTTGCCACAGGATATGTGTCAAACAGTTTCTTCCACCTATCCCACCTGATGAAACGTGTGCCAGCTTCTGGTAAGAATGGTGGAGGCGCTGCCATGCTTGCTGCGGCCATGTTGAAGACTGTGTGGTAGCACCTGACAACAAGATAATAAAAATGTACCTGACTGAATATATGGAGCTTGTTGGATGTCACTTGCGTCTTTTAAGGGTGTGTGAACACCACTGGCATTTAATGCCCTCCAAGCTGTAATGCACTGTTTGCTTTGTTGAAAGTCTTATGCCTTGTGTGGGCTTCAGGAATCCTTACTGTCCCACAGAAATTTTGTGTTGGGAAAAGACTTGGCAAAGATAGCAATTCTGGGTGCTGTATTACAGTGTTTATTTGTGGCAAATAAAAACTTGTGGGATGCTTTCCCGTGACTAGCTTAGTGTATTCAGTGCTTCCACTGGCAGATGATGTCTTTAAGGGTTAATAATTCTGAGAACCTGTAGTTCGTGGCGTGAATTTCACTCTGCGTAACTTTCGTCCTTCCTTTTTCCCTCCCCCTCGCCTCCTCACCTCCGTTAGGAGTGCCGAGGAAATGGGGGGCCAGGCTGGAAACTGGTGCCGCCCACACGCTGGTGGTACCTCCCCGCGATCCTTCGCAGACGGAGGCCGCCGTCTGAGGAAATAGGGGCAGGGCTGGATACCGGTGCCACCCACATGCCGTAGTACCTCCCGCGATCCTTCGCAGGGGGAGGTCGCCGTCACAACACAGCCTTATCTGACAACCGGTGCTGCCACCAGCCCGTTTGAAGCCTGAGGAAAGCAGATGATGGGTGCGGACAGCTCCGCACACACGTCTCCGGGAGTTGGCAAAAATCCACGCTACATCTTGTTGTCGGCGGGCCTGTAACTATCCAATGGATCCCATCCTCGTCGCCATTGCAGGAAAGAGGCACGGGAGGAGGGTAAGTGCAAAGTCAAACTTTATTTACAGGCCCTCTAGGAATTGCTTCTCCAATGCTCTCCGCCAACCGCCTCACCTCTGCGTCACACCCACGGTCACTGGAATGTGAACACGGGCACGAGGCAGACGCGATACGGAAGCACATGACAACACATGAATGCAATGAGACTAATTGAATGCAACTTCACTACATATTTTATCCTATTGTAACCCTCACCTTCCTGTTTTCACTGTCATTTGTATGCCTGTTGTATCTCATCTTGCCTGAGGCGTGGCTTCTCCAGTCTTTAGTCACTTGTCTGCTTAGTCTTAATTGCTGTTCTGCATGCCTGATGCAACTGCTCATTCCATGAGGCAAGGCTTTCCCAGTCTGCAGTTACTCTTACCTGCTTAGTCTTAATTGCTGTCTGCATGCCTGATGCAGCCCCTCATTCCATGGGACAAGGCTTTTCCAGTCTCCAGTTACTCATACCTGCTTCACGTAATTCATGTCTGGGATTCTTCATGCAATCTACCTACTTGTTCCTGCACTTGTAACTTGTTTTTGCATTTACTGTACCTCTCACCACTTCCCCTTCTTGCACTTCTCTTCCTCTCCCTAACCCCCTTTTTCATGTTTCAGCACTTGCACATTCCAAATCGTCTCAAGGCCTAGTCATAATGTTTTTGTTTGTTTTCCTCTTTTCAACCACCCTGCACTTCTCCTCTTCCCCCTCTCCTGTTCTCATGCTAGCACTTGTACCTTCCGAATCATTCAAGAGAAGTTAAGAACGTGTTTGGTTTTATTTTATATCTTTGTCCTGTTCCCTATCCCACCTTTGTCTTGATGTGCCTCGAAACACATTTTTTACTGTATAGTGTGCTTTACAAATAACCAATAAATAAATGAAATACAAATAATTGATATAAGGTCTACTTACCAATGGTTTGAATATTAAGGTGACTCTAAAAAAAGGGAACTTCATAAGCACAACAGATGTCGTGACCAAGGACATGACAACACAGCTACAAAGTAAAAGAAACTATATTCTACTGATAAAAGGGGAAAACATAGGCCACCATACATAGCAGTTTGGATTTAATACAGACCTTACAAATAAAGGCTAGTAAGGCTGTTTGGGAACTGGTAGCATTGGGGACATCTGATAAGCGAGCTAGTGTGCTTTCCCTGATAAATGCATTAAGTTGGGAAACTCCATTTGTCTCTATTTCTTACCCAGGAAACACATGTGCCAGGGATCATTTACCCTAGACATAAAGAGATGATTGGATAGTCCAGTGCTTCTCACCTCTCTGAGTGAGGCTTCCCAAGAACTGGCATCACGGCAAAAGCACATGGCCCCTGTGCTTGTGTAGCCCAGGTGTTTTTATTCCTGTCTTCTGACTAGCCACAGCGACCATGCAAGGAGTCAGGATACTACACACCACCTCCACCCCAGACCAGCAAGAAGAAGAACAGCACGCTTGGGCAACCTGTTTTAGTAGCAACACAGGAGCTGGCCTGAGTTCCTGGGGAGAAGAACTATGGGATTATGGTCCTGGACATGATTGGGGGGAACAGACACCTGAGGAATGAACTCTTGGTATAACACATAGCGCCCCCTATTGATGCAAATCAGTGCATCCTCACCATTAAAGGAAACCCGCGAC
Organism: Ambystoma mexicanum; assembly: GCF_040938575.1. Classification (NCBI taxonomy): domain Eukaryota; kingdom Metazoa; phylum Chordata; class Amphibia; order Caudata; family Ambystomatidae; genus Ambystoma; species Ambystoma mexicanum. Next base: position 218,243,676 of record NC_090927.1, on the reverse strand, counting down.
ACCTGAAACAATTTATTAACCAAAGGGGGACCTCTATTTCTCTCTCAAACCATCAACATATTTGTACAATCAGCAATATGTCAGTCTTGGCCACCCACCAAAAGGCACAGCAATATGTAGTTGTTTTCAAGAAAGTAGAAACTCATAATTTATGGCACAATACATTAAATATCTGTGACATTGACAGCGACTTGGCTTCAGTTGCCAAATTCACCCATGTCCATATTCACTTAGATGGAGGTCTGGGAGAGCACTGAGGACTGGGATGAGTGACTAATACAGCCCCAAGACACCTGCCAGAAAGAAGCCTTTAGGCCCCTGCCATGAGCAGCTGCAGTCTGCCATGGTCTTCTTGACTATACTCCTAACTAACTTAGACCTCAGAACTACAATAGCTAGCCGGCTTAACTATCCCAGAGGTATACCTCAGTTACTCGTAACCAAGGTTTCTGCATTGTCAATATCTAAGTTAATGTTCTAGTATTCTTCAGGTTGGTGGTGGTTTTGGAATTCCTCATGCCCCGCTCTGCCACAGATGTCTGAACAGGATGGTCCTTTGGCAGTTGGTGTCTTAGACCGGAACGGCACACGCTCAGAGGAAGCTTGGTTCTTTCAGGTGCGATGGTCCGCACTCATCCACATTAGTCCCGCTGCATCAATCGTAACATCAGGCCCAGGGAGTGCAATATTCCCTGCTCTACCTGCAGGGGCTGGAATTTTGGGTATGTAGATATGGTCCCCACCCCGGTGACCAGCTTCTGGGATGCCAGCTCATTCTCCTGGGGTCTCGGGACCCATCGTCTTCCTTTCCTGATTTCCTCCACCCTGGGGCACACCGCTTCCCAGCTCTCCATGGGCTGCAGGGTAGATCGAAGGACATTCCTCCACCTTTTCACAGCACACTTGGGAAAGACGTGGGTGCATGGAGTCTTGGCATTCTCGCATTACTTCAAGGTGTATTTGGAATGTGGTGTTCTTTTGCTGTCTGCTACTGTCACCCTAATATTGTCTTGCTTCCTGGGACTCCTAACAAATTTAGCAGGCCTAAGGAAGGCCAACATCTGCCTCCACAATGGGGTAATCCATGGTGGAAGTGAATTGCTGGAGATTAAAGGATATGTGCCCGCAGGAACGGGCACATCTCCTTTAGTCTCCAATATCTCCAGCAATTCGCTTGCCCTTCATTGAAGGGTCGACATGGGGCAGCTGCCCTGGAGGGCTGCACGCAATATGGTATTCACCTTTATTTTAATCCTCACTTATCCGTGTCTTTGCCTGCCAAACAGCTCACTGGCAAGCTCCAAGCCACATGGCTAGCTGGGGGTGACCAGTTTTTTGTCCTATAAAGTGCAAATTCCAGATGACGGTCATTTATTTTTATTTATTTAATTTTAAGTTTATTTTATTTATATGCAGGAAGGAACAATGATCTTTTGATCACAAAAGCACCTACAATAGATAGGAAATCTGAAATGACAGGAAGCAGTGAACTTCTTACAATGGGGTGAGTGTGAGTGACATTCTGACCAGGTCATGGAGGGGAGTAAATGGAACAGTCACTGGGGACAATACACAGATGGACTTACATAGATTAGGGATAATCAACTTTAGAGATTTGTAAGTGCAGCTAGGGGTGTGACCATGATGGATGAAGTGGTAGAGTGGAGGCAGTAGAAAGTGAGGGGCAGAGGGGGGTTGGAGGCAAGAGAAAATGTTAGCTTGATGGCAGAGGAGAGGTAGATTAAGAAGGTAACTCAGAGGCAAGGAAGTGGGCTTTTAGTTTGGTTTTGAACAAATCAGTGTTGACGGTTTCTCGATGTCATGGGGAAGAGAATTCATGCAAGTGGAGAAAGAAGGGAAAAAGAGCAGAAGCGAGATGAAGCTCAGGGAGGACGAGGGGCCGAAAAAGTAGTTGAGGATGGATGGCAGAGATTATGAGGTTTGTGAATTGGACAGAGGATAGATACCATGGTGCCTTACCATGGATAGATTTGTGAACCAATAAAAAAAGTAAATCTGGCCCTGTTTATCATCCAGCCTGGTGATGGTACGAGGAAGTAGGTGTGAAGTAAGGGAGTTTAAGAGAGACCTGATAGCAAAGTAAATGATCTTGTTGTGAAGACAGAACGCATAGTTGGGGAGGCCAAAGAGGATACTGGCACAGTAGTCCAATTTAGAGAAGACACAAGTTGTTAAGAGATGTTTGGTGGTGTTGAAAAGAAGGAAGTGTCTGATTATCCTAATATGTAGGAGGTTGAGGCCAGCCACCATTGCAGTTTTGGTGATGAATGTAGACAAGGTGTAAGAAGGGTCAAAGATGATGTTGGGGTTCTAGCTGAAGAAGTGTAAGGAAGAGTGTCAGGTGGAAACTGGATAGGCAGGAAAAGAGATGAAAAAGAGATTTTGTCAGCGAAGATCAGCTCTGTTTTGGTAGAGTTTAACACCAGAGAGTGCAAAGTCATACAATATTTAAATGTAAAGAGACAGTTGGCCACTTTGATAGTGAGATCAGAGGAGAGTTCAGGAAAAGAGAAGATTTTGTGAAGAGTTGGCAAGAGACCCCAAAGGAGATTAGTGCCCTAAGAACGGAAGTGTAGAGCTTAAAAAGGAGGGGGCCCAAGACAAAACCTTGTGGAACACCAACATAAATAGGTGTGAGTTGAGAGTTGTTGTACCAGGAGACACTGAATTGGCGAGGTGCCAGGTAGGATTCAATCCAGAAAAGGGCTCGATTGCGAATCCCAAGAAAAGAGAGAGTATTAAGGAGATCAGAGTGATCAACAGTGTCAAAGGCAGAGGACAGGTCAAGGAGACTTAGAATAGAGGAACAGTTGGAGTGCTTACCATAGACGATGAAGTTGGACACATTAATGAGAGCATTTTTCTGTGGAGTGACCGGATCATAAACAATGGTCATTTTGAAAATAGTGGGAAGGCAAGCAGAGTTGAAGAACAGACTGAAGAGTTCAATAAGGTGAAAGGCCTCTAATGCAGCAATAGGCGAAGGGTTAGGCTTCATGTTATGTTATATACATTTCTAAAGCGCACATACACCCGAGGGTACCTTGGCGCTAGGTGATACAGTGACAGCAGAAGTACAAAGTGCCTAGTATAGATAGGCCTTAGGGGCACGGCGAAAAGACAAATGGTTATCAACCATGCGAAGAGGCAATGGGAGACTGTTCCAGGTTTTTGTGGCAATGTCAGAAAAAACCTGGCCGCCGACACGAGAGAGTTTGATTTGAGGGATGAAAATCAGAAGAGCAGACTGAGAGAGCAGTAGACGGGATGGCACATAGCAGGGAAATTTGGATTGAATATATTCAGTGCCCTGCTTATAGAAAGCACGTTGCACAATGCACATTAACTTAAAAAGGATGCGCTTCTCAAAGGGCAACCACTGCAGTTGCCTAAGGAGCGGGGTAATGTGGGATCCAAAGGGAGGGCGAGTGACCCACCGAACAGCTGCATTTTGCAGCAGCTGGAGGCGGTTGATAAGATAGCCAGGCTGACCCAAGTAGAGGGAGTTGCAATAGTCCGAGGTGCTCAGTAGTACAGTAGTAAAGCAACTACCACTGGGGCGTGGTATTTGGTAGGCACAAAGGGAAGCACTTTGCGCAGTATACGCAGTTTGAAGTGCCCAGACTTGCATACGGCCGCTACCTGGGGTGCCATGGACAAAGAGGATGACAGTATCACACCCAGATTTTTAACAGTTGCCACAGGAGAAGGGCAAGTGCCTAGAGAAGTAGGCCAGCATTTAGGGGTCCAGAAGGAGAGGGGGCAGGAGGTGCCAACCACCAACACCTCCGTCTTGGACCCATTAAGCTTTAGCCAGTTAGCAGCCATCCAGGCGCCAAGGTCTTCCAGGCAACTCCTTAGCCGAGTCGCAGTGCCTGCTCTGGTGAGATCGAGCCGGACAAGAATCTGGGTATCATCGGCGTAGGAATACAATCTGAACCCATAAGATAGAATAAGCAGCAGGAGAGGGCAGATATACATATTGAATATGATGGGGAAAGGGCAGATCCCTGAGGGACTCCACAGGAGAGCAACCCAGGAAGGGAACAGAATGGTGGCAGAGATACAGACTGAGTCCGGTTGGAAAGAAACACTTGAAACCAACCAAGGACTTGGCCTGAGATGCCGGCATCAGACAGCCGGGCCAGGAGGGTGGGGTGGTCAACCGTGTCAAACGCGGCCGACAGTTCTAACAGCAGAACCGCTCCAACCCCACCCTGATCAACTAGCCTGGAGAGGTAATCCATCACAGAATTAAGGGCAGTTTCGGTACCTCTACCGGCACGGAAACCGGATTGAAAAGGGTCGAAAAACTCAGAAGACTCCAAGAACAAGGAGAGAGGGGGAGAAATCAATGCCTCAAGAATCTTCATAGTAAAGGAGAGCAAAGAAATAGGCCAGAAATTAGCCATTACTTCAGGATCCAGAGATGGTTTTTTGAGCAAGGGAAGCACAAGAGCATGTTTCAGTTGACTGGGGATCGTGCCCGTTTGAAAAGAATAATTTATGGCAGCGGTAATATGAGGAAGAAATTCATTGGTGATTTCTTTCATCGTAGCAAGCGGAATCGCATCAGCAGGAGAGGCAGACCTAAGACCCTGAATGGCCTCAAGTACCTCAGAATTAGAAAACATAGGAAAAGAGGACCACTGAGAAGTGGGAGCAGGCATCCCGGGAAAGCAAGGACATTTGTCCGTAGTCGAGGCTACTTTAGCAATGTCAGCACGAATAGTATCAATTTTGGATGAGAAAAAGGAGGATAAAGAATCACACAAAGCTTGGGATGGAGTTACCGCCGACCCAGTTTCCGTGGGCGCAGAAAGAGAGCGAACTAATTCGAAGTGGGCCTTCGGTTTATTAATGGCTGCTTCGACCATAGAGCCAAAAAAGGACTTCTTGGCTAGATTTATGGCCTTGTGGTAGTCAGACAGCAAATTACGAAAAATTAGCTTATCCAATGGCAGATAGTGTATTCTCCATCTCCTTTCGGCCTGTCTACAGGCCAATTTCTTGAGCTTAAGTTCTTCGGAGAACCATGGCTCAGAGCTATGTTTAGTTCCTTTGGATAATCTAAGAGGAGCCATATGGTTGGCTACTTCGGTGAAAATGTTTTCCATTGAAGTTAAGGTTAGGGAGCTCACAGAAGAAAGCTGGTTCAAGAGGGCAGTAGTAAGCGCAGGTTTAGACACTTTGCGCCAGTCACGTCTGAAAGAAGCAGGTTTGCGTACCAGGGAGATAGGAGAGTAGTGAAAGAGGGAAAAATGAATAAGAAAATGGTCGGACCAGGCAAGAGAGCAGGGATGGGAGATAAGTATCGAAGATTTAGGGGCACAGATCAAATCAAGAATATTACCATTACCATACATGAGTAGAGAAAGGCTTTCTTCAGTATTGGTTGTGACTAAAGTGGGAGATAAAGGCAGAGGATGATGGTAGAGCAGTAGGAGTTTAGGATGAAGGAGGAGGGAGTGTGAGGAAGGTCAGGAGAGAGTCTCTAATTGTGTAAATGTTTGCAGTGGAGTATTCAGCTTGGTCATTAGCTGTGAGCCTGAAATTGATAGTCATAGGTTTAATAGGAGTGAGTTTAGAGGGCCATGTAGCGGGCAAGAATGGTTGGAGTCAATGAGGGTGAAGTAGAAATTAGTTTTTCCACTATCAAGAGGATGTGACAGAGCTCAGGGCAGAGATCTAGAGTTGCAGATCTTCATGCGAGTGGGTAGACCTCCATTTGCGCAGCAGCCGATGCATGTTTGTGCAGAGACAGCCTGTGAATGAGGTGACACATGGTTGAGGATACTGAGAATTATGGGGAAAATGTTAGCAGTGGGAAGTGGGAAGATAATGAATGATATACTATGGATTGGAAGCAGAAGAAGGCAGTATTAGAGGAAGAGGCTTCACGTGTGAAGGGGAAGGGAACAATGGCATAAAGGTCAAATTCCCTTTTACTAAGAGGTAAGGCAAGTTGTAAGGCAAGGTCAGAGGGTGGAAAGGTGATCTTGGAAACAATGCAGTGATCAGATAGGGATAGTGTGACAGAAGTATTAGTGGCTGAGAGAGAGGTCTAGATGAATAAGAGATCCAAAGATTTACCCCCGGTGTGGATAGGCAGATTATGGAGAAAGTAGAGAGTGTGGTCACTAAGAAAAGGCTGAAGTTCAGATTTCTGAGAAGTGGTTGGAGGGGGAAGGTTAAAGCAACCAAGAGAATGAGGTGCTATTTAGTGGAAAGAGAATCAAGGAGTTGCCTGAGTTAGTCAAAGAATGGTCCATTTGGACCAAGAGGGAGATAGATTGAGATGATGTGAGCCGAGTGAGGTGGATCAATAGTAGAGTTGATGAATTAAAAAGGGGTAGGAGAGGACGTGTCTTGGAGATTTATGAGGTGTTAAGGCGGGAAGAGAGTAGGTGTCCGACGCCGCAACTCTGCCAGTCAGATGAGGAGAGTGAATGAAAGATTGTTTGGAGTCATGTAGGGCCACAGGAGTGTCAGTGTCAGATGGAGAAATCCAGGTTTCAGTGATACCAAGGAGGTCTAGGGGAGGAGATCTGGAGTGAAAGGAGTCAGTGATAAAGGAAGTTCTGTTGCATACAGACTGGGAATTCCAGAGTGCAATGTTCAGTTGATGCAGTAAGGAAGAGTAGAGAAGTTGAGTCTCAGAGGCAAAGAGAGAAGATGGATAAGTGTTAGGGGAGGTATGGTTAGCTCGTCAGTTTTGTTGAAAGTAGGAGGTGGAAGAGATATGGAACAATGGAAGTCTCAAAATATGAGTTTTACAATAGGGATATGAAAGGAGGAAGTTGTAGCATGATTGGAGAAAGCATAAGAAGAGGCGAGTAGGGAGAGCAGCAGTAGTAAATGCATAACAGGTGGTACCGCAGATTTGAGAGATAGCACAGTAATTATCAAGTTAGGAGTACTCACAGGTGCAGCAGAGAGGAAGGCAAAAGCAAGGCTCATAGTCATAGAGGATGGTCAATAGCTAGCCTTTGCCCTTTACTATTCTGCCCTTAAATGGGACGCCCCTGGCTAGGAGTTCACATGCTCTCGTATTCTGACCACCTAGCCCCTCAGCGGTTATCAAGGACTAAATCATGTTTAGGCATTTCATACACAAAAGAAGTAGTTCAGTTTAGAAAAAGAGCGACTCCCCAAACAACTGCAGTGGATTAACTTGCCACAACAACACAAGAGCAATAATTATGCTAGAACAACAATGAACAGTGATATTGCATCTGAATATAAAGTGTCCTTTTAATAAGCGTATAGTGTGTGTTTGTGTGCATTGTTAGTTTATCAACTCTACTAGGAATCCAGCATCACTGGGTTATATAAGACGTGGGGGTAACATTACCTCCCCAATCAAAATATTCTTGTCCCGAGAATAGGACTATTAGCACTCCAAGAGGACAGGGCACTGCATGGTTTGTATACTTGGCACCCAGGACCAGCCCGTGGTCCAAAGAATGTAGCAGGGGACAGTCAGTGCATGCGAGGCTAAAGCTAGGAACAGGTAGCAAGGCAATGATGCATACGATTTCCCTTATTTCATCTTAACACCTGTAGAGGAGGAGCCAAGTACCCCCACTCCAACTGCTGTGCCTACATTACCAGAAAAATGGAAATAAAGTATGTAACATATACTGATCAGTTAAACCAGCAAAGAGAAGAGCGTGGACTCTGTACAGTACCCATAAGAATACCTGTACCTAAGAGAATGTGGGAGGTAAAGTACCCATTGAGGAAACTATACCTACATACAAGACAGTATGATGTCCATTTGAATAAGATTCCTGAAGATACAGAGAAACTTAATGACAAAGATGAATGGTGACGTCATAGAGAATCGAGCTGATGCACATAGAAGAGATGCAGAGACCAGAGAATGCAGATGAATCATAAACCAAGGATAAGTGACATCTTGGGATCAAGGTGAAGAAACTTATGCCACAGACCCGATGAAGATACTTAGTTAGTTTAAACATGTACAGATGCAAAGAAATACAATCAGCAAAGCAATCATGAAACTAGTTTATGCTTTATATAGAATAGATCACGGCAAGCGTCAACATATACTTAGATAACATATGGTCAAGTAAAGGTTGGATGTTTCCACTACGTAAAATAAGCAGTACTGAACAAAACAAGAAGGCCTCAATTTTCAGTGTGTTGCAGATAATAAAGCAGTTGAATTTAAAAATGAATCTCAGCTAAGGAGTTCACAGAGCCAAGAAAGCTAAGGTCTTATCAAACTGGAATTGGCTGACATTGGATACAAATTATGTGAAGGAACAGAGACTTCTGTACAAAAAAGGTCAAGTAGAACAAAGTACATCAGAGGACTATTGTAGAATAAAATCAAATACACGAAAAGGCTCGAATTCATGGTGTCCAGTCACGTGGTAGAAAGAGGTTGGACGAACAAGATGGTCACACCTACGCACGGAGGCTGGCTGTGCCCATACTCCTTAAACATTCTCAGAGCACAGTACAACCTCAAGGCCAATCTTCAAACACTAGTTGACACTAGACCATTGAGGGGGTGATGGATGATATGCTAATTGGTGGGAAGCTGGTGCTAAGGCGAGCTCACCCGCACCTGTTGATCAGTCTGCATGCTGCTAGACGTAGGTGTAAAAGTACTGATGGGAGTTAGAAGCTAACCAATTATAGAGGACCACGTACTTAGGGGTCCTATAGTGTGTGTAGGCAATGGGACATTGTGTGTTTAGTGACGTTCATAGTGGCCATTTTGAGGGGAGGGCTTAGTTGCCCCACCTGACGATATTTATCCTACCACCTTCCTCCACTCTTCTATACTTACAAGGAACTTATACTTAGATATTAGCAACAGAGGTTAAACGTCATCAATGACCAATTTTGGGTACAAGGGCTCAGTTTTTTATGATGTGACGAGAGTAAGATGATCGACAGTTGCTGATGTTCGTTGTACTCCCTGTTTTAGATACTTGATAATAAAACAGACAAACTTTGCCAAACTATTTGTGTCGTCTTGATTATTGATGTATGAATAAACTCTGCATCCCCATCTATCTCCAGGGCACCGCTACTCATATTAAAGGGCTGTCCGAGAACACCCAGCTCACATGCTGTGACACAATTCTTAAATGTATCTCTGGGATCTCATTGGTCCTATTGTTCATGGACCGCTCAGGGTTTGTGCCAAGGTAAGGATCGAGGGTAGGCACAGGAAGGCAGTCAAGCGAAATAGTAGGGTAAGTTCGAGTAAAGGGCTTTTAACTCTCCTTAATGCAATAAAACACAATACAAGCCTCTATATATACAGGTAAGCATTCAAGCATTCAATAAATACACTAATTACGTCACTCTTGCGTATTTCTTCTTTAGTAATATTTGAGGGGGCTAGTCTCCAGCTCGTCCCCAGATGGAAATAGGGCAATGCAGTTTTCAGTACAGTAGTTGTTTTTATCTTAAAGTAGGGGTATTGAACACAAACAGTTATTTACAATTGGAAAAGGGGTGTATGCCCCAAACGCCGTTCGGGTCTCCCAGTGTCTTTATGTCCTGAATTCCTAATCGAAAACTAATTCTCCCAATAAAAATATATCAATACACCCTAACCTTTATAAGCAGCTGCAAAACATGCACACGCATCAATACATTAAGTTCTTAAAAAGTTTGCTTACTGCTTTCTGGCATCGGCAACCTGGACAGGGCTGCGCGCGTTTCCAGTGGTCCTTTTCAAAAGTTGACTGACTCCTGGCAGTGAATCAGTTCCAGGCACAACGCCCTGCCCATCTGGGTGGGCTGCCAGAGCAGGCGATGCTAGAGGAGGTCCTGGATTGGTTCTGGAGGATCCAACATCCAATTGGTTGTTTTGGGTTGGAAGCCAACCCATAAAAAGCCTGGCAGCAGTTTCTTCCCTGGGCCGTGTAGTGCAGCTGTGGCCTGGGTCACGTGAATCAGCAAGGAGTCATATCAGGAATGGTCCAGATAGCACACAACAAGAGCCAGTGGCCACAGAGCTAAAGGCCGGTGCTGTGTATGCCAGAGCGTTCCAGATTGTGTGTAGGCAGAGCCCGTGGAGTAGCAAGTTACACAGGGGCGTTGCTAGGTCTGTAAAAGATCTGGGGTTACGCCAATACCGGGACTGCCAGGACTCTGGGCTAGCTAGCCTTTTGGTTGTAGCTCCTGAGCTTCTATCCGGGCTACAACCAAAGGACCTGGGGCTATAACTGCTCCCCCCTCCAGGTACGACCTAGTGATGCCTATGAAGTTACAGGTCGCCCAACAGGAAGTTGGCCCGAGGGAAGCATCTGTGAGCAAGTCCTGGGCTGTGACAGTGAAATGCCTGGCTCTCTCGAAGGCCCAGGGAGGGTCTCAAGAGAAAGAGGGCGAGGCCGGATAAACCAGTTAATTCTATGGGAGAGTGGAGGACCGCAGAGGGGGCTCTTAATGAAGGAGCCGAGATCCAGCAGAATAGTCATCCTAGCAGGAGAGTCTATGGTCAATTGCTAGTGCCACTCTGCTCCACCGCCCTTACTACACCACAGATGTTTCGTTTTCTAAAGTGTGCACAAGCCGCCCACACGCCACGTTTCCGAGATTATGTACAGCCCAAGGGGTGAAGGTTGTACCCCTACAATAGAAAACATCATGAAATATAGTCACCTAGGTTTACACATAACCCCAATGTGTAGGGAGAGGGTAAATCTTAAAACTATTCCAATGGATTTGTTTTGCTCAGAGATCGGGTCATATACACCGTTTATAACAAGGGGTCGCCAGGCTCCCCTCCAAATACCACCTGACATCACTCCTTGACTCTCCAGCAAAGCTTTTGAGGAAGCTATTTCTGCAGATGTTAAAGATTAGGCTTGGCCTACCAATAAGGTTTTCCCAAGTTCAGGCGGGGTTTCAGGAGGGTGTCAGTAATATCAACCATGGGGTAGCGACGATCCCTCTGGAACATGCACTTTGTTTATTAAAAAGGGCTTAGATGTTTTTGTGGATCTCAAAACAGCATTTGATTCTGATAGCGCCATTGGGAAATGCTCAATGAGTTAGGGGTGCTTAGAGATCTGAGTAAGACACTTCCATTCCTTCACGTCGATTACATTGCCCGACTGCGTTTGGGACACAGGGACACCACTGAGGATCTCCCCATAAGGAGGGTAATGTGCAGGGTTGGGTATTAGCCATTGTCCTCTTTTCCATTTTCTATTATTGGTTTAAATCAGTGGTAATGCAACTGGGGTGTGCATAATGCCAAAACGGAGCTCACTCCAGTGCGCGTGCTTCTGCTCAGGGATTGCCCTGGCCAGGATCTTGGTCAAGTTGGATCAGTATTGCAAGGCCAGTTTGTCATGAATATTGGTAAAATTAAGGTTATGGTTTGTAGGTGAAGCAAGAGAGGCCTGCCCCTCGATAGTGTTGAAGCACCAGAATACTTGGGCCTGGGTTTGTTTTGCCTCAGGCAGATGGTATGACTAAGTTTACACAAGTTCCTCAATGATGAACGATTCTGCTGAGGGGTCTGAAATGTAATTCCCGGCTCTCTCCCATTTCTGTCAATGCTTGTGATAGTCTTATAGAGTGAAGGACATACATTTGGAATTGTTTGGGGCAGCGCTATGGGGTTTAAGCCCCATGTCAGAAGTGTACTATTGCCCAACATGTGTTTTTAAGGTCGCTTCTGAGATTGGTGGTGTGCACTTCAATGATTTCCTTAAGGATGGATTTGGGGGTACCCTTGATAGTCAATATCGTTCACTTGAAATTAGGGTATCAGGTAATAATATCCCCAACAAAAATATTGCCGTAAATATGGCCGTTTGGTATTTTTATTGGGGATATTATGTGGGAGCGGGGGTTGCGAGGGTGTCCCCCGCACATTAAAAAGTGATGCGGGGGTTGTTGGGGTGTCCCCCGCAGGGTCCATTGTGAATTTCGCCACAAAAATATGGCGATATTTTTGTATGGCGATATTTTTGCGGAAAAATTATCACATGGAACCGAAATTACTGGCCTATGTGGCTGTGACTTAAACCGCAAGTGGGTGTTTATCAGGACAATATGATGGAAGTGATGTTGTTACAAGGGTCGGCTGCCCTGCCCTGGTTTAAATTCAAAATGCGTTGGTTCCACTGGTTAGGGGGGCTCAGAATCTGCTTCTGGTGAAATTCTTAACTAAACAGTCAGTCTATGGAGGGAAAATTAAGTTTTCTCCTAATAAATAGCAAAGAAAATGCGGCCCAAGTCGAAAACAATATTAGGGGCCAGTAGTAGCTGTAGGGTATGTTCCTATCTTTTTAATTGAGGCTGGTTTGTCTACCACTGGCTGCTTTTGATGGATGTGGGTAAATAAGGGGGCGGGGGGTTAGCCTGCAGGCACGATGTGTTATACCACAAGAGAGAGTGGCATACTTCATTTTTCTTCTGCCACCAGTAAAAAGCCCTGCCCAGAAAGTGGTTGAAGCCAGTTGCTGGGGAAGGGAGACAATGTGTGAGAGAGGTTGTCCTATCTCTTCCAGTCTCTTTTCTCCTCAGCCTTCTGGCTGTAATTAATTAGGTGTCGAGAGCCTGGGGTGCCCAAAGTCAATTCTCACCTGCCAAATGGACTTGGGGTCTTTTCCTCCCGATTGTGCCCAAAAAAGTGTAGAATAACCATGGCTTTAATTTCTCTTCTTAGGAGGATATTTGGTCTTGACCTGATTTTGTGAATACATTTTTCCGTGTAATGTTCTAGTTGATATTTTTGATAAAGGTCAGTTGTTCTTTTTATAGGCTTTTATGTTTAAATCTGCTTTTATTAGTATGATGTGTTTTTGTATTTCTATTATTTTTATGAAGAAGGAATGATGACGATGGTGTGGCCCCTTCACACCCTACTGGGTTGGTCTTATGATATGAACCCCTCACTAGAGAACAATCTCCCTAACAATTACTTACTGTCCCCTGGCTCTTAGGGTTTCCTGTCCAGGTCGTTTGCACAGTGATAGTATTTTATATATAATTACACATTGCACAGCATCTAAACCCCTGACACATGGCAACTGAACGCCACCTTCTCAATACACACTGAAACCAACAGATTGCTACATCTCACCCATCAGCTTATGCGACACAGGTGGAGACCACTCACCCTCCCTCGCATTATGCTACTGAAGCCTCCCTTCTGAATATCGACAGTGCAAGTGCCCGAAACAAATTGTCTAGAACTGCGTGCAATAAAAAAAAACACCAAAGCCATCTTGCATTTTCTTCAATGCCCCAACTAACCAAACCCTGTCAACTATGTTTGCATATCCCATAGTCCTTAGGGACCATGCAAATGGCAGCAGCGCATAATAAAAAAAATAACATAACATGTGCTTTCAAATAAAATGCTTCAAACTGAATGGTAACCTGGAAAAGCCATTAGCAACATTCTATATGGTGGTATTATGTATGGGGAGATTATTACCTGGTACCTATCTGACATGTTGTCTTAATGGGACTATCTCAATGGGCCTATCCTGACATGTCCTCATTGGGTCATAAACAAAATTGGCATGCCAAATGAGGATACTGAATTCTTAATGTGCCCCCCAACACCAACCCAGAAGGTCTTATGAATCAGTTTTAAGACAGGATGCTAAGTGGGCGGGTTTCATTCAGTGTTGAGTGTTAAGAGCGATATTAGCAGTATTTGGCCAATACCACCAATTTTAACCTCCACCGGGTTTAAGTAAATATCACCGGTAAGTGGAGGTAACAATTCCAAATTGGCACCAATTTTCTAAAACTGTTTTTACTGTACAGTAGGGAAGTGCAGGCGCTTCCTTTCTAGAGAGTGGGGATTGTTTTAACAAAGAGCTATGGTAAAGTGGTAAAAAGGTGGGTCAGAGCGCTTTACATACAAAATCACCTGACCGAAGTTGATTCTCATTTATCGACCTCGGAAGGATGAACAGCTGAATTGGTCTTGCCGGATTTGAAACTGCAACCGGCAGATCACACACAGGTTGCAAGCAGTCAGTGTTCAACATGCTGAGCTATCTTAACGGCTATACTTTATTGTACATTATCCATTTCCAGCATCATATTGAAGGTGAAAATGGCTGACAAAATCTTTTAAAAATTGCCTTTCTGTGTTACCATTGGTAGGGGTGGTATTTCTGGAATCCCTTTTAAAGATTTCCCGAAATAACATCTCCATCAGTGGTAAACTCCGAATTGTGTGGATTTTCAAATATACCACAGGTAGGCGTGGTAACTTTGGTATTTCATAACTGGTGGTATTTCATAACTCTGATTGACCTTCTAAAGCAGCAGCAGAAATGCTCATAGTCAGGGGTGTTGCTAGGTCTGAAAAAGATCTGGGGCTATGCTAATGTTGGGATTGTTGGGAATCGGGGCTAGCTAACCTTTTGAATGTAGCCCCTGAGCTTTTATCTAGGGCTACAATCAAAATACCCGGGGCTCTAGCCCACCTAGCCACCCGCTAGCGATGCCTATGCCTGCGTTGCTTTGCTGGGACCAATAGGCACTCCAACCGTCTCCTTCCTATGGCCCTTGAAGCTCCCGCTCGTTCCCCTTTTGCAAGGGAGACATCCGTAATGCACAGATGAAATACATGTCAAGATGCCCCATTCCATTTGAGAGGTGCTTATCCAGTCATTTGCCTTCTAGGAATTGTATTCTTGGATTTATAAAGGAAAATCCAGTTGTATAAGTCCTAGAATGGAAAGAAACACCCAGGGATGGATGGGAGGAATATTGGGATGCCTGAGATAAAGGCCATAACCCTGTGAAAGCCTGGCACGCGCAAGATACTGGCACTTGAACATTCCATAAAATCATATCTGGATTCATTGACCCCTCTGAGTTGGTCACAAGTGATGGGGACAAAACCCAAATATACACCCTTTTCCAAACCTTGTCCAATTAGGAGTAGTAGTCCATCACTTGTATAGCGTCTTTCATCATTGGTATGGTCACAACAAGCTGTAGGTTGAACAACCTCAGGGGAGCAGAGACCAGGTATGGGAACATATTTGAGGAGGTGCTAGTATGCGTGTTTGCATGTTGGTTAATGCTTGAGATACGAGAGGTGGCCAAGTCCCTGCTATCCACTCATATCAAAAAGGCATCTGGATTGGTGGTGGTGAGGGATCTAGCGTGGGTGCAGGAGAGTGGGATAGAAGATATGTGAGCAACTACGTATCGAATTTGTGTCGTTAACGGTAGCTGCATTCCTATGGCAGAGGTGTTGTGTCTTCAAGTGGCGTATGAAGGCGGGTGTTTGCGGCCCTGCCTTCGGCCGATTCCTCTGTGCAGGGAGAGATAGAGGTTACAAGCATGATTTACATTCTAAGCAGTGGCCCAGAATAAGTGTGATGGCTACACTCCAATCTGTAATGTAGCTCTAAAGTCTACCTGCTCCTCTGTTCGGTGTTAGAGGTGCCATCAGAATTCAACTAGGTTCAACATCTGGCTGTATTCTGCAGCTTCAGGAGTCCAAGCTTGGCTAACTTTTTTCATTTCTGCCTGAGTTCCGTATCCCTGCTCAATTGTACAATTAGCTAAGATTCCAGAGGGATTATTCAGCGTATCCCTGATACAGTGCAATGGCTACATTCTGAGTTCACCTGGCAGTAATATTGTGGCTGCATTCTACAAGGTTCAGGAATTAAGTGATGGCACAACTTGTCATGGGCCTGTCCATATTTTCACATTCAGCTTCCATTTTGGCTCAACTCACTGGTTGCCTGTTGAAAGCAAAATTAAGTTTAAGGCCCTCTGCATGACTCACCGTGCGCTCCACAAGCAGGGTGCAGTTTAACTCAAAGCGAATATTTCTCGCTATGCTCCTACTAGGTGTATCAGCTCTGCCAATCTCTGCTTATTGGTGGTTCCCAGAGCCTTTGCCGTGGCAGCCCGTCATCTGTGGAACTCGCTTCCTTTTGCTCTGAGGCTAACTGAGGATTTTTCCAAATTTCGGAAACAGCTTAAAATATCCCTATTTCCTAAATGACCTCTCTTTGCCCTGCTGATTTTACTCCTATAGGTCTTTCTCATTTAGTGCCAGGATAGTGATAGTGCGCTTTAGAAATACCTATAAAATAACATAACAAAGAAGTGGTGGCTACTTTACATGGGTATTTAACATCAGTATATAGGGCCCGATTCATGGAAGCTTTTTATAATGGCGCAATCCCATAGGAAAATGCTCCATGAATCAGGCCCATAGGCTGTGTTCTTCATTCAACTAGATTCGAGCTTGGATACATTCTGCAATCTGCTCAAATCTGGGAGTAACTGGTTGCAATCTGTATTCCTACAGTGTAGATACACAGGTTGCACTATGGCAATCATTTTTAAAGAATCCAGTGTCTGTTGTTAGTGGTTGCCTCACCACAGGTAACTACTGATAGGGAGAGATAAGGTGTTGCTTTTTACCTGGAAGTTGTCTGGTTTCGGGGTTCTGGATGGAGCCTCCCATGGCAGAAGGGGCAACCTGTGGGTTGGAGTTGTCCCAGATGGCTATCCCTTCCCCCTGCTGGTTGTCTAGGCAGAATTTTACAGGCAAAGGATAAGGTCTATTTACATATTGATTCTTTCTGGGGTATCATTTTACTTTGTTTGGTCATGCCCATAGGGGTCTATCAACAGCTGCGGTGTGCGTCACGTAAGTGATTTTAGCCCCCCTTTACCGAAATTATCAATACAATGAGAACATTCCACTTTCTTTAGTGCCTAGTGTGACCTTTATCCCCATAGAAACAAGCTTGCAGTTGAGAGCTTTACTTGTTTACTTAGATGCTGGGTGGAGACCCATGTAAGCGTCAGGTGACATCATCATCACTTCCAGGATTTACTTGAATCACATAGGGAATAGAAGTAGACTGACTAAAATGCCATAAATGGATATTTGATCAAGTGACATTAACAGGAATTGTCCTTCCAGGGACTACAGTCCCACACATATGTCCTTGTGCAAAGGCAGTGAGGCATCATGAATATGTAAAACTGCAAAGTGTCATTTTAAATTCACACCATTGACTTTGAACAAAGTCTACTATTCATCCAATCCGCAGGATTAACAAACCTTTCTCGAACATTTCAGTGAAATGCCTCTCTACTGCTGGCTACCTGTCGCTTTACCTGTCCTGTCGTCTCTACAAACCTTTCTTGAACATTTCAGTGAAGCACTTCTTCACTGCTGTTTACCTGTCGCTTTACCTGTCCTGTCGTCTCTACAAACCTTTCTTGAACATTTCAGTGAAGCGCCTCTCTACTGCTGTTTACCTGTCGCTTTACCTGTCCTGTCATCTCTACAAACCTTTCTTGAACATTTCATTGAAGGCCCTCTCTACTACTTCAAACCATTTGGGCAGGTTAGATTCTCCTCTGTGATATGTGCAGCGTTGGGAATTTGATAGCAAGTGGAGTATTTGATATCACAGCCATTCCGTGACATCATCCACTCCCACTTTACAGTATCAGTGTTAGGGCATTGATTAGTGTTGGGCATACACCACTGCATATGCTCCCCTGATATAGGAAACCCTTCAAATTTCAAAGGTCAGAGTGCTTATACACTCAAACCTTTTCATCTGACTCCAATTCTGCAACCAACCAACCAGCACAAAGAGAAGTATAATAGTGCACGCCTAAGGACAAGCAATACAATAGAATGTCCATTTGGTTTACTGTAGAGCTGCTTTCAATGCCCACATACTACAAGGGGTGATTTAGTGTATGCCTCTGAAAAAACCTGTAAAATTGTCACTCTGTTCAGTATGTTAAAGTAGTGGGGCAATTGCTGACTAGAGAGCATGTGCCCACCTGCCTACCTCATAAGAAACAGAATTATGAAATCAGAAAGGACACATTTGAAACTGCACTTTATATCCTCCTGGAAATGCAGCTGGCAAAAAGAATAGTTTGTTTTGCTACACAAGTAGGGGGACAGATAAGGCATTAGCTTGCACAATTTGTGTGTTTTTAAATAGAATATACTAGGTGAGAGGGAGGCGTGCACCAAGGATAGGTGCTCACTACACAAGTAGGGCAGCATGGCTATAGATAGGGTTATGTTGCAGCTTCACCATAGGTAGAGATATCATGTGCCAGGCATGCCGCAGGACTCGGTAGATAGAAAAATAAATGCAGAGAAAATGTGTCCTACAGCGGAAAATAACGTGACAAGGAGCTGCCATTTTTTTGCACCAGCAGAGAATTGAGTTTTTTAAGAAAAAGCCCAGTTAAGCACGCTTGAACAAATCATGGAAAATGCTGTAGCCAGCTAGTGGTAAAAATCACATGCGATACGCTTGTCCTCTCTCTCTCCCATTTACATGAACATGTCATTGCACAGCCAGTTGATGGAGAGTGTGACCGCCTGTTAACTGATGAACACATATCTTTTTTACCATATTAGTAATTTAGGGCCTACCAATAATATTCAAGTATGATGAGTAGCACATTGTTTTTTATGGGATGGATTATGGATGGGATCTAGAGGGAGCCAATGACCAGGAGCAATAGGTTTTCATAACAATTACATCACATTTCCTATAAAACATGGTTGTGCACAACTTAACAGCAGGGACTGGCTTGGGAGTAGAACCCTGCCAGGTCTCCCGCCACCCGCTGGAAACAATAGGAGGAGCTTGAAAATTGAGGGTGCCCTAGAGTCCACAACCCTCAAAGGTCCGCAGAAAAGTGAGTATGCATGGTAACAATTGGGGGGTTTATTGTATGGTATTTTAGAAATAGTGAACAGTGATAAAGGACTTGGAAGACTGTGCAGTAGGGCCCTAATGGGCCAACCTTCTTTTGAGGGTAGAGTTAATGAGACAGAGAGATAAGGATACCCCGGGACAAAAGAAAGAAACCAGAAAATAGCTGTATTTTTTGTGTTGTACTGTGTTTTTATTGATTCAATTGTTGATTGCCGGCATTGTGTTGTGTTGTGAGACAGGTCCTGTAGAGGTGGTTTTTCTTTTGTGTGTTGTGAGAGTAGCAAATAGTATTGTTTGATAGAGGTTGATGGGGTAAGTATGAACATTTAGCCTGTGAGCGGATTTTGTTGTTGTGACCCAGAGGTAGGATTTGGATATTAGGGCGTGACCCTAGACAATGAAAACGGATTCAATAAATGGTGTACATTTGAAGTGGGGAGGAGATATGAGTAAGGGAAAAGTGTGAGACAATTGCAAACAACTATTTCTGTTATAATCATTGGTAAGCTGACCACTATTTTGCATTGTTTATTCTGTGTAATTGCCAAGCTGCACACTGCTTAAAAGTTGTCGCTATGTCAGAATCCCTAATAATTCACCTATGCAAAGTATTCCCTAGATATAGTGCCAAAATCACTAAGTATCATGCTGAGTGGGTGAAAGGGACTGCTGGGGAGATGTACCTGTTGTGGCCATAAGAGGGCACTGACTGTAAAAATGTACTCAAACACATGTTCACATACTTACATGCCACACACAAGGGCAGGAAGCTCAAGAACAGGCTGGGGTTATTAGAAATCTGAATGGTCTTTGAGGAAGAAACAGAGAGCCTAAGAAGGAATGGATGTTTAATATGTGTCAGTGGGAGCACGAGCAGCCCAGAGCACCACCTCCCCCTCCCTCTGAGGAAAGCGCTTACACACAGCCAACAGCTCCGCCATCACCTGCTGATGCAGGCATTCACACACAATCCACAGTACTGCCTCCGTATGAGGAGAGCACACCAGCCTCGACCATCCCAGGAATATACCGGGTGCAAGCAGCAGCAGCTGCAGGGTATAGTAGTCCCAGATATGAATCCCTTGATGATGAAATTGATAGTAGGAGAAGGGTGAAATTGGTAAAGGGAAGGTGCCATTAGTGCAAATGGAGAATTAAGCATGGCACAGCTCAGAGACAAAGTTAAGGGATGACGAAGAGGGCTTCATAGCTTAGAAAAGCAGCTAAGAGCAGCAAAGGAAGAGCTATGGAAAGTGAGAGGCTTGCAGATAGATGATCACAGAGCAAGGAGCGTACCCATAGGTAATGGAGATGGTGGAGAGACTATGGTGGTCCCAGAGAAATGGGTAGGAGGAAAAACATTGTTCCAGCTTAATGGGAAAGGCACAGACAATAATTATGTGAAGGTAGTGGAGTATGAAGACATGAAGGAAGCAGTCAGGGAAGAAGTTAGGAGGGAGACACGGGAATGCACAAAGTGAGAGAGAGACAGAAAGGAGAGAAGCAGCAGAGAAGAGGCAGAGAGAGCAACAGGAAAGACAAAGAAGAAAGAGGGAGGTGGGAGAAAGGGATGAGTATGTAAAGAGGCTAAATGAGAAGAATACGAGAATGGCAAATGAAAAGGAAGAAATGGAAAAAATGAGGAAGGTGAGGAGCAAAAGGATGAGCAGAATTATGATGCCAGAGATGTGGGGAGAAGGGGGTGGGACAACAACCCCAGAGACCAGGGGCAGAGATGTGTTACCAGAGATAATGAGTGGAACATATGTAAGGGAGCCTGCTAAGGTAGTGAGTTTTTATCTCATACTAGCGGATGACGAGAGTGGAGAAAGTGACAGGGAGACAGATTGGGTAGACATTGATGGTGAAGAAGGGGGAGAAGAGGCACTGCAAGCCCTACACATGGATTCCAAAGGACCAGGCTTAGGAAGGATATCAGATTTACTGGGGCCAAACATAAGCCTGTATCCACCCCTCACATCAGTACTGGCCATAAATGAAGCCCATAAATCACAATATTTCTTAAGAAACTTGCCAGAACGCCAGCAACACTGTGTAGCTGAGCATTGAAAAGGGGAACTCATGCAGCATTACCTTTGCACAAGAAATGGGTAACACAATTCCACTACTCCACAAAGGATTAGGGCAACTCTACTATACTCCATGGAATCAGACAGACAAAAATGTACTTGATGGATAAGCTGCGATTACTGGCATCAGGGGCGGGATGGTAGATCTACAAGCTAGAGCAAGGGACAGCTGGGATAGCATTAGCTATAAGTGACATGAAAAGCCTACTTGCATCCATATTGAGTGACCAGGCAGAGGATGTGTGGAAGCGAGCAGGCTATTGTGCAGTAACAGAACATAACACCACTAAATATGACGGGTCACCATTTAATAACAATTGTAGAACTAATGTATGGAAGGCACTGAGGGTGCTATTTCCAGATCAATCTGACATGAGTGTCATGACTCGGAAGATGGGGCCTACTGAGGACCTTGCTGCATATATTCAAGATATTTAAGAACGTTGGGGCTTGGAAACTAAAGAACATTATGAAAACATTTACCATTGTTTTATCATATTCTATGTCAGGGCCTACCTGAAGAAGTACAGCGACAGTTAAAAAAGATTGTGGGGATTGAAATGAGACCATGGCCAGGGACACTATTAACTATCGTACATCACTGTAGGTTAAAGCAGGAGAAGGATCAAAAGAAAATAGACGAAAGGCAAAAGGAAGAGATAAAATTGGTACAGAAAAAATTATCCAAAATGGCGGTAGAAGGAGCGCTATTGGTAAATATAAGAGACAAGAGTAATGGACAGGGAGCTGTCATGCCACAGCAGGGCATCGGGAGTTATTTTGCAGGAAGAGAGAGTAGTTTTTACCCAAGAAGAGAAAGAGGGTTTGTTCACAGAGAGAGAGGATTTGGGTTTGGCGGGGGACAGCCGGGGGACAGCCCCGCTTTGGAGGACCTGGGGGAACTGGAGCAGTATGTTTGACATGTGGAAAAGTAGGACACATTTTACAGGTGTGTAGAAGTAGAAAGAGCAATGCAGCAAGGTGCAATGCAGTATGGGCCAAGAAGGGGGGGTGACATATCCAGCACCATATAGTGCATCACAGCAAAACTATGAGTACTATGACTACACACAATTTCTGCCAGATCACACACAAGCACAGCAGGTGCAGCAACCCCAAGGGCCACAGATACAGCCACAGCTAGTGCCACAACAACCACAGCTGACATTATTACAACAACCACAGACTGCAGTGCAATCACAGAAAGAAGTGACGCTGTGGCATACCAATATTCTGCCACAGACACCAGGAATAGGAGAAATGACAGCGGTTGGGGGGACCCCTTTTACAAGGACAGGACTGAACATGCATCCCCAATAGGACAGCCCACAGAATAGGTTGATGTGCCCTATCCTATCAGTAACCACATACCCTGAACAGGAACCGAGGGTGGAGGTATCTATAGGTGACAGGACTCTTTCCTTCTTAGTTGACACTGAGGCAACAAAGTCTGTGTCAGAGAGGGCAGGTTTTCGGTGTCAGGACTATTCATGGACACCCAAGGCTTTTCTGGGGCTACAAATATGGTTCTTTTCACTGACAGTTTGCCTGTGACAGTACAGGATCAGAGGGTAGCTATCCCATTCCTGTATTCCAGGAAGATACCTGTCAATATATTGGGAAGAGATCTTATGGCCAAACTCAATATGTCAATATCATTCACAGAGGATGGCATAATATGCTCTACACCAGCATATATTTCCATACAGTAAAATAATATATACAAGCCTTTCATGGGCAGAAAGTACAGAGGAGAGTACCACTATATCCTGAAGTATTTTTCTATGCAGTACAAGTGATGTTAGCATGGCTTCCCCGCATTGAGGGACAGTTATTGAGACTACCCACATACTTTGTATTCAGAACACAGATACCTTAAGATGTAACTGAAGGGGAACTAGCTACAATTGAGCTAGAGATGGCTGTAGTGAGGGAGGATAGAGTGATTTTACATGGCACTGATGAGGAAGGGTTGAGTTGCTGAACAATACCAGCACTTGATGCGTCACACAGATTGACACAGTTGGCAGATAATGAGTTGTTTGACTACAGTGCCTCTGATGATGAGGTATTGCCTGAGATAAATATACCATGTCATTTGAAAATAGAGTATACAGAGTTGCTACAACAAATAAAAAAAAATAAAAAAGCACCATCATCTATGGAAAAAGATTTGGCAAGGGTTCCTGTCACACTATGGATGACCAGTCCAAATGATGTGGTGTTGTTAAAAGTAATTGGAGCTGTAAAAATAAAATTAAAGAAAGGGGACATGTTACCTTAAGTAAAACAGTATCCAATGTCCAAAGAAGTAGATAAGGGTATTTATGAAACAATAAATATGCTCATGAAGCAGGGAGTAATAGTGCCTTGAGAGTCTCCTTGCAACACAGCTATATACCCAGTGACAAAAAATCTCAGGGAGGGTCCTGGAGATTCATACAAGATTTACGCAATCAGCAATACAACTCGTCCAAACATGGAGAAGAAGTTGCAACAGTTCTTGGGATTATGCAATGATTGCAGATTATGGGTATTTGACTATAGCTCATACATCTGATTACTGTTAGAAGGGTTAAAGGGCGCACAGAAAAACAAGGATCCCATACAATGCACAAGGGAAATGCGCAGCGCATTTGATTAACTACAAAAGGCCATAAGTACAGCACCTGTGTTAGGAATCCCAGATTACAAAGCAGAATTATTTATTTTCTCCCATTGCAATGGAGTAGTGATGACGGCTGTCCTCACACAGAAGACTTCAATGGGACATGAACGTTTGGCATATTACATCAGGTTGTTAGACCCAGTAATGAAAGGGCATTACCCATATGAACAAGCTTTGGCTGCAGCAGCGTTCGCAGTTGAGAAATTGTCCACTGTGACGATAGGTTGCTTTGTAACATTATACGTGGAACATGCGCTTTTTGCAATAATTGAGAAGCCTAAAAGCACATTGAGTACACAGAGGGCCTCAGGATATGAGGTCATTCTAACAAATGTATCGATTAAAATTGTTAGATGCCATGTGGTAAATTCAGCAAAATACATAGCAGATCCAGTCTAGGAACATGATTATCTCCATGACTGCACAACATGCAGACTATTATGATGTTCCCCGCGCCAAGGAGGTGGCCTTAGAGACAGGAGTAAAAGTGTTTGGTGATGGCAGTTCACCAACAGACAGACATTCAGGGATAAGAATGACAGTATTAAGAGCAAAAGAAAATGGAGACTTTGAGACCGTTGAAAGCACAGAACTACCTTTTTTTCAGCACATTTTTCAGCACAAGCAGCAGAATTAGTGGCAATGATTATGGCACTGGAGAGACATGAAGGTGAGGAAGTTATGGTGCACTCTGATTCCACCTATGTGACATCCACAGTGAATTCTGGACTGTCACGGTGGACAAGGAGGGGTTTCCTGCACCTGACGGTAAACTCATGCAGCATGCCACACTGTTAGGAAAACTGATTCCTGCATTATCCAAACCATCAGAGGTTGCAGTGGTAAAATGCTTAGCACATACCAGAGGCTCAGATTTCATTTCCTGTTGAAACGTAGCAGCAGATACCACGCCCAAACAAGCAGCATATTTGCCACACATAGTGGAGGTAACAAAGTCCGTGCCATCACATGCAAAGATTATGGCAGTGACTGAAAGTTACAATGTACTGCCAATAGCACAGTTAATAGAGATACAAGGACAGGCATCACCAGAAGAGCAGAATTTGTGGAAAACAAGAGGCTGCTCATTGTGCCCCACAGATCTTCTGTGGTGACAGGGAAACACAGGCAAGCCTGTAATGCCGCTAGAATTATTCAAAGTAGCATTAGAGCAGTTATACTACCCAGCAAATATTTTCAAAGACTGTATTGCAGTGCAGATTTCCAATGAGCGGTTTGTGCTCAACCTGCATGAACACATGACAAACCTTATCATCAGTTGTACAACTTGTCAGAAATATACAGCAGGCCATAAACGTAGGACCCTGAGAGGAACACTAGCCCACCCAACTGGCCCATTCAGACACCTGCATTTGGATTATATTGATGTGGCCCAAATGTGCAGAGGATACAAATATGTAATTGTGGTGGTGTGCCCCTTCTCTAGATGGATGGAAGTAGGACCATGCACCTCCCCCAGACGCCATGTCAGCAGCGAAATTCCTTGTACGCAAAGGGTTCCCCCCGATGGGGAGTGTGGGAGGTGCCGAGATCCAATAATGAACCTCATTTGGCAAATTAGCTCTTTGCAAAAATAACTTCCTATTAGGCATTAGGCTTAAACTCTGTTCGGCCTACCACCCACAAATGAATGGTGTTGTGCAGTGTGTCAATGGCCTCCTGAAAGACCGCATAGCAAGATTGCATGACACACTACATAAGGACTGGATATATTGCCTTCCGCTGGTTCTATTTTCCCTACGCAATCAGCCAGGCTCCGACCATCACCTGACTCCTCATGAGTTGGTGATAGGTTGCAGGATGCATCTGCCCATTACCCCACAAACGCGCGTTCAGACAGATGCCCAAAACACTGCGACTATATTAGGAAATGAGTTACATCACTATTTGATGTCTGTGACTAAATCTCTCTCTTTCATTTCTGGACAGGTAAAGGAAAGGTAGGGAGATATCGCAAAAGGCACGGAAGAAGAGAAGACAGAATTGGACACTGGCAAAGTTATTCGACCACTCCAACTGTTCCCTGGGGACCTCCTGCTGTGCCGCAACCATGTGCGAAAGTGGCACCACCCAAGGTTCACAGGTCCCCATGTTGTGACTTATTGTACCCCTACATCAGTAAAATTGAAGGACAAGAAGGCGCGGGTCTACCTTACTGATGTAAAGCCATACAAGAGTGCCGCCTCCCTGCCTAACTACCAGGATCCAGAGGGAGAAGAGAACAAAACAAGACCCAGGACAAGAGCTCAAGTGCATGCTGAGAAAGAAGATAAAAAGAATAAGAAACTTGAGAATAAAGAAGAGATAAATCACATTGCATCACTTGAGGAGCTCTGATGCTGAACTTTGAGGCTGGACTATCACTGGAACAGTAAGAAAGGAGTTGATGCTGAGGACTTTTTCGAAATACATCACCAGCACAGTATTTCTGTTGATGCTGAGGACTATTTTTCACAAGAACATTCATTTTTAGCAGACACTTATTTCTACTTTCCTATCGCTACATTTTATTGGATCTATTTTTATACTATTTTTCACAAGAGCATACATCTACAATGGACTATGTTTTCTACTTTTTTATCTTTACATTTTTATTGGGACTATTTCTATCTTCAACATTTTTTAGCACTATTTCTATATTTTTATATTTTTCAATGAACCACATAATAGTGGAAGTGGTTTGAAAATAATCAATCAAATATTTTATCATTGTCATTATATGTGGATGTGAAATGTTTTGAAAACGTTATATAAAGCTTGCCTACCTCACCATTGACAAATAATAACTTACTATTGCCCGGTACTAAGCAAAATGTACAAATGTGTTCACATCCTTATGTTCCTGATATCTTCATAATACCCCAACCAAGATGCCACACAATATATCTACACACAACAGACATCATGGCTATTGTGGTCCTTCTGTTTCCTTTCATTTTTGTTGTTTTTATTCCTTATTTTATCTCACACTGCATTTGACTGATTATGATAAGATAATTGTTAGAGAAGAAGTTAAAAAACAAGTAGATTTCCAGTTAGAGCAGGAAATGGTATTCCACCCAGTTGTAGGACAGTAAGGGCTAGGAGAAGTATTGAAGATGATGAGTATTTCATCAGAAGGTATTTTGATAATTCCATAAATATTGAACAGAAGTCATGGTATAGGTCAATGGAGAAGGTGGGGAGAGAGAGATAAAGGGAATGCTGCTTTGTTTGCTCACTTATCCCAAATGCCAGGATATCCTCTGGAGCAGTTACACCTCCAGACGTACCTGAGTCCAGAGCACACTGCTTGGTACATTTTGCAGTATGCCAGACCAGAGGACCATTTCAGGGACAATCAGCCATGATAAAGTATCACAGGATCAGAATTCCCATACGTAGACAACTATGTAAAAGAAGCACACATGATGGAGGATATAAGAATGACAAGTAAGGTGCTCAAGTACATACTATCAGGTCCAAAAACAGGAGATGTTGAAGTAGTGGTTCACCAAATTATAAGGTGTAAAGATGCCCAGCTTAATTTGATACCTCATTGTGCCGACAGACCACCATTACGAATAAAAGGGAAAGTATATTCCTCAGGAGGATGGGTTGATGCAATAATAGGATGCAAAGCAGAGGAAATATGGACTGCACCAATAGAAGTGATAAAAAATGCAGACAGAGTGTGCCGTGAGGAATGGAAAGAAACAGCAACATTTTTAACATGGTTGGAAGATGAGGCAAGACCACTACCCATAACCAAACTACAAGCACCAACATTATGCTTTAGAAATAATTGTTCAGTAAAGCCTGGTGACAATGAAGGGTGGAAACGCATTATAGATTTTCCAGGTATGAAAGTTGGCACAGCTGTACTAATGGACCATTACTGGGCCTGCGGTACAAGAGCTTATATGCAGCTTCCACCCAACTGGGGTGGAATATGTACAATAGTGCTACTAAATGCACCAGCATTAGTAGTACCACAAAGTGAGGTTGACATTAGGACTTTTCCTTGAATTGCACACAACAGGAAGAAAAGATCCGTAGGCCTAAAACGCACAAAAAGAACAAACTATTTTTCCAAAGAAGCCAATGCTGCATTTGATGAAATCCCAGAGAGTCATAAATTGTTGCACATTGGATCCAGATAACTAGGTGGAAACTGTTACAAACTGTTAATGCCACAATAAAAAGCATTTTATTGTGGCATTAATAGTTTGTAACAGTTTCCACAGTTCTTAATGCCATTAAGGAGGAGGTAAGAGCGGTCAGATCGAGGACCCTGCAGAACAGGTATGTTCTGGACCTCCTCACAGCCATGGAGGGAGGAGTATGCACAAAGATAGGGCCAAGCTGCTGTACATATGTACCCACCCATGATGAGGGGAATGAGACCTTGACAGAGCCCATATACTCTCTGAAAGAGCTGAATGATAAAATGGAGGATGAAGTGGATGACATTGAGGACGATAGCTGGTTCAGTTATCTATTCTTCTGGATGCCTACCTGGCTGACCTATGCATTCAAATTCCTGGTGGAAATGTTGGTAATGGTCCTAGTGGCATTTTGCATCTTGAGAATAGCAATAAGCCAATGTATAAAAACTGGCAAGAAGGCACTCCAAATGACAGTAATGGTTAATGTGGCTGACACCATACATCGGTACACTCAAACTGATGATGGAGTTTACTGTCCCATGTACCCATTGGGGCCGCCAGCTAGACAACCAGGAGCATTGTTCACATGCCCAAAAGATACCCATAACTACAATGAGCACTGGATGAAATGTGCCGACAATGGCGAGTGCTGGCTTATGACATGCAGTCCAGCAGAATACGTAGCACAAGGAGGCAACTTGAGGTGGTCACCAGAGTGTGGCTGCCCAAGGATGGCTATAATATGCTGAGAAAAAATGAAGGTTGGTTGATTACTCAACCAAAGGGGGTAATGTAGTGGGGCAATTGTTGACACAAAGAATAGTTAGTTTTGCTAAACAAGTAGGGGACAGATAGGCATTAGCTTGCACAATTAGTGTGTTTTTAAATAGAAAAGACTAGGTGACAGGGAGGCGTGTACCCAGGATAGATGCTCACTACACAAGTAGGGCAGCATGGCTATAGATAGCGTTATGTTGCAGCTTAACCATAAGTAGAGATATCATGTGCCAGGCATGCACCAGAACTCAGTATATAGCAAAATAAATGCAGAGCAAATGTGTCCTACAGAGGAAAATAACATGACAAGCAGCTGCCATTTTTTGCACCAGCACAGCAGAGAATTGAGCTTTGCAGCTTTGAGAAAAATCCCAGTTAAGCACGCTTGAACAAATCAGGGAAAATGCTGTAGCCAGCTAGATGGTACCTGCCTCAAAGGAATGTCAAAACCCAAAACTTTGTAGGGGAGTGTTACATGGCGGAACATGACACCATTGTGTGCATCCAGCTGTCGCGGTCAATTAAGTTACAATAACACAGCAGACCATTTCAAGTTTATGGGACATACTGAACATCCCAGGAAGTTCAGAAGTAGTTGGCAGATGAATGCCTCTGTGATCTGTTAGGCGTGACAGAGGAACGTGATGCAGTTAAAAGACAACATCATGACTACAAAGAAGATGAAGTTACTTATTGGTTAGTAACTAAACAGGCAGTAGCACATGGTAGAAAGGAAACATATAGAAGCTTACAAGATCAGGAGATGCAGAAGAATAGTTCTGTGTGCAAAACCGACGATGAGTCAAGGTTAGTCCAGAATAAAGGATGCTATTTTAAGGAATAAGCACAGAGCACAAACGGAGTTACATGGATAAGCTCTGGATATGGGACAATCCTCATAGATTGAAGAATAAGAAAACATCTGCGAAAGTCAACTGTTGGTCAATTAGAAGTGCACAAAGTTCATATGAGATGGAGTGAGCAAGTCTCTGGAGGCCAAGAGGAGCAAGTACATCCAGCATAATGAAAACAAATAGTAGAAAATAGAAGGATATAATGGTCAAATTTGTGGTCTGCTAATAGGTGATTTTGAGGAAGAGAACAAGTGCCATTCATTAAGCCTCAGAAAAAGGTAGTGGTGTGCTTACACTCCCTTGAATGTTCCAGGCCAGTGAGCAGTCAACAAGGTCAACTACAAAAGGAAGACTTTGGCTTACGGCCTACCGATGAGAGGTGATGGATTAATTGCGAAAACAGGGAGTAGTCTGACGGGAATCAAACACCTAGGTTTTGTTTCGCTTACGTGTTGCTAAAAGAGTCCAAGGTCCAATGTTGGAATAGAATGCCAACCATTCAGTGGGGTGTGAGGGACAACCTAACATGCAATGTTGCAAAGAGCAATCCACAGAGAGTGTGTTCATTATAATCAGTACTGTACATATGTAGAGGTAGTTCAAGGTGTGGTCTACAGATAAGGGGTAGCCAATGATGTACTAATCCCTATAAATTCTATAAGTAGATATGGTACCTTAACCAATTCTTCCTCTCAATAGGTTTTGTATTTTGCAACGTCATAGATGACACATAATGGGGTAAAAAGACCTCTGTCTAATCAAGCTTCTTTGTGAGTGTGCATGCATCAGTCCAATGTTTGTCATGTCTCCCTACTTTGAATAAAGTAGTTTTGCCATATTCATTGAGTCTGTCCGGTTATTTAGTCTGTGATCTTTATTTGTAATTCCATCTAGTACAAAAGACGCTTCAAGGTACTAGAGCACAACAGCGTATCAAAAGAGAGATGTAACTGAAAACATCTGAAATAGAGCTACAAATGCCCTCAGAAGCTAGTATTTGATTCAAAAGTCCCTCCTCAGAATGGGTATTTATCACCTAAGATCACTCTTTAAATTGACAGGAGAAATGTAAAGGGGGCACACTACAATCAAAAGAAGAAAAAATCCTGCACATTAGATGGCATATAGCAGTGAGGGCATCTATCTGTCATTGCACATCGACTTTGACCCTTCATCTCTATCATCATTACCTGTTCATACTAATTACTGCTGCAGCACACCGGTTCTAACACAAGAATATGCCTGCAGCGTGGCGTGATGCATGTATGGTGCAGCAGGTAATGAGAAAGAAAACAGTCTACCAGTAACAAAAGTCTCAAGAAATTCTTAAATGACATTGGTAAAACAGTAAATATCGAAGACAGCACATGAGTCAATCAATGGCGATTTTGATTGCTCTGTAGTGGGATGTTGGGGGGCAATTATTGGACGTTATTGCACTTTTAGTGTCTGATTCGTGCTCCGCTTACTTTGCACCCATGCATGCCCCAGTTCACAATATTGGCAGGATTGCAGCAGAACAAGTATCCGCTGACAAGAGTGAACGTTCACCGCTACGCACTGATTTGTTCTGCTCGGCAATGTAGATATTTTGAAGCCCCCTCATCTGGGTTACCTGTCCCTGCAGATATGCGGCTAACAGCCCATTGTTGTCTGGCCAGCCTTAATTGCTCCCTCTGCCCTGTCTTTGGCTCCTCTAGCCCCCCTAATAGTGTCAACAGCATTGTTGAATTCTACGTGTCGCTGCCAGGTAGTCACCATATGTTTGTTCTTAATTTTTTTTTGAGGGCCGCAGATGTCTTCAACTGCTTCTGTGAGACCTCCTTGCCTAGAGGACTGGACTAAGGATTGACTGTGATTCGGGGGTTAGCCCCACCACACTGGCCATAGTGACCACATCCAGCTGGATTTCCACATACTGTGGCACAGTCACTTTTTGGCATAGAGTTGTTTACATTGGAGTTGACATTTTTTTTGGGTGCAAGAGGTATTGCTGTTGCTAAAACTCGACAGGGCAGGTTGCAGCTGCCAGTAAGGGTGTGCAGTTCACAAGCCACAGTGGTAGGTGATGTGCTGTCCTGGGAGTTTGGTCCCTTTACTTCTTGGCTGCTGTTCTACACCTCATCTTGTGCATTAGTGGGATGAAGGACGGTCACTTTGTAATCCACCCCCTTCTCTGTTGGAAACATCCTTGGTGTCTGCATGCAGGAACAAAGTGACCATACAATTATGCTGCTAATCAGAGAGGGCGAGTAACCATTTAATTGACTTCAAACATATTCTTTCTTTTGTTCACCTAAATTCACCCAACTACCACCAGTTCACATTTAAAAAATGCCCTGCAAGCTGTGTGTAACTATAGTTCTGAACACAACATTGAAACTGCTGACCCTTTCACCTGTAGTAGCAGGGCCCACCCAGCTCCTACATTGTCCACACAGATCCCACTTTGCCATAATGTTCCCATTAAATAACCACCCATGCATTGGTTCATGAAAGTTAGAGAATGTCTTTTTATCTTTGGAGAACCAAAGGGCAGAGAGCTGGATATACCCGCCAATAGTAAATTTGGTATGCAGTGATTATACTGCATATGAAATAGAGAATGAAATTTGAACGAATAAAAAATACCGAATTTTTGATTAAAAAATATATGTAGGGGTAGTGTAAGTGGTTAAATCTGGTGTTTAGGGTGGTGCTTCAAACAGGGGGGAAACGGGCAGCTTTCACGGGGTCCCCCACAAAAAGAAAACAAAAAGGCAGTATTTTATTCATTGTTTATGATTTGTAAAAAAAAATTCATTCTCTGACTTTTCATTCGGTAATATCACAGTAATCCGTAAATTCGCTTTGTGGTGATTGCACAGTGGGCACCTGAGAAGGAGACCTGGACAAGCTGTGTCATAGCAAACCCACAGTGTGGCATGCCTTTTGCCCATTCACAAGTTCTAATAGGAAGCTATATGTGAGGAATTTGACCATCCACACAGTAGGTGTGTGGTCGCCTGGGCTTTTTTAAAAATGTTTAATTAAAATGAATGAGGCAGACCAACCTGAAGAAAATGGGTGGGGCTAATCCACACATTTTCCTATGCTGTCAGCACGACAAATGCATAAACCTGTGTACTCTGGGTGGATACAGCCTACAGGCACAGCCAACCCTCTCATATTTAGTTGGGATATGACAGCCAGGGTTACACAATGCATCTCCAGAATGGGAGGACCATATCCCCCCCTGCCTTGGCCAGTCTGATTAACCAATAAAGGCTCCATGGATCCACCCTTCTCTTTTGTTGGGCCTTGTAACTGATGGCAGTGATTTGAATACCAATTAGAGGGTAATTCAAACATGCCCACATTGAGGCGACCGGAGAGGTTAACAAGGGAGACAGGAAACCCCAACAATATTTCATATGCAGCTGTATCAAACTGAAGCCAGCTCTCATGCTCAGTAACTTTGACAGTGAGCTGTCATGTTTGGGACTGCGTGTTTCCAGTAATTCACCTGGCAGAGGGACCCCATTCATAAGGTTTGAGAATGTGCTTTGCAGGCGCCAGAGAGTCTGATCTTGCCACAGCTTCAAGGGAGGCATGCCGCTTTAATCAGGAACCACAGAGAGCTCCATTAAATCGAGAAAAAATTTGATCCACAACATATAGGAAGATAGATGGTACTTGGTATCACATATTTTTAATCCTTTACCTTTCCTGCTACAAATCACTCTGGTTATGAACTCAGTCATACAGGATATTGTTGGTGGGAACGCCATGATTGGTTCATTAAGGTAGGCTTAGCCTACACCAATCACAGTGGTCCAATTGGCTTTAAAAGAGGCTGAACCCCTCTTTTGGCAGATCTCTGAAGACTTGCAGCAAGCAGAACTCATCATTGGAACCTGGCTGAAGGTACAGTCTGCCTTGCATCTTCTGCCAGTGAAGGAATGCCAGGACCTCCAAAGAGGGAAGCAAGATCCCTCTGCTAAACATCTCCCAGGGAACAGAGGGAAATAAAGAACTCAGAAGTCCCTCCAGCCGCTCCAAAACCAGTACTCAGCCAGCAAACAGAGCACCCTGCTAGGCTCTGCAGCAAGCTTCCTAGGTAGGAAGCACCAGAGGGTCTCTGAACCTACAACAAAAGACAAAGCAGCTGCCTGCAACACACTCCTCAGCATTGGACCATCTGCCTTAATGGATGAGACACGCCCATTGAAGAATCTGGGAGAAGTGCCTCGACAAGCATCTACTGACGTTTGCCATAAAGGACATTTTCGAGCCAGTGGAGTTCCATGAGCTACAACCGACTGCAACACTGACCTTTATTAAGCCGCAGTCACTTAAAGACATCCGAGACGTCTCAACCAGTGCCCCAGACCTGCCGAACAGCACTGAGTGAACGATTCCTGACCTGAGCCACGTGTAGGCTAGCCTGCAGCCATTCGCCCAGCTTGGCTCGCCGAACCGTCTTGCCGCCTGATACTTGCAGCTGACTCCCATCTTGAACTCTGTTACAGAAGCCTGCAAAGTGCCCTGAAGCCAACTCGACCCTGTCGAGCACCAAGAACACCTATAGCACAAGGTATATTGGAGTTCTGTCCCCCTGGTCCTTCCCTGCAGGCCCCTAGAGAAATTTTAAGAACCATTGCTCCCTTCGTGCTGAAACCGAGAAACCTTAAAATGTTGCGATTATTTACCATACCGACAACCCTCCTGTCAGCATCCAGAGTGCATCCCTGGAGTGCGGGAAAGGTTTAAAGAAGTGTTCGTTGGAGATGGTAAACTAAAGCCTGAGCCCATAAAACTTCACATTGATGAATCGGTTCACCGACAGCCCTCAAATACTGCCGGATACCTTTCCACCTCAGAGATCAGGTGGGACTAGAACTAGACAACCTAGTGAAGTTGGATATTATTGAGAGGGTGGAGGGACCCAATCCATGGGTCTCCCCCATAGTCATAGCGCAAAAGCCAAAACAACCAGGATCAGTGTGCATATATGTAGATATGAGACTCCCCAATTAAGCCATCAAAAAGGGAGAGGCACGTTACCCCGACACCAGATGATGTGGTGGAGAGCTGCAAGGAGCTTGTGTATTCTCAAAATTGGGTCGGAGGTCAGGTTACAACCAACTGAAGCTCCATCCAAACTCCCGCAACATCACAACTTTTACAACCCACCAGGACATCTATCAATATAAGCGCCTCAGCTTCGGAATATCCTTGGCGGCTGAGGTGTTTCAAAACGTGATACGAGGGGCTCTGGCGGGGCTGGAGGGTGTCATAAATCTGAGTGATGACATGCTTGTGTTTCCGGCGTCAGAAGCTGAACACATGAGTAGACTAGAGAAAACAATTGAAAGGATTCAACATCTAGGCCTCACCCCACACAGAGAAATGTGAGTCTTTGAAAACATGCATTGAATTTTTCGGGTTTGTCTTCCATGAAGGCGGCATATCACCCGACCAGCGCAAGGTTCAAGACATTCAGGAAGCAAGTCCACCAGGAAGTGTATCAGAAATCAGAAGCTTTCTGGTGATGGTTATATATTGTGGGCGCTTCATCCTGAATCTGGTGACCATTTCTGAGCCCCTCAGGCTACTCACCAGGAAAGACAAGGCATGGGAATCGACCACGAGAGAGCAAGAGGCCTTTGAAACCATTAGGAAGGCACTCACGGGAGATGAAATTATGGCTTTTTTCGACCAACAGAAGGAATCTGACATTGTGGTAGACGCTAATCCTGTGGGAATGGGGGCGGACCTCTCACAGGCAGACTCGCAAGGACAAGTGAAACCAGTAGCAAATGCAAGCAAGGTGTTGTCCAGCACTGAGCAGCGTTATTCCCAAATTGAAAGAGAAGTGCTTGCGGTCTTGTGGCAGTGCCGTCACATCCACATCTACATATTAGGCAAACCACTATTGCCTATCATGGCAGGCTCGTCAACGAAGCCAACCCCGAGGATTGAGCGGTGGATGATTGCATTGATTGAATATGGAGTTCAGTTGGTTTACAGGCCTGGGTCTTATAATCCCACAGACTACCTCTCATGGCATCCCAGGAGTAAGGTGGACGAGGAGAGCGCAGAACAAATTACAGCAGAGGACCATGTAGAAGTAGTAGTCGCGGTGGCCAACCCAGTGGCACTCTCGATCCAAGAAGTGGAAGATGCGTCCAACCATGATGAGTGTATTGACTTAGTGAGGGCTGCCATGGCCAACAGCGACTGGAAAACTGTTTTGTGAAACCTACCCGGAGGGCCCAGGGAGCACGGTGGGAACTGGAACAGCTATGGAAAGTACGACATGAACTCTCGTCAATGGAGGAAGGACTCCTGTTAAGAGGAAGCAAGCTGGTAATTCCGCTGGCGCTGGTAGAAAGGGTGATCGAACTGGCACATAATGGACATCAAGGGGTTGCAAAGACGAAGTCGAGGCTAAGCCTGAAGGTGTGGTTTCCTAACCTGGAAGCGAGTGTGGATGATTTCATCAGCAAATGATTGTGTGCCAGGCGGCAGCATCTGCCAACAGCGTACCGCAGATTGAATCAATGCCTCGCAGTGCTTAACCATGGGATGTGGTACACATGGATTTCGGCTCCACTTGTAGCTGAAACACATTTCCTTGTAATGATCACCCAGTGGTCAATGTACCCAGAGGTGGAACCAGGGCTGTCAGAAGATGTGGTGAGGCCCGGGGCAAAACATTTGGTGAGGCCCCCTTACAGTTTTTTGCACTCGGCCAGCGGCGGCATATCCGCACACAGGAGACTTGAGAAATCTACCCTTCAGTTTGTGTGCAGGTTCCCAAATATGGTTTATTACTACTTTCTCTACTGAAGAAAGGTTCATGCCAGACTAACTTTTTTATCATATGAATAAATATATATAAGATGGCATGAGCTCTCTACTGCGCCACCTCCAATTCTCTGAGGGTCAATCACTTTTCCAAGCAAAGAGTTGAGGGCAGATCTCTTTCTTCGACTGGGGCCTCCCTCTGGAAACAGCCTCCCTGCCTCGCTAAAAACGAGGAGCACCATCTCCGGTTCCGGAAGCACCTCAAGACCTGTTTATTTGCTTCTGCCTTCTTTCTTCCTCTCCCTTGCTGATCACCTGCCTGATCCATGCACTGGTCACCTGGTCAAGCTCTGAATTCGGGCCCAGGTCCCTGCCTGTACGTCCTATTGCAATCCCGCACTGCCTCTTGGCTCCCCTGCACTTGTGGTCTGTATCTGTAACCCTACAGTCCCCGCTCTTGCTCGTATTGTCCACCCGTTGGCTACACTTATGAGTACTCACACTTGCCACCAGTTGGCTGCACTCTTGTTTCTACTTTGTTCCTGCACTTCTGCATCCTACCCCACCCTCGGCACTTCTCCCCTCCCCATTCCCTGCTCTTGTACGATCTGAATGACACAAGGCCTAGTAAGATCTGTGTTTTGTCCTACTCTTTTGTTTCTCCCTCCTTGCCTTGTCGCGCCTAGAAACACTTGCGTACAGGCACGTTATAAATGCCATATCATATAATTAAGGAGCACCCTGCCCCTGTTTGCGCATTAAAACACACATCATACACAGTGACAAATGATGTACAGTGGAGGCTGGTACATTTCTGAACTTAAGAGGCTTAAATGTTTGTTCCAATTAGTCAGGATCAACAGAGCACAGTGAGGGAGCCCAAACCAAAGGGTGGCTTGGGGGGGGGTTCTCACTCCCAAGAAAATGTTTGAAACATTGGGTTAAAAGTATGCATTTTATAGCACTTTCTTTGCAAAATTGGGTAGAAATCCACACAGTTTGCAATTGGTTTTGTATGGAAGCACATGGAAATTCCCAATAGTTGCAAATCACAAATTGTGCATAGGAACATTTTCCAATACATTTCATGCCGCCTTTCCACACGGGATATGCTAGTATAAACATATATTCATGCTGGTTGTTCTAATTATGTTGAAGCAGGCTGCATCAATATTTGCCATTATTACCATGTACGGATTCCCAACCAGTAAAAATGCCATGCCACAGAAAGTATATCCAGGCTGACTGTGTACCATAAGTGTTATTACTGGCTAGATTGGCCTACATTCAAAGTGGGCCAATTTAGCCAAGTAGTATGTTTGCTTTAACCTTGATGCATAGTCCTGTGCATCAAGGGTAAAGCAAAAAGAGCACTGGCAATGCTAACAGTTTGGGCATTTGTGTAGGCATGGCAAAGGCACTTCTGTATTGGTATTAGCTGGCCATTGATAGTGCCAGTGCAAAATGGTTTGAGTACCTGAGCAGCTAATAGCAGTGCCTCGTAAATGCCTAATACTTATACATAAGCCAAAACTGTTGGCTTTGCCAATGCTTATTTTTAAAAGAATTTCAGCGAAAGACATGCAGGGTGTTTTTAAATTGAGTGGCCAAAGGCAGACCTGATTAAGACATTTTTATTACACCAGTTACGTGTTTACAACTCCAATGAAGTCATGAACTCTTAGAAGACTCCTTTGAGGAAACACTTGCAGGCACAGTGAGGGCAAAGTTTGATGGCTAGCCATGTTTAAAGCTAGCCCAAAGAGTTCCAGTGAGGAGTTGTTTTGGGTGGGGAGGACAGGGACTGGGTGAGAATGCCATAGGGATAAGCATGGCCATGAGAAGTCATTCCACTGTTAGCACCTGCATTCATATCCATACACTTTTAGGTAATTGAAATCGTGATGTGGGGTTAGCACTTGCATGCTAGGGGAGTGATTAGAAGGGAAGTGGTGACATGAGACATCTCATTCTCACAGCAGTCCTTAAGTGTGATGTTTCAGAAATGAAGGCAAGAGGTAGCTGCTTGTAACATTGAAGCTTCACCAGAATAGTCTCATTCGAAAAGTGGAAAGATTTTAGGTGCCCCCACACAAGGAAGTTTGCCCCTTCCTCACAGCTACTGACGTTAGCACCTCTCCCAACATTTGAAGTATTAGTCCCCTTTCCCCCCTGACATTTTAGCCTAGGTGCACCTCTGATGCCATGAGCCCACCCCTTAATGAAGTGGCCCCCAGGGTGGCTACATTTAGGGGTGGTGCTGAACACACACTCACAAAAAACACTTTCACCCATGCATTCAACCACCAGTTACACAACTCCATACATGCATGTATACATAAAACCAAACACAGCATTGACACAAACATCAACATGCACGCATGCATTCATACATACATACACATATACATACTAATTTAATTTAAATACACATACACACTTAATTTAAAATAAAAAAACACTTACCTTACCTCCATGCACCCTTAAAAAGCATCCACGCAGCCGACACGTAGACATGCTGCCTGACAAGAGAGAACTCCTCTCCCATCAGTCAGCGGGGTCATGCTGAGCAATGTGAACACACTGACTGACAATAGAGAACTCCTCTCCCATCAGGCAGCGTGGTCACGCTGAGCAACGTGGACACACTGACTGACAAGAGAGAACTCCTCTCCCATCAGTCAGCGTGGTCACGCTGAGCAACGTGAACACACTGATTGACAAGCGAGGAGTCCTCTCTAATCAAGATGAACACACTGACTGACAGGAGAACTCTCCTGTCAGTCAGCGTGGTCATGCTGAGCAACGTGAACACACTGACTGACAAGAGAGAACTCCTCTCCCATCAGTCAGTGTGGTCACACTGACAACATAACACACTGACTGACAAGAGAGAACTCCTCTCCCGTCAGTCAGCGTGGTCACACTGACAACATGAACACACTGACTGACAAGTGAAAACTCCTCTCCTGTCAGTCAGCGTGGTCATGCTGAGCAACTTGAACACACTGACTGACAAGAGAGAACTCCTCTCCTGTCAGTCAGCATGATCACGCTGACATGAACATACTGACTGACAGGAGAGGAGTCCTCTCCCATCAGTCAGTGTGGTCACACGGACAACATGAACACACTGACTGACAAGAGAGAACTCCTCTCCCATCAGTCAGCGTGGTCACACTGACAACATGAACATACTGACTGACAAGAGAGAACTCCTCTCCTGTCAGTCAGCATGATCACGCTGACATGAACATACTGACTGACAAGAGAGGAGTCCTCTCCCATCAGTCAGTGTGGTCACACTGACAACAGGAACACACTGACTGACAAGAGAGAACTCCTCTCCCATCAGTCAGCGTTGTCACACTGACAACATGAACACACTGACTGACCAGAGAGAATTCCTCTCCTGTCAGTCAGTGTGGTCACGCTGAGCAACCTGAACACACTGACTGACGAGAGAGAACTCCTCTCCCATCAGTCAGCGTAGTCACACTGACAACATGAACACACTGACTGACAAGAGAGAACTCCTCTCCTGTCAGTCAGTGTGGTCACGCTGAGCAACGTGAACACACTGACTGGCAGGAGAGGAGTCCTCTCTTGTCAGTCAGCGTGTCCACGTTTTCAGCTGAATGACGGGAGGCAGCAGAGCTCACTTCTGAGCCCTGCTGTCTCCCATTATTTTGCTGTTTGTTGCGGAGCCAAACGGCTTCACAAGAAACAGCAAAATCATTGCAGGGGCAGCACAGTCCCCCGTGTGAATAAAGGACACGGGAGACTGTGCTGCCTTCCACTTAGGAGAGGGGGCCGCGAGGCCCCCAGCAAGCGCGAGGCCCGGGGCAGTTTGCCCCCCCTGGACCCCCCTCGTGACGGCCCTGGGTGGAACTGGTGGAGCCCACAGCCTTCGAGCATGTAGCGCAGGTGATGGAAAAGATCTTTACTACGCATAGTTTTCCCAGAATCATCTGTTCAGATAATGGCTCCCCGTTCCAAGGAGAATGCTTGGCCGAATTCTTGGGAGAGTGTGGATTCACCCACTGGCGGATAACACCAGTCTGGCCATGCACCAACGGGGAGGCAGACCGCTTAATGCAAACTCTAAGTAATGTGTTCCGCATTGCCCAAGGCCAAGGAAACTCTCTCAAGAGGTAATTGTACCAGTGCCTGCAGCAATACCGATCCACACCTCATAATACCACAGGAGGTGGCACCAGCTGAAG
The DNA here is from genome assembly GCF_040938575.1 of Ambystoma mexicanum. NCBI lineage: Eukaryota > Metazoa > Chordata > Amphibia > Caudata > Ambystomatidae > Ambystoma > Ambystoma mexicanum. The sequence goes on along the minus strand of NC_090927.1, from coordinate 218,203,366 downwards.
CCCTGTTTCAAAGGTGCCCTCAGGGTCTCATTTCAGAGATGGAAGGCTGGTCACCTGGAACCATCAACGATGAAAGAATATTAGAAGACCGGAGAATACACGAGGGGGAAAACATACAGAGACACCTGAGACCATCCGACCTGGCTGTAGTAGACAAAGTCTTGGTCCAAAATAGACATCCGGAAAGGAAAACTTGCTGTCACATATGGACCCTGCCCCATGGATGTCATCCAAGTCAAGGGATCCATGGTGACGGCAACCAACGCAAAAGGGACGGTGACACAAAATTCCTGTTTCTTCCACAAGGTGGGAGAAAATGGGGAGACACAAGACGAGGTGTGGGAGAGACCCCTGACTTCGAGCCCTGAGAGCAATGAGGTACCTGAATACACCTGGGAGCGTGAGGTCCCAACCCGGGTAAGTGACCAGGTAAAGGGAGAGTGCAGAGGAGGCTGATATCCTAGTCGGGAAATTCAGAGGTGCCCGATACGTTTTCGAAGACTATATAATGTGTGAGTAGAGAACTCAGATGGTCCAGACAAAAAGTTGGATACTCAGGAGAATGCACTGTTTGCAAGCAAGTATATATGTCCCTGTTTGAGGCCATGCCATAATCTGTTGCCCACGTTGGGCTGGGCAAGTCTGAATGTATGTTTATAAGCATTATGTAAGTTGTTATAAACTGTTTCCTACAGGAAAAATGTTTTGAATTGTTTCCCATGAAAAAGGAGAAATGTGATATAGTCACATGGCCGTGCGACAGCAATTTTAAGCCACCCCAGGCAAAATTAACAAAGGGGCGGTCGTTCCCGCGCAGCAGGCACTGCGCACCTGGAGGCCGACGGAATAAGACCTGTGTCCGAGTGGTCTTTTGTACCCATGGGGAAGACCTATGTACCGGGGCTCCACATGAAGCGCAACACCCTTTGCACAGTGCATGAGAGCGCAGGCCCCAAATACCAGGTAGAACCACTGCCAATGCATTCATCAAATCCTTTGGCTTTTCGAATGCTAGTTTATTAATTGATATTGCAGTTTTATATAGCGCGCACATGTCACCTTGCAGCAACCTTTGAGAAAAGCTGGAGGAAAACATATCCCATATCTTTGGCCTCATTACGACCCAGGCGGTAACCATGTCGCTATTAGCTCATAGGGCTCAATGGGAATGGGGAAGGCGGTAATAATGGCACCGCAAATTGCGGTACTGTTATTACCTCCAAAGTCCCTTTGCGGGTCCTGTCCTTAACACCTGGTAAAACCTGGTACAACCAGGCGTTAAGGGAGGACGCAAAGGGACCTCAGAATAGGGCGGTAAGGGATTACCGGCACCAGTGTCCTTACCGGTACCGGTAATCCCTTACCGTCTGGGTCGTAATGAGGCCCCTTGGGCCTCATTCCGAGTTTGGAGGTAGCCATGGCGCTGTTGGCGCTGTTAGCGCCATGGCTGCCTCCAAAATCGGTCCGACTCCGGCCTGGTGAAGGGAGTAATTACCGGTCCAGTCCGAGGTCGGCGTGACCGGTAATTCCCCATTCACCAGACCCATTCCCCATTCCCATTTGAGCCCCCATAGGGCTCAATGGGAATAGGGAAGGTGCAAATAACGGTAACGCAATTTGCTGTACCGTTATTTGCTCCCTGGTCCCTTTGGGGCTCCTGTGAAGTCCGCCTGGTAAAACCAGGCAGCCTGAACGGGACCCGCAAAGGGACCTCGTAGTAGGGCGCAAAGGGATTACCGGCACCGGTGTCATTACCGGTGCCCGCTATCCCTTTGCACACACCTTGTAATGAGGGCCCTTGTCTGGTTTTTGGTCAAAACAAAATATTATCAGCAAAGCAAATATTTAGCTCAATGCAATAGTATTGGAACATTTCAAGCAGAGAGTCACGCTGCATTCTCGAGCAAGCAGTTACAATTTGGTCACACACACAATAGCGGCCCTTGTTCCTGGAGCGCACGTGCCAGCAGTTCAGCAGTACCGTTTGCCTACAAGCACAGGGCTGATGTTGTCAGCCCCCTCAGACACTAAGTGGTCTTGCCGATCTGTGTATTTTGCACTATAGGACGGTGCAAGTGGTACAGTTTGGAAGATACATATTTAAAGCGACTCGTTATGATAATGTCGAATTAATTGATAGGCGATTTTGTTTTTAAGTTTTGCGTGTTAAATTGCAGGGCAGACTAGTTTTGTGCCTTGAGTAGACATGTTTAATGTGAAAATCTGATCTTTTAGCAATAGAATAACATTGTAAATGAAAATCTGAATTACATTTTTCGGATGAAAAGATGTTTAAATAGTAAATGGGTGGCCAACTGCCCATCCTGGTAGCTTCCAAACACCCTGAACTCCACCAAAGCCACCAAACGTGTCCTTCTACCAGGACCCTTGAACCATTCCTGTAGCGGTCACCCCGGATTTTGACCGCACTGGTTTTCAATGTCTGCTGCATTGAGCTGCAGTTCTGATGTTCCACCATCTGGCTCCCTGTTTTGTCGCAACCCGTCTTTCAGAAGCAGACTCTCTTTATTTGCTAGCCTTTGCCAGCAGCTATTTCTGCCTCATCATTAATACCTGCGTCAGCATCTGATTAGGACCTAAGGACTATCTCACAGTTTCTCATCATAATGGTGTCTTTTCAGTTCCTAGTCGTCATTGCATCGAATGCCAAACCATAGAAAAAAATGCACCGAAAAAAAAGCATTGAATGCAATTTTTTAAAAACATTTTTTTAAATGGGGGGGTTCCCCCTTTAACCCGTTTTTTTAACCTTTAAAAGCCATTATAATCAAACTAAAGCGTTTACCATATAAAACAATGCATTCAATGCTTTTTTTCCGATGCATTGTTTTCTATGGTATGGCATTCAAGGGTTTGGTATTCTATGCAATGACCAGATACCGTCTTTTCCCATCTCCCACTTCTCTTTCTGCCAACTAGGCCTCTAGGCTGAGCTTTTCTGCATCTGTGCTGCCCACCCCTTGATGTCTGGCCCTTGTGCATGCTGCATGAAGGTTTTTAGCCTTTATTTTTCTAATATCTGCTTCATTTGACTTCAGCCTGGCTCTTGGCATGTCCCAAATTGTAAATTATGTGTTTGTTCTTCATGTTGTTCTTCTTCCATTCATCTTTTATTCCTACGATTTGCTCAGTTACCATTCTTTTTTGTGCTTCACTCTCATCTGTTTTTTTTTGTTGTAGCTGAAATTCTGAATGTCATCTCCCCCCCCCCCATTTACTCTTCACTTTCCCCCACTGTCTCAATTGCACGCTGGAGTGCACGATCCTTGTGCAATTAGGCTTCTTCAACTCTTGATCTTTCCTTGTGTCTTATTCTGCAATTTCCTTCCCTTAGTGAATTTCTTCAATACGGCTACTCCTGACACCCGGCCGTCCTCGCCCACCTCACTGTCTCAATGTCCCCACTTATCAGGCATTGGCACTGGCGTATTATGAACTTCCCATTTATCATCAAAATTGTTACTCAACTACTCTCTAGAATCGAACAACTACACCTCCTAAATGACTATTAGTCTGGGTTCTGCCCTGAGTGTTGCATCGAGGCAGCCACCATCCAGGTGGTGGATGATGCCCGACAAATCATGGATGCACGTGACTCGTGACTCCTCTGACTCCTAGACCTCTCGGCTGCCTTCAACCTGTCGACCACTGCATCCCACTTCCCTCCTCGCCAGCAGGATGGGATTCTCTGGCGCTGTCCTGAACTCGTTTACGTCCTATGTCTTGGGCAGATACCAGCCCATTCAGCTGAACAAATTGTATTCTAACCAAATTGCAGTCTCTTGCAGTCCCCCAGAGATCCATCCTCTGACAGGTCCTTTTTAACCTTCATATGGAGCATCAGTTCTCTAAGATCTGGCTATGTGCATCCACTTATAAGAGGATGATACTTAGTTGTACATGAGAGTAAAAAGCATGCAGTACATTAGTCGCCTCCCAGATTACCTAGTCATCATCCAGTCCTGGATGTCGATCGCCTACCTCAAGCCTAACCCCTCCAAGACCGAATTTGTCCTCATCGGTCCCCCGCTTAACAACTCGTCCAAAAAAGACTCAAAGATATGTGCCTAGAAGCATTTAATCTGCAACTCTCTGAGTCAGCAAAATCCTTATGTAGAGGAGGAGCCAAGTACCTCTAATAGAAGTTCCATCGCTATTCTGCCTCTATATTGGCAACCGGGAATTGCGACATGCGCAAAGCCAATAATGGTACCTATATTGCAAAAAGCCATTGAAACAAAGTATCCATTGAGAAAACCCTACATGTATCCACAAAGAAATTACGGTTTCCTGAAGGAAATTCCGGAAGAAGTGTGAAAATTAATGAGAGGATTGGTGATGTCACATGAAGCAGAAGTGACGCACCCAGAAGAGGTGCCAATGAAGAAAGACTATAGACCTTATAGAATCTGATGACAAAGTAGTGAGGTGAGCAATATTTCGGGAGCAAAATGAAGATTACACGTGCGGAGAAGCACTGAAGAGAATGCAAAACCATTTTACAATTGTACAGACGCAGTAAGGCAAGTAGACAAAGTAATCATGAGGCTGGCTATCTAGTGAAAAGAACGTGGCAATGCGCCAATGTATATACATAAAAAGTTATAGAATCTGGATGTTCCATAATGCAGTTTAGCAAACTTGGACCACGTGAATGAAAGGGCTGGAAGTGCGGCCAGCAGAATAAGAATAGCTGATGGCGAAGGAAGATTCGAGAAAGGCTTGTCTGGCCCAGTGTCAAGAGTCGGGCCACCGAGAGCCTAGTTATGTACTTGAGAAGATACAATAACGTGAGAAGCAAGCTGGGCTCCTGTTTGAGGTGTAATGAAAACCACTGAGGGTGCCAAGATTTCTTGATTTAATAGTATTAAATACAACAAAGAGCTCAAAAAACGTGGTCTCCAGTCACATGGTCAGATGAAAATAGACTTTGGGGCGAGCTAAATCGAGACCAGAAGATAAGGCTATGCCACACTCCCTTGTGATGATGGATGTTGGGCTAATTGAGTGGGAGAAATGACCAGGCCAAACCCCCAGCACCTGGTCCCGACAAATCAGCTTGCGTGCTGCTAGCAAGTGGAATATTCCAGAAAGGTACAAGTGTGCCAACCAATTATAGAGGGCCACGTATTAAGGAGCCCTATAGTTTGAGAAGCCAATAGTATGTCATGTATTAGTCTGACACAGAAGATGACTTGCACTTGGGGTGGGCTTAACTGTCCTCCTGATCTTAGAGACCCAATGATGTCCCTGTATCCCATAGAAAGTATATGTAGATGTTCCCCTTCCATCAACCACAACCCCTAGTAGGTTTTCTTATTTTCCACATAGTATGACGTCACTTATGACACATTTTTAGTCTAAAATAATGTTTTTTATGATATGTTTTTGAGAACTCATTGAGCGAGCTGTGTGGCGTCTATTGATGTCCATTGTACTACCTGTTTTAAGGACTTGTTATTAAAACAGTTTTGACATTTGCCAACTTCATGAGTCGGTCTGATTATTGATGTATGAGTAAAATCTGCACCCCCATCGATCTCAGAAACTGTTACCTTGTCTTAAAGGACCCATTCCCAGGGTTCACTTGGTAGTAGAGGATGGTTACTGAAAGACCCATCGACCTAGTAGGCTTTTAGAGATTGCAGAACATGAGACGTCCTCTGCCATTTAGCTGGAGGATCGCAAAGCTTCCTGTGGAGAATGGCTGACATAGAAAACTTGCAAGTAAAGAAGATATAGCTGGGACGGGCTCCTCTTTCACAAAATTCCTCCTGGTTTCCACATGTGCTGAGAGGACCGAAGGCTAAGGTGGCTGTTTGGAGGAGGAGATGATCCAAAGTGCTAGGAGCCGAAAGGCGAATAGTGAGTGCATTGACGAGAATGGCAAATAATGTGGGAACAGGGTAATGTGGTAATAGTAAAGAGTAACAGGGGGTTGGTTGAGTAAATATATGACGAGGAGCAGGGGTGTTGCTAGGTCTCGAAAAGATCAGGGGCTAAGCTAATGGCCGGAGTGGTGGGATTCAGGGCTAGCTATAGCATTTTGGTTGTAGTCCTTGAGCTTCTATCTGGGACTACAACCAAAAGACATGGGGCTATAGTCCCCTCAGCCCACCTAGCAATGCCTCTGATGAGGAGCATCAAGACGAGGAGCATCTAGATAAGCCCAGAGTCCTATGCTCCAGGAGCATCTAGAAGGAGTTATTCCAAAACCCAACGTGGGTACTTAGGCGGCACACGAACAAGGAAATAACTCCAACTCCCATCGGAGTGGTTTAGGGGCAAGAAATAACTGCGAAGAACGCTGGGGAAGCACATGTCAAGTCGGCTAGTTTGTCTGTTTGTCTATTTTATGTATTGAAGAAAAGTGAAGTGCCGAAGAGCGACAAGGATAGGTTGTGTTGAGTAGAGATCAAAAGATATTATCTATCTATTCAGTCATTGTCAGTGCCGACTGAAAAAGGTAGATTGGAGTATGTTGTGAAGTAGAGGCTTTGAACGGCGACTGTTGGTGCATGCTCATTTTGTAATTTTTCTGAAACAAATTTTGTGTAAATGAACGGTAAGTGTTGACAGTCAATTAATACTCGTCACAATGGGGGATGGCACTCCACTGATGCATCTGTGCAAGCAACTGCCAAAACACGCACACAAGCTTTAACAGTATAGTAAAAAATGGGTTAAGGGAACAACAGACAAAATGTTCATGCCATGGCCACAAGGGGGAACACTGTCAAAAGTGGTTTTTCAACACATGACCACATACCTGCACACTGTGTACACAGGGAAGAAATTGGACAAAAGGTTAGCTAGTTTAGAGCTTTGGAAAATGTATCAGGAAGAGAGAGAGGATCTGCCACCTGAGGATTGGATGCTTAATCAGTTTTCGGAGCAAGGTGTTGAGCCTTCTGATCCCCCTACCACGCCTGAAGTAAATGGCGATAGTACGAAAGATGATGGATTGTATCCATTAAGGGAACTAAAAGCAGTGATAGGATATAGTAATCTGATATATGAACCACCTGTTTATAGCAGTGACGAGAGCCCAGAAAGAGAAAGGGCTAAAGGAAAAGAGGAAACCTTTAAGGTCCTACAAGATAAAGAGGAGAAGAGCGAACGACCAAATGTATCTGAAGATATAGAACGAGAGATTAAGAGATGGAAAGGAGAAAATGATAAAGCTGACAAGTTTAGGCTCGTACAGAATGAATGGATAGGTGGACAGATATTGCTCAAGCTTGATGGGAAAAGTATTGAGGAAGTAAGGCAAAGGGAAGATAAAGACAAACAGGATAGAAAAGACAGGGAACAAGGGAAACGATTGAAAGAGGATGAACATTAAAAGAAGGATAGACAAAGGCGCAAGAAAATATATCAGGAGGAGCAACTAAGAAAGGAAGAAAGGGCAGAAGAACAGAGAAAGTATGACAAAAAACAGCGAGCAATTGAAGAACGAGACAGAGTAGAAAAGAAGAGAGAAGAGGAAGAAGAGCAGAAATTATGAGATAAAAGAATGCAAAGATGAAGAGACGAAGAAGTGCGTTGAGCCAATGAAAGAAGGAAAGAGAAAAGACAGGAGGAAAATAGAATTAGGTGGAAAGAGAAGAAACAAAGGGAGTTAGATGAAGAAATGAGGAGACAGAAAGCATGTGACATTGATCGCATTCAGAAAGAGCTGATGGAACTGAGTCCAGTAATATCATGGGGCGACATAAAGGAATTTCTCCCTTCGCAAGGAGCAATACCCGAACTGTCTAGGGAAAATCTATATGAGAATTTCGAGGTAGGAAGCATCAGAAATAGGATCGATAAAGTTTATCAGGAGATGAGGACAAAAAGTGAATCGGGATGCAAGGGAAAAGAAGATTGATCTATAGTTGCCCAGTCATGAGGCAAAGAAGGTAGCCTGTTTAATCTGAAGCCCAGAGCCTTGTCTTTAGACAGGCTGACTTTAAACAGAGATGAGAAAGATGAAAGCCATACTAGTTGGGGACTAGATGTGTCAGACGAAGACAGAGAAACCTTCCGTGAGGAAGAGGGAGAGAGTGCATGTGGTCCCGAAGGATGTCTGCAGATGGATGAGGAAGTGAGATGGCTGGATTTAGACCAACCTAAAGATAAGACGCCAGACCCCATGGCATACCCAGAGCGACCTAAAGGATGTATGTATGTATGTATGTATGTGCTTGCTTATTACGCGCCGGTAGCAGGATGATCACATAGTGAGAAGGGGGAATCGCCACCATATGTGAACAGGCTGAGGACATTGCCAGGTAGAAGGCAATCAGGAACCATTGACCCTACTATGAGGTTCCCCTTTTAGAGAAAGGAGGGGCCAGACCACAGTATATCCCTTGACCGCAGATGGACAAGGATAATTTAAGATGCAAACTCCCTAGTTTAACGGCGGGTGGCGAAACTGGATTTATGAGCTAGAAAAGATTACAGGAGGAAATACATTAGATATAGGGGACATTGAGGGTCTCCTAGCAGCCATTCTTGGGGAGAAGAGCTGATGACATTTCGACGAGAGCAGGTTACTCGAGTGTCATGACACAGAACACAGCTCATGACAGAGCCGCCATTTAATAATTGTAGGGTGGTTGTTTGGAAAGTGGTCAGGGTACAGTATCCTGATACGTCAGATATTGGTGCTATTATGGCACGTAAGATGAAGGATGACGAGGAACCGCTTGCTTATATACAACATTTTCAGGAACAGTGAACCTTTTAAACTCGAGAGCCGTGGGGGAAATCAGTGCCAGTATTTTACCATATTTTTTGTCAGGGATTGCCAGAACAGGTACAGAGACAGTTTAAGAAACTAGTGGGAATGGAAGCGAAGCTATGGGCAGAAATACAGTTGACTATCGCGCATCATTGCCGATTGCTGCAGAAATAATAATAAGAAGGAGGATACTATGAAGCTTGTGGAGGCTAAGTTAGTTCAGAAGAAATTGTCAAAGTACGCCATAGAAGGTGCAGTACTGACAAGCTGAAAATGTTGGGAACGCAGAAAGCAGTGGGTATGCCACAGGCGAATAATTAATGCCAATCGGATCAAGGAGGCAATGCGTTTACGCCGAGAGATAGAGGAAGGGGTTTCAGAGGAAGAGGTGGTTTCCAGAATAATCAGGGTGGCTTTCAAAATGACCAAGGTGGGTTTCAGAATATGCAGAATGACAATCAGAATATGCAAGGTGGGAAAAAGAGAAGACTCCCTCCTATATGTTGGACATGTGGTATGACAGGGCACATTTCCCGAACATGTGGGAGCCAAGGGTATGTACAGAATGGGCAATTCTCAAGAGGGGGACAGCTTATCCTCCAGCATATAGCTCACACAATAGGGACGAGTTTGCCCAAAATGAGACAGTGTATCTAGTGCAAGCAGTGCAAACGCAACAGGCTTTGTGACCACAGCAAGTACCATTGAATCTGCAACAAGGGAAGTCACACCAGGCACCCATGCAGATACAGCAGAGTGCAAACACAGGACAGTTGTTGACTCCTAGAGTAGGGGTTTTCACTATTGCAGAATGAAGTCCTTTTGCAGGCATGGGAATAAGCATGTATCCACAATAGGATAGCTCACAGGGCGACACCAAATCCTCAAGAGGAACCCAGGGTTGATGTTACCATAGGAGGCAAATATGTTTCTTTTTTAGTAGACACTGGGGCAACTCACCCATGTATACGAGTGGGAACATTTTCGTTATCGGGAAATGCCATGAATGCGCAAGGGTTCCCTGGAGCTACAAGTAGAGTTCCTTTTACTGATGAATTACCAGTCTCCGTGGGAGAATTTGATATGTCTGTACCTTTATAGTATTCAAGACAGACACCAGTTAATATTCTGGGTCGAGACTTAAAAATTAAATATGACGATTTCTTTTACTGATAAAGGCATAGTGTGTTCCATGCCAGGGATTCAATATTTAAACTTTGGTGAATTTATTATGGCGATTACAGGGCAACTAGCTCTGCGAGGAATGCCATTAGAGCCAGAAGTCTTTCTTTATGGCGTACGCATTATGTTAACATAGCTATCCGGCTTAGTGGGAAAGATTATGGGGATACCTGATGAATTTTTGTTTAGGCCACAGATACCTATGGATGAAGAGGATGGACAGATTTTTCCCTTAAAGCTGCAGGCAGCCATAGTACGAGGGGAACTGGCCATGCTTGAAGCATTTGATGACGAGGCCAGGCCATGGAGAATGGTAATTGCCATTGGGGAAGGGTACAGATTGACTGACGTCACAGATTAACATATGTTTAAGAATTATCCGTCAGAAGATGAATTAATATTCAAGATGAGTATTACATATTGGATCAGAATAGAGAGAAGGGAAATCCCACAGTTAATGGTGATAGTGTGGCAGAGCCCCAAATGTTTTGATGAAGACATGGAAAAAGTGCCAACCTCTTTATGGACTACAGGCCCGTATGACGTAGGCCCATTGAGGGGGATGGATGAAGTTAATATTAAGCTGAAAACAGGAACAATTTTACCTCGAGCAAGGCAATACCCAATGTCTTGAAAGACCGATGAGGGTATTTTTAAGACTATGAGGCTCATCACGAGGTGGGCGGTAGCGCTTAAATCCGGCAGAAACAGTATTAGCGCCAGCAAAACCGCTCTGCCGGATCACAACTGCTAAACCTACCGGCGCTATTACAGCTGGTAGAAAAACAGGCAGCTGTGACAGTGATGGCTGTAATAGCGCCGGCAACCAAACACGGTATTAGAGACCTATCCCAAGTACAGCATTGGCGCAAATACCGCCGGAAAACTAGCGCAAATACTGAGGAAAATACCCCTGGCCAAATGCTGGAGGTAAAAGATCACATGAGACAGCAGGGCCCAGGTGGAAACAATGCACACAAGAGGCCTACACAAGAGCCACCAATGGCCCACACACCCTCCCCAATACCATTTAGCCATTAGGATCAGGGAGGACATAGCAATAAGAGCCCAGGTGGAAACAATACACACAAGAGGCCTAAACAAGAGCCACCCATGTCCCACACACCCTCCCCAACACCATTTAGCCATTAGGAGCAGGGAAGAGACATCAATCAGGGCCAAGGTGGAAACAATGCACACAAGAGGCCTTCACAAGAGCCTCTCATGGCCCACACACCCTCCCCAACACCATTTAGCATTTAGGAGCAGAGAGGAGACATCAATAAGGGCCCAAGTGGAAACAATGCACACAAGAGGCTTATGCAAGAGCCACCCATGGCCCACATACCATCCCAACACCATGTTTGCATTTGGAGCCGGGAGCCTTGCTGTGGACATGTACAAGCTGTGCCTGGAGCTACAGAGGCCCGAAAACCAGCCCAGGGCCCTGGGAGCACCCGGGGTGGGGGGCAAGGGAGGAGGAAGAGGAGAGCAGCACCAGCAAGGTGGCCAGCCACCCTAGGGACAGGCCCACACCCTGGGCCCTGACTGATGGGCAGATGGTGTCTAAGTACAGGCTGGACAGGGCAACCATCACCCAGTTGCTGGACATAATTCAGGGTGACCTAGCGAGCTGGATATCCATCAGTACCACTGTGCCCCCACTTGTGAAGTTTGTGTTGTGTCCGTCCCACAGTACCTCGGGACTGGCAGCTTCCAACACACAGTTACCATGATGCATGGTATGGCCTTGTCCACCTTCAGTGCCATGCTGGGCAGGTGCTGGATGCACTGCTGCTCCATGTCAATTAGCACATTGCATTGACAGCCTCACAGGTAAAGGTCAACCAAGTCAAGACACAGTTCCATGCCATTGCCCAAGTCCCGAATGTCATTGCATGCTTAGACTGCACACATGTTGCCCTTGTAGCACCCCGGGACCATGAGGCAGCCTACATGAACTGGAAGAGTTTCCATTCCCTCAATGTGCAGATGACCTGTAGCCCTGACCTGACTCTCAGCCACTGATGCGCCCGCTACCCAGGTCATACCCACGACCCCATGGTGCTGCGCAACAGTACCTGCCAGCCTACATGGAGAGGCACCGAGGCAAACACACATGGAAGTTGGTTTGTTAAACAGGATATGATATCGTGCCTCCTTTTTTGTATATATTGGCCTAAGCCCAGTCACTCTGTAAAGAAAAACCGCGGCGCAAAGTTTTGATTCTAGATCGACTTTGCCGCCATTTTAGGTCCATCCGCCATTTTGATTTCCATTCCATTGTAACTCTGTGTCTAAAATGGTGGACAGTGTTTCCCGCTTGTAACTGAGCCGTCCTGAACCTTGTACAAAAGTTAATGTGTAAACTGTCCGTTGGCCGAATGTTTGGGTTGAGTAAAGAGACCTTGTCCCATGCCTGACTTGTAGACAGAGGATTGTCTGCGCCAATAAGTCTGATCCGCAGACATACATCGACCACAATGTTGAGCAAATACTGAACGTGGACACTAGCTGAACTGCATTGTAAAGGACATGTGTCAAGGCTTATTGTTAAATCCAAGAATACACAGTTGCCATTGTAACTTGTTTGCATGAAAACCGAGGATGATCCATGTGATCCATGTGCATATTGTCATACAAGCCATAAGTGAACTCAGGACGAACTCTAGACCATGGATTATTAACTTGCAGAGGGGCTGGACACTATTATTGAAAATGTATAAAATGCACAATTGTTTAGACGTCCAGTACCTCTCACTTCTCACACCGAAAGGGCTGGTATTCGCTGTGATGTACTGAGGGCCAGATAGCTATCTGATTGTGTTTCTTTGTAACTGTACAGTATTAGAATAAAAGATCTGTGAATCTTTATAAGCCCGTGTTTGGTGTATTCTTTTTGGAGTACTCAGCCTCGATATTTCCTTTTGCTTTTACAGATGGCGCCCGAATGGGGACCCTCAAGATTGATGCCATCTCGTTGAAGGTTGACGCGGCTATCGGACCGGGATCGGACAGTGAAAAAGGGGGCCCCTTTCTTGGATGAGACGTGATACCTCAGCAGTACTGCACGACCCGATCCCTGGACGGTAAGCCCACGGTCTGAGACGGCATCTTGACGAGGGTCCATATATCGAGGCAGGCAGATTTGCCGAAAATCACCAACCACGTGGGTCCTTTAAGTTCTTAGTAATCCGATCGGACCTCCTTAGAATTTGATCAGGTGAGTCGTGACCTGATTCTTAAGTATCCTGATAATTTGTTTTGGCGTATTGCACTTGCAAGTACAATTATTGACCAGGTAACACCAGTATTCTGATATGCCTGGGAAATTGTCTGCCTGCTTCAGGGCGTTATTCCGCAGTGACAGACAATCTTTGGAATTTGGCCGACCGGCGCCAATGGAGGGGTCGCCGGCGGGTACTATGTACTGTAAGCACGGCATTGGTAGTATAGTGTTTAATGATATTTGGCACAGACAAACTAGACATGCTTCCGAACTTCAGTGGCCAATCAATGGTAGTTTTGAAATTCCTCGCATAGAATACTTAGAATCTATATTATTAAAGAAAAAGGCTAGAGCCGCAGCATTTGATGTATTACAGAATTAGAAGAAATAAGCTTTGCAGCAACTCAGTTAGGAATATGGATAGGGCTTTTTCACTTGGTATCCAGAAAATGTATCCTTCTAAAGACTTCCATGTATCTGATGAGCTGATTGACTTCTAAATGAACGAAGGCCTGGTGTCACTGCGCCACCTCCGTATGTTCCTATTCCTGCTGTTTTGCCTCTTCCTGGTGTTATTCCTCCTCCCGTAGTTCCTCCTGCACTTCCTATCGCTCCTCTTGTTGTTCCTCTTCCTCCGGTTGTTGTTCCTCCTCTTATTGTTGCTCCTCCACCTGCTCCTCCACCTTTGCCTGCTGTTACGGGTTTGGTGGGTTTGCCTGCTGCACCAGTGACAGCACCCCTTTTGCTGAATGTACAAGATTTGCCTACTCTTCCTCTTCCAAGTGGTTCTGTACCACTTGTGGTTGATCGAGGAGCGGGATCGGGGGTTGTAACTCGTAATACTGTGTCTCCAGAGAGAAAACATGAATTAAGTGCATGCGCTAGACACTGTATGGAGAGGGGTGAACGAGCTGATGTTTTTACACACTCTCTAACTTAGACAATTTTCCTGAGAGAAAATGTTTTTATTGAAGGGTTCGGAGTTCATTTACGTATAATGTGGAACAGATTAGATGATATAGATCTCCCACAAGAATTGAGGGATCTGAATGTTTGAGCATATTCAAGAGATACTGCGGAGAAAGTGCATGAGCATGTCGAGAGGGTTTTTTGAGTATAGAAGGGAGTTGGAAAGATTGCAGAATGAAGATATTGATGGGTATAGCTTGGACGCTATGTTGGCACAGAAAGGGTTCCTTCCTTGTCGTAAATCGATAAATGAGGAAACACGAATTTGCACAAAAGATGCGATTAGGTGGATTTCAGACATGTCGATAGCTCCCGTAAAAGTATATGACACGTATAATCAGTATACGCCAGAATTGCAGAGGAAAGTGATACAGGTTATAGTAGAATACCTGCAGAATTAATGTATAAAAAGAAAGATTTGTTGTCCCGCAGAATTATTGAAATTCTATAAGAGAGCTTTTTCATTTGACACTTCCTCAGCTGCTTTAGCACTCGATTTAGCTCTGTTGCTCAGTAAGCGTTCGGAGTTGCCTACTTCTCAGTTGCCTATGAGAGAGGTTCCTCCGATATTTGTCGCAAAAGTTGACATTCCAGCTAATGTCGCAGCAGGTACACCTGCTCAGGATATTCCTGAACATTATGTGTCGCAGTTTGTTCACGTCCCGCTCTCGAGACAGGAAGTGAACACCATTAAACAATCCATTCCCGATATTTGGAAGAATCCAACAGGGTTCTACAAAGCGATAGAGTCTGTCTTGCAGTCATCAGTATTTACCTTGAGTGATATTGATGTGTTATTTCCCATGCTCCTACCTGTTGATTTGTGGAAACAGATTAGGACTGTAGATGATGTACCAGGGTTAGGGGATACATGGGATAATATGGTTAGACTAGAAAGAGAGAGGCCTGCTGGCGAGAGACCACCAAAGGTAATACTAACTTTGCCTGATAGGATAGTTACGAAGTTAAAAGCTATAATTCCTGAGAGAAGGATTATTTGGGACAAACTTACTGCTTGTGTCCACGGGAAATCTGACGGTGCTACCGAATTCTTTAATCGGTTCGAACAAGTGTTTTCAGATTTCAGTGGACAAGATTTGAGGACAGAGTCTGGAAAATGACTATTTGTGGACAAATTTGTGCGTGTATTGCTGCCTGACATCCAGTCGCAAATTATGTCTTCAGAGAGCGCTTGGCAAGCTAAGTCTCAGTCAGAAGTACTGCATATAGCTCAGTACTATGAGAATCGTGTCAATAACGAAAAAGAAAGAATTGAAAAAAGGAAGGGAGACTTGAAAACAAAAGTTCTATTACAGCAAATTGTTAGAGGCCCCAGAGGGGGTAATTCATAATCTAGGGGTCAGTATGCTCCACAGGGAAATGTGCCATTGGGTCCTGTAAACATAAACCAGTGTGCTTATTGCAGCAGGAGGGTCATTGGTGTGCACAATGCCCGATCCTCCAGCAGAGGTCCAATAACGCATTTGGTAACATGGGTAGATGATCCAGAGGCCGCCCTGGTGCAGAGGGTCCTGGTAGAAGTCAGTTTTTGCAAGATTCGCAGCAACCTTTTTCGCAGGATAATCAGGCACTGAGTGTGGATAACAGAAAAAATTTTGATCATCCTCCTGCTGCTTACCTCTCTGAAGAACTTCCTTTTGATGACATTCTGTTTCATTAGGATTGCCCGAAGCAGGGTTTGGAACCAACGCCTATTCCCGTTAATCAGAAAGGTCCCTACGTTGAGATGATAGTGGAAAATAGGAAGCATCTATTCTTGATAGATACAGGGGCACATAAGTGTTCCATTGACCACTCATGGGTTCCAAACATTCAACTGTCAGGGCAAACCAATGTTTCTGTAGGGTTTTCTGGCACACAAGTAGTCTGTCCGGTTTCTTCGCCGGTACAAATTACCTTGGGTCCATTTACAGACCACTGTCCATTCCTTTTGACTACGAACTGTGGAGAGAATTTGTTGGGGTTGAATCTGTTGAAAGAATTAAATGCAGTAATTCATTGTTCTTCTGATGGAGTGTGTTTGACGATTTCACCACAGCAACTTTCTGTCTCTCAGTTTTTGGCCAGACCTTTGCCGCCGGAATTTAGTGATGTTCCGAAGTGTTTATGGGCAATTGATGATAATGATGTCAGTGTTTTACAAATTGAACCTGTCAAGATTATTTTGAAACATGGAGTAAAGTTGCCATGTATTCCCCAGTATAAGATTTCGGTCGATGGTGAGCTAGCTTTGAAATGCATAGTCTCTGATTTTGTGCATTGTGGGCTAATCGAGGACATTGCAGGTAGTTTGTACAATAATCCGATTTTGCCCGTGTACAAAAAAGGCGATAATGCAATTCCTTTTTGTTTCATTATTGATTTACGTGCCATCAATAAGATTGTTGCTCCACAATTTCCCATTGTGCCTGATGTGACTACAATATTGACTATGATTTCGGCTTCTGCTACTCACTTTAGTGTTGTGGATCTTAAGAATGCTATCTTTAGTATTCCTATACAGAGAGATAGTAGATATCTGTTCGCGTTCACCTTAGGGGGACGCTCGTTTACCTTCCCCGTGCGCCACGAGGTTACACAGAGAGTCCTAGCATCTACAGTAGGGCTTTGAAAGAGCAGCTCAACACACTTGAGTTGCCCACCACTTGTACACTGCTTCAGTATGTAGACGATCTACTTTTAGCTGCTGACTCAGAGAGCGCCTGTAAGGAGGGCACCGTGTTGTTGCGTATTCACCAAGCACAACATGGACACAAAGCTTCACTAAAAAAGTTTCAGTATTGTTGACAGGAGGTCGCCTATTTAGGCTATTTTCTGTCAAAGGAGGGAAGAAGGTTGATGCCTGAGCAGATAAAAATCATTTCTAGCATGTCTGTCCCAAATACACAGAAGGAAGTCAGAGCCTTGATAAGAATGGCTTCTTACTGTATGTGTATGTAGGCAGTGGATCCCCAATTTCTCATTAACGATTAAACCAATGTTAGCTTTGACGAAGAAGGACATTTCTTCGCCATTGCCGTGGAACTTGGAACACCAGCAAGCGTTTGATTTGCTCAAGACTGCATTGTGTTTGGCACCAGTTTTGGGCACACCAAATTATGAAAAGGCCTTCGTGTTGTTTGTGCATGAATTTTATGGATGTGCTTTGGCTGTATTAATGCAGGAACATGGAGGGAAGAATAAGCCATGCGGCTACATTTCTTTCGCCCTTGATCCTGTTGCATGCGCTTTGCCAAGATGTTTGAGAGCTGTCGCTGCTGCTGCTGCGTCCGCGAAACAGAGTGAGGGAATGGTCCTAGCCCATGCTTTAACCCTGATGGTACCTCACTCTGTAGATGTTCTATTAAACAGAACACAAACGTAACATCTCACCTAAGCACGATTAACGAGATACAAATTTATCTTGTTTGCACCTCACATTAAAATTCAAAGATGTTGTGTCCTCAATCCGGCTGAACTTTTATCTTTCTCGCAAGGTACTGCTTGCAGTGACGAAGAGTCACATGACTGCCTTTACACCACAGAGCAAGAGACAAAAGGCAGAATCGATCTAAAAGATACTCCTTTGAACAATCCGCAAGGGGAGCTGTTTTGTGATGGCTCCTGTTTCAAACTCCCGGATGGTACATCCACGGCTGCTTATGCAATTACCACTTGAGCACGGTTGTGGAAACCAAAAGAATCACGCATAACTCCGCGCAGGCTGCAGAGATTATAGCTTTGACTCGAGCTTGTGAACCTTCCGAAGGGCTTACCGTTAATATATATAATGACAGTCGGTATGCTTTTGGTGTGGTTCACAACTTCGGCAGAATTTTGCTACAACGAGGTTTCTTGACCTCACATGGCAGTAAAATCCAGTATGGCTCCTTGATAGTACGGTTACCCTCTGCGCTTGAACTCCCCACTCAGTTAGCAATTATGAAATGTGCAGCGCATCAGAAGATCATAGATAATGTGGGAAAAGGGAACGCTTTCGCTGACCAGATAGCCAAACAGACTGCCACTGATCTCTCTTCAGAAATGTATACTTCAAGGGAAGCCACAAATGCCTGCACTTTGGATGTGGGTATTGATGTGAAAAATATTCAAGCTGATGCCACTTTAGAGGAATCTAAGAAATGGACTGAAGGTTTGGCAAAATTTGATGATGACGGGTGTTGGGTGGACAAGGTGGAAGGGAAATGGTTGCTGCCAGATGCTTATTTACAATGATGGTCACTATGGCTCATGGTCCCACCCATATCTGTGCACTAAAAGTTAACTAAATTTAGCAAAATGTCTGGGTGAATGATAAAATCTCCAAAGTAGCAGAGCGCTTTGTCCAAATTTGTATGATCTGTTTGCAGCATAATGTGGGAAAGGGCACATCGACTCATAGGGGTAGCTTCTGTCCCCTTCGAGGTGATACATTTTGATTTGATTGAACTGAAGCGCTGCAACAACTACAAATACGTATTGGTGGTTGTCTGCGCTGTGGTTGTCTGCGCTTTTAGTAAATGGGTTGAAGCCTTTCCTGTCAAAGATGCCACAGCCATGACAACGGTGAAGAAAAATCATCGGAGGGCTTGTATTTTTGGCCCGTTCTTTTGCACATAAGGGAATTCTGTTGGCTAGGGTTTGGGAAAGGACTAAGAAAACGCTCGATCTGGAGATCGCCAGCAAACTGACTTTGGCATATTCGTTTGAAGAAACAATGCCTGCAACCGCTCCCACTCGTACGGAACAGATAAGAGACTGTGTGACCGACCGTAATAATGAACAATCAAATGCGTGGGCTGGAAACTTATTGTTGTCTTTTGATTATGTTAACTGGTTTCACAATAGTAATTGCCTTAGGATTTTGGTATCTGGAGGAAGTACATCCGCTTGAAATTCTGTTACCCACTGAAAATGTACCTACTGTTTCTACACCTTTCGTGCATCTGCACCTCTATCTCCTAGAGACTCTCAGCACAGACAGAGTTACCATAACAGTACTCTATTACTTATCACACATGCCATTTTTAACAAATCCAATTGCTGGGTCTGCTCGTATTTACCACAACACGGGGATAAGGGGCTGGGCTGGTATATTCATCCTTTACCTTTGACTACTGCATGCTATGCTTCTTTAAGGGCACTATTCTCTGGCCGATGGAATGATAGCATCTCGGGGAACTTTGATGGAACTAATTTGAATGACTTTGAGAAAAGTTTTCTAACACCCCCTCACTCTTTGCGAATAGGAGCAAGCCTAATGTTGCTTCTACTAGGCCTTCTGATAGACTGTCTAATACTTTTCAATCTTTAATCTCTTTCAAGATGGCTCCCATAGGCAATAGGGATGCCATGCCACATTCTTATACTGTTAACCACAGCCCCGATTCAGTTTCTTTCTGCATACATAGGAATGGTACTCAGTCAATGGGTGATTTCAAGGGTTGCGCCAACGTTGCGAACTTGACTAGTGAGGACAGACCTTTGTATGTAGGTGAACCTGTCTACTTTGTTTGCAGTAATGTAGCTTTTCCATCGTTACCCAGGGATTGGCAGGGAACCTGTTATTTAGGGATTCTGGTACCCAGGGTATTCATAGCTAGCACTGTAGAAGTCTCAAAGGCTCGTCCAAGGCGGGAAGAATGGCGATACTTCAGCACATGTTCTGGGGGGCGTAGCAAAATCCTTCGTACCATTTTGGAGGCAAATATTGAATTCTGAGGATATCAGAAGACTAGCGAGAGTACTGGAGAGGACCATCAACTGGACCACTGACATACTCTATAACATGACTTTAGAACAACAAGCGATAAGGTTAGTGGCACTTCAGAACCGGGTGGCATTAGATGTCATCCTGGCTGAGCGTGGTGGGGTATGTAAATTAGTGGGGTCTGCTTGTTGCATTTTTGTGCCAGATTCCTCCCCAACTATCTTTAGGGCAATACAAAATCTGCACGTCCTTAGTTCAGAAGTGCATGTTCCTGAGGGAAACTGGGATCTTAGCGCTTGGTTCTGGGACTTCTTGCGATCTTGGGGATGGAAGCTACTTTCGGTCTTGCTGATCATTTTAGGTATTTTGTTGTTTTTCTGTTGTTGTATACAATGTCTTCCTGGTATATGTTCAATGATAGGAGGATGTTGTGCACAAGCGATGGGTACATTAGGACACAAGGTATGCGCCCCTGAGAAAATAACCAATGAATTTGTGTTGAAAGAAATCTCAGTATCTGACCTCATGGCGATCGACATCTCCGACAGTGATTCAGGATGTATGGACATTGAGACGTGGAGTTACTCGTAAAGTTACTACAAGTAATTTAGCGCTTGGCTTAGGCCAAAAGGAGGGTTTGTTAAATGTAATATCATATTGTGCCTCCTTTTTTGTATATATTGGCCTAAGCCTAGTCGCTCTGCGAAGAAAAACGGCGTTGCAAAATTTTGATTCTAGATCGACTTCGCCGCCATTTTAGGTCCATCCGCCATTTTGATTTCCATTCCAATGTAACTCTGTGTTTAAAATGGTGGACAGTGTTTCCCGCTTGTAACTGAGCTGTCCTGAACCTTGTACAAAAGTTAATGTGTAAACGGTCCGTTGGCCGAATGTTTGGGTTGAGTAAAGAGGCCTTGTCCCATGCCTGACTTGTAGACAGAGGATTGTCTGCACCAATAAGTCTGATCCGCGGACATACATCGACCACAATGTTGAGCAAATACTGAATGTGGACACTAGCTGAACTGCATTGTAAAGGACATGTGTCAAGGCTTATTGTTAAATCCAAGAATACACTGTTGCCATTGTAACCTGTTTGCATGTAAACCGAGGATGATCCATGTGCAGATTGTCATACAAGCCATAAGTGAACTCGGCACGAACTCTAGACCATGGATTATTAACTTGCAGAGGGGCTGGACATTATTATCGAAAATGTATAAAATGCACAATTGTTTAGACGTCCAGTACCTCTCACTTCTCACACCGAAATGGCTGGTATTCGCTCTAATGTACTGAGGGCCAGATAGCTATCTGATTATGTTTCTTTGTAACTGTACAGTATTAGAATAAAAGATCTGTGAATCTTTATAAGCCCGTGTTTGGTGTATTCTTTTTGGGGTACTCAACCTCAATATTTCCTTTTGCTTTTACAGGGTGAGTAGAATTCCTGCATGAAATGCATGCCAACGTTCACCAGATGGGGTGGCAGACACACAGTAATCCTTGCATGCCACCAGGAGACACAGCCAGTTCTAGCACAGCACCATTTACATGCATGTGTGTCACACAGGGACCCCTGCACACGTTCCATACACCAGACCACACAGCAGGTGAATGCCACACACTTGTGAATGCACATTCACATATGTAAACACAACAACCACAATGCATCTTGTCTGTGTTGCAGTGCTGCTACTCACCCTAACACTAAAATTAACAATCTCACCCTGCGCACCACACAGGAGTGCCAAGTGAGTCAAATGGAAAACACAGCCGCAAAACCAATGTAGATGGGCAGGTGAAGTCACAACCATGAACATCCCTGAGATAGTGACCCCTGAATGGCCACTGACATGCCTGGCCAAATGTTGATTAATGTGAAAAGTAGCTAACGCGACACTAGCAATAGGGACAGCCACAACCCATCACCCACCAATATAGTATGTGAACAGGTAGATATGACGGGACCCGCATCCTGAAGTAAGGGAGGCACCACTGTGGCAATCAGACTCCCCATAATGCACATGGTGCACTTTGCACACCACACACGGTGCACATGAAGACACCATTTTGAAATGCAAAATGTACACATGACAGTACTTGTTCTGCATGAATGTCACACACATATCCATTAACATAGTCTTTGATACACTGCTGCATATACATTGATACCTAGTGCATGTAAACCAAACCAAACCCTACACAAAGCTCTTCTGCTCTCATGCTCAGTCTGTGCTTTTAACAATAAAAATAAATACTAAAATAAAATAAAATAAAATATTGCATGCCTTAAAATCTGATTAATAAGAAAATCTGTACGGGTAGCAGCCAAACATAAAAAACAATGCTACAAAGCAGTTTAAAGAAATTCCTGGGCGAACTATATAGATGCAAATTAAGGACTCATGACTCTTTTGCTTTCTCTCATTTTACATGTTACTGTTTTTACTTCTGCAAAACAAAGGCGCTCCTGTCATCGGAGCTCCAGAAAAGAAAATGCTCAGGAGCTGGAATAAAAAAGCATAGCGCTCCGCAACAGTGCTGTGCTCCTACCCCGGCACGCTGGCAGTGACAAATCTAGTAGATCATTCTACTTGATCGCTCTTCTGCCTTTGACACTGTCAACCATTCCATCCTCAAAGGCTCCATAATAGCCTTGGTATCTCGGAACGTGCACTGGAATGGCTGACTTCTTTCCTAACTGACCGCTCTTCCCATGTCATCCTGGGCACTTTATCCTCTCTGACGTCTTTCTCCATGTGTGGTGTCCTCCAGCGATCTATCCTTTCGCCCTGGCTCGTTAACATCTGCCTTGCTCAGCTAGCACGCCTCATCAACCCTTTTTCCCCCAACTTCCAGTGTTATGCAGATGACATTCAACACTTTTTTAGACTTTCTGCTGACTCACTTGCACCTTCCTTCATCCCTGAATGCCTCTCTGCCATCCAGGGTTGGTGCTCTTCCAATGATGTCAGCCTCAAGGCCAGCAAAACTGAGATCCTTCAATTTGGATCACTGCTCCCTCCTTCTTCCCTTCTATCTGGTCTCCCACCTTGGGGTCTCCCCTGCTCTTTCTTCTGAAGCCAGAAACCTAGGAGTCATCTCTGACTCCTCTTTATCCTTCCTCCCTCACACGCAGGACAATTCTAGGAAGTCCCACTTCCAACTCTTCCTTCTGAAATGAATTCTCCCATTTCTCACTTTTCCCAGACGCTCAATGTTTCCTGAGCCCTGGTTCTCTCTGGGCTT
The DNA here is from genome assembly GCF_040938575.1 of Ambystoma mexicanum. Classification (NCBI taxonomy): domain Eukaryota; kingdom Metazoa; phylum Chordata; class Amphibia; order Caudata; family Ambystomatidae; genus Ambystoma; species Ambystoma mexicanum. The sequence goes on along the minus strand of NC_090927.1, from coordinate 218,180,272 downwards.
GGCTATTGCAACAGCCTCCTCCTCAATCTACCTTCTTCCACTATGTGACCCCTTCAGCTAATCCAGAAAAGAGCAGCAAGACATATGGTTGGCCTTAAACCCAGGCACCACATCTCTCCTTCCCCAAAAAGCCTCCACTGGCTCCCGGTTGCTGCACAGATCAAATTCCAATCCCTCTACATCATCCACAAGGTGGTCTGGCGCCAGGGACCACACTATCTGCAACTCTTTCTTAACAAATAATTTACTTCTAGACCCCTACTCTCCTCTGGCACCAACTCTCTGTGTGTAAAGTGTTTCGCTAAACAGAGAGCAGCAGGTCACTTGCTTTCCTCATTGTCCATTCTCATTGGATGTCCTATGTTACGTTGAAGTTGGATGTGCCCATATCCACTTCAATTTACCTACAGGGAAAACAGAAATCTATAAGGCCTGTGCTTAGGAGTAGGAAATAAAACTGCTCTTAGTACCAACAGTAGGAATGATGGATTGTGTGAAAAAGCCAACCTTTGCTTTTCTGCCTATGTTGTGAAATTCAGGATTTTTCCCCCATCAGCCTTTCAGATTGAGTCAAATTTCCCCAAATCTTAATGACTGAAATTTCCAACAATATAGTCACATATATTTTGGTTGATGTGCGGGCTGGAACATTCTGCATGTCGCAAATGGCCAGAATTGGCGTTCATGATATGCAATGTTCAGAATGCTTCAACCCCTTCTGATTGTCTAGATTATTGTGCATGCCAGCCAATCACAGCAGAGTTTAAGCCTTTGTCCCATCCCTACAGGAAATGGAGCAATTTAATGGAATTTTAAATTTAGGGTAGGGCAGAATCAGGGTTGCAAAATGCACCAGTTCCACCATGTTGTGACAACAGCACGAGCACGGTCGCTCATGCCAAGTCATATGTTTGGGACCATGTGTCTTCACAAGAAGGCCTTCACCAATAAAGGTGCCGGGCAGTTACAGCGACACCAGTAAAGCTGTGTCTGTGTCTTCTTGACACGCTGCCTCCAGCAATGGCAGAGACTCCGGTCCCCCATAACATTTGGCGACGAGGATGGGATTGGCTCAATGCCGATCCCAGTCGAGGGGACCCAACCTGTCTGCCTCCAAGGCTCCTGAGTGTGGGAGCCCAACACAGTGAGGGATGGACTGCTGCTCGTCGCTGCTCCTGCGAGCACAGACCACACAATTGCACTGCGGCCCCCCCAACCGACTCATGGATAAGAAAGTCTCCCGCCTGGCGGAGGAGGCACAGCCACCATTGGAAAGGAACTCTCGCTAAGGGGACGAATGCGGCGAGGTTCACCACCGCGGCAGTGGAGTTCAACCTTCGGCCTGGGGGAGAGGATGTGAGGTGGCACCGGAGTGATAAAAAAAAAAAGTGAGTTGCTCCTGCCTGCCTGGGGGTAGAATGCAGTGCATTCGCCGCTCCAATCAAGGCTCCTGCTGAGGAGAGCAAGAAGCGGCTTGCTGCCGCAATGGACAATAAAAGCTCCTGTCCAGGTAGTGCATGCATTACAGCGGCAAGGACCGCTGCCGCCTAATTACACTCTGTCCTGGGAGAGTGACAGTGGCATGCGTGCAGCCATTTAAAAAAAGAAAGAGCAACAATTTCAAGTTCTCCTGCTTGGGGGCTCACAGCCGTCATAAGAAGTGAAAGCTCCTCTCTGTGGGAGATGAAAGGGCCACGTGAGGGCAGACCCATACAATGAAGCAGGCACATCTCCTGCCTGGGGGAAAGTGAGGCACACGCTTGCCCCCATAAGTGACAATTATCTCCTGCCAGGGGGAGATAAAGCAGCCCATGCCACTGCACTGCCTTATAATACTCTTACCTGGGGGTGAGCAGGGGGCCCACACTGCTACAGCGATCCAGGTCCCTGCCTGCCGCAAAAGGCCAGAGGAGCACCCTGGTCCACTGGACATTCGAAGCTGGCACTCCCGTCAGGGGGAGAGGTGACCTGCCTATCGAAGCAGGTGCTTCTGTCAAGGGGAGATGGGAACCGTCATAAACAAGGCACTCCTGTCAGGGGGAGGGAGGTTAATGCACTGCTTAAAGCATCTCCTGCCTAAAGGAGAGACCTGGGAGGAGAAGTGTGGCTCGGCAAGACCCAGGGCGCAGTGGCTTTTGCAGGAAACCACCACTGTGACCCTGCCTATCCTTGTGGCCAATGGGCCAGGAGCAGGTCATGCAGGGGGGCACATTCCCAGCACTCAATGGGAGAAGGGTGGCATAGCAAGAACTGGTACCACAGTGGCTGTACCCCAGAGCCCATGGCACTGAATGAACACTCCCGCCTGGAAGGGAGTCAGCAGATGGCATGACCTGGACTGCTGCCCTTCCTGGAAGTCACACTACCAGCTGTACCTCCTCAGAGGTGTTCTTCCTTCCCTCTCCTTCCCCCAGAAGCTCACTGTCTCCAGAGCTCTGGTTCTCTCCAGGCTGGACTATTGCAACAGCCTCTTTCTAAATCTGCCTGCATCCACTCTCCGCCCTCTGCAAGTCATCCAGAACAGGACTGCGAGACTTGTACTTGGCCTCAAGCCCAAGGATCGCATCTCTCCAGGACTGAAATCTCTGCATTGGCCCCCGGGGGCTGCGAGGATTAAGTTCAAAACCCTCTGCATCGTCCACGAGGCCTTTTGGGGCCTGGGGCCTCAATACCTCCAACTCCCTCTTCCTAAATATCTTCCTTCTCGAGCTCTTCGCTCATCCGCCTCCAACTCCCTCAGGGTCAGTTGCTTCTCCAAGCAACGAGTTGTCAGTAGATCTCTTTCTTTGGCTGTGGCCTCCCTCTGGTACAGCCTGCCTGCCTCCCTGAAACTTGAGGAGAATCATCTCAGGTTCCGGAAGCACCTCAAAACCTTTCTCTTTGCTTCTGCTTTTTCTCCTCCTCTCCCCTGCTGACTTTCTGACCGAAACTGAAACTGCACTGGTTACCTGGCCACCTTCTGATCTCGGTCCCAGGTCCCCTCCCCCGCCAGTCGCACACCTGCACTGCCTTGCCAGCAACCCCTGCACTTGGGGACTGTTTCTGTATCCCTACAGTCCCACTACCAGCACTTGACACTTATTATCTGCACTTACCCCTGCACTTGTCACCTGCTGGCTGTACTTTTACTTACTGTTATTATTCTATTATGTACTACACTGTCCCCTCCCTTTACCCCTCGCATTTTCCCACTTCCCCCTCCCATGCACTTGCGCGATCTTAATGACACCTGCCCCTACTAGGATCGCTGTCTGTCTACCCTCTGTTCCACCTCCCTTGCCTCGTTGCGCCTTGAAACACTTGTGTATAGGCACGTTATAAATGCCATATTATATCATATCATATCCTGCAACTAATCATCATGACAGCGAGGGAACACTCCCTCCTGGAAGGAAGCCTGCAGATGGTATGACATGGACCGCTGCCCATCCTGCACACAAGCACCACAAATCCCTGCCGTGACGCTGGCATGACTGCAGTTCTCCCCAAGGAGAGTGCTCATGCGGTAAGGCAGAAGGTGAGCACGAAAGCGAGCCTGGACCAAACAGACTGCCGACAGCTCCTACCTGGGAGAGAAAAAGAGGGTGACAACAACTGGTGTCACCACGGCTTCACGCAAGCCACCACAGTCACTCTGCCGATGCTTGCGGCCAATGTGCCAGGAGTGGGTCACACAGCGAGGTATGTCCCTGCCACCACCAACACCAGCGAGTGGGGAGGCAAGCTCTGCCACTGCAGTGGCTTCACAGCTGAGGTGAGTGAGAAAGAAATTCTGCCTGGGGGAGACGACACATGGACAACATCCTTAGCCAGGCTGTGCCTCCCCCAAAGAGAGTGCTTGTGCCGCAAGGCTCCTGACTGGGGGAGCCTGGTTACAGCACAGCCATTGCCGCCAACATACCAACAGAAGTTCAAGGTAACAAGCAGTGGGAAGAGCTGAGCACTGCGCAGCTTCGGTCGCTTTATGTGCTGACTCAATTAGAGGGAACCTCAACAGGAAGGGACTGCCTCCACGGCAGTACAAATTAAGAACTCCCACCTGAAGGGGGAACCTGGCCATGGCTCTACCTGTTGCCGTTCAGTGGTTACTAACCTGGTGAGTGATGCCAGGAGAGTGTCCTCCCCTTTGCCTCAGTATGATGCGCTACTTGCGTCACCTGGTGGGGGGCTCGTGTAGAATCACACACACTTGTTTTTGATTTTGTACGACTCTCTTTCATTTCTCTTGCAGGTTCGAGATGAGGAGATATCGCTTCTAGGGCCGTAATCGAGTCTGGAGCCATCCCAGTTCTGGCAGGATTGAGAACGTTGGAATCTTCGCTCGAGTCTTTGCACATTGCTCGACATATTTGTCCTTTGATTTGGTTTCGCTGAGCTGGATTCGATGCAAGGCAAAGCGGGCATGCCCAGTGCATCAGTTGGCCCTCCGGTCCCACGTTTCTCTCCGTCAGAGACTGGCTTACCTCGGGAGTGTTTGCTCCCCTGTCTCAGCACTCATCCCGGAATCTGGGCCGATCCCCCTTGCTCACCATTGTTACCATTGTTGGAGTCAGGTACGTCTTCACTTGTAAGATTACGTATGGGGGCTTGAGAATGGGGCTCGAGGAGGGATTTTTACTGTGTGCCCACACGTTAATTGATGAGGGGCTGGAGTTAGTTTGTTGGAATCAAGATAGAAGTGTAGATGTAACAACTTTGTTTGAAACATTCCTACCTGATCCAGTGGAAGTTCTTGACTCTGTTGATGGCCGTATTTACTTTTCTGTCCATGGAGGAGTTTTCAACAAGCTCTTCACTTCCATTCCTAAGTCATCAAGGCGGGGGTGCTGACTCCGAAGTCGGCTCCCATCGTATTCCATGCTCCTCTTTCAGGCTGCCCCAGATTTTGCGGACTGCTGCAAACTGCACTACAACTCAGCAGCCAACTCCGCGGCCGCTCCGCGGCTGGATGAGTTTTTAAGCAATCTCCCCCTCTGGTCTGTAAAAGTAGTAGAGATAGTAGAAAGACTGAAGAGCCTTGGTAACACCAGCAAAGTTGTCATGATCTCTGCTTCCAAAAGATCAGGACTTGCCCGACTCCCTTGGAAGCATACCCATAACCCCGGTTCCGAGTGCCAGCCAGTCCCAATTGGGACCTTTTGGACCCTGTCCTGGCGCCAGTGGCACCAGGCTCATAAAGATGCCCAGTCCCAGCGCTGGAAGCGCCGGGCTCATAATGCTTGGGTGGACTTACCTGCAGCAGACCATGCTGCTTACTTACCTGCCAGTTGAACCCCTGATCCTCTTCTGTTTGGGACTACTTTTCCTGTTGGGTGGGGCAGGAGCCACTCCCTAGGTTCAGAACACTGGAACTCTTCTGGAAAGCAGGAACTCTTTTCTTACCTAGGCGTGGCTGTGGAAGGAGACACCTAAGCACTACAGGAGGCTATTTAAACCACACCCGATGGATGAATCTTGCTTTGCGTTATTCTGCATTCTCTGCAGCAGAACGCTCATCGTGTCTTCTGCTTCTGATCCTGGGCCTAAGGGAACAAAGGCTTACCATCCTGGAATCCAGTCTTCAGCAGCACCTGTAAAGACAAAGAAAGAACAGGTTAGCACTACGGTCTTCAGTGGCAGCGCATCTCTTACCTGGTCCATCGGCTGTCACCAACGCCTCGCGCTGCATTCCGGCATCTGAAAGACAAAGGCTTACCTACTCCTTGCATGCTCCGGAGGTCTTCGCACTGCATTCCGGCATCTGAAAGACAAAAGCTTACCAGCTCTTCGCACGCTCCGGAGGCCTTCGGCGCTGCATCCCGCATCTGAAAGACAAAAGAAGGTGCGTTTAAAGACATTGGGCAACTTTATTACTCACGTGCCATTACTCCTTCCCACGCTGAATCCAGTGGGTATTCCAGCACCCTTCAGCTTCTCTAAAGCTCCGAACTTGTACCTGCAAGATAAAAGGGACAGTTAGTGCGCATCGTGAAGCAGGCTACAAGCGCTTACTTACGTGCTTCCAGGCGCTTCTATTCCTCACGCGGGTTCGATCCTCAACTCTCATCAGCCCGCCATCCGCCATCGCCGGAACCCTGCAAAACAAGAGATATCGTTACAAAAGACTTTTAAGACATTTGAAGTGCCCAGAACTTACCGTTCGTGCAGTTAACGACGGACAGCAGTCCTCTGAGGTGAAGAGGCCTGCACCCTTATCCAGTGAAGAAACTGGTTGCGGCACCCTGCCCCGAGCCAGATGGAGAGCTCGGCGTTCACTTACCTAAGGTGAGGGTGTTAACCTTTGGGGTTCTACAGGAGAAGAGAAAGGGAAGAGGAGAGAGGCACCCAATAACCCCAGTTCATTAAACCCATATTTTCTATCTGCAGACATCTTACTCTTTGAGTCAGACATACAGTGCACAGAGGTCCAGCCCAAAGAGCCAACCGTGTGTTACACATCACCTTTGAAGATACGGCACTCACCCAGTCAAGACCGGCGCCTCTGCGGGAATCAGGTGAGCGTTACAGAACGCAAAGCCTATCGCAAAACTCCCACCCAGGCGCTATGGAAACCTCGGATACCGACCAGCTAGCCCAGTTACTTGGGAAACTAAGAGCAGAAGTGCATGCAGCCCGTCAGGAAACGAATGCTCTAAGAAGGGAACTGATTATTTCCAAGGAGCGAACAGACGATCTCGCTAGACAATTGCTACAGTCACAAGCCGGACAAACTCTGTTACCCGCATCAGGGGCAAATCTTCCTTCAACATCCTCTACGAACCCAGTGCAGATCAACCTACCTGGGAATGTACCTCTGGCTCCGCCCGAACGATTTTCTGGTGACCCAAAGAGGTTTGCAGTATTTATTAATCAGTGCCGGTTGCACTTCTTATGCCGGCCAGCAGCCTTTCCAACTGATCAAGCTAAGGTAGCTTTCGTGCTTTCGTACCTTAGTGGCAATGCGGCAGACTGGTCGATCCCTCTAGTTAATCAAGATGATCCGGTTCTCCATGATTTTCGAGCTTTTCAGCTCAGTATGGAAAAACCGTTTGCAAGACATTCACAGGGGCAGGCCTTGGACAATGAGCTCCTTTCATTGCGACAGGGTAATCAAGACCTTTTGGCTTATATTGCGTCTTTCAACAGACTGATAGTGGAAACTCGATGGCCTGAGGACAAAAGGATTACGCTGTTTTATAGAGGTCTACGTGGAGAGCTCAAAGATGTGTTGGCCCAAGTAGTGAATCCCCCGCAAGACTGTTCGGACTATATTGACTTAGTCGTTCAAATTGACCACAGACTGCAGAACAGGAAGGCCGATCGTTCCAAGTTTGATGCTCGAGTATTTTCCAAACCACCAACTCCTACCAAAGGAGTAGACTCCGGGGAACCCATGCAAATAGGGGGCCTGAAAGGACCACTAACACAAAAGGAGCGGGAAAGGAGAAAACAGCTGCAATTATGCCTCTATTGCGGAAACTCGGGGCACTTTCTTCGAGACTGTCCGGTGAAACCAGCCAAGAAGGCAGTAGGAGCTGCAGTTACCAGGGTCACAAACTCTGAGCAGGGAAACAACCTCGCCCGACAAGAATAGAGGTCCTCTTGCCGAGCGTTAAAACCAGTTCCGTGACCTCGCATTTCGTGATACCTATGGTCCTCATTAGCCCTGAACATCCGGATCGATTACATGCGATTGAAGCTTACGTCGACAGCGGTGCCATCGGCAATTATGTGGATCATGAAATGGTTTTATGGATGAATCTGACTCTTTGTCCAAAGGCTGTAAAGGACGTCATTACTACGGTGGATGGTACGGAGATAGCCTTCGGACCAGTAACGCATACCACCCAAGAAGTGACGCTAGTAAGTCAAGATGGACACCATGAGAAGATCGTGTTCGATGTGATCAAGGCCCCCCAGTTCCAGATTATTCTAGGAATTCCTTGGTTAGAGAAGCACAATCCTCAGATCGATTGGCGAGCAAGAACGGTTCAGTTTCCAGAATGTGTCTCCACTTGTCACCCTCGACCTGGTGTTGCACTGGCAGCAATTTCCTCGGAGGCTCCTCAGTTACCTCCTGAATACCTAGAATTCCAAGATGTTTTCCGGAAGGATCAGGCTAACTCTCTACCTCCTCATAGGTCTTATGACTGCCAGATAGACCTGATACCTGGATCTACTCCTCCTTGTAGTAGAATTTATGCCCTCACCGAGCCTGAGAATCTTCACCTCCGACAATACCTGGATCAATACCTAGCGAATGGGTTTATTCGTCCTTCCAAGTCCCCTGCTTCCTCAGCTTTGTTCTTCGTTCCAAAAAAAGAAGGGGACCTTAGAACTTGTATAGATTATCGCACCCTGAACCAGATCACCGTTAAGAATAGATATCCGTTACCTTTGATCCCTGAACTCCTGGACCAAGTCAGAAAAGCATGCATATATACAAAGCTGGATCTTAGAGGAGCCTACCACTTGGTACGAGTAAAAGAGGGCGATGAATGGAAGACGGCCTTCCGCACCAAGTATGGGCTATTTGAATATCAGGTCATGCCCTTCGGACTTTGCAATGCCCCGGCCGCCTTTCAATATTTTATGAACGATGTCCTCAGAGAGCTCATAGATGTGTGTGTTGTTGTTTACATTGACGACATCCTCGTTTATTCTTCATCGGAAACTGAACATCGGAAACACGTGAAAATGGTCCTCGAGAGATTGCGTCAACACAAACTTTTCGCTAAATTGGAAAAATGTGTTTTCAACGTGACTGAAGTTGAATTCTTGGGATTCATATTATCACCTAGCGGAGTGCGTATGGATTCAAAGAAGGTCGATGCAATTCTCAAATGGCCATCGCCATCCTCCGTAAAAGGTGTTCAAAGCATGTTAGGCTTCGCTAACTTTTACCGCAGGTTTATCCCCGAATTCTCTCGAATAGTCCAGCCCATCACCGCCTTGTTAAAGAAAAACAAACGTTTTGAAACGTCTACCGAGGCGGAACAAGCTTTCCAGAATTTGAAGACTAGATTTATCTCTGCACCGATCTTAAAACATCCTCGCCCAGAACTCCCCTACATCGTTGAAACTGATGCTTCGAGCCTTGCCATGGGGGCAGTTCTATCACAAAAGGACCCAGTAACCAATCAGTTGCATCCCGTGGCATTTTGGTCCCGCAAATTCTCGCCTCCTGAAATCAATTACACTATTACTGATAAGGAACTTCTAGCTATCAAGTCCGCCTTTAAGGCTTGGCGGCATTATCTTCTGGGGGCCCGACACACCGTTACTGTGATTACAGATCACCGAAACCTGCAATATTTGAAAACCGCAAAAGCTCAATCCTCTAGGCAACTCCGTTGGGCACTATTCTTTGCCGAGTTTGACTTCATAATTACCTATCGACCTGGTTCAAAAAACGGTAAAGCTGATGCCCTTTCTCGGATGGGAGTGGAAGAACATTTGATCAATCCTAAACCTGTACCTATCATTCCCGAACAAAGAATTCTAGGTGTAATCGCCACACAATCCATAGAGGAAGTTAAGGATAAAGCCAGGCTACTGGTAACTCCAGCAGACATACAGAATTGGCATCTGCAGGGAAAGGACTTTACGGTGAAGGACAACCTATTATATTTCCAAGAACGGTTATACCTGCCCAGCACAGATTTACAGAAAAAGGTAATCTCTTGTTATCACGATTCTTTAATGGAAGGACATCCCAGTATGACCAAGACCTCGGAAAAGATCAAGCGCTACTTCTGGTGGCCGTCTTGGAAAAAAGATATCAGAGACTTTATAATGTCCTGTGGAGTATGCGCCCAAAACAAGAGTCAAAAGGAAAAACCAGCCGGCCTCTTACGCCCTATTGACATCCCGCCTCGCCCTTGGCATACGCTTTCTATGGACTTCATCACCGATCTACCTCCATGCTCCGGATACAATACGATCCTAGTAATCGTGGACCTATTCTCCAAGATGGCGCATTTCATTCCACTCAAAGGCTTACCAACAGCAGCAACTCTGGCCCGAGAATTTCTCGAAAACATCGTCCGACTGCACGGTTTTCCTTCAGTTCTAATTTCGGATCGAGGTAGTCAATTTATTTCTCATTTTTGGCGAAGTTGCTGTCGGTCGGCTCAAATTGATGTGAGACTTTCGACCAGCCACCACCCTCAAACCGACGGACAAACCGAGAGGACCAATCAAACTCTGGAACAGTTTTTGCACTGCATGCTACAACAAACTGAAAAAACTTGGAAAGATATCCTTTGGATAGCCGAATATGCCTACAATAACTCTGTCCACTCGGGAACTGGGAAGACCCCGTTTTTTCTTTTATACGGTAGTCACCCTCGAACCTCGGAGTTGGATCCACTCCAAGATCTTGGAACACCAGCAGTAGACCACCTGCATTCTACAATCACCCAAGCCTTTAAGGAAGCAGTTTCTCACCTTCAAAGGGCTAAAGAACAATACAAGAAAGGAGCAGACCAACATCGGAAGGAAGCCCCCCAATATCAAGTAGGAGATCAAGTCTGGTTATCCACCAAATATCTACCTCTAAAAGGACCACGCACATTCAACCCAAGATACCTTGGGCCCTATTCCATCACTACCATAGTAAATCCAGTAGCGGTCAAGTTGGACTTGCCCCCTCACATGAAGATACATCCGGTCTTCCACGTCTCTCTATTAAAACCCGTGCAACCTCAAACCCGACTAACTACATCTCCAAAACCTATTCTAGTTGATGGAGAACTCGAGTTTGAAGTCAAAAGCATCCTGGATTCCAAGATCTCCAAATCTAAACTATTTTACCTGATTGACTGGAAAGGCTACGGTCCCCAAGAAAGATCCTGGGAACCTGCAGAATATGTCCACGCGCCTCGTCTAATCAAAAGATTTCATCGAACATTTCCTAACAAGCCCAAACCCCCGGAGAAGCCCGGTTTGGGAGGGGCCTTGAGGGGGGGTGCTGTCATGATCTCTGCTTCCAAAAGATCAGGACTTGCCCGACTCCCTTGGAAGCAGACCCAAAACCCCGGTTCCGAGTGCCAGCCAGTCCCAATTGGGACCTTTTGGACCCTGTCCTGGCGCCAGTGGCACCAGGCTCATAAAGATGCCCAGTCCCAGCGCTGGAAGCGCCGGGCTCATAATGCTTGGGTGGACTTACCTGCAGCAGACCATGCTGCTTACTTACCTGCCAGTTGAACCCCTGATCCTCTTCTGTTTGGGACTACTTTTCCTGTTGGGTGGGGCAGGAGCCACTCCCTAGGTTCAGAACACTGGAACTCTTCTGGAAAGCAGGAACTCTTTTCTTAGGCGTGGCTGTGGAAGGAGACACCTAAGCACTACAGGAGGCTATTTAAACCACACCCGATGGATGAATCTTGCTTTGCTTTATTCTGCATTCTCTGCAGCAGAACGCTCATCGTGTCTTCTGCTTCTGATCCTGGGCCTAAGGGAACAAAGGCTTACCATCCTGGAATCCAGTCTTCAGCAGCACCTGTAAAGACAAAGAAAGAACAGGTTAGCACTACGGTCTTCAGTGGCAGCGCATCTCTTACCTGGTCCATCGGCTGTCACCAACGCCTCGCGCTGCATTCCGGCATCTGAAAGACAAAGGCTTACCTACTCTTCGCATGCTCCGGAGGTCTTCGCACTGCATTCCGGCATCTGAAAGACAAAAGCTTACCAGCTCTTCGCACGCTCCGGAGGCCTTCGGCGCTGCATCCCGCATATGAAAGACAAAAGAAGGTGCGTTTAAAGACATTGGGCAACTTTATTACTCACATGCCATTACTCCTTCCCACGCCAAATCCAGTGGGTATTCCAGCACCCTTCAGCTTCTCTAAAGCTCCGAACTTGTACCTGCAAGATAAAAGGGACAGTTAGTGCGCATCGTGAAGCAGGCTACAAGCGCTTACTTACGTGCTTCCAGGCGCTTCTATTCCTCACGCGGGTTCGATCCTCAACTCTCATCAGCCCACCATCCGCCATCGCCGGAACCCTGCAAAACAAGAGATATCATTACAAAAGACTTTTAAGACATTTGAAGTGCCCAGAACTTACCGTTCGTGCAGTTAACGACGGACAGCAGTCCTCTGAGGTCAAGAGGCCTGCACCCTTATCCAGTGAAGAAACTGATTACGGCACCCTGCCCCGAGCCAGATGGAGAGCTCGGCGTTCACTTACCTAAGGTGAGGGTGTTAACCTTTGGGGTTCTACAGGAGAAGAGAAAGGGAAGAGGAGAGAGGCACCCAATAACCCCAGTTCATTAATCCCATATTTTCTATCTGCAGACATCTTACTCTTTGAGTCAGACATACAGTGCACAGAGGTCCAGCCCAAAGAGCCAACCGTGTGTTACACATCACCTTTGAAGATACGGCACTCACCCAGTCAAGACCGGCGCCTCTGCGGGAATCAGGTGAGCGTTACAGAACGCAAAGCCTATCGCAAAACTCCCACCCAGGCGCTATGGAAACCTCGGATACCGACCAGCTAGCCCAGTTACTTGGGAAACTAAGAGCAGAAGTGCATGCAGCCCGTCAGGAAACGAATGCTCTAAGAAGGGAACTGATTATTTCCAAGGAGCGAACAGACGATCTCGCTAGACAATTGCTACAGTCACAAGCCGGACAAACTCTGTTACCCGCATCAGGGGCAAATCTTCCTTCAACATCCTCTACGAACCCAGTGCAGATCAACCTACCTGGGAATGTACCTCTGGCTCCGCCCGAACGATTTTCTGGTGACCCAAAGAGGTTTGCAGTATTTATTAATCAGTGCCGGTTGCACTTCTTATGCCGGCCAGCAGCCTTTCCAACTGATCAAGCTAAGGTAGCTTTCGTGCTTTCGTACCTTAGTGGCAATGCGGCAGACTGGTCGATCCCTCTAGTTAATCAAGATGATCCGGTTCTCCATGATTTTCGAGCTTTTCAGCTCAGTATGGAAAAACTGTTTGCAAGACATTCACAGGGGCAGGCCTTGGACAATGAGCTCCTTTCATTGCGACAGGGTAATCAAGACCTTTTGGCTTATATTGCGTCTTTCAACAGACTGATAGTGGAAACTCGATGGCCTGAGGACAAAAGGATTACGCTGTTTTATAGAGGTCTACGTGGAGAGCTCAAAGATGTGTTAGCCCAAGTAGTGAATCCCCCGCAAGACTGTTCGGACTATATTGACTTAGTCGTTCAAATTGACCACAGACTGCAGAACAGGAAGGCCGATCGTTCCAAGTTTGATGCTCGAGTATTTTCCAAACCACCAACTCCTACCAAAGGAGTAGACTCCGGGGAACCCATGCAAATAGGGGGCCTGAAAGGACCACTAACACAAAAGGAGCGGGAAAGGAGAAAACAGCTGCAATTATGCCTCTATTGCGGAAACTCGGGGCACTTTCTTCGAGACTGTCCGGTGAAACCAGCCAAGAAGGCAGTAGGAGCTGCAGTTACCAGGGTCACAAACTCTGAGCAGGGAAACGACCTCGCCCGACAAGAATAGAGGTCCTCTTGCCGAGCGTTAAAACCAGTTCCGTGACCTCGCATTTCGTGATACCTATGGTCCTCATTAGCCCTGAACATCCGGATCGATTACATGCGATTGAAGCTTACGTCGACAGCGGTGCCATCGGCAATTATGTGGTTCATGAAATGGTTTTGAGGATGAATCTGACTCTTTGTCCAAAGGCTGTAAAGGACGTCATTACTACGGTGGATGGTACGGAGATAGCCTCCGGACCAGTAACGCATACCACCCAAGAAGTGACGCTAGTAAGTCAAGATGGACACCATGAGAAGATCGTGTTCGATGTGATCAAGGCCCCCCAGTTCCAGATTATTCTAGGAATTCCTTGGTTAGAGAAGCACAATCCTCAGATCGATTGGCGAGCAAGAACGGTTCAGTTTCCAGAATGTGTCTCCACTTGTCACCCTCGACCTGGTGTTGCACTGGCAGCAATTTCCTCGGAGGCTCCTCAGTTACCTCCTGCATACCTAGAATTCCAAGATGTTTTCCGGAAGGATCAGGCTAACTCTCTACCTCCTCATAGGTCTTATGACTGCCAGATAGACCTGATACCTGGATCTACTCCTCCTTGTAGTAGAATTTATGCCCTCACCGAGCCTGAGAATCTTCACCTCCGACAATACCTGGATCAATACCTAGCGAATGGGTTTATTCGTCCTTCCAAGTCCCCTGCTTCCTCAGCTTTGTTCTTCGTTCCAAAAAAAGAAGGGGACCTCAGAACTTGTATAGATTATCGCGCCCTGAACCAGATCACCGTTAAGAATAGATATCCGTTACCTTTGATCCCTGAACTCCTGGACCAAGTCAGAAAAGCATGCATATATACAAAGCTGGATCTTAGAGGAGCCTACCACTTGGTACGAGTAAAAGAGGGCGATGAATGGAAGACGGCCTTCCGCACCAAGTATGGGCTATTTGAATATCAGGTCATGCCCTTCGGACTTTGCAGTGCCCCGGCCGCCTTTCAATATTTTATGAACGATGTCCTCAGAGAGCTCATAGATGTGTGTGTTGTTGTTTACATTGACGACATCCTCGTTTATTCTTCATCGGAAACTGAACATCAGAAACACGTGAAAATGGTCCTCGAGAGATTGCGTCAACACAAACTTTTCGCTAAGTTGGAAAAATGTGTTTTCAACGTGACTGAAGTTGAATTCTTGGGATTCATATTATCACCTAGCGGAGTGCGTATGGATTCAAAGAAGGTCGATGCAATTCTCAAATGGCCATCGCCATCCTCCGTAAAAGGTGTTCAAAGCATGTTAGGCTTCGCTAACTTTTACCGCAGGTTTATCCCCGAATTCTCTCGAATAGTCCAGCCCATCACCGCCTTGTTAAAGAAAAACAAACGTTTTGAATGGTCTACCGAGGCGGAACAAGCTTTCCAGAATTTGAAGACTAGATTTATCTCTGCACCGATCTTAAAACATCCTCGCCCAGAACTCCCCTACATCGTTGAAACTGATGCTTCGAGCCTTGCCATGGGGGCAGTTCTATCACTAAAGGACCCAGTAACCAATCAGTTGCATCCCGTGGCATTTTGGTCCCGCAAATTCTCGCCTCCTGAAATCAATTACACTATTACTGATAAGGAACTTCTAGCTATCAAGTCCGCCTTTAAGGCTTGGCGGCATTATCTTCTGGGGGCCCGACACACCGTTACTGTGATTACAGATCACCGAAACCTGCAATATTTGAAAACCGCAAAAGCTCAATCCTCTAGGCAACTCCGTTGGGCACTATTCTTTGCCGAGTTTGACTTCATAATTACCTATCGACCTGGTTCAAAAAACGGTAAAGCTGATGCCCTTTCTCGGATGGGAGTGGAAGAACATTTGATCAATCCTAAACCTGTACCTATCATTCCCGAACAAAGAATTCTAGGTGTAATCGCCACACAATCCATAGAGGAAGTTAAGGATAAAGCCAGGCTACTGGCAACTCCAGCAGACATACAGAATTGGCATCTGCAGGGAAAGGACTTTACGGTGAAGGACAACCTATTATATTTCCAAGAACGGTTATACCTGCCCAGCACAGATTTACAGAAAAAGGTAATCTCTTGTTATCACGATTCTTTAATGGAAGGACATCCCAGTATGACCAAGACCTCGGAAAAGATCAAGCGCTACTTCTGGTGGCCGTCTTGGAAAAAAGATATCAGAGACTTTATAATGTCCTGTGGAGTATGCGCCCAAAACAAGAGTCAAGAGGAAAAACCAGCCGGCCTCTTACGCCCTATTGGCATCCCGCCTCGCCCTTGGCAAACGCTTTCTATGGACTTCATCACCGATCTACCTCCATGCTCCGGATACAATACGATCCTAGTAATCGTGGACCTATTCTCCAAGATGGCGCATTTCATTCCACTCAAAGGCTTACCAACAGCAGCAACTCTGGCCCGAGAATTTCTCGAAAACATCGTCCGACTGCACGGTTTTCCTTCAGTTCTAATTTCGGATCGAGGTAGTCAATTTATTTCTCATTTTTGGCGAAGTTGCTGTCGGTCGGCTCAAATTGATGTGAGACTTTCGACCAGCCACCACCCTCAAACCGACGGACAAACCGAGAGGACCAATCAAACTCTGGAACAGTATTTGCGCTGCATGCTACAACAAACTGAAAAAACTTGGAAAGATATCCTTTGGATAGCCGAATATGCCTACAATAACTCTGTCCACTCGGGAACTGGGAAGACCCCGTTTTTTCTTTTATACGGTAGTCACCCTCGAACCTCGGAGTTGGATCCACTCCAAGATCTTGGAACACCAGCAGTAGACCACCTGCATTCTACAATCACCCAAGCCTTTAAGGAAGCCGTTTCTCACCTTCAAAGGGCTAAAGAACAATACAAGAAAGGAGCAGACCAACATCGGAAGGAAGCCCCCCAATATCAAGTAGGAGATCAAGTCTGGTTATCCACCAAATATCTACCTCTAAAAGGACCACGCACATTCAACCCAAGATACCTTGGTCCCTATTCCATCACTACCATAGTAAATCCAGTAGCGGTCAAGTTGGACTTGCCCCCTCACATGAAGATACATCCGGTCTTCCACGTCTCTCTATTAAAACCCGTGCAACCTCAAACCCGACCAACTACATCTCCAAAACCTATTCTAGTTGATGGAGAACTCGAGTTTGAAGTCAAAAGCATCCTGGATTCCAAGATCTCCAAATCTAAACTATTTTACCTGATTGACTGGAAAGGCTACGGTCCCCAAGAAAGATCCTGGGAACCTGCAGAATATGTCCACGCGCCTCGTCTAATCAAAAGATTTCATCGAACATTTCCTAACAAGCCCAAACCCCCGGAGAAGCCCGGTTTGGGAGAGGCCTTGAGGGGGGGTGCTGTCATGATCTCTGCTTCCAAAAGATCAGGACTTGCCCGACTCCCTTGGAAGCAGACCCATAACCCCGGTTCCGAGTGCCAGCCAGTCCCAATTGGGACCTTTTGGACCCTGTCCTGGCGCCAGTGGCACCAGGCTCATAAAGATGCCCAGTCCCAGCGCTGGAAGCGCCGGGCTCATAATGCTTGGGTGGACTTACCTGCAGCAGACCATGCTGCTTACTTACCTGCCAGTTGAACCCCTGATCCTCTTCTGTTTGGGACTACTTTTCCTGTTGGGTGGGGCAGGAGCCACTCCCTAGGTTCAGAACACTGGAACTCTTCTGGAAAGCAGGGACTCTTTTCTTAGGCGTGGCTGTGGAAGGAGACACCTAAGCACTACAGGAGGCTATTTAAACCACACCCGATGGATGAATCTTGCTTTGCTTTATTCTGCATTCTCTGCAGCAGAACGCTCATCGTGTCTTCTGCTTCTGATCCTGGGCCTAAGGGAACAAAGGCTTACCATCCTGGAATCCAGTCTTCAGCAGCACCTGTAAAGACAAAGAAAGAACAGGTTAGCACTACGGTCTTCAGTGGCAGCGCATCTCTTACCTGGTCCATCGGCTGTCACCAACGCCTCGCGCTGCATTCCGGCATCTGAAAGACAAAGGCTTACCTACTCTTCGCATGCTCCGGAGGTCTTCGCACTGCATTCCGGCATCTGAAAGACAAAAGCTTACCAGCTCTTCGCACGCTCCGGAGGCCTTCGGCGCTGCATCCCGCATCTGAAAGACAAAAGAAGGTGGTTTAAAGACATTGGGCAACTTTATTACTCACGTGCCATTACTCCTTCCCACGCCGAATCCAGTGGGTATTCCAGCACCCTTCAGCTTCTCTAAAGCTCCGAACTTGTACCTGCAAGATAAAAGGGACAGTTAGTGCGCATCGTGAAGCAGGCTACAAGCGCTTACTTACGTGCTTCCAGGCGCTTCTATTCCTCACGCGGGTTCGATCCTCAACTCTCATCATCCCGCCATCCGCCATCGCCGGAACCCTGCAAAACAAGAGATATCATTACAAAAGACTTTTAAGACATTTGAAGTGCCCAGAACTTACCGTTCGTGCAGTTAACGACGGACAGCAGTCCTCTGAGGTCAAGAGGCCTGCACCCTTATCCAGTGAAGAAACTGGTTACGGCACCCTGCCCCGAGGCAGATGGAGAGCTCGGCGTTCACTTAACTAAGGTGAGGGTGTTAACCTTTGGGGTTCTACAGGAGAAGAGAAAGGGAAGAGGAGAGAGGCACCCAATAACCCCAGTTCATTAATCCCATATTTTCTATCTGCAGACATCTTACTCTTCGAGTCAGACATACAGTGCACAGAGGTCCAGCCCAAAGAGCCAACCATGTGTTACACATCACCTTTGAAGATACGGCACTCACCCAGTCAAGACCGGCGCCTCTGCGGGAATCAGGTGAGCGTTACAAAAGTTCCTGGGACTGCTGCAGACTGCACCACAACTCAGCAGCCAACTACAGAACCCTATAGAGACTAGACCAAGGAGCATGAGCACTAGCAACATCTAGCTACACCAGGCAGGGACTCATAAAACTCACCAGAACCACTCAGATGAACCAGCTTGGTCCTGCAACTCCCAAGGGATGGACCACTTGGATTTTAACAACATTATAGCCATCAGGGGCAGACTTGGCCATGGACAAAGAACTATTGGGGCTGTCAGACTTGGGCCAGTAGTGAGAACCTTGTTTAAGGGCATGCAGCCTTATAAAATACTGCTGTGCCCTTTCTGCAGACAAAAAGCACTACAAAACTACAATTCCCAGCAAAAGGCATGCCAGGACTACAATACCCAGCATGCCTTGTGGGTCCATGAACCAATGAGAAGCCGAGTCGGGTGTGGCAAGCTGATGCACATGCTCAAGTCCCGAGGCACGGGCTTGTGCTCGAGACATGGGAGAGAGAGGACGTATGCCCAGCAGCTCCATGGAAATCACACGGGAGGGGCCGAGAGCCTCCGGAGCAGCAACCCGGCCCCTCACCTTTATCAGATAAGTGATGCACTACACTGGGAGTCTGTGGGCTCCATTGGAAAGTTCAGGGGGCCATTACTAACCCCTCCAGAGCCTTTGCGCCTCTGAGCTGAGCTAAGTGGGTGTGGCTTTCGGGGGATAGCATAGTATTTGTTACTTCTCACAGCAGATATTAGGATCTGAGACAGCCTGGTGTTTCAGCAGAGTTCCACGTGTTTTCACCTCATGGAACATAACGGCCAGAAGGCGCATGAGACGAAAGCACGTGAAAGAATAACGTGTTATTTCAGATTGAGCAACCACAGTTGGTCTGAGGAAGACCGTGTTTGGCAAACTATTGATACTAGGCGCTACAAGCCACGTGCGGTAGTGCACACAATTGGGATCTGTGAACCTTAAGCATACAATGTGTTGGATGCGTGTTGAGTGTGGCATGAAGAATGAATGACCACAAAACTTGAAAGCATACACTAATGCTTGCCTTCTGTTTTCTTTTAGTTTGAACCAGTCGCTCAGACTACAAGGACATGGCACAGGACTCGACAGCCCTGCAGGACAGGACTTTAAAGACTAAAGGCTAAGTGTGCAAGTGCATGTTGACCACTCCTTATGTTAGTGTACACAGGCGTATGCATGTGACTGTTACTTACCTGTGGTACTGAGCGAGGGGCAACACCTTTACATGTAAAGGTGTTTGTAAAGTTGTAATGGCTTTTTTAGCATGTATGCCAACACATTGGGCAAATAAAAGTGTGCAATCATCAACCCTTACCCTTACCTGAGGCAAAAAGGGCCTGCGAGCCCCATGAACTTTGAGAGGGTCTGAACGGATGCGTACGATCCTAGACCCATCCATGCCGTTGTTCAATAAACAGCAGATTCACCTTGCTTCTTGCGTGTGTCTCATACTAATTTTTGGGGAACACGGGAGGAGTTGGGGCCTCCCAGCCCGGAGGTCCGCGGACGGCCAAGCCGACCCCGGGAGACTCACCCCGACAAGTTGGAGGCACTGCTGAGATCTGTTTACGATCTACCTTTTTATCTTTTATTTTTATTTTTTGCCGAATCCTCTCGTTGCGAGGAGGCCCGGCGGCGCGGCCCCCTCTGCTATTGCCCCCTTTTTGAGGACTACAGGACCATCGCGGAACTGCGAGAAGACCGGACAGCGCAATCTGGATATTGGCCCTCGGGAGCCGGTTGAGAAGTATCCCGTCCGCGGTTGGCGAGTGTCCAGACGTGGTCCAGACGAGGGGAGGTGGCGAGCCGCTTGGAGGGGTGCACGCAGTCGAGCGGCCCCGCATCAAGAGAATTTGGTGAGCATGTCACACCCAACAAGCAATGTTAGATTGTGAGGGAGGGGGGAGGAGTGCAATAAGGGCGGTGGGAGGTGTTACTGAGGTGTGCAGCGAATATTTGATCAATTAGTGTTGACGGTGAAGTGAATGGTAGCAGGACAGGCGCAAGAGCCATCCGCTACGTCACGGAGAAGGGTGGGCAGAGCAAGAAAACATCACGTGCGGTTGCTCGTAGACACTGATTGGCCTAGGTCGTGGGCACCTGTAAGGGGGGTGTGTGTGTGGTTTCCTACGAATTGACGGTTATTGATCAATGAGTAGATGAGGATCCCTATTGATCGAGCGGTGAAACTCGATAGATAGATGACGTTTTCCTGTAGGTGGTAGCTAATTGGTTGCCTAGTACGGAAGATAATTGGCTGGTTAAGCCCTCCTGTTGAGGGGCGTATCACACACGAGGCGACGCAGCGTGCGCAGTCCGATTATATTATTGGTTACCTTGTTCCAGGCATAACAAGAGGACAGCTGTGGGGTTAACGGGGACAAACAGTAAAACTTATTTTGAGTATTCTGAAGTGTAAAGAACTTACCGGTAGTTCTGGAAGAGGTCGGTGACGTCACCCGTAGGGCTTTCATAGGATACCTCGACCACACAGCATTGTTGAAGGGTGGTGGGTAAGTGAATAGTGGACAGGGGGTGAGCACGGAGGTTGTCGGCCACCCCAAACACGGGACAGGTGGAGAGGGGGAAGTGACCGTGCACGAGAACGTCGGCCACGCCGAGTGAGGTAGGAGGAGGAGGGGAGGAGAAAAGTGGGACGGCTGTACAAGCACGTCACGCAGGGCACGCAGCCGCAGGGGGCTTCTTGCGCCGTGGCCGCAGGGGGCCGTAACGGTATTAAGGAAGGAAAACAAATACAGGAAAAGACAGGATATTTGAAAGCGTTATATTTGACTGTTTTTCCTTTAAGCGGACGGTCGCAAGTCCCCAATCTATGGGGCCAGGTAACACATCTGCAATTGTAATATTAGACTGGGTTTCTTTTAGCGGACGATCGCAAGTCCCCTAACTACGGGGCCAGGTAAAAACAACTATACTGAAAGGAGCTAACAACACAGCGTAACCATGTCATACGGGTTAGGATCGGGAGGGTGGTGGAATACCCTCACTACTCCATTACAGCATATATGTAAAACACTATCACCCCATCGGGAAAAACTGATCAAATACAGCGTGGAATGGACACAAGGGACGGACAACAAAATGACGACACCCTGGCCGCCTAACGGCAGTTTCGACCCGTACGTCCAACACTCGCTACTGACACATATACATAACACATACAAGGGGAAGAAGTTGACGCACCACGTGGAGGTGTTTAACTTATGGAGGATGTTCCAGGGGTCCCGACTAGGACCAACCGGAATGTTTACAATGGAGGAAACGAAGGAGGAGAAGAAGATTAAGGAGAAAGAGGGAAGTGGGGAAAAGGAGGTTGACAGCGCACAGTGCGTGGGAAGAGGCCGAGAGGGGGAGGAAAAGCTTAGCATCGCAAATGGAATAGAAATAAAAAAGGAAAGGACAGATGACATGCCCCTAGCGAAGGTAGTGAAGAAGGAATAAGGGGGGTTATATCCTATAACGGAACTACGAGAAGCAGTAAGGCAACAACTAACGGCGGCTGAAGGGTATTCGAACCCCGCGTACAGCCCGCCACCATATACCGCTACAGGTGGCTACACAGGGGGGGAGGTAACAAGTGCGGTAGGCCCACCTTATACGAAGATGCACGCAAGGGAAGGGAAGGTGAATGAAGGACCAATCCCAACCATAGGACACGACGAGTGGGTAGCTGCGCAGGTGCTGCTAAAATTGAGAGGGTCACTAACGGGAGAAGAAAATGAGGTAGTAAGGAAAATGAACGAGGACGATGAGAGTAGCAGTGAAATAAAAGGGGAAGAAGGTAAAAAGAAAGAAGGGGAGCTGTTAAGAGCAGAGGAGGAGATGTTGGAGGAACGATTGGCGGAATTAAGGAATGAGCAAAACGCCCTGATCAAACAGCTTGAGAGGGAGGAACGAGAGAGAAGGAGGGAAAGGAAGGAAAGGAAGGATGAGTTAGAAAAAATGAGGGAACGAACTGAAGAACGGAAGAGGGAAGCAGAAAGGATGAAGGCGATAGCAGAAAAGGTATCTCGAGCAGCACAGCGTGACAGGAAAAGAGAGGAAGAAGAGAAGGAAAAGGAAATGGAAATATGGAAGTGGAAAATACTATCAGAAACCACCAAGAAGTACGAGGAAGGGAAAGTAATAGAAAGCATATTAGAAAGGGAGAGAGAGAGATGGAAAAGGAGGAGAGAGGAAGAAAGGATATTAGAGAGGGTGAGTAGTGAGGTGATGGAGGAATTAAAAAAGAAAAGAGAGGAAATAGGTGATGAAATAGTAGAGAAAAGGGAAGGGGAAAGAAGAGATAGGAAAGGAGAGAGTGGGGTAAGGAAATATGTACGCAGGGACGCAGAAGTGGCAGCAACATCAGCACAAAGGGGAGCAATTGGTAAAGAAGAAGTGGGAGGAACGGATTTAATAGATTTAAAAACAGTGACGATAAGGGGGAAAAAGACAGATTGGGGGTTGTCGCTTCTGGATGATTTTTGCAGCGAAGAAGAATAAGGAATGGAAGGGGAAGGAAGAAGCGGCGATAGGGAAAGCTTAGACAAATTGTACATCACCCGCACCAATAGGGAATCCCCATGGGCATGCAGAAGGAAGGAAGAGCTGGGAGGGGGTGAGGAGAAAGAACCAGGAATGGCGGGAAGGCAAACACGTGTAGCAACACCCGCATCATCCCGCCCAACATGTCCGCCCACACACGCTCCAGAACACACCCCCTACGCCGGCAGGCTTAGAGATCTCCCCGGACGCAGACAGGAGGAACGGACACACACACACACATCAAATAAAGGAAATAATAAAAGAGGGGGAAGAGATGAAGGGGAAAGTGCAATGAGCGGGGGAAATATGGACATAACAGATGACGTAGATGACAAAGAAGAAGAGGAGGGGTATGCGGACACCACACCGCGACAACTGGGGGGACAGAAGGGACACAATCTAATGCCGCTATTGGAGAGAGGGGGGTTAGGCCACAATACGTCCCTTGGAAGCATGCAGATAAGGAAAATACAAAGTGTAGGCTCCCATCACTAAGTGGAGGAGCGGGAAAATGGATATATGAGATGGAAAAACACACTGCAGGACAGAAACTAGCAGTAGGAGACGTGAAGGGCCTATTAATATCAATATTAGGGGATGCGGAAGATGACATCTGGAAGAGAGCGGGGTTTCCCGGGGTAACAATAACTAACACATCACATGACGGGGCGCCATTTGCGAATTGCAGGCATGCACTATGGCAAGCGCTAAGGGTACAATTGCCAGACACCTCAGACATAGGAGCAATTACGTCACGCAAGATGCGTGAAAACGAAGATCCTGTTGATTATATCCAGGAGATTCAGGAGAAGTGGTGTATGGAAACTAGAGAGCAATGGGACAAGACACCGGCAATATTTTACCACACACTAATACAAGGGCTCCCGGAGGCAGTACAAAAACAATTAAAGAAAGTAGTGGGGATGGAAGCAAAGGCTTGGCCGGAAATACAATTGACAATAGTACACCATTGTAGGACGTGGCAAGAAAAGATGAAACAAAAGGAAGAAGACAGAAAAGCGGAAGAGGCTAAATTAGTGCAGAAAAAACGTAATAAGTACACGATGGAAGGTGCACTAATAACTACACCCACGACAATGACACCAAACCCCATGCAGGTAGTGGCCGCACAGGATCCCTCACAACTACAAACACCACCACTACCACAATCACCAGGAATTATAACACAACAGCTGCCACCACCTCCACCATACACGGCTAACACGGGAGGAGGATACATGGCATCAGGAACTGGATATTATAATAACATAAGGGGAAGGGGAGGAATGATGAGGGGGAGGGGGTATGGCCATTCTGCACAACAGCAAGGGGGAGGATTCCGAAGCTTCTACCCCACCGGGCAACCAGTGTACCAGGATAATTCAGGGAGTTTCCCATGGCAGACAAGGGAACCACCTGTATGTTGGGTTTGTGGAATGTTATGACACATGTCACGTACATGTAGAATGAGACCCTCCATGCCAGCATGGGGGGAACAGGGACTACAAGGGCCTACAAGGGAGCAGCAGGGTTACCAACAACTGCAGGGGCTGCCATAGAGCAGCACACAGCAACAGTTAGTAACACAACAACAGCCACAGACATATTCACTACCACAACCACAGGTAACAATAACACAACAACACCAAGTGCAGCCGGTGCAGCAGCCCACTCAAATACAGGAGAATAAGGAAACCTCTACCGACAAACAGCTACAACAAACACAATTGGGAAGAGTGACTGTGCTGGGACACAACCCTTACACAGAAAGCTAAGTGTATTTTGTGGGAGGGAGAGAAGCACTGTCCATTTTTCTAAACCTGCTGCCATTTACTCTGAATCACATTTTGGGAATCATTTCGTATAGCTTTAGAAATACTTTGTAACTTAGATTTACCTTTGTGTGTTTAAAAGTATTTTCTGACATTTCTGCAACGAGCAAGCACTCGTATTTTGTCTTCCTGCTGCATTTATTTTTGAACTACAGGCTCTGGGAACTACAGCTCCCAAGAGCACTTGCTGCCTATTTTTGGATACGTCAGGCGCTTTCAGCGCCGGCGCTTTCAGGGGCAAGCCGGTCTGCGCCGGTCCCGCCGGCCTCCTTTATCTATCCCTAAGGCACTCGTGGCCCAGGAGAAAGCTAAGTGTATTTTGTGGGAGGGAGAGAAGCACTGTCCATTTTTCTAAACCTGCTGCCATTTACTCTGAATCACATTTTGGGAATCATTTCGTATAGCTTTAGAAATACTTTGTAACTTAGATTTACCTTTGTGTGTTTAAAAGTATTTTCTGACATTTCTGCAACGAGCAAGCACTCGTATTTTGTCTTCCTGCTGCATTTATTTTTGAACTACAGGCTCTGGGAACTACAGCTCCCAAGAGCACTTGCTGCCTATTTTTGGATACGTCAGGCGCTTTCAGCGCCGGCGCTTTCAGGGGCAAGCCGGTCTGCGCCGGTCCCGCCGGCCTCCTTTATCTATCCCTAAGGCACTCGTGGCCCAGGAGAAAGCTAAGTGTATTTTGTGGGAGGGAGAGAAGCACTGTCCATTTTTCTAAACCTGCTGCCATTTACTCTGAATCACATTTTGGGAATCATTTCGTATAGCTTTAGAAATACTTTGTAACTTAGATTTACCTTTGTGTGTTTAAAAGTATTTTCTGACATTTCTGCAACGAGCAAGCACTCGTATTTTGTCTTCCTGCTGCATTTATTTTTGAACTACAGGCCCTGGGAACTACAGCTCCCAAGAGCACTTGCTGCCTATTTTTGGATACGTCAGGCGCTTTCAGCGCCGGCGCTTTCAGGGGCAAGCCGGTCTGCGCCGGTCCCGCCGGCCTCCTTTATCTATCCCTAAGGCACTCGTGGCCCAGGAGAAAGCTAAGTGTATTTTGTGGGAGGGAGAGAAGCACTGTCCATTTTTCTAAACCTGCTGCCATTTACTCTGAATCACATTTTGGGAATCATTTCGTATAGCTTTAGAAATACTTTGTAACTTAGATTTACCTTTGTGTGTTTAAAAGTATTTTCTGACATTTCTGCAACGAGCAAGCACTCGTATTTTGTCTTCCTGCTGCATTTATTTTTGAACTACAGGCCCTGGGAACTACAGCTCCCAAGAGCACTTGCTGCCTATTTTTGGATACGTCAGGCGCTTTCAGCGCCGGCGCTTTCAGGGGCAAGCCGGTCTGCGCCGGTCCCGCCGGCCTCCTTTATCTATCCCTAAGGCACTCGTGGCCCAGGAGAAAGCTAAGTGTATTTTGTGGGAGGGAGAGAAGCACTGTCCATTTTTCTAAACCTGCTGCCATTTACTCTGAATCACATTTTGGGAATCATTTCGTATAGCTTTAGAAATACTTTGTAACTTAGATTTACCTTTGTGTGTTTAAAAGTATTTTCTGACATTTCTGCAACGAGCAAGCACTCGTATTTTGTCTTCCTGCTGCATTTATTTTTGAACTACAGGCTCTGGGAACTACAGCTCCCAAGAGCACTTGCTGCCTATTTTTGGATACGTCAGGCGCTTTCAGCGCTGGCGCTTTCAGGGGCAAGCCGGTCTGCGCCGGTCCCGCCGGCCTCCTTTATCTATCCCTAAGGCACTCGTGGCCCAGGAGAAAGCTAAGTGTATTTTGTGGGAGGGAGAGAAGCACTGTCCATTTTTCTAAACCTGCTGCCATTTACTCTGAATCACATTTTGGGAATCATTTAGTATAGCTTTAGAAATACTTTGTAACTTAGATTTACCTTTGTGTGTTTAAAAGTATTTTCTGACATTTCTGCAACGAGCAAGCACTCGTATTTTGTCTTCCTGCTGCATTTATTTTTGAACTACAGGCTCTGGGAACTACAGCTCCCAAGAGCACTTGCTGCCTATTTTTGGATACGTCAGGCGCTTTCAGCGCCGGCGCTTTCAGGGGCAAGCCGGTCTGCGCCGGTCCCGCCGGCCTCCTTTATCTATCCCTAAGGCACTCGTGGCCCAGGAGAAAGCTAAGTGTATTTTGTGGGAGGGAGAGAAGCACTGTCCATTTTTCTAAACCTGCTGCCATTTACTCTGAATCACATTTTGGGAATCATTTAGTATAGCTTTAGAAATACTTTGTAACTTAGATTTACCTTTGTGTGTTTAAAAGTATTTTCTGACATTTCTGCAACGAGCAAGCACTCGTATTTTGTCTTCCTGCTGCATTTATTTTTGAACTACAGGCTCTGGGAACTACAGCTCCCAAGAGCACTTGCTGCCTATTTTTGGATACGTCAGGCGCTTTCAGCGCCGGCGCTTTCAGGGGCAAGCCGGTCTGCGCCGGTCCTCGCCGTCCGCGGCGTTCAGGGCGGAAAGTGCTGCCCGTCTCCCCACAGACCGGTGTAACATCCTCACAGGTAATCATGGGTTTGCTCCCCCTCGACAAGCTCGCGCTAGATCTCAGTAAGCTTGCGCGCATTAACCTGGTCCAAAAAGCGGTAGAAACTGCCCTTAACCGAGTCAGTCAGGACTCAAAGGAAAAAGCAGCCATCAAAAGGCCCCCCAAGAAAGAAAAATTGACCGTTCCCCCCCGGAACAGTCCCGAGTTTCACCCCTCAAATAAGCTAGACCTAAAAATATGCTTGCTTAACACGCGTTCTCTCAATAAACATGCACAATGTGTTCATGACAGGATTGTCAATGAACAAATAGACATCTTCTGCATAACTGAAACCTGGCTCAAGGACCCTATCGGCCCCACCTGCGACATCGCAGTCCCGGAAGGCTACTCCATCTTCTACTCAAACAGAGAAGAAGGCCAGGGGGGTGGTGTAGCAGTCATCGCAAGAGACTCTATACATATGTTTCCCAGCAGCATAGCATGTACAGGCTGTGAAATACTGCACCTCAAACACACCCCTACGGCTAACAGTAGTTTAAACTTGATTGTCCTATACAGGCCCCCAACGTCCACCCCAGAATTCAACGACGAAATAACGCATCAACTCAATATGCTTAAAGGACCCAACACAGCCACACTAGTCATGGGCGACTTTAACCGCTGGTTTGGCGATACAAAAGACAAAGAAGCTAGTAAACTTCAAAGATCCCTAAACAACATTGACTTTGAGATCAACAACCAAGAGCCCACAATGGACAACGGCCATCTTCTTGACTGGGTCGTCTCTAACAACCTCGAAACCCGAGAGTTTAAGACTGAACCCTGCATTTGGTCAGACCATCATAGCATATCCTTCCACATCACCCTGCCTCTTCCCAAACCCAAAACCCCTAACTGCCCGACCCTCTCGACACACCGTAACTACAAAAACATTGATAGGAACCACCTCATACAATGCCTAGCTGAGGTGGATAAAAACCAAACCGAGAATGACTCCTGCGAAACAACGTTAGCAAATCTACTTAGTCATCTCGAGAAACTCACGGACCAAATTGCCCCCCTTCAAACTAAATCAACTAGACCCACCCAAAAAAAAACATAATGGTTCTCCAAAGAACTTGCAGAACAAAAAAAGGACAAACGAAACAGAGAAAATGTATGGCTAAAAAATCCTTCATCAGCCAATAAAGCCCGCTGGAAGGAAAGCGAAATAATATATAAACATATGATAACCGAGGCCAAAAAAAACTTCTATAACGAACAGATTTCTACAGCCACCAATTCCACCAACAAACTATTCAATATCCTCAAATCCATAGAAAAACCCAAAGCCATTACCCCTCCTTTCCTACCCTCTCAAGAAGAATGCGATGCCACCCAGATCGCCTTCTTCAACAAAATTTCAAAAGCCAGGGACGCCATCATAAATTCCCTGACCAACAAAAAAACGACAGTTACTCTGCCAGCTGAGACTGCAACAGCAGGTATTGGAACTTTCAAGTTCACAGAGATCAACAACAGCGAAATGATCAAAGTACTGGCGACCATGAAACCCACTACCTGTGCAGAGAATATCATTCCACCTAAGATAATATTGGACAACATAGACATTTTCGCCCCCATCCTGACAAAGATCATTAATGCCTCTTTTAGAGATCAGGAAGTCCCTAATGCCATCAAAAAAGTCACAGTAACCCCTCTGGTAAAAAAACCCAATCTCGACCAACGCGATCCGAATAATCTCAGACCCATAACAAACTGCAACTTCATCCTCAAAATCATGGATAAGATCGCCACCATGTGTAGGATGAGGGTAGCTTAGCACGAGCAGAGGATGAGCCGAAAATCATGAGTTCCGTTTTTTTTCCGTTTAGGCACATCCAATTGGAGTCCATCCATTGCTCCACGTGGTTGTATATCGTGGTAAGTTGCTCGCTATCTTTCTGATAATTGCCACTTAGTTCGAATACAAGCTGTGTGTCGTCAGCATAGTTAGTGAAATAGATGTTTATGTGGTCTAGAACAAGGCATAGGTATTTTAAGTAAAGATTGAACAGTAGGGGTGACATACTGGCCCCTTGGGGAACTCCACAGAGGATTTCTTTTTCAAGGGAGAACTTGTCCCCCCAGTGCACTCTGGATATTCTGTTTTTTAGAAAGGACATTATCCATCTGATGGCTTCATCAGAGCAGTTGGTGGTCTTTTTTAGCGCATTCTGGAGTAGGTTATGGTCGAGGAGATCAAATGCGGCGCTGAGGTCGAGTAGAACGAGGAGGCCTGTCTTACCCTTGTCAATAATACCGAGCATTTTGGTCTGCAGATCTAACATGGCCGTCTCGGTACTGTGTGCGGGGCGAAAACCAGACTGCTGTGGGTGGAGGGAATTAGATTCCTCTACGTGTGCCTGAAAAAGGTTACAAGGTAGACAAAGAAAAGTTACAGTACTGTCAGGAACAGGTACTATACATTGGTCAACTAATATCCCAACACGGAAGAAAGATTGCACCACAAAGAGCACAAGCTATATCAAACACGCCACTACCACAAACGGTGAGGGAGCTGCAGCAGTTCCTGGGATTATGCAACTACTGTAGAGCATGGGTTTTTGATTACAGCTCATACATAGGACCTCTACTTGAAGCATTGAGACAAGCACATAAAGGGGACAAAACATTGGGGTGGACAAGGGAAATGAAGGAGGCATTTGACGAGTTGAAGCACGCCATATCAACTGGACCAGTACTAGCCACCCCAGATTATGAACGACAGTTCTTTATCTTTTCACATTGTGACTCAGCAGTAATGAAAGCAGTATTAACTCAGAAAACCAGCATGGGACACAACCCAATAGCGCTCTACAGCGGTCACTTGGACCCTGTTATGTTAGGTCATTTCCCTTGAGAACAGAGTCTCGCCGCAGCTGCATTTGCGGTTGAGAAATCATCATCAATTACAATGGGGTGCCCAACCACACTATTCGTGGAGCATGCGCTGTTTGCAATATTGAATAAGCCTAAGTCCACACTAACCACGCAGAGGGCGTCAGATTATGAGATCATTTTGTCTAGACCTGAACTGTCAATTGTAAGATGTAGTACAGTTAACCCAGCAAGGTTTATAGCTGAAGTTATTGAGGAAGGTGATTATGCTCACGATTATACACAGACTATTGAAAGGTATTCATGCACTAGAAAAGTTGAAGAGGATGCACTCAAAGGTGGAGAGATTTTGTTTATTGATGGGTCATCAACAATAGACCAAAGTGATGGGATAAGGAGAACTGGGGCAGCAGTTGTAAAAATGACAGAAGATTTGATGTATGTCCCGATGAAATGTGTGCAGTTACCACAGCATTATTCGGCTCAAGCAGCAGAATTGGTTGCACTGATCTTGGCGTTGAAGGAAAGCGTTGACAAAAGATTTACTATATATTCTGATAGCGCATATGTTACCTCAACTGTCCACTCGGGCGTTGATAAGATGGCAGAGAAGGGGGTTTAGGAGAGCTGATGGCACACCAGTGCAACATGCTGTCTTTTTAGCAGAACTAATTGAGGTAATTAATGATCCCCTAGAAAAAGCTCTGGTTAAATGCCCGGCACACACTAATGGAGACAACCATATTTCGAAAGGGAATGAAACAGCGGACGCACATGCCAAGCATGCGGCATACCTTGGTGAAATATGGAACCCCCCAGAGTCAGTGAGAGGGAGAGGGAGGGGGATGGCCAAACAGATGTTGATGAAAGAAGGGTACACCCATCTCCTAGCCATACAGATAATGGAATTACAGGCAGCCGCACCAATGGCAGAAAACGAACTATGGGTAAAAAGAGGATGTACGATGTCCCCAACTGACGCACTGTGGCGTCAAAATAACACCGGAAAGGTGGTCATGCCATTGGCACTGTTGAACACCGCCCTGGCCCAGCTCCATCACCCAGCTCATACAGGAAAGGAAGTAATTGCAGCACGAATTAGAGAAGATTGGTTCTGCCCCGAGTTAAATTCTCATGTAACAAACTTTATCAGCAATTGCCTCACATGCCAACAGTTTACGGCCGGTCACACACTGCAAGCGATAAAAGGTACAATACCCCGGCCAGTGGGACCATTCCTGCACCTTCATATTGACTACATTGATATGATCAATGTATGTCAAGGAAATATGTATATGATTGTAGTGGTGTGCCCGTTCTCCAGGTGGATCGAGGCCGGACCCTGCTCACATGCAGATGCATTCAGAGCAGCTAAATTTCTAGTGAGAGAGGATTTCCCCAGGTGGCGTGTGTGTGAAGTGTTGCGGCCAGATAACGGCCCACACTTTGCTAATGAAATGTTTCAGCACATCACGTCCTTGCTGGGTATTAAGCATAAATTTACGTGTGCATATCACCAGCAGCCTAACGGTCTATGTGAATGCCTGAATGGCCTATTGAAAGAAGAAATAGCAAAAATACAGCAAACAACCAAGAAGAGCTGGTTGTACTGTCTCCCGCTAGCTCTTTTTGAGCTAAGGAATAGGCCAGGGTCTGATCACCACCTCACTCCTCACGAGGTGGTGACAGGACGTCAAATGCGCCTTCCTCTAACGCCTACATCAAGAGCATTCACAGACCATGAAAATACTGCAACTGTTCTTGGTGACGAAATGTATCAATATGTGTCTTCTTTGATTACTAGTGTAGCGTTTGCATCTCAACAGCTCGAGCGCACGCGGGGCGGGTCTAAGAGTTCTCAACAAGAGGACACCGACAAGGAATTGGAAAAGGAAGGACTAAGCAAAATTGCGAAAGGTGACCATGTGCTACTCCGCAATTTCAACAGAAAGTGGAACGGCCCACGCTTCACTGGTCCTCATTTGGTAGAGGAGGTAGCTACCAGAGCAGTAAAATTGCAGGATAAGCGTGCCTGGAATCACCTGCACGACGTGAAGATCTACAAACTCCAGACCCGCCCTAGTGTTAACGACAGGGCCATTGGAAGAGCAACGACAGCAACAGAACTGGCTACGGAGAAGGAAACGTCAGCAACAGCTGACAACGGTAGTGCCACCACACGTGATCACACGCCAGACTCCCAAGAGGCAACTACTGAAATAGACACTGGACACTTGCCCACAGCCCATCTCATGGTCACGAGATCAAAAAGTAAAGAAACATCCGCCAGTTGAGCCCCAAACCCCCCTCCCCTCTAAGGTCACCCCCAATTGAAGGACATTGTTTGCGCACACACACACACGTAAAACACTTGTATGTTTTCTCTTTTCCTTCTCTCGCACATGCAGGTACCGTGTATAATTGTTTTGTTAAGGAAATAAGTATCTAACAGTGTACTGTGCCCAGGAGTAGATGCTGCCCACGGATGAGAGCACCCCTGAAGAGCTGTCACACCAATTTGTATATCACATAAAAAGACTAAAGTACCTGAAAAGAAGGAGGGTACGCGTATATTACACCGCATTTATTTTGGCCATAGAACAATCATTTCCCCATCTTCACCAGCACTTACCTGTACTAAGGGATAGATCCCTAAGGTTAGCGTGGGAACAGCTCTTCGCCTGGGCACTGAATGATTACTTGATAGGGAGAGCTTAATAACAACCACTAACAATAATAACAAGCGTATTGAGGATTTTCAGGCGGGCACCTTTAACGTCGCAAGAATAAGCTGCCGACTGCAGCAAGGTAAGAGCAAATGCCGGTGAGATTAGCTTTTGTAATAAAGATGATAGGAGTATTGGTCATCACTGGTCTATTGGCTGCCTCTGTATGGCTGCACCCAAACCTAACATACCCCCTCCCACGGCTGCAACAGGTGTGACGTCAGGTGGTATTAGCAGCCCCTCGCATAAGGGAAGTAGAGTTAAACGCAGCACATATACAGATAACAAGGGTACTGATAATTACATAACAGATTCAGCACACGTCTCAAACAACATGTGGTACCAGCACATGACCCAAATAGGTAAGCAGACAACAGAAGATAGCTGTTATGTTTGCTCATTGATCCCATACGCCATGAGCGCTTCTCGAACATTCGTTGCCACAGAAATACAAGAAAAGACGGCGCGATATATAATATATCTGGCACTATTCCAAACGATAGGGCGATTTCAAGGAACAGTGATGAGAATGGAGTGGAAAACAAGAGACACATACCCATACGAAAACAATTTCCTCAAGTCATATTTGAGTTAACACAAGAGCAGTTTACATGCTGAGGCGTTCAGATACATGACAAGTGGCCCTGAAAAGGGAGAAATGAAGAAAGTAACTCTACAATACCTACCATGTGATTGGTACGCCACTGAAGTTCCTGGTATACAAGGATGTTGGGAAAGGCCACTGGTAACAATAACAGGGAAGGTATACATGAATAATTAATGGGAAATATGAGTGGTCGGTAGCAACATGGTAACAAGAGAAAATATTACCACCATAAAGGAACACAATGACAGATGTTGGACGACATGGGGCAAATACATACCCATGCTGACATGGATGGAGAAGGATGAAGACCCAATAGGCATACTACCGCTGTCCGCGCCGAAGTTATGCTACCAACACAGAGGAGATGTGGAGGTGGGATACAATACTAACTGTGGAAGCGTGTTAGAATTACCAGAGGGGGGTGCTGGAACGGCAGTGATAATGGATCATTATTGGGCCTGCGGAAATAAGGCATATCACACCCTGCCCCCGTTGTGGAATGGTATATGCACAATGGTACACATCAATGTACCATCGCTAGTGGTCCCCCAAAAACATGTGAACATGGCCAACTTCCCCAAAATGGATGAAGGGAACAAGAGGAAGAAGAGATCTGTACAATCCCAGGAGAGAGAGAACAACAACAATAACAATAATGTCCTAAAAAGGAAGAAGAGACAAGGAGAAGCCCTGACAGGAAACTACCTGTGGGGAAGGTCGGAAACAGCGCTTTCTTCTATCCCACCAGAACACAGGTTATTTAGCAGAGCTGCCATGTTCTTCTCGTCAATAATACACCCTGGACTACAAGCTTATGCAAACGCTAAATGGCTCCAGATAACCCGATGGGAACTAATGATGACAATTAATTCAACAGTAAACGGATTCAATGCAATAAAAGAGTAACTACGAGCTGTAAGAATGGTAGCATTACAGAACAGATATGTATTGGATCTCCTCACAGCGATGGAGGGAGGAGTTTGCGCAAAGATAGGACAATCATGCTGCACATTTATTCCTGCTAACGATGCCGATAATGGTACACTTACCGAAGCAGTAGCACAACTGGCCCAGATGCACTCCAAGATGATGGAAGAAAGTAAAGGGGTAAAAAAGGATGATAGCTGGTTTTCATTGTTATGGTCATGGATGCCATCATGGCTGTCGGACGGGCTGAAGATAATAGTTGGATGCATAATACTGGCTGCAGCTGTACTGATTGTAATAGGTTTTGGAAGGCCAGGAAGGCACGTACTACAGATGAAATGATCGAAATGATCGGCATGCACCCCTTGATGCCAACTGACGATGACCAGCACACAGACGTGATAATAAAGGAAAGAGAGAAACTGCGCAGACAGATCATCGCCAATCACTTAGACCCACCATCCGTAAAGCTTGAGAACCCAAGAAACCCGAGGAGCTATATCGAAAGATGGGTATACTGCAAACCGGGAGGGAGCTGTGTATACATGTACTGGTCGTTTGAAGACCATGTCAACCACTATGGACACCTGGGAGGGGTGACTAAAATATGGAGAGTAAGAGGAGATAAAGAAAAAGATATGTTTGTGGTCGACAAGTCGACCAGAGGGGGGACTGAAGTGGGAGAATGGGAGAAAAAGCTCCCCCCAGTCTCCTCGTGACCATGGCCCAGAGGATCGTGGCCTAGACACCCTCCACGAGATGAATTTGCCTACCTACCAGACGACCGAACACCCTGGTTCATGAACATACGGATATGCCCACCAACCTGCCCACCAGCCTGCCCTACTCAAGCCGACACCTGCGGCATGGATGAACCCGACTAAGACCTCAACAATAAGTACCCACATCGTTAGAGATGCCATGACGACCTAGTCAACTGCCAAGAACACACGTGCCACCATGCACACTGGACACTCACGCACCAACCCACACGAAGAACATATTCATTGCTATGACGTAGGTGACAGATACACCCACTGACGCGCATCTTTATTATTTTTCACATAGGTTTTCTGTAATGCAGAAACGCAAGACGCACAAAGCACTCGCGTACACATTTGCAGACGCTTTTCCCAACCCTCGCATCGTGATGAAAGTATAACAAATACATGATACTGCCCATGAAGCCATGTCGCACCGCAACATAGGTGCCGTGCATTACACATCCCTGCCTATGAACAAGGCCCAAGTAGGCCGCAAACAAGAGCCGCCATGAACACTGAACGAGTAAGAGAACAAGTGATGATCATGCAGAACGAGCCCAGCGAGAGCTGACAGCAAATGAGCAATGTTGCAACTCGTATGCTACTAGCCGACGTCAAGGTCACACCTGTAAGCAAAGCCAAGCACACAGAAGCAAAATACAACTTTAAATGAGCAGAATTCTGCCCCAGCCACGGCCTCTCCTCACGTGACCAAGCCAACCTGACAAGGTGCCAGACCCACTAGGGAGAAGTCGCCTGGGTCCCACGTCTGGGACACAGGCTGCAACAATGAAATGACCTAATGGACACCTACAGCGATGGGAATGGTCTGCTCTCAGGCCTATGAGCAAATCCGTGCATTGTCTGCACAAACACATAGTTACATATTGTTGCTAGTGACAGGTACACCGCGAGCTGGGAACAATGATGGTCCCAGGCTGGGAGGCTCGCGGGTGAACCAATCAGAACATGGGGGCACTCATTACTGACGCCACTAACATTAGCCAATCGTTAGGGGTCTTTGTGTAACAATTTTCAGGTATCTAATAGAAACCTGACTCACCCTCAACCACTAATAATGTTCTCTATATGTATGCTATACTAACCCTACCACTTGAGGAACCAATCCAGAGTGGCGATAGGTTTTTCACTAACTTTCCCAGGTGACGCAAGTAGCGCGTCATACTGAGGCAAAAAGGGCCTGCGAGCTCCACGAACTTTGAGAGGATCTGGACGGACGCGTACGATCCTAGACCCATCCCTGCCGTTGTTCAATAAACAGCAGATTCACCTTGCTTCTTGCGTGTGTCTCATACTCATTTTTGGGGAACACGGGAGGAGTTAGGGCCTCCCAGCCCGGAGGTCCGCGGACGGCCCAGACGACCCCGGGAGACTCACCCCGACACTATGTAATAGCAGTTGCCCAGTTCTTCCAGAAATTGGAGCTCCAGAAGTAGGGAGAAAAGAAAACAGACGACATTATGGACATGACGTCATGAATACGTTGGTTTCAGATTGGAACGAAAGAATGTAAACTTGTAAAAACTGCATGACAATTGAATCAAGAAATAAAGAAATAAAAAAATAGGGTTCATGTTTGTATTTTGCAGTCTTGTGAACACCCAGGTTTTTTGGATCCTCTGTAATAAAATATTGCACTCTTGTATCCATTTATTTCAATACTACTGGTCTTTTAAGCGCAACAGCGCCGTGTTGAATGTCCTGGTACACTGAACAGCGGCATCAGAATTCTAGTATACAAATGAAGCTTTTGCCAAGCAACACGAGTGTCCAACGAAATCAGTCTAATTCATGTCGTATAGTACAAATAGAAGTGCACTGAGGAAGCCTCAAAGTCTTCCTCCAAATTGCTGCCTCTAATCTGTCCCATACCACATTGCACTCAATCGAATGAGGACCGTAAATACTTTTTGAAACAATTTTTTGATCATAAAATATCAACAATGGTCTGATGGCAAATTTCCCAAATCTCTTGTGCAGAGCACACATTTCACCCACTTTTTCAAATCAGAAACAATTTTCTGTTTGTCTCAGAGAACATAACACCCAAATATTTAAACTCATCGACCTGCTCCAGATTGATACCAATTAACACTATTTTTCATTTGGCACATTTCTTCACCTTTGGCCTTCATCTAATCAGCAACACTTTGGTTTTTGCTCAATTAATTGTCAAGTTCAAGACCTTCAAATATGAGTTAACAGCCACAAGGATTCTTTGAAGACCTAAGGCTGTTTGGTCAAAAATGACACTATCATCTGCATAACTCAGATATTGTATAGGAAATGGTCCAAGTCGATGAGGGTGTGCATTGGGGTTCTTAAAATCCACCTGTAAATCATGAATATAAAAGTTAAAAAGAAAAGGGGCCAATAGACATCCCTCTGCAGACCATGATTGGTCTCAATCAAATTACTAAATAAACGCTTGTTATCAAGTCTGATGCGTATGCGTGTTCCATTGTGTACAGCATTTAAAATAGTCAGCAAGTTTTAAGGGCGTTTTTTTTTATTTATTTCAGCTTTACTCAAAGCTTAGTTCTATTTACACGATCAAATGCCTTGGATAAATGTAAGAAGGTGAGAAAGAGGGGTTTATTCTGTTCTCTAGCCTGGGAAATTATTAACAATTTTGAGCTGTTCTCACATCTTTTGTAAAACCTGCTTGAAATGTGTCCAATTCCTCCTCTTGAAAAGCCCACTGCTTTAAATTATTTAAAAGAATATTGGCATCCAAGAGTGAAATAGGCCAGAAGCTTTTCAGATTATCCTTATTCTCTTTTTTATAAATAGGTATCATGTGGGTTATCCTTCCAGGAGTCTGGTAAATAACGATTGCACATAACGTGATTAAGCAGCTTAAACAGAAAAGCAGCCTATAGAGAAGGGTTGGATTTAAATGGACAATTGGATAGGCCATCAGGGCTAGGAGCCCTCGAGGAATTACACTTCAGAATGATGTCAAGAATGTCATCCAAGACAAACTTCAAACACCACTCAACAGTTGGTTCACATGTCCTGTTGTCAAAAATTCTCCACAATATAGAGTAGATAAGTGCTCAATCCAAACAGTTTCATTCATCGTAATAGATTGAAAAGCAAGTTGAGTACCCACGTTTTTCATTAAGGACCAAAATACATCGGAATCTTTTGATAAAATAGCACTCAACAACATGCTTTCTGAATCTATCTGATACATATAAGGCTTATGAATGCATAGTCAGTTTTTAAAGGTCTACTGTATCTTACATGCCTTGGTAAGGCGATCATTCTTGTTTAAATTGATTATAGCCTTAAGATTATAATGTGGTTCTTTCTTTTTTACTTTTATCTGGCTACCATACACATGAGCATGTGCTTTTGACATCACAACCTTATTAGGGTCTAGCCTACCAGCAAACTTACCTAGCAACCGTTGGATTAGAGTTGTAATTATAAAATGTCTGGGCCAAAATGACACTCCTGTTGGTGTTGAACCCTTACAACCAGAATGACTGAAGGCTTGGATTTGATTTTCTGTGTAAAAAAGCCCCAATTATCAAAGAACGCACACAACGATACATATGTGGTGACACAATCACTAATAGGGTCTAGATCCAGCCAGGTTTCTTGAAAACAAACAATTTGAACTCCAAACGGAACAAGTGGATGAACCAGGTTCCTTGGAATTACGTCTTGGTAGATCCGACCCCGAGATCTTACATCTCCACTCTTCTAAGGTCTGAAAGTCTGGGGACAGAGGAACCAGTATATTATTAATCAACCCCACACGACTAGCATACAAATCTGTCCTAACAAGGCCCTCACCTGCAATCAAACCACCAGACTTCCCCCATCCACTCTACCAGAATTTAGTGCCACCTCCACAATGCACCTTGGCTGCACAGTACATCCCCCATCACCGGTCTGTGCATGCATCCCACCTGATGGGATGGTGGCTCTAAATTCGGTGGTCACAAAGTCCTGTTCTAGATGACTCGCCTTGGCATCAACTTCATCTACAATATCATTTGACAAGGCCCTAGAGTTCCCCACAAAGACGAGAGCAGTGATACATATGTTTGCTCGATGGACAGATGACAATCCCGATTGTTGACCAATTGGGGGCAGTAGCCCATTACACGTGCACTGCTGATACTTGGTGTAGTTAACAAATCAACAACACTATATACTTCCTCTTCCCCAAATTCTTTATCTGTGTTGCATGCACCGTTAAGATGCTCAAGTCTAACAACTCTTGCTCCCAAGCTACTTTATTGCCAAGGGGGTTCAAAAAGAGAGTGATTGCATAATTCACCTTGAGTGGTATTTGCCTTTCCTTTTACCCTTCTTTTTTTTAGACTTGGACAGAGAGTTGTCATACTTCATCTCCATCTCTTCAGATACTGAGTCAATGGACAGCCCTGTCACCGTTTCTGCAATATCACTTGGGGCCAACATTTCATCTGTCTCTGCCACGCCCTCACATAGGTTCCGGTGAAGATTCCTAAGGCACTTCCTTGACCCCTTATTTCTATTCATGGTAGCCATTCCAATGTTTTATACTTGTTCAACTGCTGATCAAACCCACGGATGGTTACATTATTTCCCTCAACCCGACTAGACTGCTTTCTCTGACCTCCAGTTTTCAACTAAGCAATCATAATATCCAGTGAAACAGTGAGCTTTGGAGGAGAAACTTCCACAGCCATTATCTGTCCACCAGCAATCTCATCCTCCAACCTAGGAACAGAAACAAGTGATGTGTATGATTTTCCTTACCCACTCCCACACGTTCAGTCGTAACCACATAAATAGCAATCCCATCGTTCTCCACCACTTGACCCTCCCTTTCTGCCATTTGCGAAAAGGTAGAATGATGGTCTGATTCTGTAAATTGAAACCTCATCCTTCGCAAGGTTCTCATTGTGGACCCCAGCCCATGACTCAGTGTTAGGAAATCTTGCAGTAGGCTTCTAGAAAGGATATTTTTGATGATAGTTCTTTCAAAACCTGCCTAACTTCATAGACTTCATATTGTGAAGTATTGTGACCTTTATCCATGGAATCTAAAAATAAATTCAGAACTGGAAAGGAAAAAACATCAACTAAGTCTTCACTCATTTGGTTAGTTTGTCCATTAACATAAAGCATGTCCGTCTGAGAGCTACTTTGTTTTTCTTCAGTCAGAGTTTGGGTTGAGGAACAATTTCTTTTAGGTGCCTGTTATGTAGTACCTTCCCAATCACCAGTCATCGTACCATCCATGGGAGACGATTCCCCACTGAAGAGAGAAGGAGTGCGATGGAGGCAAACGCTTTCCCTCCTGTCCCATACTGGCAACTGCGCACTTTTGGGTTCTAATGACAGATGAACTTGCTTTGCTAATTCCCTAGAAATCGTGGGGGCTAACATGGATACATCAGAGATAAGGTCAAAATTGATTAGACTCAGATGTTCCAGGGAACAATAGGCATCCAGTGCACTCTGTGACCTAATAACGGGTTGGTTGGCTTAATCCACTGCAATCGCAACTTTATGAGGGGATCTTCAACCAGCTCCTCCTTCAATACTTCCCCTTCCCTGTTTACAACTTGAGCATCTTTACAACTTGAGCAAAGGAGTGGGTAGGAAACTCTTTGTTCTAAGTGTTAATAGTCACCACTGTTTCACCCAAGTTAATCGTTTCCACAGGGCCAGTGCTCGTTTGAAGAACCGCAGTCATAGAGGTTAATACATCACTTGGACGAGTATCCAAACCGTCAGTCTCCCTCAAAGTCGGTCTCCGACATGGCATTCTAGAACAGAGAGTGCATGGCATACCTGAACAGCACACGGTTCCTGAGCAAGCAGAATGTTACACAAAACAGGTACAGAGGACGCGGAAGAAGCGGGGAGCAATAAGCTGACATAAAGACCCCAAACTCCAACAATTGCAACAACTTCTACAAATACACCAGCAGAGAATGCACCGCACCCAGCCTGCTTATTCACACACCAAGAGACAAGAAGCAGGGTGATAAAAGACACTCCTTTATAAGAAGCGACACTGGTAAACGATTGGACTTACTCCTCCTATGAGTATGAAATGAATGCAGTTCTGTGGTGGTGAGTTGTTCACCAACCGGGAACAAAACAGCCTTCATGATGCAATGCCAAACTGATTCCCAACAGTCTCTGAGTAATTCACTTACTTTTAATCACGGCCACAGGATGAAATAAATCAAAAGGTGCTTTTCGTTAGACGACAGCTCCACCGGTATTAGCCAAGTTGACTGAAAAAAAGTGTTCGAATGACAGAATTGATAGAAGATTTGATCGAATCCGATCATTGTAATCAAATCTGTGCCCTGCACCGTTGCTCACTATAATGTCTGTGGGGGTTGCGGATCCGATGCTGCAGGGGTGCAGAAGGAGCAGTGGAGGCAGTGGGGTGAAAAAAGGTAAGTTGTGGAAGGTGGTGTGGGGTTGGGAGTATGGCATGATTTGGGTTATTTTGCCAAAGTAAAAACAGATTTGTGTCGAAATTGGCTGTAGTCAATTCTGCAGTGAATGTTTACACTTCGGTCAAACAACCCACATCCGCTCCACCAGCAGGACCAGGGCTCAATGGGAAACGGTAGCACACAGGTCCTCGAAAGAAAATTCGGTCTGCTTATTCGAAAACCCTGTCGAACACTGCCAAACACTTCTGTATCACTTCGCTGTACTTCACAGGTTTCACCAATTTAAATGGGTGTGATGTTGGAAATTTAAAGGGGCCGAGCTCCTTGAATCGCACACAAGAAATGATCAGAGCAGCAGGTATGACCACCTTCAGAGATCGCCATAGACTTCTGCAGCACTTAGCTTTTCAGGTTTTCACCAATTTATTTAACTGGGCGTGATTTGAAAATTTAAAGGGGCTGAGCTCCTTGAATTGCACACAAGAAACGACCAGAGCAGCAGGTACGACCACCTCCAGACATGGTCAAACATATCTGTACCTATTCTCTATGTGGGAAGCTTTCACTTCTACTGCCCATGCACTCATGTTGCCTGTGCTACACTAAACCTGCGTTTGTCTGTTGGAGATTTGGTCAGGGGTACTTGCAGTAATCCTGCCTACGCAGCAATTAATATCATCTTTTGTTAGATGGGCCCTTCTATGCACAGACTACCTCTAAAGGTTGTATTTCCATTTGTATGTGCACATTGATTATTATGAAATATTTGTAGTTGTGTGTCAGCAGAGGGGAGAGGGGCAACTAGCGTGGCCATATAACTAAATGTCACTGAGATATGTTTTTCCAGCCCCTTTTTTAGTCCAGGAAAAATACCAACATTATGGAAAAATGGCCATGGG
This sequence comes from Ambystoma mexicanum, assembly GCF_040938575.1. NCBI lineage: Eukaryota > Metazoa > Chordata > Amphibia > Caudata > Ambystomatidae > Ambystoma > Ambystoma mexicanum. The sequence continues at coordinate 218,137,765 of NC_090927.1, read as the reverse complement.
CACTAACCTCCTGCTGCTTCTTTACACATGAGTACTAATGTCCAGGAAAACAGCTCTTGAATTGTGTCCTGTAAGGGCTCAGGTATTCATGTTCTTACTTTCGGGTCTCATCATTCAGTATTTTTGTAGCGTAATTATAGTTTTCATTTCAGACTATGAAGCACTGTTTATAAGTACCATAATGCAATGTGATGATAAGAACTGTTTTACTATCTCACACCTGACATGACCTAATTTGAGATGTCTTCAATCTTCCTGATGGGTTATACATGTGATAACGCCTTGAAACACTTGTGTGTAGGCGCATTATAAATGCCATATCATATCATTTGATGAAGACATGCAGCTTGTTGTTCTGTATGATGTGCATACATGCAAGAGACAGGGTTCATTTGAAGAGAAAACAACACTCATAGTTCATGTACTAGTGTGCACCCAGCAACAGGGCCTCATCACGAGTTGGGCGCTATTGTGGCGGTAAATGTGCCGGGATACCGCCCAACACTATTAGCGTTACCGCAACTCGTCCGGCGCATATTGCGCCAGATCCCAAGTTGCGGTGGCGCTGTTAATCCCCAGTTATTTTAACTCTCTGGGGCTTTTCGGCGCTATTACCACTGGCGGTAATAGCGCTGCCGTTAATAGTATTAAAAATGGCCCACTCCCTACATAATTGCTCAAGTAAATAAAATAAATGAGTACCTGGCAGGGCCGTGGCTTAGGTCTCCCAGCCAATACAGAGGCTCAGAGCTGGGGCTTCACCACATGGTATAAAATAAGATAGCCTCTGATTCAAGTATTCTTAAGTGTTGGAAGGCTCGCGGTGCTGCGTCACCCACAGTTCCTTAGCTTCTGCCCCTGAGCAAGTTCACCTCTGAAACGTGAAGGAAAACTATACCCTCAGCAAATCGCTTAAGATTTGAATTGTTCTTCCCTTGTTGGTTGTCGTCGTTGCAACTCTGTTGCCCTGCAAGGAGGATGTGTGTAGAAAAAGAAACATTTGTCATGCGCACAGCTATTTTGTGTAGCCGTGACCGTGCACGGTGATGCCAAGAGAGATACACATGTTAACTTTCTCCGAATCGTCAAGGTTATCTCTCAGCTCCCTGAGTTTGCTGTTTATCGTGTCTGGGTGTTGGCCGCCTTCCTGGCTGGGAGCCCTGGATCTTGTGATCCGATTCATGAAAGTTCACTCCCGCTTTCTGCTGGCAGGGCCAGGAAGCTGCAGCAATGGCGACCTTGGATGGTGCACTGTGATCGGCACAGCAAAGCCCTTTTTTATCAATCCAGCGTTAGTGACTGACGTTCATCAACATCTGCTCGTGAAGTAAGGATGCTTAGGTCTGGTTTGAGATGGCTTAAGCTCTCTTCCAGAGCTTCCATGGCAGTATGCAGGGAGACCCGACTGTCAGTCAGCTGCCCAGTGATTCAGAAAACGTGCATTGCGATGAATGCTATGTTATAGTGCTGGCCATTTTGTAGAAGCTTGTTTAGTTGTGTACGTTGGGGAGCCAGTTGCAGAATGTCATTTGTAAGATAATCTATTGTATCCATGAAGCTTGGCTCATTCATGTTTATTCCACTTTTTTGTTGCATTAGATTGTGGGTAAAGAATATAAAACCAGGCTCCCAATCCAGCTTCTCTGTCGTTGGGTCAGTGCATCTGAACTAGATCTAGAGCAGCATAGAGCAGCATTTTCATAGGCGCCATCTTTGAATAGTGGAACGTGCCCTGGGAATGCTGTTGTTTACTTGTGCATCTGAACTAGATCTAGAGCAGCATTTTCATAGGCGCCATCTTTGAATAGTGGAACGTGCCCTGGGAATGCTGTTGTTTACTTGTGCATCTGAACTAGATCTAGAGCAGCATTTTCATAGGCGCCATCTTTGAATAGTGGAACGTGCCCTGGGAATGCTGTTGTTTACTTGTGCATCTGAACTAGATCTAGAGCAGCATTTTCATAGGCGCCATCTTTGAATAGTGGAACGTGCCCTGGGAATGCTGTTGTTTACTTGTGCATCTGAACTAGATCTAGAGCAGCATTTTCATAGGCGCCATCTTTGAATAGTGGAACGTGCCCTGGGAATGCTGTTGTTTACTTGTGCATCTGAACTAGATCTAGAGCAGCATTTTCATAGGCGCCATCTTTGAATAGTGGAACGTGCCCTGGGAATGCTGTTGTTTACTTGTGCATCTGAACTAGATCTAGAGCAGCATTTTCATAGGCGCCATCTTTGAATAGTGGAACATGCCCTGGGAATGCTGTTGTTTACTTGTGCATCTGAACTAGATCTAGAGCAGCATTTTCATAGGCGCCATCTTTGAATAGTGGAACATGCCCTGGGAATGCTGTTGTTTACTTGTGCATCTGAACTAGATCTAGAGCAGCATTTTCATAGGCGCCATCTTTGAATAGTGGAACATGCCCTGGGAATGCTGTTGTTTACTTGTGCATCTTAACTAGATCTAGAGCAGCATTTTCATAGGCGCCATCTTTGAATAGTGGAACATTCCCTGGCAATGCTGTTGTTTACTTGTGTGTGCTGGTGTCATGGCAATGGTTCTCTGGAGTTTCTTGCTTGTGAGAATCATTGGTTTATGTTATGGGGAAGAACTTTCACTTACTGGTTACTGTTTTTGCAATGTAGTGGAGCTGCTTCCAGGATCTTTTTTTAGTGAAAGCAGACTGATATTTCCCAGTGATGCATGTCTCCACCGTTGTTCCATATCATCCTGACTATACAAGTATTTCCAGAGGTAGCCTCCACAGATCATGAATCTCATAGGAGAACATTATTGGTGAGAGGTTTTTTTTTTTCCGTGAAGACATTATAATGGCAAAACCCCATTGGAAAACGTTCCATGAATTAGGGCATATAACTCTTTCAATGAAGGCTTAGAGAGATGCAGGGATTAGGTGTTTTAAGGGAAGTGGGGCCTGCAGTTTTGGTAAAGCGGCTTACCATGAATATTGTCTGTGTATTGTAATGTAGGTGTTTTTCCAAAAACAGAATTCATTCGCATATAAAGCACTATTTTTGAAAAATGTGAAACTCAGGGTGACCAGACCATGTGCATTGTCACAACACTGTCCATCGCCTAAACTTTACCCACTCAATAATTTGTGAGCCATCTTGTGTGAAAATAAAACATAGGCCGCCGGATGAAACCAGCAGTGTGAAATCTAAACAACTGGGCTAATGCATACACAAATTAGACATGTCTGATTTCTTCGGCATCCTTGATTGGTACTAGTCAAAGAAATTGGGTGCTGTTGAGCGGCAAATAAGATGGTCACCTGATCACGGTGCTCTCGAGCCCGACAGAAAATTCTATCCTGATCCTGTGTATAGGGACTGGATATATACACAAAAGTCCCATCTACACTCCCGAGACCCTGCTGTGATGTGGGTCATCCACAAAATCTCCTTGTCGCTGTCTGTGACTCCAGTGGTGCTGGTGGATCGGTGGTCTCCTGTCCAGTGCTGGGCTATGAGGTGCCTTGGGCCTCACCATGGATTCACACTACCCCTGTTACATACGCACCATCATGGACTGATTGGCCTGCAGGTTTGTATCCAGCACCAGGCTGCCTTCTCCTGTTGGACTCACGGTCCCGTAGGTGGGCTTCTTCTCTGGATGGGGACTCGGCCTTCTACCCAAGACAGGACCGGCCGAGGGACGGCAGACTTCATCGAAACACATCCACAAAGGAGTGTCTTGGACATGGCGCAGTCATTGTGCTGCTGCCGCTGTAGGCCATGCAGCGTCTCCTGTCAGGACCTCCTTCATAACACCGCTGCACATGGTGGCCACCTTAGACCATGAACCCCAGGGAAGTGCTGTATATTTTATGAGGTACATGCGGCCTGCCATCGACTGGTGATGCCCTGCTGGATGGGTGGTCGAACATAGGGGTGAGAGAGAAATACATAACTGCGTGATCAACTGGCCCTCTGTAAGAGACCCACAGAAAAGCAGTCTTGGAATAAGACAGTGCACAGTGTGCACCCTCAAACATCTCATCGCTACTATGCCTTAGGGCCTGGCTGAGGCCACCAGGTTGTGCCTTATCTCTCTCTGCTGCATACATCGTCTCCAAGCTCCCTTCAGCCATGACTAAGGGATTGAATAAGAAGCACAGCCATATGGACTCATATACAAACATCACCTCATGTGAGCCCCCCGTCTCACCCTTATCATGGTCTGCAGGGGCAGGTGGTGCAGGTTGTGCAACTGTACAACAACATCCTGATCCTATAATGGAGACCATGCGACTTGGATTCACCTGTATCAACTCTAAGCTGGACGACTTATCGGCCAACATTAGCTTTCTACGTACGAAACTTAAGAAAGAAAGTGGCTGAATCACTGATGCAGCAGTCAGAATTGGTGACACAGAAGATACGATGGTCTCGATTGAATCGGACTTGTTGACCCTAAAGAAGGAATCATCCTCTGATAAAATCAAATACGAGGACCTCGAATCCTGATCCAGGCACAATAATGTGTATATTGTGTGGGTATCAGAGACATCCCCAAAAGGTCATATGGAACAATTTCTGGAAACTGTTTTAACCATGATCCCGGGTAAGCGATCCTTCTCCTCCAAGTTCCTTGTTGAGAGAGACCATAGAGCCCTGCAACCACTGCCTAAACCTGGGGCTCCACCGCAAACCATGATTGCAAGACTCCTCAACTACAGGGACAGGGACTTAATCCTTAAACTGGCTAGAGAGAGAGGTGAATTACATTTTCAATCCAGTAGGTTGTTCATTTATCAGGATATCTTCACTAGCCATACAATCGTCATGAAGACCATTTGATGTGGACAAGTAACTCCTCAGAGACCACCAGACACCATGTGCTGCAATGTTCCAATCTAAGCTGCTGATTCAGTTTGGTGGTCATGCCCACTTCTTCACATCCCCCTCTGATGCCAAGTCCTTCATTGATTCCCCTATACCTCCCAGGTCATCGTAAATAAGAGACATACCGAGTTGCAAGTGCATATAGGTGAGGACTCCATCGCAAGGAGAGGGCTGAACGGATCCTACCCTAACACGCGCATATTACAGGACGCATTGTTATGCCACCTGTCTAGAGATTGGCAGTGGATGTAGTGGGCTGGCTACGTTATGTTGTCATCCCTTCAAATGGGGAGGTTGGATTGATATTAAGGTGCTTCAGATGTGCTGACCTGTACATGGAATATATTCGCATTGGCTGGGGCTCGTGGGGTTCATTGTTGAGCTACCATGCCACTCGTAACACCCCCAATGAATTTTCATTTGGTTATGGTTATTATGGGGCTTACTGTCAAGTTGGGGTAGACGGTGTGGGCAGGGGGATGTTATTGTTATTGTACAAAAGTTAACTATGGCATCAGTGGCACTGCATTACTATCAAGACATGTCTTATGATATGGGAGATGGAAACTGACAGCATACCTCAAGCGCCACGCTCCACAAATACCAATGTTGAAAGAAACCCATGCAATGCCTAGCATGCACAATGCCTTTGCTCCCAATTGGGGCACGTATTATACCTCCTATTCATCACAGTCATGGGAATACTCACATTAATCCATCATACGCTTGCATTTCAACATTTTTGGCAGGCTCTGAAATTCTCCTTGTCAATACGTATGGCCCGAATCTAGACTACCCTACATTCTATACACAGTTGGCCTGAATTCTAGACACCTGGGAAGACCTCTTGATAATATGCAGAGGTGACTTTAACACTATGTTTATCTTGGAGCTTGATCACTCCACTGATTGCTATAGGGCCCCCCCTAATGGTATGAAAGCTATCATGCAAATTCTGGATCAATTTCAGTTAGTGGACGCTTGGAGATGCTTGCACATCAGGGAATATTCATTTTATTCCACAGTGCACGATATGATGTCCCGTATTGATTTCTGGCTCATTCCCTCCTCAGTACTCCACCTGTTGGATGGGTATCATTTGCTACCCTGCACATATTCTGACCACTCCCTAACAGTGCTTAGACTTGGTGCAGATCGCCCCTTGTGGAAACTAGTCCCATTGGCATTGCTCAATAAAGCGTTTACATGGATGCTATCTGAACACATTCCAGTCTTCTGCAAACCATTGTGGGTTTGGTCCCTTCATACTCCACTCTTTGGGAGGCATTTAGGGTGTTCGTCAGGGGGTGACGCTATCCAAGTCTAAAGGCATACTTAAATCAATAAGAACAGAGCTGAATGCTCGAGAAACTAAGAACCACGCCCTCAAAAATGTGTATTGCATGAATCACTCAGAGAACCTAAGGGGTGCAATTAAAGCGGAACTGCTGGAGTTCCACGTGGTGGCAGAAAGTGAATCTTATTATATTAATTAAACTATATTGGCTCGCTGATACGGGAAGGCTGTCAGACCCAGTAAAACTCTTGCACAAAACTTACAATGAAACGTCAGTGAAAGGAAGATAACAGGAGCACAGACTCCTCCATCTGTGAGGCTTTTTCAAAATTCTATGAAGCCCTTTATTCGAATCACAAAGCAAAATTCGGATGGCCTAGTTGCAGAGTTCTATAAGGATTACAAACAAACCTTTGCACCGCTACTACCTTTACAGGTATGGTGTGAGGCTACTGACTGTGGCATGCTAACTCCCACGTTCCACAAAGCTATTATAGTAGTTATGTTATATAGTTATGTTATAATCTAATAAACTGTCAGAATGTCTGAGCTCTTATTGCCATCTGCTGCTTAATGAGACTGACGCCACCATGTATGCCAAACCTTTGGCAACCCAGCTGATGCAATTAATGCCAGATTGAATCCACTCGGACCAAGCTGCTTTTGTTCCCTCCAGATCCACGACTGTAAACCTAAGACACTTTTCTGTATTTTATCACAAATTCATCTTCAAGTAAATGCTATTGCCACAACCCTCGATGCCGAAATGGCAATCGACTCGGTTTCCTGGGAGTTTCTGTTTTCAGTACTTGACTCATACCAATTAGGTGATTTTTTATTTAACTGTGTCAGTGGTGGAAAATAGGTTCTTAAAAACCTTCTCATGCGATCAATGAGTTCTCCCAATGCCCTCTCCCACGTGGAGTGTGATATTCGTCCAATAAATGAAGAATAGGATCAAGGCCTGGTCATGCAGTGGATCAGACTATGGGGCTCGCGGGGTCTAAGTAAATATAGAGAGTCCATGGAGCATGTGATGTCATTAGATGGGGACTGGCACTGCCCTGATTTGTTAATATAAAAGGTCTCCTGTTGGCTATGGGATTATCAGCAATGTGGGCAAATCTAAAGTAAAAGCTGTTGCATTAGTTCTGCCAAGGGTAGGGATGGTGAAGGCATGCCATAATTTGAAGCTAGGCTGTTTGAATTAGCCAACCAAGCAGGATTTTGGCTTCAAAGAATACATAGATGCAATTCAACCAAAACATGCACTCTACATCTAATTTATGCTTAATATGCTGCAAGTGGCGGCTTTCACCAGTACTTGGGCAGAACCCTTTACTGATATCTGCCTGGTCTGCGGTCAGGGAGCAGAAACTTTGATTCATTTGGTGCTGCTATGTGTCGATTATCGACAATTAAAGGTGAAATACTTGAAACCAGTATTCTTAAGGGCTCAAGTATGTACTTCTGGTGAAGCCATGAAACTTTGTAAATCAAAATAAAAGTTAGATGCTGTCCATTGGGTAGCAAAAAGTATTCATAGAGCCTGGATCAAAAGATGTTGGGCACTGTCATTTTAGCGCCTGATCATGTTGGCTGCCCTAAGACTTTTATAATCTCTTTGTTTTTTTTTAGATTGCTCTAAATAGACATATAGTGCTTGTATAATATGAGACATTTTACAGTTTTTTGCTTCCTGAATCTTGTTATTGTTGCTGTTATGCTGTGTGTTTTAGTTTGTTTTTATTGATTTTTAATGGAATCTGTGTAATGTGTTTTTGATTGCTGTACCTGAAGACTAGCCAAACGAAGGGGAGCTCCATATACTGCGGGAACTGAAAGGAGCAGTAAGACATAAACTACAAAAAGGTGTTCACTTGTATAACAGTTGAGGTTGATTTAAAAGTTTATTCAACATTAGAGAGTGTTGTATGATTTAGTCATCTAATTCGGCGTATACATGGTATGTGTACAAATGTGTGGTACGTTGGGTGAAAGGTATATATTGAGTCGGTACACCTGATGAAACATGGGAACGATACTGTCTCCTTACCAAAGAGGCATCGTTGAATACTATTTACTGGTTGATCCAATTCAAAGTCCTCAACGGGTGCATTACACTCCTGGTAAAATTGCTAAATTCTGCCTGTGCACAGTTTGACATATGCCCCAATTGTCATACGGCACCAGCTGATGTTTGACACATGTTCTGGTCATGCCCACTAGTGTCAGAGTTTTGGTCTGGGGTGGCTGGGGTGGCAAAACCAACAGGGAAAAGTAAAAGGATAGAAGAAATTCGTTGACCACTCAACGCCCCCTGGCTCGCAGGCCAGTTTTGTCCTAAAGTTGTGTCAGTGTGATGTCACAACCTGGGCCCTCTTCAGAAAACCTATCGGACTACTGGATTGGGTACTGAGTAATAGTCCACCTATAGTGGACACTATCCCTGTTAATCTATTGGCTCTTGCATGTCAGGTGGCTGGCCTGGTTCATCCCCAAATTACTATCGCTAAACAATGTTGCAGTGTGAGAGTCTTACCATTGGTTCTTGCCCTTTGCCACCCACCCCTAGGATACTGAACTGTGGTTGGCTAGAGCTGACGTCCTGAGACCTGGGATCCGCAACGCTTCTTAGCTCTTAGTGTACATTCTCAAGGTAATAAGAACGACAATGTATCTGTACTGTCACTTGAATGTACCACCTTAGTCAATGAGAATGCTCGTTAATTCTCGTGCAACACTTGTCTCACAATGTAACATCTTTGTTGCAAGCTTCTGTCTGGCGGCGTCAGATCGGCTCCCTTTCCACTGGTTTCTGTCCATTGTCTGAGTCAGCCAGGTCACATGTTCAGAGACCATGATTTGGAGCTCTGCAGCTCTGAATTATGAAGAATTATTCACATTTATTGCAGCATGTGTTACTGTCATTCAGGGAATGGAATGGAATTCGTATCTGGTGGCCTTGGCAGCGGGTCATGTCTCACACGTTTGCTCTTGTCCAGCCTGAATTCAACTAAGCTCAGCTCTGGCTGAGAGGCTGTGGCCTGCTGTAATTTTCCCAAACCATTATGCAGTACCTACAGTGCCCATGCTATTCTATATTCTCCATATGTTCTCCATATGTTAGTCACACTTGGCTCTGTTAGGTCCTGTAGGTGCTCCTGGAGTTCCATAAGGTTATTTTCATATAAGCATCTACAAGCTTTACTCAGGATCTCTTGCTTCTTGCGGTTTCTGCGTTGCTGTATTCAGCTAATGACACAATAATAAAGCAATGACAGTATTTATATGTATCTGCACTCTATCTACAGAACTGTACGCTCAAGTTCTTCATGTATTCGAGGGTATGTTTGTGTCCCGAAGTGCGGATGGCATGTGTGCTTCATGTCGTGGTGTCTCTAGCAACATCAGTAACGTGGCTTCTTGGAGTTTTAATCGATACTGTCAATTGAGATCTCTTTGGTTGCAGCTTGGGGCTCCTCATCCACTCTGGGGTAGACTCATTGGAGCACTAGGAATTGGTCCAAAATAGTATGGACGTTCACAGTATCTCCTGGCCTTCTTCCGTGTCATGTTTCTTATAGGAGAGGAAGGAGGGGGGGAATGTCCCCATCCCTCTTTAGAAGCAATCCTGATTCTTTTCTCTAGACGTTGTAAACTTTGCGAAATCCCTAAAACCTTTTCACCCATTTCTTTAATTACCTTCTGTTACACAATATTTAAAAAATTATTGCTATTGGAATCTTTTTCTATGCCACAGATCAAACATGTTTCATCAAAGGATGGGTCTCTGCTGCCAACTCCAGACTTTTTTTTATGTCCTCAATGTAAAATGGATAATAGTTGTGCTGCCATTGCTCTAGATGTGGGAAAGGCATCTCATTGTGTGGAGTGGGATTATCTCCTTGAAGCATTAAATTGTGGTGTTTCAGATCTTGCTTTGTATCACTGGTACAACTTGTCTACTTGAATACACAATCCACTTGAAGCTCTACAACCTTCATTCAAAAGGCACTAGACAGGGCTGCCCTCTTTCCTCTATTCCAATTCTTCTCATGCATTAGTATCATTCCTTTGAATAAAAGCCTCAATAAGAATATACAAGGTGTGAAATGCAAAAAAACTGAAATAAAGTTGGCTGCATATTCTGATGCTTTCAAGATTTGTTGGAAGAACCAGGATTCTAGTTGTGAACTCTTTGAACACAGTACCTTTTTCTCTCTGCTTCTGGATATAACCTTAATAATGACACATTGGAAATATTACTGCTGAGTCCTCTCTAACATTCATATAGATAGTTCTGTAATTAAATGGTGTCCTAATACTGTTAAATATGTAGGTGTTCATATAGCTTCTTCCACTAAGAAAACCATTAAGATTACTTATGTTTGCTTGTTTTTTTATTTAGGTTCCAGGACTGTGTTGGTTCGTGCTGTCCTTTGTGACTATCAAAATTAAAATGGCATAATGATAATGGCAGGATTAATTTCATCAATTTAAAATTGTATCATAATGTTTTGTTTTTTTTTGTTAAAAGAGCACAATCCTGGTTCCTACTGGATATTTCCCTTAATCCACCTACGTGATCTAATTTGTCGAAAGTATTAGTATACCCTCTTCCTATTGCTGATTTTTTTTCATAAAGAATCTGTCTAAAGATAAGGGTGTCATGATTTTGAGCCAGTTTCTTAGGGCAGATGATATAAAAAAAAATGTTAATGAATTTATGGTTAAATGTGCCATCTCTGTCTCTGCTTAAGCTCAATATATTAACCTAATTGATGCAATTATTCATAACTTGCCCACTCTCCTTAGCACTGAGGTTATTACTTAAGCAATATGCCCCAAACGTGGGGGCATTACTGAGTCAGGTAAAGCCCCGGGCCCATAGTTATAGGCCCCAGCGAAGCCGTTTTCCATTTCCATGTTGGCCATCAGGAGCGGAAGCGCTGGTAACAGAAGTGATCCCAACGTGTTTGCTCCCGAAAGACGACAGAGAAGAAGGTAAGTGGGTGTTGGGAGGGCACGGGACAAGGAGGCAAGGGAAAATAGAAAAAAAAAATAGACGTACCTGAATCCACACGGCTGGAGGCTCAGAGCGGGGATGGCCCCACTCCGAGCCTCTACATGGCTGGAGGCTGCAACGCCGCCTGCCGTGGACAATGGAGGCAGAAGGTAAGTGGAGTGGGGTGGGGTGTAGTGGGGTGGGGTGGAGTGGGGTGGGGTGCTGAGGGCGGGGAGGTGGGAGGAAAGGGAAGAAAAGAAAGCACATATCTGAGTCCCCGGCGGTGGGCGAAGGCAGCTACTCAGCCGTGTGGAGGCTCGGAGCAGGGATAACCCCGCTTCGTGCCTTCTCATTTGCTGAGCAGCTGTCAGGCCCCCCGCCGGGAACAATGGCCGTGGAATCCCAGCCGAGGGATTATCGGCCGGGTAGTGCCCCCGGCGAGGGCCAATCAGAATGCTTGTTTCATTCTGATTGAGCCCTCGATGGGTACTAATAAACCATCCAGATTGCGATTTATGAATATGTCATCTTCCAGTAAGGCTTCCTACTTCTATGTTGTTCTGACTGTCAAAAGGTCATGGGATATAAAGTGGTCTTCTCAATTCAATTGGGAGTTTGATTGAGAAGTGCAGTGGACTAGGGATATGTGGTTTTGCATCTAGAGGTGAACTAAGTCGAATTCAACCTCAGTAAATCTTACCCAATCGTACTTTTTTTCTTGTTTGAGCCTTAATAAATCCTACACAGTTATTTTATTCTAAACATGTGAATTATAGCAAATGCTGGTGACTTCTGGCTGAATATCATACGTTTTTCCAGTGTAAATGAATTGATGCATTTTAGATTCAAGTTTAGAAAACCTTACATTCCATATTCAATGTTAATGTTCCTCTTACTTCAGAAAAGATTTTACTGGGTAACCTGGCCCTTGACACCATCGTTGACAGGCATGTTTGTGTTCCATTTGACCTCTATGTGCTGGTTTCTCTGCAAACTATTGCTGCCAATTGGAAGGACAATGCTTCCAAGATATTTCTATAAATCATGGAAAGGGGAGTATTGCCATAGGTTCTGAAGCAAACGGGTTAGTATCAATTCACAACCTCTCCTTGCCAAACCTCTATTGTTGCAATAAATGCATTAGAACACGTCACATCTAATGCTTTGACAAAAGTGGAGAGAAATACCATAGAAACAGACAAAGTGTATGCAAAATCAAATAATTTTGTATTCGGTTGCACAAAGGAGAGTTAAAGTAACTATTGACTGGTGGTATCTACCCCAGACATGTAGTACAGGCAACCAAAAAGCAATAGTTCAAATCAATACAAGAAACAAAACGTTGTACTATTGTCACAGGTAACAAAACAATAAAAAACATACACCATTACATTCCTGTTCATTAATCACAAAAAATGCAGGTTTGAATCCAGGAGGTGAAAAATAGGAAAGAAGGGGAAGCGCATGAAGGAGAGAGTAAAGAGGTTTAGCAGAAAAAAGGGGAGAACCATAGGATGATAATAGCAAGAAGGGGACAGAATCATTCCTGTCCTGACATCATACTAAGAACAAATCATAGGGCTGAACAGTGCTTATGGAACTAAAGTTTTGGAATATCACTTTCTCAATCCCAATTTGAGACTAAGAAAAAGAAGCAAACCAAAATAATAATAGTCCATCTCGGGAGTGCCTTTGTTTTCCGAGGTCAGGTTTGCCAGTCTAAACAAGAAATGCAACCAAAGTAATAATAGTCCATCTCGGGAATAGCTTCGTTTTCCGAGGTCAGGTTTGCCAACGCAGTGGAGGAACTTAATTCAAAACAGGATTTCTTGTGTGTGAGTATATGAAAACACCAACACACCCCTCACAGTTGTTGCGTTTCAGCGGTTAAGAACCATGTAAGCATGAAAAGTAAAATATTCCGCCTTCATCAGGGCAGTAATAACAAAGTCATAAGATATTTCTGTCAAATCCTGATGCAATGTAACAGCCACAGAATGGAATATTGCCTTTCTAAGGCCCCAACCTGCTGATAAAACATGATATGAAATTGCATGCCATAATTAATTATTTCTCTCATTCCAAATCTGAAGTAGTGGACACTTTGTTAACATCTTCTAGTATAGTTGTACAAGAGGAAGTTGCTAAACCTCCCAAAATTGGTTTTGTACATTTCTATTTTGTACTTATTTCACTTTAATGCCTCCCTTTATGTATACTTCTGCATGGTATATTTATCTTATAATAGGTCTGTGTTATTTTTAGTTCCTTTAGTCAGCTGCTACCTTATGTTACATTGTCTATTACCTCATTTCCCCCCAATGTGTTTCCCTACCCTTGTGTATGTGCTTTGGTATATGTGTTCTTGTGTGTTCGTTCAAATTCTAGATCCACAGGACTCTTTTATTCGCTAGTTTATCTGCTACCCCTCTATGACACATTTATTGAATGCTATTTCTAATAGCTTTTTGTGATTTTTTTAATAAATCATATATTCTATTTATATACCAGAGTTCTATGTACTTCTTAAATATGGCAATATATTTGTTAAACATTATTGAACTTGTGGTGGCATGTTAATATACTTTCTATTTAGTGTTTTATTGCAGATTGTTATTTAGTCCTGAATCTTAATAACTTGTTGCACTGTTATATATTTGCTGTTCCTATTTTCAATACAATAGCATTAGTCAACTAAAAAAAAAAAAGTAGAATAGGGGCTCAAATACAATTATCAAATCTCGTATTTGAAAACTGCAGAATGGCACTCACACCTGCAAGCTGGTACTCACCAATACCAAATAAAATTATAGATTGATGTAGATAAAGTTGTAGGCAACAGACCAATTCTTTGGTTACAACTAAATTATTATGTAATATGTGTCCACTATTGAGCAGATCCTCCAGTGGAACACAAACCCACTGAACTAAGTTTTGGAAATCGACAGTGTTGACAAGTAACTTGTGTCACCTTTCCCTCAGGGACATCATTTGCATTCAGAATAAAAGGAAAAAAAAGCCAGGGAGGTTTGTTATACAAGAGGGAGAGAAAGCATGAGAGCCTTAGAAAAGATGTGTTTTCTCTACTGAGCATTTAAAACCTTAAGCTAAATGAAGGTTGGGCCTGAAAGGTCTTCTGCTAACATGCAGCAGGACAATAGCCAAGGGTAACAATAGACCCAAGCACCACCACCACCACCACACCGGGTTTTGTAGGTGATTTTTGAATTTGCCTAAAAATGGAACACATTTTTTCTGTGCTTCTGTGATGCTGTAAAATTGTGGTTATTCCCAGATCATCCAGAGTGTGAAGCCCTCTATGGCACAGTTTTGGAAAGTCTCTTATTGGCTTTTAGCCTCATCAGGGTGTACCTCTCTTCAAGGACGGCAGGATTATTGGGGGTTTAATTACAATCTGGTCTATTTTTGCACCTTAACATCCTTACTTTCATAAAACATCTTTACACTGGAATCGACTTTATGGCAAACTTATAACTGATTTCAGGTGTAATTCAATTATGCTGACTTTATAGTTTTGCTTTCTTCAAGAGCCACAAAGAGCCACTGCGCTGGGACAGGGAAACTGGCATACTCCCTAACAACCACCACCCGACAATCATTTAAGCAATAAGCCCCGAACAGGGGAGGCATTACAGCCTCAGATAATGCCCCGGGGCCAATAGTTACAACAACACAGGCACTGGGGAAATACCTGAAGAGATAATGCCCCCCCTGCGTGGAGTTTATTGCTTAAATGATTGTCGGGTGGTGGTTTTCTGTGCTGTAACCGCGAAGGGTGGGCCAATAATGAAGTGTTGGGGAAATTACTGTGTGGATGTCTCAGGTTGCCTTGTGGTTTCTTAATGAGATATTTCAGTCTTCCTGCATCTGAACGCAATCATGAGTACACTCGAAGTCAAGCCAGTATAAACTGTGATTACTGACATGGCAACCTTTAGCAATTATTTGTCTTACTTTAAATGAATACCTTGCCAGTAAAAACAGATAGGTGTGTTCTGGTAGGTGTTCCTCGGCGTGCTGCTCCATTTAAAAACAAGATGCAGTATCTTCTCCCGCAGCATTGTAACGGTTATTGATAAGTCACCCTCAACACTAGGAGTTCCTTCCCTCCCCGCTCACGTTGTTTTGCAACAAACTGTTTAACAGATTCCTTTTTTTAGCCCTAATTCAGACACATATCATGCCCCTTGGATCCCTCTAACCTGAGCTAACAATGAGACAAGAACCAGGCCGGTGAACGGGAATATATTGGTATTTATTTAAATTGAAAGTAATAGAAATTAGCATGAAAATGTTAAACACCACTTTATCGGCACAAAACTATCAACTTCTCTCAGCATAAATAAATCACAAAAGTGAGCTAAAAAGAACACAGGCACAATTCTCTGCAAATTTCACTTCACAAAATAATTACACTGATCAATGACAAAGGCTCTTATGTACTGTTGTGCGATTCTGACTTTCCTGCAGGCTTAAAAGGCTAGCAGAAGGATTTCAAGATTTGTTCAAATACATATGACAATTAGGATTTCACCCACACTTTTGGTTTAAAATGAACACAGGGTGGTTTATCGCTTTGTTTTTCAGACCCCTCCCTTGCTTTTGTTTTTATTGGGAAGTCAGCCAGAAAAATTGTAATGCTTTGGGGAATTTGGGATTTCTTATCCCCCCATACTGAAAGGCCTGTGTTGGGGAAGCTGGATGAAAAGGTTGGACCGATTTAAGAATAAAGACAGCCCTCTTCCTTTAGAAGTCGGGGTCAGCTGGACAACAAGGATAACCCAATTAAATTATACGCTATAGTTTCAGCGCACACTGGGAAGTGAGCTTTGTTAATTTCGAATTTTAACAACATTCTCCCCGTAGTGTTCTGCCAATAGGGAATTGAATAAATTAATATTTTTGGTTACAAAGGCTAAGGATCTACACAATTGGGCCCCCCACCCACTATAAAGGAAAAGGATTCAAGGCAAGCACACTCCCCCACCTTTTGGTTTTTCAGGGCTTAGTTCTACTTACATAGCAAGCATCTGTTTAAGGTACAGGAAAGTCAGCTACATTCCAGGACACTCTGGAAAGTTAGGATAGTGGCCTGGTCACTCCACACTCAAAGATGGCCTCTGGCTCTCGACCACAGGACCCAGTCAGGTTTGAGGCCTTACTAGAGATAGATAGCTCCACCCAGATGCACTCTGACCAATCTCCTCTGGTGTCTCCTAACAGCTGTCAGATGGTAAGTTTCAGCAGCCTTCCTGATGGTCTGTCTCTTCTCTCTGTCCACCTGTCTTTGTCCTTTTTCTGTCTGTCTGTGCCCTGTCCTAGTGCAGTCCCCCTTCTATAGCAGCGATGATACCACCAATTTTACAATCCTGGGGAAGTACCCTGCAATAATTCCTGCCACTAGGATTGGACAGTTACCATTCTCTCTCCTCCAAACCCAACCTCCAAGTCAGGATTGGTTTAGGGGACTGGAGCAACATATGGCAATTCCCATTTGTAATCACATCTTTGTTCTCCTTTCAACTAAATAGTTATGTGTCACAACTTCATAATTTTACTAGCAACTGCCAGAATAAACATATGTTAGGATTCTGCTAATCCTGGGGAATTAGATGAACTGACCACCAAATCCGTACGATGTAGCATGGCCAAGTGGCACATTTCTGCCGTTTCCATAAAAAATACAACTGTCATGAATATGTAAGTTATTAAGCATATCCCCAATTTCATTTTCGACCCGCTCACCAACTCTCTTATTTAGAACATGTTCAGATCAGCCAGAAACCTAGTTTAGGTGGCCATTACAGTTCCTAGAGTCACAGGAATATGCATTTTATATCCCCAAAATCGCTTAGAAATTACAAAAGAAAATGGTACAAAAATGAAATCAATCCTTATTATGGTTGCTGAGAAAAAGGCCTAAATGATAATAGTCCTTTTAACTTAATTGTGAAACTTCCTGTGGGACAAATGGCAATTTCTGCTTCCAGCCATTTGTTGTACCTTCATCAGTCTCCGTTGTGTTGGAAGCTTGCTCTTTGAAGTGGGTGCCCCCATTTTCACACATATTAGTCACACTCCAGCCAAAGGTGACTTTCCTTGAAGTCCATGCTTTCAGAGCCAGCAGGTCTGGAGAACACCGAATTTCGACGCATTTAGCAGGACATTTTTATTGCGGGAGGTCATTAGATGGGAGATGTGACATCCAGGCTGGAAGTCAGAGTTTTCCTTTGTGAAGTTTTGCCCACAGCCAGAAACAGGGTTTGCTGTGGGTGGACATTTTCCATGAGAGCAAAGTGGCCCTTCAAATGTAGTAGGTGAGAATGGCTGTAGTGACTAGGAGGGCCTAATAGGGCCCTAGGGTCAGTTGGTGGCTAAACAACCAAACAACACCTACAGGTTATGTGTTCCTCCTCACAATCCATCTACCTCCTGTCTTCACTTCCCCTGACAATAGTTTTGTCTGTAGCCAGTTCTAACAGCGCCACCTAACAGCCAAAACGTAACATGAAATTAAATGTTTTTACATGCGTACTGTGTGCATTCTATGCGTACAATCTTTTTTTGCACTGTAGAACAAATAATAATACTATTTAATAATATATTGTTTAAAATTATCCAAATGTAGTCTGGTACGTATTGAAAATCCTTTAACCTTTTTTTTTTAAGTCATCCAATCCTGATATCTTTTAAACTGTGAATTACAGAATGGTAGCATGTGCATGCTTTGTGAAACCTGTTTAAATGAATTCCTTCTGAAGTATCCTTTATTTAAAAAAAAACTCCTAGGGACAAACAATTACACAGGATCTGGGTACTCTTGTCTTGCACTCATCAAGGCCGCAGGTTTTGCAGCGGCTCATCCTCTTCTCCCATTATCCATCTCTCTCCTCCCCTTCTTTTCCAAAATGGTAGAAGCTGATTTATATAAATCCACATTGCATTAAATGACAGTCTCCGAAGACGAGCCTTCACACTCAGCGCCATGGCACCACACAGACTTTGCAGTGTCTGCACCTTAGCTAAAACTGCTAGGAAACCAGATCCCTCTTATCGTGTTCTGAACTTAGTACTGGGATTAGCATCAACGCTACGGCGCTGTGATGGGGGAGGCTAAAAACCTGAGCACCACTTTGTGAATCGGGGTGCCATACCACTGCCCCCTAATGTCACTTTGCCTTTCCTCTGCCTTTTATATAAGAGGCAAACCGTGTGCAACCTGTTTGGCAGTTTTCTATCTGACGAAATAGTGGGGAAAAGGTTGAAAACATTTAAACATGACATTTATGATGAAATAGAATGTATAACGAATAATTTTGTGAGGAAATTAAACTCTGCAAAGATTTTGTGAAAAGGCTACCCCAGATACAAGCAATGTGCCAGGCTTAGATTTCTGCATTGTATTTCCAACAGTGTATTTTTCATGTATAGGGAGCAAAGGCCCCAGAGGCACATGGCACAGTCATCGTGCAATGGCGTCAATGTGAACGTGTGCACACTGATGCCATGTGGCTTTTTGATAAAGAGCCCCTCTTTTGCTTTCAAGGCCTTACCCTGAGTAGCATCTTCACACTTGGGTGCAAACAGAATTCTCTGATGTTTTCCATGCTGGGGGCACACACTGGCTGAGTGGCGCCCCGGAAGGTACTCATAGTCCCCTGCTCAGTGCTTAATTTGTAAAAAAATAAGTGCCAGTGACCCAAAAATATTGGCCCCTTAAAGCTGGGCGCGGTCCCGCCCAACATTGCCGACGCGCGGCCCGGGCCAGTTCAGTGCTAGACCTACCTAGATCGGCCCACCACCAGCCCATCACACTGCTGCTGCTCCATGTCACATGTTTGGCGCTGCA